>NC_056548.1:29051038-29759927 GCF_910596095.1 Thunnus maccoyii
ATATGGCCAAGCAATTGCTTTGCCTTCAGCTTGAAAAGTTCCTTGCCAGCATTGATGCTGCTACTTTGGTAATGCTAGCAGATATTTGCTAACAGAAAGCTACATTACTGTTCTACTCTGGGCACATGAAGCAGCCTTCCTGAACTTGAAAGTATGCATTTGAACAACTGTGTTGCCTTACAATAACAGTGAACTAACTACAAGGTAAATACACAACACATTAAATGTTTACCATCATTAATATTATTATCTACAGCATCCTCAAGTACAATTAAACCCACCTGGGTTGCGGGAGAGCCCACACTGTCGTCCATATTAAAATTCAGGACCAGCAGGGGAATGCACGCAATGGAACCATCTGTCCTCTGATTAAACAGACTGACTCTACGTTTAACCAGTCGGATTCAGCTGTAAGAACAGGGTCAAAATTCATGCTTGTAACTGTTGTTCAGTGTCACATACACAGGTAGGACATTTGTGGGCATCTCTCATGTGACCTACCTACTGCACACAAAGAAATTTGTGTGTCCATCTCTCACACTGTGTGAATGTGAAACCTCAATGTTAAAATATTCCTGCACAAATGTTAAAAAAATTACACATACACAAAATATTTCTACGACTACAAAAACTTTTTAAACATGTGTTTTTTTTTCACATGCACACACTTGGTGATATACAACTGCAGGCTGTGAAATTATTTGTGAACATCATTTCATAAGCTCAAAATATTAATGACCATTATTTGCTTCCACAGTCTTGCCCCCTTGTGTGCTACAAAGCATAGAACAACTAGGTTGGAGTGAGCAGTTTATCATCACCTTTGAAGACCTCTGGATATCAGTTTCTAAAGTTTCAAACTATTGCCTCTCTCTCGCAGATTATAGATTGATAGAAAGCCTGAATGATTTACAAGTGACCACACAAGTTTAATGTGACTCTAACTCCTCTTACATGACTGCCATGTGGTCTAACGATCTACATGTGACCTCCATGAATCGGATAGCACTAAAAAGCATTTTGGATGAGCAAGTCTAGTTGACTTACTGTAGCACTTCTTGATATCCTGTGACCTGGATGAATGTCTTCACAGACATGATAATTTACAGAGAAATTAATCAAGTCATAAAGTAAATTGACACTCTGCAGGTGAACATGTAGGAAGTAAAACCACATCAAACCTAAAGATGTGCGAGCTGGGACAGCATCCTTGTTGATCCAAAAGGAGACCCAGGACAAGACCACGATCATACTGCAGGGAATGTAGGTCTGGATGGTAAAGTAGCCCATTCTCCGACTCAGGTCAAAGAAGATCGTCAGAATTACATATTCCCCTGAAAATTTAACAAAACAGAAGATATAGAGATGGGGTAAAACATGAATAAGCCCAGAGGGAAAAGTGAGATGTTCAAAGAATTTAGGTAAGGCAGGGTAAAATAGAACACAATTTGGGATTTATTGTTATCAGTGCCAAATATAATCCCTTAAGAAACAGGAAACTGGCAACATGTAAGAGGATTTGGACACAGTCTCTCACCTGACTGGGTGTGTGCCACATCAGAGGTGTTCCTCAACCCTACAAAAGCAAACTGGTAGAGTCTCCAGTACCGCTGGTCTGCCACCTCCACCGCTCGTCTCTGCCACCGGTACATGATCTCATTCTTAGGATAACCATCTACAGAAACCCCCCCCCCCAACACCGACACACACAAGATAAATTATCAGCCTTGCTGATGCCTATAATATCAAACAGGAAGCTCACATCTGTCAATCACAGGGGGACATTGCACCATGGCAAGGCAAAGGGGAGCATTCAAGATGGAACTGACCGGCCCAGTCTCATGAAATTTCTTCAAATGAGCATAATGTCTTCAAATGCAAATAACATACTCTGTGCACTACAGTATGTGGTAGGTAAACATGGGCTTTGATGGGCATTCCTATAATAGTCAGTAGTAGGGATTCTGTGCAGATGTAAGCTAGTGCTTACACCGAAGCTATGCACAGTCTGGAAATATACTCTACCTAAAGGTGTTCTTTGAGAAGGAAAGAAATCCCCTTTGGCATGAATACATTTGTAATGAAGTTTGTTTGCTGAGGTCATGGTATGTTATTTGACTTAAGCTTGTATTGCTTCTGAATTGGATTATTTTACACAACAAAGGCTCATGTTTGCAAGGTTTGGATATATTTCTCATGGAGATGTAGTGGAAAATATTTTTTTGGCCAACACATCATCATACCTAAACAACAAAGTATGTTAAAATTCTGTATTATCTTTTCTGTGTCTCCAGAATAACCAATATGATTGTTCTATGACTGTTCCACAACTAAAACCACTTGAGTAAAGTTTGGGAAAGGTTGCCTTAAGGGACCAGCGTGTAGGATTTAGGGGGATCTATTGGCAGAAATGGAATATAATATTAATAAGTATGATTTAATTAGTGTACAATCACCTGAAAATAAGAATAGTTGTGTTTTCATTACCTTAAAATGAGCCTTTTATATCTACATATGGAGCGGGTCCTCTTCCATGGAGCAAGCCCCCAGGAACAGCGCGAGGCTGTGACGCCAATTTGACATAGCAGCCAAAGCGTGTAATTACAATGTCACATGACGCTATTGGGCCCAAAAAGACTTTTCTCCATAGACTTATATTGTGAAAGAGATGTCCGTAAATCAGCGGATACATTTTTTAAGCATCACAACCCCCGCGAAATGACTCGTCTCACTATCAGAATTTGATTCATTCAGTCCGATAACATTTCGAAAGCCTAAAACAGCCACACAATTGAATTGTTTTATCCCCATTCAAGTTAGCCGAAGGGCTAAACCGGAAGTACTAGTGCGCTTGCTCTATAGGCCCAATGATCCTGGAAGATCTGGATAATGTTATACGCGAAAATCAAACTTTTTTGGCTTCATGCGCCACTGAGCAACTTTCATAGGAATGAACAGGGCCCCGCCTCCAATGCTGTATCCAGTTCTCTTTATACATCCATGCCATGGAGCCTGCCATGTTGCACCGCCGTGTTTCTACAGTAGCCCAGAACAGACAAACCAAACACTGGCTCCAGAGAGGCCTTCAAGTTTTTCCTGCTAGATGAAAATAAATCCTACACACTGATCCTTTAAGAGTTAAAGCTTTGACTTTTGATCACTCCTCTTCCTTTAAAGATTTTGCAGTGGTATACAAATGTCACATTGCTTCCAACATTGCTCCTGAGAAAGTATTAGTATCTATGTATGTTCATTTGAACAATTGACCAATGCTGTTGTGTTTCAGGTGAAGTCTCTTTAGTTGTTAAGCTATTTTTGTTGGCATAATTACCACTGTGCTCATTTGATGAAATTTTGTGTGACTGTAATGGTCCTCACATTTGTCCTCAACTCCATGGAATGGTCTTTGCATTTTTCACTGGTGTGTGGAAGATTGAGATCATGACAAGACACAAGAGGCTGAAGCACAATGCAAGAGACGAATGAAGGATGACACAGACAGCATGAATCAGACTAGGAGAGGTTGCATAATTCATTAAGTCTGCCAGAGAAGATGGGACTGGGTGACCTCCTCTCTCCGCTGGTGGAGAAGATGATAGATTGGTACAGGCTTAGAGAGGGCAGACTCAAGCAGATGGGCCTTTTGGCAGGAGAAGGAACAAGGCTTAGCCTCTATGCTAGCCCACACAGAAGCCCCTCTCGCAGGGCAAGTTACGGAAGTTGAAGTTGAGATGACAGGTTCAAAAATGGGAGGGGAAAACGTTTGACCACCTACAGCTTGAAAACTCCAGTGGACACGAGTGCTCATCCATTGGAAAGTTATGCAGCTTAAGGTAACACTCCGCATTAATAGTCAACCTGACAGAAACAGAATTGTGACAGAGAAAAAGCAAGTCTCAGCATTGTGTTTTTTCCCTCCCAAGTGTGACTGAACATAGTAAAGGTACTTCATGTTCTCTCTGTAATTACACCAACAAATGCGGAAAAAATGATGACAGTTAGATCATGCTTTGACAAATTGTGGCCATCTATAAGAGAACTACATGACAAAATACAGATGCACACACTAAAGCTGCACAAACAACAAAGATTTTTCAGGAGCTGATAGTTCAACAATAAAATTTCTACCACAAGGATTAGCAAACTGGCTGCATAACTGTCCTACCTCAGAGTGTACATCACTCTCCCATTGCTCCACAGCCTCAGGAGGCGGTTTGGAGTGGTGATCCAGTGGGCGTCTGATTTCCGGGAATTCCTGAAGAAAGTGTCCGGAATCCAGATTTTGCCTACCATGTTACTGTTGAGCATGAGCAGCTTCATCGAGCTGTTGAACTTCAGTCGGCTGTCATACCATGTCTGGGCAAAGAAGATGTCAATGGTGTATTCCTGCAACACAGTTACAAAAACCATGAAAATACAACCAATAGTTTAAAAAAGAACATTAAAGGACCAGTGTGTAGGATTTAGCGGCATCTAGAGGTGGGGTTGCAGATTGCAACCAACTGGATACCCCTCCCCCTCTTTCCTCCTCCTTCCCTTACCCTTCCGAGCATGTAGGAGAACCTACGGTGGCCGCAAAACTTGCGAAAAATGCAAAGGGCCCTCTCTAGAGGCAGTGTTTGGTTTGTTCATTCTGGGCTACCGTAGAAAAAAGGTGGTAAACCATGGTGGGCTCCATGGAAGAGGACCTACTCCCTATGTAGATATAAAGGGTTCATTCTAAGGTAACGAAAACACAATGATTCATAGTTTCAGGTAATTATACACTAATTAAAACATACTTATGAATATTATATTCCATTTCTGTCAAATCCATTCCTCTGGATGTCACTAAATTCTACACACTGCACCTTTAATGTACAGGAAGACATGTAAAGAGAGACAACCCACTTACTTACTCCAGGATTCCAAACACATCTCACAGTCATCATCAGCACATGAAATAAGTAGACCTTCAATTATTGGAAGGACTGCCATGAACATTTGAAATTTTGGACAGACATTAATTAAGGATGAATCCTGATGGCTTTGTTGACTTTTCAACTAACGCCACCATGACGTTCAAAGTTTTGTTCTTTGAATGAAATGTTTCAACAGCTATTAGATGGATTTTCATAAAACTTGGTTCAGATATTCATGTTCCCCTCAGAATGAATTCTAATAACTTTGGTGATCATCAGGTCAAAATTTCAATTTGTCCAGTGAATTATTTTCACATCTGCATGAGGGATTAGCACATTTTATTCCCTGACTTGAGTCCTAATGACCTCAGTGATCGCCTGACCTTTACTCTAGCACCACCATCAGGTTGACATTTTTTTGAAATTGAAATGTCTCAACCACTATTAGTTGGATTGCCATAGAATTTAGAACAGACATTCATGTTCCTGCCAGGATGAATTGATATACTTTTTATTTTGTCCTATAAATTGTTATTTTGTCCTATACCTTGGTTTATCACGATACACCTGCAAAACTAATTAGAATCCCATGACAATTAATATATAAACACACAACTGAACAAATTAAAAACTGCATTCTCAAATCAAGGTCCACTTACTAACTATCCACTTACTAACTATTTCAACCACATCTCATAGTCATTTTTAGTGGATGGAGGTTGAAAGCTCTGGTAAACTGGTAATGCAGACCTTTAGTTAAAGAGTGACTCAACAGATTTTTGAAGGAGGAATGGGTTGAAAGGTATAAATCTTTCGAAACCCTGATCAAACCCAACATGACAGCTGTGATGTAGGGTGGTACTATAGCGCAATGCTACATCACAGCTACACAGTTTGTTGAAAGAGGATGTTGTCACCATTAGTTGGAAGTGCAAGCAGCATTATGAGACTGTGTGCAGGTAAAGTACCATTGCAAAGGTTAAGAGTGAATTTTCACACTTATATAGTATTAACTATATAATATTCAATGTTGTATTCACAACAGTACAGACATTCATGGTCCCCATAGGATAAATCTAAATGGTGTCCTGCAACTGTACATTACTGTTACTCAAAAAACACAATCTGTACAAATACAATTTAATTGTTTTATACAACATTATACATAATTACAACATTAGCAAGGAGGGCTATCCTCCTATTATCCAATATATCATTATATCAGCAGAGACAAAGCAAGGAAGAATCAGAAGAGGCAGTCTCACCATGTTGATGGGGTCCACTGGTCCAATGCTGTTGACATACACAGCTGTTTCAATCACTGTCGGCCTCACTGAAACAACAGAAGACATAACGTACTGACACAGATAGCATTAACTAATTAACTAATTTATAGATGTTTGCCAGCAACGTTTGGACAGATTTTTTCATGCACTATGCCATCTGTCCTTATCAACCTACATCACAAGTTAGCTACAATGAAGAATATCATCCCATAGCTATTGAATACTGATACATCCCCCATTTTGCCTAATAACATTCAAGACAGTGGTGTTGAGTGATTAAATGCATAAATCCAGAATTATCAGTAGACTGATTTTACTGCTACTGCTAGAAAAACATTATGTACAGATTATCTTTTTTATTTCCAGTAGCAGGACAGTTTGGTGGTGGATTGGGTGAGGGCTCTCTTCTTGTCTTCATAAAAGTTGGTTGGGGTACCTGTTTTGTGAGGGGTGTAAGTGGGGAGTCCACTTCCCACATGTGACACCCTCCTGGTGAAACTAATTGCTGGGAGTTTAAAAAAAAACTGACAGACAACATCATGTATCAGGAGGGAGCGCACGTGACAAAGACATTTCAAACTGGGCAAAAACGCCAGAACACACAAAAATACAATGCATTACATTAACTGACAGGTTGGTGAAACAATAGTGTCAGTGCTGTCACTTTGTGCCCCAGCTCTAATCTCAATTACTTCAAGTACTTTAGAAGCTTTGCCCTATCTAACCCCTTTTACACAACAATCATGACAAGTTACTCATACACAATCATAATTCTGCTCTTCTACAGTCTAGCCAGTGCATGGTCCGTCTGCATGAACACCTTTACAATAGCCTATCCACAGTGTAGATACTGTTCTCTGAGAAGAGCCAGCAATTGGCAGTCAGAGCAACTAAAACTGACTATTCTAAGTAGCTTACTCTTAAAGGCAACACAGACATGAAGTCCTTTAAGTACTCAGAATCGTGGAAAGCTGGAACATCTAAAGTTTCATGAAAACTTAGCAAAACAATATATTTTCTGATGAAAACTGAAAGAAGACTCTGAAAAGACTGACTAAACTGATAACACACCTCAGCACTATTTCATTGTTGTATCGCGTTTAAAATCTCAATGAAAATGTAACTAACCAAATACTGTATATTGTGGCTGTCAGGTGAAAAACTTTGATCTCTATCTTGGTGATATATATGTTGTGCTGTTGTATGTTTTGATTGTGGGGGACTACGGATGCAAATTAGCTTCGAGCTAACTCCGGTGCAGTGCATCTTTAATGTTTAAAACTGCCAACTGTCCCAATCAATAAATCAAATCAAATAAATATGTACATTCTTCTCAGATCCTTCAAGCATCCTTCTGCATGTGACTTTTGAAGTGCAGTAACCATACAAAACAATGGTAAATTCTAGTTTCTAGTGTAGTTTCAGTGATGTTAGTTACACAGAAATATAAAGTTTGCGAACATAAGCCATCATTAGAATCTGGTCAGTCTGCATCAAGTAAGGCTTTTTTTGCAGCAAAAATGGGGCACTGAGGTGAGCAACAGCTTTTTGAGTAAGAATTAAAGCTTCATTGTAAGAGGAAGTATGTTAAACAAGAGGATGCAAGGTTCACCCCAGACAGTGGCAGCAGTAGAAATTGTAATTTCCCAAATTTTTCCATGCAATGGCATCGCATTAACTCAAATTGCACAAGGCTGTTTTTAAACATCTATTGAACTCCCCCTATTTAATGTGAGCTGAGTGAACATCTAACAGAGTTACCACAAAACACATCACCAGAGGATAAACTTCACTTGCCTCCAATGTCAGGTCGCAGTTTGTTGTCGTAGCCCTGCAGCAGTTTATTTAGGATCAAAGTCACATCGCTCTCATAGACCTTGGGTGATAAAACCCAGGTCTTATTTATGGGTACATCTTCATAATCCTCTTCTTCCTGTTTACTGGGTCCAAACGCTGCACTGTGGAGTAGCAAAAGAAAAGAAGAAAACACTGTAAGAAACAAAGAAATCTCATATAAAATGTGGGTGTATGTAGATGCCCTAAGATATAAATTCAAGAGTATTAATGCAGATGTGGAATGCCTTTGCAGTATGGTTTGAATTTTTTTTTTTTTTTTTTGGTTTTGGCATGTTAAAGTTCAAATGTTGGTACAGTACATATTAGAATTGGTTGTCAAAACCCCAAAGACTGTTTCCTCCAAAGAATATTTCACCCAATTATATTAGTTTTAGGGTCAAAACCTCAAAACAGCATTTAAGGCTCCTGTATACTGAGATCAGATTTAGTGTGTTGTCTGCGATTTATCATGGAACAGCTTCATTGTCACCAGCACCTGCATTTAGGAAAAGACCACATATTCAGGAGATCACCCTTGCACTCACACAGAAATAGTCTTTCTTGTTCTGCTTCACAATCCACTTTTATTATGTGAGGGCAAAAGTATTGCTCGAGAGTTCATCTGTAATGATTCTCGTGACAACTTTGTTTGACTGCTTTGTTTTGGCTGAAAGATAAAACTGAAAGCTTAAGGTCTCGGTATGCTTCAAACAAACTAGGTTTTAAATGCACAATATGTAATTTCTGCCACTAGGGATCTCTCAATCAAAACAATAACAAAAGACGGAGTATGATGATGGTGTGAAGTAGCGTGGGATCATGGGTTGTTGTCTTAATTGTTAAACAACCAGCTTCTCCGGGATAGGATTACTCCACTGTTCATCGTTCAGGTTTTTACTGTCTCCTCCTCTCCAAAACACACAGATCCAGTGATTAAAACAGGTTATTATGTACAATGTGAAATCTAAGTGGTGGCGTTCATCATTTCCTCTACAGAATAGAGGTCTGTCCTTTCATGGCAGATGGTGAGGTTTAGTAGTCACTGTGAAGGAGATGATACCAGAAATAAATCCACTGAAATGACGCTTAACTCCAAAACAAAGAAAAAACAAACTCTGGCTGGTTTACCAAAAAAACTAAAGTCCCATTTGGACAAGACTGACATTACAAGGGGAGGCCGGGAATTAAATATTTTCTGTGCTCCTCTGTAATCTAATTTATCATTCCAGATGGCATTGTAACCATGGGGAAATGACAGGATCTGTCTGTAATAGACATGGACATTCAGCAGGACAAAGACAAAATCCTCCACAGGGAGGCGATGGAGAGTCGAAGGTGAGGCAAAGATACTGCGTGAAGTGAATTTGAGTAAAAAATTGTCCTTCTTCTCAGATCCATACCTCTGTGAAACCTTTACACATATGGAGGCAAGTAAAATAAATTTGTGATTAAAATGCAAATCAAAAGTTTTGTTTGTGAATCCAAAAGTTTTGCTTGCTGTTGAGCTGAATCTCATGGGCGGGACCTACGCTGAAAGACGTAAGACACATCTCTATTGGCCAGTCTCGGTCAGAGTGACAGCTTGACAATATCCATAGTTAGTAAGCGGGAGAGAGAGTTTTGTAGTCCATGGAGAGGACGGAGCAGGAGCGGAGAAGACAGAAAATCAATGCACAGGTATGTTTACACATAACAATGTTATCTTTGAACTGGTGCATGTAGATTGCTTTTGTTTAATGATCTGTGATGTTATGCCTTGCGTCCACACTACTCCGGTGTTTTCAATCTCTTAAAACCTAGATTTTTGAAAGCACTACTGACCACATTTTAGTTTGAAAACTCTGGCACCGCTTTTTAGTCTGGACGAGTGGAAACAGAGACTTTTTAAAACGATGGCGCAACAGGCCCGGCTCTATGAGGGTACAAAAGCATGCATTGCACCCTCAGTTTAATATTTTACACCCTCAGTTGGAATCTGAATAATAAATGCCAAGTGCAGCATGATAGGTCTTAGGTGCACAGATTGTGTGGACTTCTCCATGTACACCTGCTATTTTGGTTCATGTGTGTACAGCAGCACAACGTGCAAAAGGGCTGAGTGAAGGTGAATATAGATCAGCAGGTGTGGTGATTATGAGATACTCTCTCAGCCAGTCACATTACTGCTCTCATAGCTCTGAAACAGCTGAGCCAATCACAGTTAAACATGATAACGACGGCTTAAAAAACAGAAAGCTTTTCTTCAGGAAATGTCTGGATGGTTCAGAGTGTCACGACATGAACATACATCACAAATCTACAGCTAAAGACAGATGGAGTTGTTTTTTCATCAGTTAGTTATTATTAAAAATGATATAAATGAAAAAGAAGAAAAAGAAATTGATTGGATGAAGCAGTTTATATGATTATATCAGAGTTCTAATAAGTGGGTGGAGTCTTTGGTTAGAAGGTAAAACTTGATTTTCATGGTACATGTATGCACATTGAATCATTTTCAACCTCATTTTTTTAGCAGTTGCCTCTGAAAGAACAGGTACACTTCTGTTTCAATCCGTTCAGCTGCGACCACTAGCTGTGTAATGGCTTACAATCACTCGCACTTTACATACGTAACTGCGACCTGAAGTGTACTTTTACACCTCAGCTCAATCTGTGGAGCTAAACTGATGAGATTCGGTTTCTACAGTTACCCACAACACCATTCTCTGCAAAGAACCATAAAGTCGTTCACATGTATCTTCAGAGAACCAACTTCACCCTAATGTGTGTAACTAAAGTGTAACAGCAGCACTGTGGCTGAACTCATCTAGTGTGACAGAGTCCAGGAATCAAAGCCAGACCTTTCTTGTTGTAAGAGCCACAGTTTAAAGAGTTCCAGCAATCATGTTGTGTATGGATTCCCCTCTTGGCCAATTTATATAATATCATTATAGGACTCTCCAAGGACAAAAACTAAATTTGCTTACACAGCATGTATTTGTTCTGTGCTTATTTCAGCAAAGAATATAAACACTAAATCAGCTGTCTCAGCAGTGAATTTCAGTATAGGACCTTTTCAGTCATCCTGCTCTTTCTACAAGTAATCAAAAAACACATTTTCAATCTAGGAAAAGCTTAAGGGCATCTCAAATGTGAGTGTAAGTCACATACAAAACACCCTCTGGATTTCAAGGAGAAGATTACTTTGTGGAAAAAGGGAATTTTAAGGATATAAGTTGGGAATGAAACAGCTGTAGGCAGTTTTATGTGTCTGTTTTCAGCTGCCCCACCATGCCGTGTCTATTACAGGCGGTTACACATGGCTGAACCCTCAGTCTGTGCCAAGGTGTGCCGCTGCTGTTCTCTGTTAATGAACATGGATCTGATACTGTAAAGAGACCTGAGGACTTGGCGTTCAGCCCAGGCTGGGAAATGACCCTTTCCTGCACTACTTCTACTACAAAGGATATGACCTAAACCATGGCACAATAACCCAGTGCAGCAGAAATGAACATCATCACTCTGTGCTATCACCTACATAAATAATACTGTACAAGGCTAACACTACACACACTGAATCATGTCTATTGACCTACTATGTAACTCATATACAAAAAATAGCAAGGCAAATTTTGGCTTTGAAACTTCTGAAACTTTATTCACCTCGATCGATAAATAAGCTTCAATAAATGTTCCTGCATAAGACATCCTGTTCTTCACTTTGGGTTAACCATCTCCAGCAATTCTTTGACACTATCCAACACTCAAAAGTTGCCCAGTGGCACAACGTATCACAGCTGGGAAAGGTTCAGCTTTATGTCCTCTGACAGGAGCAACAACCTGGCAACAAACAATCCCACTCTTTTCTATTTCCTCCTAAAACAGAAGCACATAGTTGTTTCTGCTCCACTCAACTACACAAGAATTGCATCAAACAAAACAAAGACAAAAAATGAACTGCTTCATCATGCATCATTCCCAATCATAACTAAGTATGTACATTCATTCTCAATGTAAAAACTCCTTCAGCTCCTTCAGGACAGCTGCAAACAGGGGTGTGGTGGGGATGAAAATCAGGGGCTTTTGAGTAGAATGGATGTAGGAAACATCTTTCTATAGCCATTTTACCACACAATGACAAATTAGTCATGTAGTAACAGGTTAAAGTTCCTCCATAAGTGGTGATTTAATTTTCATTATTATTCCTTTTTTAGTAATATTTCATATTTGAGGCAACAATAGCATAATTAAGTCTCTCTCTCTCCTTATGGTGTGAAGCTGTCAATGGTTCTAACAGGTCTACAGTTTTGAGGTGGACTGTATCAGAAACACCTTGTGATACAATACAGTCCACTTTAACACTTCTACAGTACATTTTCAAACAAAACTAGGTCAAAACCTAGTATATGGCTGGACTTTTCATGGTCAATGTTCGAAATTGTGGACAATTTTTTTACAGGGATAGTCAGTGGTAGTGTCTATCATATGAATTCCTGGATATTAAATGTTCATCTGCAATTTCTGTAGTGGTCCCAGTAATATTTGTTGCTAAAGTGTACTGAAGTAGCATATCACATGACATGGTTAAGCTATATAAATATATATATATATATATATATATATATATATATATATATATATATATATATATATATATACACACACACATATATATATATGTGTGTGTGTGTGTGTGTGTATATATATAATCCCCCTGCTCTTTCATCTGTTTCCATCTATTTCTGTAAACATATGGTCTCATCCATATTTATTAATTTATGTTTTATTTAATCAGGCAGTCTCAATGAGATTAAGATCTCTTTTCCAAGAGAGACCAGAGAACAAGAAACATTCATAAGACAAGAACACAATCAGCAGACAGAAACAACACCACCACGCAATAAACAAGGAATTAGTAAAAAAAAGTTACAAGAATCATAAAAAAACATCAGATAATAAAGCTTTAAAATCTCCAAGAGGAATGGAATGATTCAAATTTGAGGGCATTTTGCAGATCATTCCATTTGAAAGGTGCATAGTACCTCGTCACAAAAACTGAATATTAATAAGTAAGGTAACTGGTATTTATTACAGTTCTTTTTGCATTATATTAACTCATTTTAATTATTGTATTTTTCACATTCCCCTCAGTCTATATCAGTATGAGTGTAAGATTACAATTTAAATTAGTGGCTTTTTCCTTCATTAAATCTTTTTGTAATGAAGGTATAGGGTCAGAACTGATCACACCAACTACATACTTTGAGTGGTTTGGTTAGTTAGCACAGTTAGCATATTAGAATTTCTGATGACACCAGAACAGAAAACTGAGCTTATTGACATTATCCTGTTAACTAAGTATTTTTAAATATTTAAACTTAATTTCTCTCAGCTTTCCAGCTCCACCTTTATCTTGTTTAGCTGTTACTCATGTAGAAGCAAGTCTGCAACAGTCTATTGCTGGCTGGGTCAGTGTTAAAACAATGTTAAAGATACTTAACAGTATCTTTAAAGGGGACCTATTATGCTCATTTCCAGCTCTTTATCTTATACATGTCATTTATGCAGCCCCTCAGTTCAACCTCTATCTCTTCAGAGGCAGTCTTAGCTCCTGTCTTGTTAAGGCCCCTTCCCTAAATAAAGGACTAAACTAAATAACTGGAGACTTTTATTGTGAAGAATTTACAGGAAATGAAACGTGTTCCTCACCGAATCAGCAGAGCTTCATGAGTCATGCTAAAAACTGGTCAACACAACAACATATGAAGATACTTGCAGCTCTTTGTTCAGTTTATCAGTTAGAAATAATGCAGGAAGGAATAGTACAAGCAGAAACAGCCACAGTGATGATGATGTATGATAAAGAGCTGCAGACGACCAGCACACTTCCAACAGATAAACTATTTATTTTACTTTGCTCTGCTGTGTAATGGAAAAACACTCACAGCCTGCCAGCTCAACTCCAATCATGGCTTGGCATGACTACCCCCAAAACAATAGAAAAATGCTGTAATGTTAGTGGAGCCGAGCAGTGAACTCGTGCATTGTGCATGGAGCAGATGACCATATAAAGAAATCATGAGCTGATGTCAGCTTGGGCTGAAAGTAGAAAAAACTGTTGGAAACTGAGTGTTCAGAGCAGTCTGAAGCTGCTGCTTTTTGCTCACAGGGATTATTGCTACATATGTTTACTCATTATTTGACACTTTGGCCACTTTTAACATGAACATCTGACATTGTAACATTATATATATATGACTGAAAATAAGGAAAAGCATAATGCTTCCCATTTAGCATTGTTGACCAGACCCAGCCAGGTCACTGAATGCGATTAGCTCGGGGAGAGAGATGAAAGAGGGAGCTGACAGCCACATTGAGCTAGTCAGCTGGTACACTTTACTTTAACTGGTATAAAGTATGGCAAAAACTACATAAATAAGATCTAAGATGTAATAAAACTGAATTATCTTTTAATTTGTCTTGTGTTTTTAAAGATTCAACGGGCATTTACTTGTGCGTGAGTAATTTCAAGTAGGCTCTACACTAGATGCTTATCAATTATCCCTGATTCCATTCTACACCTGACAATAGTTCTCTGATTGATCCTGTTTTTCTCAGGTTTAGTTGATGAAAACTGAGCAGCTAATGTAGTCTGCAGCCAACTCAGTATGAGAGCTTCCATTGTGTTGTCTTTGTGTCTCTATTGTGTTTATGGCTTTTGTTATCTTGATTGTACAGCACTTTGGTCAACTGTTGTTTTTTAAATGTGCTTTATAAATAAATTTGAGTTGAGTTGAGTTGAGTTGAGCCAAAAAAGGGTGGAAGAACACGCAAGCAGCAACCTCCACAGCTGACTACATAGGCTGACATTCAAATGTGGAAAACACTGTCCGTATTTGCAGCTAGATGTTGGTAATTTCCTCATTCAGTTCATTACAGTCAGACTTGTCATCTGGTAGTCGTTAGAAGCAATGCAGCTGAACACTCAGGCTCTGCCTTCAGCACTGAGCTGTAGTAAGTGCTGCTTGAGTTCAGCTCAAGTTTAAAGTCACAAAGTGAAAAGTGGTGAGCCACTGAGTCTCCTTGCTTTGATTCTGAATGTTGATTCAACTGGAGCCTTAGAGACTGTTAGTGATGATTCACTGATTCTGCACCAGTTCAGACTGTCTCAGCATGTTCTTCTCTAGGGGCCTCTCTCCACTGTCTGTTCTCATCTGTTCCAGCGGCTGCTCGGGCAAGCATAGTCTCTCCTGCCACCTATGATCACCAAGTTACAGGACCGAAGTTCTCCTGAGCTTGTGGTGTCAAGAAACACTGGCAGCTGTCTGTTCACTAACTACTTACTGCTTTATATTAATAATCATGCAGAATCCCTCAACAAGACAGGTATGGGGCTACTACTTGTTTCAGTGCCAATACAACTTTTTTCCAATACAAGTGTTTCAATGCCATTGTTTCCTTTTTCAGTTCAGGTTTTGTTTCCAATGCCAAATTTTATGTTTTATGCCAAAATTTAACTGTCTCTGTTGTAGCCCCATACGTTTCTCTCGTCAAAATGTAGTTTACTATTTTCATTAACACTCTTACTTTGAGCATTTAGCCTACTTTATTTTTAATAAATCAAATTACTAAACTAACTGACTCACAGCAAACTTGGTGCAGTGAAGTATTTCAGAAAAGTACTGGTTGGTCTTTGGGGCTGAAGGTTAAATATAATGAATCTGCCTGCATGTAAAGTCTGCTGTGCACACTGTACATGATTTGTTACTTCAGTGTAATCGTTATCTATTCTTTCATTGCCTCAAATAGCTTTAAGGAGTTGTGTCTTCTTTTTGTGAACTACATGACGTCACCAGAATCACTTTCATTTTACAGGAGAACAATCTGTCACATGAAAAAATTTGAAAATTCTTTAAATTTTGAGGGATACACTACCAATTTACATGTCGAAGTGTAATGTCAGTTTACAGTGTCCTCTGTATGGCTTACTCAAGTCTGAGACAATAACCCTGATGATGTCATACTGATGTCATCAGCTTGAGACACTCATTTATGAGTCACAAACATGGATGTATAAAGAGAACTGGGTACAGCATTGGAGGCGGGGCCCCATTCATTCCTATCAAAGTTGCTCAGTGGCACATGAAGCCAAAAAAGTTCAACTTCCGAGTATACAATTACTCGGGTCTTCTGGGATCATTGCACCCATAGAGCAAACACACTAATGACTTTCGCCAGCCGAGCCGGCTACTTCCGGTTTAGCCCTCTGGCTAGCTTGAATGGGGATAAAACAATTCAATCATGCGGCTCTTCTAGACTGTCGAAATGTGACCGAACGGATCAAATTCTAATAGTGAGATGAGTCATTTCAAGTTGTGATGCTAAAAAAAAAAATTATCCGCTGATTTACAGACATCTCCTTCACAATATAAATCTATGGGGAAAAAGTCCTTTTGGGCCCAATGACATCAGATGATACACGATTTGTCAAATTGTCTTCACAGCCCGGCGCTGCTCCTGTTGGGCTTGGTTACAGACCTGTGAAAGGATTTTGAAAGGTGTAGGCAGTCAGTTATCAGAAGGAGGGGTTCTAAAAAAGAAGGTATTAAGATGCATCATGGGAAATGTAGGATCCAGTATAAATATGAGATGAGTATAACCAATAGGGACACACAAGAACTTAAATTTAAAAGCCTTGTTAAAATAATTCTGCCATTCCCTTTAAGAATATTATACAGATCTATAATTGGCAAATTTAATTAACTTTTTTTTTTTTTTTTCTTTTAGTTTTATTGCCTACTCCATTAATTATTTAACACTGTAAAAGTCTATAACCATTATTGAGGCACACTGCAGGCTCCATACTGTACCTAACAGGCGCCAGATCTTACTTTCATGGTGATGGGTGCAATAGGTGTCCTAACAGAGGGTGTTTGAACATGAATATGCAACATGACGTGTTGAATTAAGAAAGTGTCTGCTCAGTAGTAGGTCTACTGTAGGCCTGTCCTCACCAGGACACAATCCACACCTGTGTGTGCAGCTGACAGATAGAGGTAATTGAAGATCTGTGTCCTCCAAGGAACAAAATCATCCATCATCCCATAGACCACATGACATTCTACTGCTGTACTGACATGACGGTTTAACCCCCCTTTCAACTACGAAAACTCGAAATAAAGCCACCCTGTTTTTGCGTCTATAAGACACAATCAGCGGGGCGCAGAAAGGAAAAATGCAGACATATAGCTCAAGGTTACTTAATTTCAGGAACATTTCCCGACGAAGCAAGGAAACGTTCCTCTCCAAAGATTTTCCTCCCAGGCCCCAGCTCACACACTGACCCACTGATTGCTACTGTGATCACAGGTAGAATACAAGATGCGGAACGCAGCGATTCCTGTCGAGGGCAAAGACATGAGCCTGAAGGAGGCGGCAACATCTGCAGCCATTTACCCTGACAAACCTTCCTCCTGTCTACATGATGGAGACCCGCTTCCTCACATCAGTACACACTTACCAGAGTCCGAGGAGAGCGAAGAGCAGCCAGGGGTTCATGGCTTTGTCCTGCACAGCCCTGACAAACAGCCGCTTCATTCTGCTCCACAGCTGGGAAACAACCCTGTCCACGGAAACCAAGAGGAAATCGGAGTTTTCTGTCGTCAGGTCGCCTCTAAACGCAGCAGATGAGGGTTAAATGTAGCCACGACAGGATGTGAGAGATGCGTCCATGGTGTGTGTGGAGGGGGAGGATGGAGCAGAGAGAGTGAAGCTGCTGCCGGGGACCGCTGACTCTGCTCTTCAGTCCATCCGCAGTGCCGCTAACAGGCTGCTGCTCTCACACACGCCGCTCTAACACTATCGCTGACAGTCTGCACCTGCTTTTTCATAATGACTGTGCTGATGGTTATTTGCTTGTCTATTATTGTCTTGGGTGTTATTTTTTTAAATTCCAGGTAAATTAACAGATGCTCCTTATGCAGATGCGTCCCGCTTCACATTCGGGGTTTAATCCATTTGCAGTGCTGGAGCTGCCATGTGGACCCATGCATGCAGTTTGCAGCTACAGGCTGTCAGCCACTGAGCATCTTCAGCAGTTAACTTGGGGTAGGCCTCTCAGTATCTTGCTCAAGGGCACCTTGACTAAATTGTTGGAGGGATTAATGCTCGCACACCTACTCCAAAACCAAAATTTTAATCCAAAGACACAACGTTTAGTTTCAAGTCGGATCTCAAATCAATCAACAATTATTCAAACATTCAAAAAAGGTACATCACAAAGAGTAGAAGCACAAAAATGATACATCAACAATATGCATCAAACATATCAATAAATTATTGAAGCTCATTTCCGCCACTGTGATGGAAAAAAAGATCCTGTAAGTCATTATAATGAGAAACTATCTCAAAATAATGACTTAGTATCTCATCATAATGACTTAGTATCAGTAAGTGGCATTACATCTGTAGATGGCGTTGTTCAGTCATTTTCAAGCTAATTCTTGAACTGAAAAACATATAGGGGGAAGACGAAATTAGAATGAATCATAGAATGAAATGGTCTTTAATTGATTTACAATCCTAAATTTTGATTATTTTAACTGTAGCATTTTTTTCTTATTGTCCTTACTCTTGGTAATCAAAATTTAGGATTGTAAATCAATTAAAGACCATTTTATTCTAAGCACAAACAGTGAGTTTTTTTATGAACATTTATTTTGTACAAATTTTGAAAAAATTATTTGTTTTCAGAAAGAAAAAAAAACATGTTTAATACCAACACGCTGATCAGTTACATCGCTATCTCAGTCTCTCTCCTCTGCTCCGCTGTTACGTCTATTCACAGGTCTCAATGAGGGGAGTCACATCCATCTGCTACATGACGCACATTTCCTAATTTGGACATCACTCCTTGAATTGGGGGTGTTCCTCAGAGATAAAGCTGTGCTACTGACACACATGAAGTGCTCCCAAGGGACTCTCCATAACCTGTTGTTCCCCTTCTCCTTTCCACAAAGTTAGGTTGTAAAAATAGGCAATAAATGAAAAGTGCCAAGCAAGAATCACCTTTGAAGCTCTTCTCTACACATTACATGCTGTGCTGTCTCTATGTAATGGGTGTGTAAATAAGTAGAGGCCTGTTTGCATATTTGCAGTTGACTTGCTTTTAGCTCAGTAGTCAGCGCAGTTGTCTATGATCTGGGAGACTGAGTTCGAGACCCAGTGTGGGGACTTCCTTCGTAAGATATTTTATTCATAAACACTTAGTGTAACACTTAAATTTTCTAAAATTAAAAGTGTAATAAAAACAAAAACAAGATTATAAAAGCATCTTTCCACTTTTATTTGAAAACAAATACAAATATAAATAATTTTGCTGCCTCAACAAATATACATACAAATACAAGTACTGGGCTCTCTGCACATCCCTAATACATACAACATGCATGAGGAATTGCAATAGTGGAGCTTAACTCTCTGAACATCCTCAATTCATTCTCTATAGTAGTCCTTATCACTACGGATGTAATCCCATGTCCGACTGCAGTGAGGCAGAGTGGCACTGTTGGTATTTCTGCTCACTGTCTCCATGTGCAGAAGAAGAAGCAAATCAGCATTGTGTATGAGGTATTTTTATATATTTCTTGAGAACTGCTCATCCAAACAACTTCACACTCAACACTGCACTTCCTTGGGTCCTCAACAATACATCTGCCAACTGTGAACTTGATCAGATGAACAGCTGTTGAGATATGTGAAGGACACACATACATACAGACATACAGACAGAGATTCCTTCCTTTAGTAGCTTGGGAGTGGGATTCATTCTTTCAAACATTTAGACCTGATGAAAATCCGACTTGGATGGAAATGTGTATTTGAATTAAAATTGCAGCTTTGGAGTAAGTGTAAGCGTTACTGTTTTTTAATATCTATGCCTAAGTGATGTGCATGTAATTCAATGAAGGGATGAATGCCCCAAACAGTCAGCCCAATAATTCAATCCAAAATTGTCTAATACAAATGCTCTAATCTGTGTTAGGGGACAACCAGGTTGAAATTATTCATAGTTTCATTTCAAGAGAGATTTAACATAGAAACATTATCTTAAGCAGTGATCCCCTGTCCGTTTAATCCTCAGTCAAATAAAGTTCTATTTACTGTTCAGACCAACCTGTTGGGTATTATTTGACCAAGAGTAAAGCACACACAGCACTTGTACACCTGGCAGGTAAAGATTAAATGAATGTGCGGGCTAGAAGTAGCATCTGTGGCAACTTACTTCTGAATATACTGTAAGCCTAGTTTAAGATAGAGTATGTGTATTATATAAATGGGTTTTTAATGACCAGATTCCATCTCACAAAATACCAGTTTCACAGGAAAGAAAAAATTTGACAAGTTGTAGCCTAATAACATTATTAGGCTAAAACCCTGGAAATTGGCTCTATCACTCATCACCATCATTGTTGGAAGCTAGAAGCGTAAAAATCCAAATTGGGACTAAGAGGGGGATGACTGGGTGAAGCTGATGTGGGATAATCAAACAGCATCCACCACAGCTCACTGATAGGTGGAGACTCCTGTCAATCAAACAAACACACACCAACACTTAAAGCTTAATATAACCTCTTTTTATGGACATCAACAAACACATTAGATTAAATCTAATTAACTATTGAGACCTAAACTTCCTGTGGGAAAAATATAGTTGCTAGGCAACTGTATCAACTAATTGTTCATGACTGAATAGCATGAAGAAGATGATATGAGAGAAATCAATTTCAAGAAATCCCACTCACTTTTATCTTTTCATCAAAGCTGTAGCATCAGCATTTCTATTGAAAGACCACACTGGACTACATTTTCTTTCCAATTTTCATTCAATAAAGATTCAGGTCCGTGTTTGGCTAATATACAGACAGTACTGTATCATTTTGGTGCAGTATATTTGCTCAGTGTATTACTAATTCCTCCTCTATACAGTAGGACAAGTTCTTGCCACAATACGTTGATTGTTATTCATCTTGATAAGCTGTTTGCTTTAAAACTGCATTTACAGCAGTTGTTTAAAGGATCAATCTGGTGTTATAAAAGTGTGAGTGCTTTCAGCATTCACACTTTTGTTGTCCAAATCTTTATTTGTGTGATTGCTGAAAGCAATCACACATTGTTCTTCTCACTCATTGTTCTTCTCATTCTTATTTCGTCTTCCGTACGTTTTTTGCTGCGTTTCAACTGCTGCATACTTTGTGCTACATGTGTGCTTGTATTTTTCTGAAATGTAACATGTTTCAGTGATTTTATATAATTTTAAAAATACAGCAATTAAAAAAATAATGAAGCCTTGAACCAGGTATGAACGGGCCTGTAGCACAGGAGCCGCTCCCTGGACCTGAGCCTGCTCTCACTATGTACAAGTACAGATGAACTACATGACCACGTTTGAATGGGCACAAGTCAGGCACAGCCTGCGCTCGTCTTCACATTATAGATCCAAAGGTTATGAGTTCAAGCCCTGCTTAGGGCAGAACTCAGTAGAGATGAAGGAGTCCAGGTGATGTCAATCTGCTTGCTGAGCTGAACTGTTTTTTTTGTCAATTTCATGCAACTGACAGGCTAAATACCAGAATCTGGCCTGACATTGGTGTGTGACATGTTAGCTCAGTGCATAGCATGTCTGTCTTACAAGCATGAGGGTGTAGGTTAGATTCTACCCATTGCTGATTTTAATCTTGGTAGATTTTTCAATAGTGTTCAACTTCCAGTTATGCAATCTTAATTCGCTTTCAGCAATCACACGCAATTTCTACAGAAATTGCATGTTCTAGTTATTCTTATTCTTCTGTACGTTTTTTGGAAGCTTTCAACTCCTCTATACTTTGAGCGACAGAAACCCATGAACTCATGAATGGTAAGTCCTATTAAAAAAATATTTGGTCAGCATGTTCCTTGGATGATGCTGATTAGACTGATATAGGCCACGCCCATTTGCGCCTGAAATTTTTTCCGCCATTTTGGATTTTTTTTATGAACACATGTTTTGCTTCTGTTGGCACACATTTCATCCAATCTTCACGAAACTTGGTACAAACCATATTTAGAAGACCTCGAACAAAATGTACTCATTTGTTTTTGGATATCACTTACGGTTTGTCTGTTATTGGTTAGCAAAGTTTTGAAGGCGTGGCCTAATGCACTTAATGATCAATAACTCCTAAATACTGAATCGGATTGCGACCAATTTTGGGAATGTTGTACACAAGGTGACCTTACAGAAGTGTGTAACATTTCATAAAATTCTGCCCAAAGTGGGCGCTAAAGTAACTTTTTAACATGATATTTATACAATTCTGTTGTCTTTAATGAAGTGAAACTTGGTAGATAAGTTTTACATGAGAATCTGCACAACATACTGAATTATGGCACCAATAGCCCCACCTTGTGGTCATAAATAAAACACCACCATACAACTTATTAACTGCCAAATCTGTTAAATGTAATATGCCATGGTAATCAACTTGTATCCGTACAAATGGGGATCCTGAACGAGTCTTTAGTATTTTCAACAATGCTTTGCGATTTATTTCAGTATTCAGCATTCACACGCATTTTCCGCAGGAAATGCATTTCTAGTTCTATATTTTTTTTATTTTATTATTATTGTTATACAGTAAATCCCATGAAAAAGAGAAAACCCAACAATCAGTACTTTCTGACTTTCTGGCACTGTGTGACAATCAGGGGCTGAGTGAAAATAAACTATAGTGTATGTGTGTGTTCATGGTGATGAAGGAAGATGTCAAGTGAAACACTGTGGCTCACTGATGTGTTTTTAATAGTTTTTGGACAAAAATGGAGCTCTACGGCACAGAGAAATAAGACATATCAGACTTTGAAACACACATAATACTCGTAAATAGATCAGTTCATTGTTGATTAGGCTTTGCATATGAAATTTGATGATAATTTTTTTGTTGTTGTTGTTGTTTTTTTGCACAAATAACAAGACCCCAAAACCCATAATGCATTAAAGGGGTAAAAAATGATTGTACTGGTGAAAAGCAAACAATCATTTTAAGGTTTTGTATATTACAAATTACATTTTTATTTCAGTCACAATAAATGTAAATTCATTAACATGATGAGTTGTTACCATCAGCCAGTGACAAGCAAACATTGTCACTAATGCAGCAAGATGTTCTTAAAGTTTGCAAAGAAAAGGAACGATAAAGAGATGAAAAGAGAGATATTCATTCACTCTCTGCAGTCCAGCATCAAAACCTGTTTATTACCAGCTGCAGAACTGTTGAACACAGCTGCTCAGATCTAGCAGTCACACACTGCACAGGTTCTGATTACAGGCAAACAGTGTATCTCACTCATTAAGTCATGCCACCATAATGGGTACCCCTGCTGTATTGAATGTACAGATTATTAGTAGTCAAAGGCCCCATGAAATGAAAAATAACATTTTCTCAGTTTCAATCCTGTGTCTCTGTGTTAATTGCTCATTTATGTCTTGTTATATGCCAAATATGTGAAAACATCAGTATCAGAGTATTTTTACATCAAAATCCCCATCTTTTCTCTTCCTGTAAAACAGTTTCAAATGTTTGATGATTCATCCTGCACTCAGTTCATCCAGTCAAATATGACTTTAGGCGAGTAGCAGCCACACCATATAAAACCACACTTCACTGTTTATGGGCCATAGTAGCTCACAGAGCAATATGGAGAAAGATGGGAAGAGATGTGTGTTTGTGTTTGGATATCAGTGGGCAAAAACTTTGTTTTCATTTCCAAAACAATGTGGCTGAGGGCTAATTCATTCATCTCTTCCTCTTCCTCTTCCTGATCTAACAACAGATTTGGACGTGTGTGGAGCCTGCTGTCTTCTCCTTGAAGGTCTCTCTAAGTCCCGTCCACTTTTAAAAAGTCCAATCAAATGTGGAGGATTTGATTTAAATCCCTCTTGTAACTGTACAAAGCTCAAATATTCCATTGTGATATATTCTGAAATACACCACAATACAGAAGCTAAAGACAGTCTAACTTCTGTTTCACTGGGCCTTTAAGAAGAAACTTTAAGTGTAGTCTTTGAAGGGATAAAATTGGCATTACTCACATGCTGTAAAATATCTCATATTATTCCCTTTTGCTTCAGATTACATTGTGAGATAAAAGATAGTTTTTGTACTTGTTTATGCATGCAGAGCTAAGTCTCTCTTTGCTGACAGCCCAGAGGTGAGAGATGACGGAGAGAGGTAGATTATGCACACATGATAAAACCATTGTGAACAGCCTCTCTGCTCCCCGGGGCCAATGCTGTTACTGTAATTATATTTTAGATATGAGTGGTGCAGCCCAGCTAGGCATACAGCTCCTCAGACAGATGCTAGGTGGCATTTATTTGAAGCTGATGTGTCAGAGATACAATATGTGATAAGAACAAGCTATTAGTGGTAATTACTCTCGGGTATTCAAAAACAAAAGCAGGTAATTAATGGGTATGTAATCCAGTGATGTGATAGTAAAGTATTGACCTATGGAAAATCACACTGAATCTGACTTGTAATAGAATTGATATGAATTTTATACAACTCCAATGACTTCTCACTGGTGGTAGAGCTGTTAGAAAAAGTAATTATTTAAATTTTTGCTTCAATGCAGCAAAACGTATACATAACATGACATATTTGGAAGGAAATTAAAAGAAATTTCTGAACAGGTCAGCAGCAGAAAGTGGCTACAGTGTCAACACAAGGTTAAGAGCCTTAAACAAACTTAAAGGCAAGCCAAGTTTATTTGTGTTGCAGCTTTCAAACACAGATGCAATTCAGAGTGCTTCATGCAAGAAAGTATAACTTTGTTTATGAAGCACAAAAGCGGGTTTACAAATTGCTTTACAGTTACAAATTATAAGAAATATTAAGTTGTATTTATAGTTCTGTGTTGGGCAACAGCAAGAATTTCACTGTAAAATAACAGTAAAATGGTGGCATCTCTGCTGCCAGCATTTTACTGTTATTTTACAGTGCATCTCCTGTAATTTATTTTAACAGTACATTACCGTATATTGGATTACAGTATATGACAGTAGGATAACTGTGGGGTTTTACTGTAATTTTACTGTATATGCCAGCATGTTACTGCTTATTTACAAAGGGTAATGAAATCTACTTTTGCACCTAATTCTTATAAATTCCCACAAATTAAAAAAAAAGTAGATAACAGTAGAGAATACACATTTAATAGCATATTGCTGTAGTTCATTACAAGTCCTCAGTTATTTGTACAGCTGGCTATGTAAGACTAATAACATTTGGAACATTTGTATTAAAAAAACTGACAGGGTAGCCTACTCCATCACCATATTTGGAAGAAACTGTCTCCACTGAAATAATTAATGACAGCTTTAATGAACTCAAGAGCATAACCTCAGATGCTAAATTAAAATAGCATCAAGAACAGTGTAACAGAACTGCATCACAGTATGGCTTGGAAACAAGTCTTTTGCAAATGTAAATGTGAACTGAATGATAGTGACAGTGAAAGGGAGAAAGAGAGACTTTACTGCAGTGTTTGGCTGGTATCCTCAATCATCGATGATGAGGGCCTAGATGAAGTCCCAATAGTCTAGCAAGTTCTTCAACAGTGTGGCAACATAAGGGTTCACACTTGTGGCCCTTTCCTGAACCACTTTCCCAGTCCTCTTGGTGATAACCTTTCCATGGATGTCCTTGATACCTCTTTCCAGATTTATACCGATGAGTGTTTGAATGAAATCCAGGGATTGGAGGCCTTCTCTTGATACTGGCGGTGGAAAATGTAGAGCACCACAAACAGTGCAGCAAGTCCTGACACAAAAGTTGGCTGAATGCCCTCACGTGCCCCTCGATGCTGATCATCCACTGGCTGTTTGTTGAAAATAACACATTTATACTGCATGCAAAAAACTGCATGGTTTGGCCTTGTCTGTTAAAGGGGAGACTTGTGGGTACCCATAGAACCCATTATAGAACCCATTTTCATTCAGATATCTTAAGGTGAATGCAAGGGACCTTAAAAATGGCCATGCCAGTTTTTCCCTTGCCAAAATTTAGCCTAACTTGGGAGCATTATTTAGCCCCCTTCCTGACAAGCTAGCATGACATGGTACCAATGGATGCCTTAGGTTGTCTAGTTTCATATGATACCAGTATCATCACTCTAGCTTTAGAACTGAGCCCGCTACAGCCTCTGAAAGACAGTAATGTTGGCCGAGGAGCAGACACCCCCGCGATTCTTTAACTGTGCCGTTAGTTAGCTAATGTAATTATGGCTAAGTGAGCTTGTGCTAGCCACAGAGCATGCTTCGCCAATTTTAGCAACCTGATCTAATGAAACAGACCTTATGAAACATTATCTGAAATTTCAACAGTTCAATAATCATGAAAACAAAATAATGCTGGACAATTTCGGGAGATAACCTCCTTGGCTGAACTCCACATGGACTGCTCTCGTTAGAATGATGACATAGATTACCGAAGCTGTGCTGTCCAAAGTCCAGTTCAGGAACAGCCAGTTATGTTTTGTCACTCAAAACCAAGTAGTATGAGCAGTTTGATTAATAAAAAGGTGTCATCATCAAAACAGAAACATTAGCCTACAATCATCAGTACAATGGTAATGGATAGTGACTGGACTTGTAAAAGGATGACAGCGTGTATTTCCACTGCTTGACAGAAAATACTGTTTTTTGCTAATAAATTACAGTTATCTACTCGTATGGTTAACTGACTGCATTAACTGTTAATTTACATGCAAAGGATGAATATGTATGTTATAATTATTAGGAAATACAGTAAGACACTGTAAATTTACTGTAAATCCACAGTAAATTTACAGCAATTCATTACAGTGTAGCTTTGGAAACAGAGCCTGTGCTATAAGCTTCTCCTCAAAATGTTCTGTAACTACATGTCAGATCCACTGTGACTACACCAAATGGAGCCCACCACTGTGCTGCAAGTATTTTCTCCTGCAAGTTTTTGATGCTGGTGGGGATTGTTGAGACTGAAGACAACATCAAACAAGTTTGTCATGTACTAGTTTTTAGTAATACACATCTAACAAAGACATCTCAAACCTACGCTGAAATATCTATGGTGGGACTGCAGATAACTGCTACAAAATGTATTGTTTACTATAGAAGGAAATCTGGACAGTAGTGTCCTGCTCATGTTGGGCAGGTCTGTGTTGAAGAAGGAAAACAGAGGTGCGAATAAAATACTGAATAAACTGGTGAAATCATTCAGTCTGGCTTCCTGAATCCCACATACAACATGTTAGAGTTATAATCTAGGTATTTGAATCTGGTCACACCTTACGTACTTTTTTTTAAAAACGTTTGTACCGGACCTGAGGTATAGTTCCCCTGATGTGTATAGTCAGCAGCAGTTGGCCAACGCAGCAGCCCTGAGTGTGGTGGGGTGGGAGGGTGGAGGTGGGGGAGTCTGTGATGAGTAATGGGATGAATGTGGACAGCTCTGGCCTCTGGCCCTTAGAAAGATACTCCACCTCAGTCATCAAGACTCCCCTAAAGGTCACAAGACTCACTGTGTGTGTTGCTGTGTGTGCCTGTGTCTGTATGTATGTGTGTATGTGTGTGTGTGTTTTTGCATGTGTGTGTGTATATATGTAAAAAGATTTGAGTCATACTGACAGCTGAACTAATGCTGCGTTTACATGATAAAGTTTTGTGCGTATGCATTTTTTAAAAAAAACAACAACAAAAAAACAGAAAACGCATAGTCCACTGCTTGGCTACCCCTTTTAAAATATGATTTTGGATTAAAGAGTAGAAAAGTTGATGTATGAAATGATATGATTACATAATTAATTCCTGTCAGTAGCTGATGCTTGCACAGCTTATGGGGGGTGAATTTCAGCGGGAATGGGCAGATGACACCCATTGAAAGAGTGGCCAGCATTGAGAGGGATAAGATAATGCTGGTACAGATCAAAGGCAGGTGGAGGGTAAAGTGCAGACAGGAGGGTAAATGTGCTGAGTGCTGTGGGTGCTGTGCTGTGCTGTGTTGTACTGTGCTGTTCTGTGCTGGGGCCTGATTATAGCCGCTTCAGCAACACTCACCTTTCAGCAGGACTCTCAGCATTGCTGTGGATCTAAGCATTGTTAGGATTTGGATGCCTTGTGGCCTGCTGACATATGTGTGTGTGTGTGTTTGTGTGTGTGTGTGTGTGTGTGTGTGTTTGTTTGTGTATTAAAAATATCTGGACACTTTTGTGTTGGAGTAACCAAACTAAATGTAAGACTTATGTAAAGTGTGGTTAAAGCTGTACAATACAAGATTTTTGCTCCACTAGTGGAAAGGTATAAAGAAGGTGATGACAGTGTGTGTGTTGGGACCAGCCTGAGACCACCTCCTCTAAAAGGTCTCAGTATGGTTGTTTTGGTCTGCACTCGAATACGATTAATGTGCTCAGACTAGGGATGTGCAGAGAGCCCAGTATTTGTATCTGTATTTGTTGAGGCAGCAAAATTATTTGCATTTATATTTCTATAAGAATAAAAGTGGAAAGAGGCTCAAAAATCCTGTTTTTGTTTTTATTACACTTTTCATTTTAGAAATCAAAGTGTTAAAATTATTGTTCATTAATAAACTACCTTATGAAGGAGGTCCTTCTCGAACTGGAGTCTCCCAGATCATAGACGACTGTGCTGACTACTGAACTAAAACTTTACTCATCGACTCATTGCAGACAGACCTCTACCTATTTATACACCCATAACACAGAGACAGCACATTGTGTGATGTGTAGGGAGGAACTTCAACCTACAACCTAAATTTGTGGAAAGGAGAAGGGGAACAACAGGTTATGGAGAGTCCCTTGGGAGCACTTCGCATGTGTCAGTAGCTCAGCTTTATCTCTGGCGAACACCTGTAACTCTGGGAGTGATGTCCAAATTAGGAAATGTGCATCATGTAGCAGGTGGATGTGACTCCCCTCGTTGAGACCTGCTGATAAATGTAACAGTGGAGCAGAGGAAAGTGACTGAGATAGCGACGTAACCGACCTGTGTGCTGGTATTTGACATGTTTTTTCTTTCTTTCCGAAAACAAATAATTTTTAAAATATTTGTATGAAACAAATATTCGTAGAAAACCCACTATTTGTGCTTCAGACCTTCCTAAACAAAAACGAACTAGAGTCTGATTTTACTGGACTAAAAAGCACAGGTCTGAGAAAGCCCTGAAAAGGTGTGCAGCCTCTGCATGTTTTTTTCTGCATAAATTATAATACCAAGGAGAAGCTGGAATAGAACATAAATCAAAGACAATGCAGTAAGATGCATATATGTTTTGGAACCATACACCTTTGTGCAACATTATTAAACTGTGGCATATAGTTCAGCCTCTAGGAGCTACCAGTTGTTTAGTCTTGTTCTACATCACTTTGAAATAAGATACTCTGACAATTGTTAAAAATAGCAGCACCAGATATCTGTTTTGACACTCTTAGGATCAGTTCCATGATGGTGTTCCCTCTGACAGACCTCCAGGTTACATATTAAGATGAAATGGTGGGAGTAGTTAGCCCAGAGGATAAACATTACAGCAGTTATTACAGTTCAGTTGTGTTATTTACATCAGCATGATGAGCTAACAGGGTGTACAACTATTTACAGTACAAAGCATTTAAGTCAAATTTGCATCCCACCATCCTTCACTGATTATGTGATCTTTATTTATGGATGAAAGCATAAACCATGTGTTTATTCTTGGAGGCCTTGAAGGCAAAGCTGATCTGTAGAGGAAAATGACAACAAGAGAACAGAGAAACAAAAGCAATATTATCAGAGCATTAGCATATCATGGTATATTTTAGAATTGTTGTTTTTGCATCATGCAAAGACCTGTGGACTACAGTAGCTTGACTTTGTTCAAGATAAAAAAGGAGATTATTCATATCTGGTGGATTACAGTTTAATAAAAAACAGTGAAATGTCACTTTCACAAGGAACACAGAAATAACAAAGGAAACATACAGTGAGTGATTAACACAACTTTTTGATTGATATGACTTTGTAACTACTGGTAACATGTATGTATCAGTGTAAATAAAACATTTTCTGTGTGTGCTCAAGTTCAGTCAAACAACTCTTACATGGAATATATATTAAACACTTTCATTTAGTGTCAAAGCTTGCGAATCATAATTTAAACCACTCCGAACCAAGGTAACACATTCATATCAACTTTGAACTGGAACTTGTGAGGTAACTGAGCTCACAGGGGGATGTGGGTGAGTAGTTGCGAGTGTATAAGAGGTGTGGTAAGGTAGGTAGACAGTGAGTTTGCTAATTTGAATGGAATGGGCCAAACTGGTGATCAGGCTGAGCTGATCCAAGCTCAACTGAAGGTGTCTGGCTGAACCATTGCTGCAAGATTCTTCCAATTAAAGCAAATCCCTGCTGTTATGTTTTCATGTTATGTTTCAGTTCACATGTTCAATGTACAACACAGTAACCAGCCTCACCAAATTGAAAGGCAGTGCTTCATAGTCTGATACAGAGTCAATTTAAGGCCAATAATATCTGAAAACAGATTAACCAAAACTGTAAACATGAATAAAGAATGAAAACCAAACACCGTAAAATTGAAATCAAATGAGCAATAAGAGGGTGAGGTATTTTATTTTGTACATGTTTAGACATTTTGCTTTTACATTTCTTACTTTCATCCACACTTCTACTCTCTGGCCCTGGCGTCTCTGATTCTGGAGTTGTGACTCAGTGGTGGAAAGAGTTTACAGGTGACTTTGTTGTGTTTGATGCTTTCAAATAGGTCCTCCAAATTAAACAACAAAATACATTGTTGGTCCATACGCTCCAGATCCAACACCCCTACCAGCAATTATCAGCAGCATCACATCATTTGTCTGTGCCTTCCAAAACCATTACAAGTTACTGTTGAAAGTTTTATGATATGAAAACAATGTGGTTAAGGTCAGGTTTGGCTTAGACACATGAACTACTTTGTTGGATTTAGGAAAAGATCATAGTTTGGGTTAAAATAAGTACTTTCTTAAGGTTAAAGAAACATTGTAGTTTATGTTAAAATTACTGTATCATTATAGGTCAGGGGACATTCTTGTCATGGTTACAATAACAACCACATGGTTAAGGTTAGGGGACGATTGTGGTCATGGCTTTTAAAAAATAATGTTGACTCGTGGTGTGGTTGGAACCAGGGAGTAAACAGCAATCTTCCATGTTACAGTTGATTGTTTTGGTGATACAGCCATCAACCTCGGCCTCGTCTATAATAACCTGATAGTCACCTAATGTCCTCCTTTGCTCCCGTCATAACTACTGTGGCAGCCTGGTTGCCAGAATAAAACGTTGGCATTGTACGTTTCTGCAAACCACAGATACCTTGAATATCTATGTTTTAACATGTGTAATACGTAGCATATTAACATTTAAACAATATGTATCCTATCAACATTTCTGGAATACGTATCATGTCAACATTTCTAAATTGACGTAGTTCACATGAGATCTATATGAGCTGACTTTCTTATTAGGAGGAGGAGGGGTCAGTGGATGATTAGAAAGTTTGTTGGAAGAAAGTTGGAAATCAGCAGCGAGCACGGTTCGAGACCACCTCGAAATCAATGCCCGCTTCCCATTTCGACTGACAAAACCAGGTGTTATAATTGAGATGTCAGGATTTTTGCAGCCCTTTTTACGTTATTTTTTTATTTTAACCTGAAGCATAATCTTTCTAAACCTAACCAGACCTTAACCACAGTGTTGTCACATCATAAAACATAATTATTCAACTGATAATGGCCAACATTGAAATGTAGACATTTAACATATCTGTGGTTTGCAGAGACATACAATGCCAACGTTTTGTTCTGGGGACTGGGTTGACTGTGGCTTCTTGAATGTAACGTAAATGTTTTGGGGTGCTGAGCATGTCATAAATTTTAAAATTGCAATACACAACATTCAGCCACTAGATGTCACACTATAGCACCAACATCTCAGACCAAAACAAATGTGTTGTTTGCTCAAAGTTTGCTTAAAGTTGGAAAAAAAAGGAAGCCGACAACTCATGAAATTCAGATCAAACTGTCAAACTAGGCAGTGCTGATTCTGTTACTGCACTGCTTATTTCTTGCCTCAAATGCTTTCAGAAACATATTTTAGCTTACTGTTTAGCTGTAATTTGAGAAAGTTTGTGACACAGCCACCATCTTGGAAACAGACGTGAAGGACACAGAGGGACTCACATGCACTAACATGCACACTCATATGCCCTAACATGCACATGCACATGCACAGTGCGGCGTGGCCGGTGTGGCTACCAAAACAAAGAACAGAGAAGCTTGGATAACAACACACACAGAGGGAGTGTGACTTCATTCACTGCTCAGGTCGCCATTACTCCACTATATCCTTACATAGCAAATAGTTGTTTGCTGACATCCAGTGAGGCTCAGTGTCATTTATTAGACCTTTAACTCAGTGGATGATAGTGATGTGTAGTATGTGACTCGAGTTATAAGAGAACAAAGGGACGCTAGGGAAAATCACTTCTCTAGGGTATTAACTTATTTCTTATTTGACATCAACTCTTAATCACAAAAAGCCGTGGGTTGTTAATGCCTACTTGATGAAGGATTTTGGTGCAGAGATTAATCTGTTCAGCAAGATCTGAAGTTGATGAGCGGCTTGCGCATCTTCACAGCTAGGTGCAGGCTGCTTTGCAGGGCTGTACAGTGGAGGAGCCATTGCTGTTCCCCCAGGCAATGCCAGAAGCAGCATTTCGTCAAGCAGATGGGGGCCTGATGGTGGAGCTTAGTGGTTGGTCTTGCTTTAGAACCAATGGATGGAAGCGGTCTTGCTTAAAGGTCCCTGTTGTCGGTGATGAGTTGCAGCTTTTGTTGAAATCTTGTGATGTTGTCTGAGTGTCCAATAAAACTTTAATCTGGCTACACTAGCTTCTTCCACTTAGGCTCAGGTAATTCTGTTGGCTGGATGAAAACTTCAAAAATACTGACATACAACATTAAAACATGAGGTTTCTTGCTACCAAAATATAGAAACACAGAAAGAAAATAATTCCCTCAGTTCAACACTGAGGTCCGCAAAGCTTGTTTTAAAGAAAGAAAATTAAATGAGATGTCTAGAAAATAAAATGTGGAGAACTCTCTTTTATCAACTTAGCCAAGACAGGTGAAGTTTTGGGCGTTTTGGGCATGGAGAAGGTGTTTGGCGCCACAAGCATTAATGAATATTAATTATTTTGTTCCCAGGGGGAAAACGTAGTGTGGCTAAAATGGTGGCTGATACTCTGTGACTTAAGATGGCCACATACTTCATCCATCACTAAAGACAATTAGAAACCACATAAATATAGCACAAAAAGTAAGGAAATTTGTGTTTGGTAGATTATTTCTTTGTTGTAACAATGCTTCTTGGCAATACATCTTATACCATTGGAAAGCCTGTTTATTTCCCTTTTAAATGGTGCCACATTTGTAAGGAACATGCATTTGTAGGACGAGCAGCAGAGCTGAGTATGTCGGTTGCGCCCATGAAAAATGTGCCAAATCTTCTCTGCCAAAGTCAAACAGCTTATTCTGCCATTGACTCTTGTTTGGTGTTTGGTTGATTGGATGATTGAAGTTTGAAGAAACAAGACATATTGGCGATTTAACAATTTATTCATTTAACAAACAGGAGCCTCAGTAGCGTGTGGAAGAACCATACACAGCCACAACAGCCTGGCACCTCCTCCTCATGCTGGTCACCAGCCTGGTCACACACTGCTGTGGGATGGCATCCCATTCTTCAACCAGCATTTGGTGCAAGTCAGCCAATGTGGTTGTGTTGGTCACTCTGGCATGAACAACACGCCCAAGCTGATCCCACAAGTGTTCAATGGGGTTGAGGTCAGGACTGCTGGCAGGCCATTCCATCCTCTCCACTCCCAAATTCTGGAGGTAGTCTCTGATAAACCCCACAAACCGACAAATGCTGGTTGAAGAATGGGATGCCATCCCACAGCAGTGTGTGACCAGGCTGGTGACCAGCTTGAGGAGGAGGTGCCAGGCTGTGACCAAACAAGAGTCAATGGCAGAATAAGCTGTTTGGCATTGGCAGAGAAGATTTGGCATATTTTTCATGGGCGCAACCGACATACTCAGCTCTGCTGCTCATCCCACAAATGCATGTTCCTTACAAATGTGGCACCATTTAAAAGGGAAATAAACAAACTTTCCAACGGTATAAGATTTATTGCCAAAAAGCATTGTTACAACAAAGAAATAATCTACCAAACACAAATTTCCTTACTTTTTGTGCTAAGTTTAGATTTAAACATTAATGTCCTGAACACATTCCTTAAAACATTCCTCAAACAATATGTCTCTAACATTCCACGTACTTCAGCATAATTCAATCATTCAACATGATATTCTTTGATTTAACTGTTAAGATGATTTCTGATACTGCTGATAGATTAATAAAATTAGACAACCAGTTGATTGTACAATGAAAGTTAAAAGGGAAATTGTAGCCTTACACATGATATACTAACATGCTAACATAATTGTCCTCAGACAATATATTTTAGACCCCATGGTTTATACAGTCTTTCATACAGTGAATACTAGTCTGAAAGTCTGTAAAAACACTCACTTCCTCCTTAGAAATTAAAGGAAAGGTTTTGTCTAGTGGAATCAAAGAAAAGAGAACAGACTGTCCTCCTACATCACACATTATGGCTATGGAAGGACATCTTTCACAGAGCAAAAAACAAGAAGACACTGAGATTTGTTGTCAGTGAGTATAACAAGTTTGTATTAGTGATCATATAAATCAGGAGGGGCTTCTGCACTTCAACATTTTTAGAAACACAAACAGTATCAAGTGTGCAAGAAGGAAAATAACACTTCTCATATAAGTGGAAAAGTGGGTTAAACAAAGCACATGGTATACACATATTCATATAAGAAATTTCTATAAGAAGTATTTTATGGCAGAAAGAAAATCTTACTTTCAAAAACTTGACAAAGACTACACAAAATTGAATGAATGCAGTATTATTGACACAGTATCCTCTTCTTGGTTGAGCCTATTAAATATGTATAGGTCCTTTGTTTTTGCTACATTGTATATAAAAAATACAATAAAACAAAGAAATACACAAAACACATGAGAGAACATTTTTCATACACACAGACACATATTCTCATACACATTTGTATCCAGTCAGAATCATCTTCCACAGTGTGACACAGTCTACGTGGGGAAGCAGAGTGAAAAAGTCTAAAAAGCAGTTAAAAAGCTACAGAGAGAGAGCAAAGCCTCATGTAGTCCATTGTGTGACAGGTGGTGAGGCGTAAGTGTGGAGTACAGTTGTATACAGTTATGACGGAGATGTTACTGTGACAACCTGCTCCACAAAGCAAACACTACTTACTGCAAATTCTGTTTTTGCCAAGAGATAAATGTCCACCCCACACTATTGAGGAGAGTTTAGTTGATGACTAGTGTTAAGATGACAACACCCAGCAGTGCTGTATTTCGAACTTGGTGCTGAATCACTGCTTCTTAACTCCCTGCAGCCTTGTGAATGTAGAAGTTAATTAATGAATAAACTATTAGGAGAGCACAAAACTAATATGAGTGGTACTCAATGTGCAAGAAAATATTAGAAAACAAACAGAGTTATTAGCTTTTGGCATGGTAAAATAAAATTCAGAGAAATGTTCTTGTAATTTTGACTTCCATATCCCATAATATCTCACAATTATGAGAAAACTATCACATATTTTTGAGAAAAGAGTCCTGGGATAATATTCACTGTTCCATGAGACAAAATGCTGCTGTTGATTATGGACCATTTCATGGACTGTGTTGATGGAAATTACGTTTTTTAAGTTTACTTCTTGATAGCTGTTGGTCCTTGAGTGGAGATTGTTTTGTCAACTTAACCAAGCAGATTTAGCTGTCTAAATGTAACCAACCCTTAACCATAGAGGAGACACAAAAAAGCTGTTAAAGGTTGTTTTGGGAAAGCACTGACAAATTAAACAGTGCATGAGAAAATAGATTTTGACCTGCTATATAAGAATGTTTTGCTTTTCTCATAAATATGAGATAAAGACCTGATAATTATGAGGTAAAAGTCTTTAGAACTCTGTAAAATATGCTAGCACCAAACATCACCAATATCAATAATAATAATAATAATAATAATAATAATGATAACATTTAAATGAACCAGAAGTCATTTTTAAATAAACCTGTCTGGGTTTCACTTGGTTTATTTTCAGATGAAGACAGTTTTAGCTTCAGGAACTAACAGGAGCCAACAGCAGCACTGACCTGCTGGAGGAACTCTCTCTGTCTGTGACTCTCTGCAGGAGGAAGATTTGCTGGCAGCCACAAAAACAACAGAAATCCTCCTCGCATCTCGCCCTGCAGCTCTTCAACTCTCCGGCTGTCTGTTCCTGCAGCTATCAGCTAGGAAAATCTTGTTTTAAAATGTTAAATTGCAGTGTAACTGGAGCTCTGCCGCAGACAGGTTCAGTAATGGTGGAGCTCCAGTTACACCGCAATTTGACGTTTTGAAACAAGATTTTACCAGCTGGAACAGACAGCTGGAGGGTTAAATGAAATGCAGTGAGGTTTTCTGTTGTTTTTGAAGCTGCCAGCAGCATTTCCTCCTGTAGAGACCACCCAAACGATCGTCTCTACGTCAGCATCAGCCCCACCTTTTTATGGCTGATTTTGGCCACCAGATAATAGATTGAGCCATTTTCAGCCCATGAAATGCCACATTTTTTAATAAATTTGGTGTCAATGTCAATATCAACACCAGCATTGATGTGTTTCATCACAGTACAGTCATATAATTTGGTTTACAGCTCAAACAGCTCAAAACATATTTAAGTGTGCAGAACCTCTTTAAAGTTGTGGGTCTGAAAAACAAAACAACAAGCTCAAATAGGCTAAAAAGCTCCAGAAAGTTGAGGGGAACTGCAGAGTTGATCCATTTTTAATGTAAAAATATTGATTAAACAAATTTAAAAATGAAGTATTCTCCAGTTTCTGCAGTGTTGTTCTCTCATTTTACCAAATGTTGTCATAATTAGAACCTATGGAGGCCATAATTAAGAGGAAATGTCTATTTTCTTAATGCAAATGTGTCCATCGATTTGTGAGCATTGTGTGCATGTGTGCTTTCCTGTGCTCTCACACCATGTCTGAAAAAGTAAAACAAAGAACATGACTTCATGGCGCAGTATTCTGTCTGATTATATTAAACTTGTTTAAGATGCCTGGCTTACTCCTATAATATGAGCTCTCACATTATTCTAAACCAGTTCTGATGACCCAAGACTGCACTGAGTTAGCAAGTCAGAAAAGAGAGAAGGGAGAAGGGGATTCTCCATGCATATAAACAGCTTTTGACTCACAAAATGAATACCAACAAATGTACAAGTCCTGAATGGGTTGTGTGTTTGGAGGGAGTCCCTGTAGTTCATTTGGAAGGATCCAGATCTTTAATGACTGGTTCTCTGTTCAGGTAGGTGGCCCAGTAGACAAGGTTAAAGCTCCCAAACAGCACAGGGAACATGATGCGGGAGATGCGGTCAATCTTGCTGACGCTGTTAAAGGTTTTCTTGTTCTGCTCAGGTTTCGTCTCTCCAGTCATCTTGTTGGGATCGCTCAGAGAACACTTGGAGATAGTGGGCAACGTTGAGTCTTTTGTGATGTTGGGAGCATAGTTAGCCACAGCCACAGCATAGGCATTGTTCTTCTTCATGATGGATGCTTCCTTTTTCTGCAGGGAAAATGTTTCAGGTTAGACACTGTAAATATTACTACCTTTGCATGCTCAAAAGAGAAGCCAAGAGAGAAGCCAAGAATATTGTGGTGACAATAAGCCAGACAACATATTCAACTAAAACAAGAGAAGGCGCTACTTAAAGCCATTCACTTCTAATTCATAGTTTGTTTGTTTTGTTTTTATGCGTGTTAAACTACTGTTAATTAACACATCCTGCAACACTTCACAATAAATGCCCAATAGGAAAGGAGAAGATTATACAACAGCAAATTAAAACAAGAGCGGATCAGAAAACAGGGAGGCTTCTTACTGAGATGTGATAAAATATAAAAACTGGGAAAATTAGAATGAAAGACATGACTCTAATATAAAGCTGTTGCAAGTAAAGCCCTGGTTTTGTTGAAATAAATATTTGGGAATTTACAGTAAATGAATCAGAACAGCTTCACACTAAATCTTTTATGTTCCAAAGCCATTGTTGCACTGACATAATTTACTATGATCAATGTTTTCAACTTCCAACTGCACTTGATGGTCAGAAGTGATATACATTGTACTGCAGTATTGTGCAGTCTTAACTAATTTCTTTATTGATTTTACTGCTTGATAGATGGGTATTTTCAAATCTTTAATGTGGATAACTAAACAGTATACTATCTGAACTCTTTTAATAGAGCCTCTGTCTTTAGAAACTGAGACAGAGCGGTGAAATTGGTGTTTAGCACATATTCTAACCTGCTTTCTGCCATGCTGACATTGGATCTCATTTCAGTGATAGTTTTGATAGAGGAATTGCAACCATAAACTCTCATCCATCTGTGTCATTTTAGCCCTCAGTGAAAATCAGTAACTGTCAATTACTATGCAATAGGGGTGTGCCCGGATACAAATACGTTATTCAGCAAAGCACAAATAGTGGGTTTTTTTTTTTACAAATATTTGTTTCATACAAATATTTTTAAAAATTATTTTAAAAAATTATTTGTTTTCGGGAAGAAAAAAAAACCCATGTCAAATACCAGCACGCACATCAGTCACTATCTCAGTGTCTCTCCTCTGCTCCGCTGTTACGTCTATTAGCAGGTCTCAATGAGGAGAGTCACATCCACCTGCTACATGACACACATTTCCTTATTTGGACATCACTCCCAGAGTTGGTGGTGTTCCCCAGAGATAAAGCTGAGCTACCAACACACGCAAAGTGCTCCCAAGGGACTCTCCATAACCTGTTGGTCCCCTTCTCCTTTTCGCAAAGTTAGGTTGTAAAAAATGGGCAATATATGAGAAGTGCAAAGCAAGTATCACCTTTGAAGTTTTTCCCTACATGTTAAACAGTGTGCAATGAGTAAAGTTTCAGTTCAGTAGTCAGCGCAGTCGTCTATGATCTGGGAGACTCCAGTTCAAGACCTGGTGTGGGGACCTCCTTCGTAAGATAGTATATTCATAAACACTTATCGTAACACATTAATTTTCCAAAATTAAAAGTGTTATAAAAACAAAAACAGGATTATAAAAGCGTTGTTCCACTTTTATTCGAAAACAGATACAAATACAAATAATTTTGCTACCTCAACAAATATAGATACAAATACAAATACTGGGCTCTCTGCACATCCCTAGTATGCAAAGTGGTGCTATGTCATCATACAATCTAGCTGGCATATGGTTGGTATCTGGTTAATACTATATATGCTGCATCGTACTGCACAAGCAGCAGGGTACACCTTAGACTGAAAAGCACATTCACACATACTCCTTTGCGATTTAGACTTTTCAATTTCACCTAACCAGCATGTCTTTGGACATAGTGAAAACATACACACAGAAGCATTTGAAATGGATTGAAATCTGATTGCTGATTGCCTCTTCAAGCCACATTCATAATCTTTTCACCTTAAGTCCGTGGAAGTGGACGCTTACGGTGTCTTGCCCCTGTAGTGACGGCAGTTCAATTAACACTGGAATTCACCATCTGTCTTACTGTTATGCACCCCCCTGCTGGTTATGACATACATAGTATTTGACTCATGATGTCTTGTGTTCTCTCGCAGGTGTATCTGGTCTGGCCTGATTGAGGGAATACCAATAAAGAGGGGACAGCAACCTTAGCTGACATGCTTTGGTGTTTTGCCTTTGTTAGTTCTTTTGTTTTTTGGTGGGTCCGGTAGTCCTATTTTCGTGGCTTTAATTCTGTTTGTGGTTCAGTTTTCATGTTGGTTTAGGTTAAAGGGAAGAACCAGATCCTACAAGAATTTGTGGGTTGGTCTGGGTGAAAGCAGCAGCCCGTTTGTGTGTAGACTCTGTGCTGTACTATGTTAGAAAGACAGTTATGTCTCTGCTAATTAAACAAAAATAATAGATCTCCTAGCAGTCACGTGCAGTTATTAGGCTACTATCCCCACAACCCACTCATAACTTATCAGTGTTTGTTTAACACTGCAATGGTGCACCTGCAGCTTTGATATGTACTAAAATCGAGGCTCAGAATGACAAAAGCTCAAATCATGTCCTGTGATGAAGTCCATTTTAGCTAGCAAATTAACCTTTGGCTAACGTTATGATTGCAGACATGTTCTCATTATAAAATCAAGTTTAGCATACAGTACAAACTTAACTTTGAGTTAGATTGGTTTGGCTGGTTAAACTTCACACAGAGAACCTCTGATGTGACTTCACCTCCATGCTCCATGTGTTGTGTTGTTCTGACTTGCTGTGACTGTGTGTCTGTGCATGTTTAGCGCAGTGGTGCACTGACAGTTTTCAGCAGGGACCAAAGTCAGTGTTATAAATTATGGATTTTCTATCTATGTCTTGCTTATATCAGTGCTTTGGACACCTCAAGAACATAGTGGTGGTGGAAAAATACACTTATTTTACAATTGCATTTTTATTACAATTTAAGGAGCTGGTGAGAAATGTTCCTTTGTGTGTGACAGCTCTACCTTGTCATTCACGACGCTCTTTCCATCCCAGGCCCAGCCTCGCTTGGTGAAGTAGTTGACAGTAGCAAATTCAATGAGCGCAGAGAAGACGAAGGCATAGCAGACAGCGATGAACCAGTCCATAGCTGTAGCATAGGCCACCTTGGGCAGTGAATTACGGGCACTAATACTCAGAGTGGTCATTGTGAGTACTGTAGTTACACCTGGAAAGAGAGGAAATAAGCATGTCAAAAATTAATATATTATAGTCAATAAAAAAGAATCCATTCACTTAAATACAAATGTTACAGAGACATGTTAGAATAACAGTTAGTTTTAATAAAACATTGGCTCCTAAATCTGTTATTCTGACTTCCTCAGGAACATTTAAGAGCCCTGACCGCAGCCAGGCCCCTGTATACTGGAATGTGGTTTTTGAAGCCATGTCTCACTGGCTGAGCTCAATTTTTAAAATGAATAGTTTTCTTTCTCCAATCAGCCAGTGAGTATGCTGCAATCTACAAGTTTGTAAAATATTGTAAATAGTACCATGCAAGTATGTCTCGCAGTCCTGGGATCTGTAGGGGTGGGAAGCACTTTTGTCACCTCTTCTTCTTCTTCTCCTGTTTATTTGAGTTACAGTTGGAGTTTAGGTAAGAGGTTTGTATTTTTGCTTTCTTTTTGTTTTTAGCTGGTAATTTTAGTTTGGTTAATACAGTTCCATTCTGTTTGTTATTTTGCTGTTAGCCCACCCCGACTCCATAATGTCCCTTTAAATGGGGGTAATGAACACTGAAATATCTTTCAGAAGTGAGTCTGTCTGTTTCCCCTTAGCATGTTGTGATCTCTCTCTCTTCCTACTCCCATCTGACACAAAAAACATTTTTTGCCTCTAGGATAGGACCAATAGGTCTACTTTGCCTTGCAGCTAATAGGAGTAATCACACCAGATGAATGTGCTGTGTCACCAAACTCACTTTAACAACATTAGGAAAAAAAAGGAAATAAATATGCTATTTTAAAGTGAGTGGAGAAAAAAAACTGCCATTAACTGGTATAATTTATGTATCCTAGAAAAAAGTTCTATAGAATAAGAAAGGTGACCTGCTGATGACTTTCACAGTGTTCTGCAACCATTTGTTTTTAACCCTTCGATAAGACATGTCTCCTGTGGTTGAAGTGAGACTTTCTAAACACAAATAAGCGGGAGGAGTTTTGAGCTCAGTGTAGATCATCTGTGTAGGCAAACAGCAGGGAAATGACACACATTGTCATTGACTTTAATAATGCAAGAGGTTTTCTCTCATTCACAGACTGATAGAGGAGTTTTGGCTGCAAGAAAAGCATGAACTTTCTATTGATATATTGCAAGCATGCATGCACACACACCATGCACACACACCACACACTCTCTGTCTCTCTCTTTCTCTCTGTCTCTCTCTCTCTCTCTCTCACACACACACACACACACACACACAAACACAAAATGTTTTGGCTCAACAAAAAAAAAAGAACACAACAGTTTGCAACCTTTCTGAGTTATGACAACTTCTGATGAAATTATGTTGGACCAACAAACTACATTGAGTTGGGGGAACAAGTTTTCCTCTACAATCAAAAGTATTTTTAATTACCACGGATTTAATAGTTGGCTGCATGAACAACAAGTTTTTAAGTTGATTACTTGTAAATATTAAGTTGTTCCAATTAGTTTCTCCACAATGTTTAAAAGGATTTTTTTTAGGTATCATGTACTTAATTACCATATGAACAAAAGGTAAAAAAAAAAGTTGGTCCAATTAGATTTTCTTAAGTAGTTTTTTTAGCTTTTCCAGTTTTATTTTCATGTAGTACATTTTAAAAAAGAATTCATTCAATGACAAAATTGTTAGGCAATTAATTAACTTTTATTTATTTTGCAATTGTATTTGAGAAAATGATATTTGTATCTAAAAAAACAAACAAACAAACAAACAAAAGAAAAAAACGCAAATTAAATAAATTGAAAATTGTAAACTGTCCAGATCATGGGGTGGACCAGTCACCGATGATGGCGATTTTCATCACTTGCCTATCAAGGCCTGCCTTGAACTCTTCCATGTCCTTGTAAAAAAAATGAAAAGATAGGTTAGTGCGTTACAGATAATGGATGGTTACCGCTGACTTTTACGACTGTCATGCTTAGTGGATTGAGTTGATAAATGGAATTGTATTTTAACCCTTATACACACATACACCAAATTGCTCAAATGAGCTAAATAAACAGGTTGCATCAATAAGCATGACAAAAAATAACTATCAAATGAATTAAACTGAATTTCACAAAACATGATAATGGTAAGACAATAGACATTATCACATTTATTACACAAATAAAATAGCTAAATAAATAAATTGGGTCATATTTTTTCTAGTTTTGTCCATCATAATATGTTATTCAGTAATTACTGAGATCTGAAAACCCTGAAACATCAGTAAACCAAAAACCAAAAAACTTATTTGTAAGTAAAAATTAAGGCAAACAGTAAAATAACGTTTTAAATAATTATTCATAATGACACTCAAGTTATGTACATACACAGTTTTATAGCTAGAGTTTCAGGTGCACTCACTCTCAGTTTTATATCCAAACTAAAAGAGATTTAGTTAATATGGCTAACCCAAGTTGTAATAAACTAGAGTGGACTTTGCTGCAGGAGACAACTGATTGCATCCCTCTTCCAAAGTCAAGATTTAGCTCAATTTTTAGTTACCTTTTTGTCATTATATGTCGATATATGTACGTAATACTGAAGTTGCATGCACGGACCATTTTCAAAACTATGCTTGGTGGTAAATTGGTGGTAAAGCCCTCTCTAGCTGAACAGATTTCACAAATTAAACGTTATCATTTCTATCCATTGCTAAGGGTAGGATGGCCAGATTGCACTGCTAAATATGACTAGCGTTAGCCACGTGCAGTAGTACAACAGATTCCATCAAGTTGTGTGTTGGCAGGTGTAGAATAACATACATGGGTCCATTATTAAATTAATAAATAAATAATAAAAATAAATAATCATATTATTAAAACATTAAATGATACTCACCTATGTATCTGTGCTATATTTGTTCAGCGTACAGGTCCTCGAACAAACCAGGCATGTTAAGTGGGTGTGGAAGGAGAGAGGACTTGAAATCCTGCAATCATCAAGATATTCAACATGGAATGAACTGATACAGAGGCTATATACTTCTGTCACCACTCCAACCTCCTATCAGCCAGATCTGAATTTAAACCACATCTGACTCCCTATGGAGGCTTTATAAAAAAATCTAAAAGCAGAGACATTGAACCACTGCTATTTTTTGTGCCAACTAAAATGTGTCTGTAGCACTGAGTATTGAAAACCAAACTCAACAACAAGATGTGTTTCTTGTATTTGCCTCAATATTATAAATCAATAATATGAGTGTTTTCTGATCTTTAGACCAACAGTGTTGGTTGGTCAGTAACACAAGTTAAAACATACTTAAAACACACTTAAAACACAACCTAAACTTAAACCAAAAGTTAAACCTTTTGAGTGGTATTATATGCTTACTTCTATGCTCACCTATATACACGTTTTAGATTTTGTTTTATATAACAATTAAACACTATACCTATTTTCTCTATACTTTAATTACAACAGATTTACAGTAATTTCTAGGAAATTTCTTGGAAATTACTCATTTATTGGAAATGATGGACTTATAAAATAAAGCGTAACCAAATATGCTTATTCGGACTAAAATATAGACATATATGACCTGATTACTTTTTGCAGTGTACCCAGAGGATGACTCCTACTATTTAAGCTTGACCTTGCATCTAGCACCACCATCAGGGGAGAGTTTGCTGGAGATATTCATGGTCCCCAGACAGAGAATGCTACAATTCTGATAAACCCTTGATATTCCTGTAGTGCAACCATCAGGCCAAAAGGCCCACTTATATGAAAGAAATATCAAAATTTCATGAACATATTGCTGCAAAATACTGTTTATTTAGCACATTCACAACAGTTCAAAACTGTTTTCCCATTTTGCACACTACATATGCGTCACTAGTGCTACATCCTAGCCACAAGTGTGAACACAAGATACCATCTCATGTATACACCCTGACATGATATATGCTGAGCACGTTCATGCTGCCAGGAGAATAATGATTTTAATTTTAATGAAAGCATGACATCCAGTCTATTTTCCACCCTCAGGATCTTTTTTTTTTTTTTTTTTTTGTGCACTTGAGATAACGATATAGCAGCATCAAGGCTTTATTGTGCTGTTTAGGAATTCACAAGAGTAGTAACTGGGATTACACTGAATGTGTTAAGAATTAAAGTAATAACTTGGCATCTAATCAGGACCAGGAACTGTTTCATGCTGCTGTTTGGCTTTTTTCCTTATCCAAATTGTGAATATTTATGACAGCCCTCTAGTGTATTTTTTATTTAGTCCTGATGCTCTGATCCCTCTCAACAAAATCCCACCTCTCAACAAAAAGTGAACATTAGTAGTTTCATGAAGCCAGTATTCATTGCATTAATGATGTAATGAATTGTGTTCCATTATGTTTGTGTTATTGAGCTCCCTCTCTGCCATGGATCATATCCTGACCATTGGAATTAGCTGCAATACAAATTTTGAAGTTGCTCCAATAAAATGGCTTGAGCCATGAATTTCTTTGATGTTGTAAGAAGCAGTTGGAGATTAATTTCCTTGCTGAGTGGCATTTCAGGAATCATACTGTGAGGTGGAGACGGCTATTTATTCACTTCCTTTGCCAACTGGGCCAGTTGAGTCATATTAGAACTATCTTGACAAGCAAAGCATCCATCAAGAAAACAACAGGATGGAATATGTTCATCTATATTAGCAGACAATAAACCACTAAAAGCCCAAACAACTATGACAGAGCAATATCAGGAGGGGCTATCAAGAACACCCTTGTCCTCATTTTACCACAATATTCTCTCAATGTTGCAATTACAGTAATAATTGGCTAATAATAAGGTGGGGTAGTATTTCATCAAAAAAGAGAAATAATAACGAGTTATGTAAAACTGAGGTCATAGTAATAATAATAATAATAATACATGGATAATAATAGTGAATAAAGTTAAATATAATAACAAATCATGATTTATTTTTTGGTAATACTGTCCGCTTCAAGTGCTCGTCTCAAAGATGTCACAAAAGAATGGTGACAATCGTGGAACAATAGGCCTGTCTGTTCAAAGTGAGTATCAGGTTATCAGAGTAACATTTCAGTAATAATGGGGTAACACAGTTTCCTCGTCATGTAGGGTAATCTAAATCTTTATGGGGTTAGATCATTGGCTGGAAGTAGAACAAAGGTTTTGCTCATTTTTGAAGATATGTTTTCTTTTTTATTATTGAGAAAAATAATGTTACAAAAAGGATGGAAGTTCTGAAATTTATTTTTTTTCTGAGCGTGAGATATTAAGACAAATATCAATCTCATGTCTGTGTGTTAAGTTCAGAGCTGGTTTCAGGAAGTGGTTAACCTAGCTTAGCATAAAGACTGGAAGATGGGGGAAACAGTTAGCCTGGCTCTGTCCAAAGTAAAAAAATACATTTACCAATACCTCTTAAGCTCACTGATGAACATGTTTATTTGGTTTGTTAAATCCATACACAAAACAGAAAAGCAAAACAACAATTTTTGGTTTTATGGGGAGTTACATGCTATAACTATATTTCTTGATGAACAACAGGTTATTCATCTGTCCAGTACTTCAGTGCAGCTATGGTCCTTTCATCTTAATTTGTAACAAACAAACACAAGAGATTTACACATTATTTATATATACATGACCCAGTGGTAGGGGAACTAATCAGATAATGGTTTTCAGATTTTACTGATATGTTGCACTCATAACTACAGGTCTTCGATGAATCAGGAACCAAATGTCTCTGGTATGAGAACTTGTGATAAATCAATCCCTTTTAACTCAACCTTACCTCTCTGCCCTGTTTGTCGCGGTAGATAATGACTTGTTTTATTAAAGTGTATTATACTGCATTACATTAGCCTCAGACAGATCGCTGATATTTTACCAAATGGGAAATCAGAGTGTGTGTGCAGGTCCGCTGTCCTGTGGCAGATAAGGAGGGCAAGGTCTCATTGCAGCCTGACCCTCATCTAGTGGCCAGCCTGCAGTGGTCTGATAAAATGTTCATCTGTCAGCATGAACACACAGACCTGGTCACAAAAAGCCTGGTAAGCTCAGGTGAGGATGGGAACATTTACCGTTTGGGAATCCTGACTGGGCTGTTGGAGGCTTAGTGTGGTTCAGTTTCACCACAATAGTGAACATAAAATATTTTACAGGTTTTCCAAATTTAAGGCCCAACACTGTATTAAAAAATAGTTTTCTGAAATATAACTACAAAGTAAGGCCGGAATAATATAGTCTGACATTCAAGCTTTGTTTTCATAACATCCTCTTTAACAGATAGAATCATTAATCTAACAGTTCATTTACAATGCCCATTGTGCACATGATTCAATTTGATTAACATTATTTACATCAATGTCCACATGTCCAACATTTACACACTTTTTTGTAAGGTTCAACATGTCTCTGGCCCGACTTACAACCACGGCCTTAGACTTAAATAATGTGCCTATAGTCCTCTGACAATCAATGCATTTTGTTTAATACTCTGTTGCAAGCTGCACCAAAGCCATGTAAACATATCACTTAGTTTTTTGTAATCAGTGAACACACTTGATAAATTCTGTCTCTTTTTAACAAGGCAAGACAACTTGTCTTTCAATTTAGATCAATATGAGCTGTTAAAGGATAGGTGCCCATATTCATTCATTCATTTTCTTTACCGCTTATCCTCTAGAGGGTCGCAGGGGAGCTGGAGCCAATCTCAGCTGACACTGGGCGACAGGCCAGGACAGATCACCAGTCAATCACAGGGCTAACACATAGTATAGAGACAGACAACCGTTCACACTCACATTCACATCTGTGGACAACTTAGAGTCACCAGTTTATGTGATAAGTTGAGAAACAATTTATAAGATGTGTTTAAAAAAAGTAGGAATTCATTATGTTGAAAGAGGTTAAAATATTAAAAGGTCTTTAATTAATTAATTGTTTATTTCATTCTTTATTGTCAGAGGTTCAGCTATAATAGTATTATCAGTGATCCGCAAAGTAGTCTTAATCTGCTAGCATGAGATCGATTGCTTTTGTCTCCACCCACCTATCCAGGGGAACTCGCAGTGTTTTCCTCATTCGAGTAAACGCTCTCTCTGAGGAAACATTACCGTATCACTTTTGTGATTATTTCTCCCCGTTTCAGGGGCGTAACATTTACCTAAGTTGCATGTTTTTGTTCTGTGGGAAGAAGCCGGAGCACCCAGAGAGAAACCACGCAGGCATGGATAGAACATGCAAACTACACACAAAAGGGCCCCAGCCAGCTGGTGGGTTCAAGCCCAGAACCCTTTTGCTGTGAAGTGACAGTAACGACTGCACCACGTACATTTAAAAGTTGATGTGAAGCTTTTATGAGGATTCAGCAGTCTGAGTTAGTCATATCAAGTGGATATCTGACAATTTTACAGTCTTTTTAGCATCAGATTCCCTCTTTGTGTTTCCTCGGACAGTGTTTCCCTGTTGAGCTGCAGTAGAAGTATAGTGACAAAAAGACTGAAACGTTGAAAGATATCTACTTGATTTGACTTATTTGGATGCTGAAGCTTCATATTAGCTTCAAATAAACTTTAAAATACATTTTTGCACAGGAGGAGGACTGTGGCTTTTGTCCCCCATCACTTCCATTGTAAGTGCATTATGAAGGGATCTTCTAATGGAGGAATGATTACAGCAAGAAAAACATGTTTACATGTTCGTTTGGGCTCCTGACAATTGTTTTAAGACAGACTTGAAACATTGTGAACCTGTCCTTTAAGTAATTTCAATCAGATCTGTTTCACTACACTCTCAGCCCATTTACAACTAAAATGAAAAAAATTGTTACCATGGATCAATGAGGACATTTGGATCTTTCAAAAATGCATGAAGGAGAACAGAACGCAAGTGGAGGACAAGTAAACTCTGTGTCCACTACTTACAAATATAGATCAACTCATCTATAATCAAAATGTAAAATAGTTAAGGAATAATACATCTCTGAGTTAATCAGCACCAATCAGCACAACCATTAAATGGCTTGTAAACCTTGCCGCCACTAGCACCTCTGCTTTACCTGCTGTGAGAAATTTCTCTCATTTTTTCTCAACAAAATCCAAGCAAACATCACTCTTCCAATTCCTCCCATGTTTCATCATCGTCATCAATGTCCACATATGTTAGATAGCTTCAAGCCAGTTGATTTGGAAACTCTCGCTGACATTATGTCCTGTATGAACCCTAATCAAATCATCTTGATGTCATTCCAGCTAAATTGAACACAGAGGTGATGGGGGAGATCCATGTTTGCTCCATATTTTAAATAGTTCTTTCATCTGGATGTGTCCCAGACTATTTCACATAGCATGTATTCAGGCATTCAACACTATTGATCATGCCAAACTAATCAATACACTAAAACAGTGGGTGGGCATTCTGGAGCAGCACTGCAGTGGTTCTCATCCAATCTGTCAAAGAGAATTTTTTATGTTTCAGTTGATTAATTTACTTCTTCAACTGCACAGACAGCATGTGGTATACCAGTTCTCTTCTCTCTGTGTATGCTGCCATTAGGTCATTTCATATGTCATCATAACATTTAATTTCACTGTTATGCAGACAACACATATCAGTTGTGGTCCAGTATGCAGCTTACACAAGTGTGATATGGAAACATGAAGCCTCTAGTGAAGAAACTGTACCAATCAAAAGTACCAGTCTTTCTCATTCAAGAGAATGGGAAGATGTGTCCAAACTTTTAACTGGTACCGTACACTGAGAATGGACTTTACAGTGAAGTAGGAGACATCTTGTACCAAGCAGTTAAACTTTTGAAATGAAATATATTTACATATTCATAGATTCTGGATTTTTTCAACGAGGGAGAAGGAGTAGATGTCACTAAAAATCTTTCTAGGTAACTTTTTATGGAAAAACCATATCAAACTTATTATTCAAAGCAGAACATTTTAATTGTCTTAAAACACGCTGGAGGGGATCTTTAAATAACTAGGAATATTTCCAAGATCAGAGCAATGTTTCAGCAGTACCAAAAAAAATTGTACATGGGTTTATCATCACACCTGGACTGTTGTAGCACTTTGTTTAGCTGCCTTATGGGGCTTTCAGACACAATGCGACTTGTACTACTTGTACTGCGCTCGCCGCCACGGCGGAGGTCACGCTGCGCCAGAGGATCTCAAGGATCCGGACAAATTGCAGAGAGCCAATTTCTCCAACAGAGTGTCTGGCAATTTGTCTGAGGTGGGTGATTTATGTGAAAATAAAATATGATCGCTACACTAATGAACACTTTTATTTAGTCTATTTTATGCTAACGTTAACCTAGCCTTTAACAGTATCTATAGCAACGTAGCTACGTTATATAACGTAAGCTGAATGAAAAGCTATATATAAATTGAATTTGTCTTGCCACGCCTTCTCTGCATTAATATAAATTAGCTCATTGATTTGTTTATATTTGGAAATTATTTGGTTTGTCTGATGATATGCTATATGAAAAAAGTATTTTAAATTAGCTTGATTGGTGGTTTTACAGTTTTATTTTTACTGATAGCATTATGATGTGATTAATTTCTCCTACACCACCATTGCCTCCAATTACCGGTTGGGCATCTCCACTGTGGCAGACATTGTGCCAGATGTGACCAAGGCCATTTGGAACAGCCTGGTAGATGAATTTCTGCCTGTATCAAAGGCTGCTGATTGGCAGGTTATCACCCTCGGCTTCAAGGAGAGCTGGAACTTCCCCAACTGTGTGGGAGCAATTGATGGGAAGCATGTGGTAATCAAGGCACCACATAATTCAGGTTCCCAGTATTTTAATTACGAGGGAACATACTCCGTTGTACTTCTGGCAGTTGTGGATGCCAAATATCTGTTCAGGGTGGTGGATGTTGGAGCTTTTGGTTGGAACAGTGATGGAGGGACCCTTGCTGCCTCCGCTGGCTTGGAGAAGCCCTGTGGGAAGAGAAGCTGGATCTCCCAAAAGATGGTCCTCTCCCGGGCACTGACCACCTGGGGCCCATGCCTCATGTCTTCGTGGGAAGATTTTTAAAGTGTACAGTTCGTACATTAAACAAAGATTCATCATACATTGCATCAAAACAGGAGGATTGAAGGATGTTTGTATTATTATGTATAGAGGAACATCTAAGGTAAGTTTCAGAATTGGGGAATAAAAGTGTGTGTGTGTGTGTGTGTGTGTGTGTGTGTGTGTCTGTGTTCTTAAGAATGAAAACAAAACAAAGTACACAGGCATTAAAGCATCAAGGAACAAATGATAGATACTACTCAAACATTAAAGCTGAAATCAAAGAACGACTGATAAATATATATGTAAGGACTTTTTCTCAGGAAAATTCAACTCTGTGTAAAGCTGTTGTAAATTCTATTTTTAATTCATGCCTCTTTTCACTTGACTTGACTGGTTGAGCACTTTCAACACCTGCCTCTCAAACTCATCATTCTGTCCCTGCCTTTTTTTTGTCTTGCTTGATCGCTGTGGAGCAGGGGCTGCTGGGATAGCACATGGAGTGCAGGACACTTCAGGGACATGGGATGCTGGGGTAGATGGGGGCTCCCAGGATACATCAGGGGCCAGAGATTCAGGGTCAGGCGGGATCTCTGAAGATGTGTCAGTGGCTAGAAGTGGAGGAGTACACAGGGAGCTGGGAGATACTTCAGTCAGATACAGAGTGAATGTTTCTGTGTCAGTTAGAGCTATTGATGGGGGAACACGTAACAAACCTAAGCTATATTTACACATATTGCCTATGTACAACAAGCTACCTGACTATTAAAACACAGCTGACATGCCTACTTGAGTGTAAACCTGTTTACAAGACAGGGCTTTCCTCCCGAGTTCTCGATACGAACGCAAACTTGTATCGTATAATTCAGGAAATTAAGAAGCACAAAGTATCAGCTTTTCCTCCATCTTCCGTGCCGGGCTGAATGCTGAATGCCCTCTAATGGCAACGTGGGTGTTCGACACAGCATGCGGGTGTCCATCACAGCGTGCAGCAGTCAAAATTCAACTAGGTCAAACTTTGACATACACATGAACTTTGACATACACATGAACTAAGTTGAACTTTGATGCTGAGTGCTGCGCTGCACGTGCGCTTTGCTCGACGCGACAAGCGGCGCAAGCCATTGAAAATAACGAGGTACAGAGCGTAGCGGCGCCATTGTCGCATTGTGTCTGAAAGCCACTTTAATGCTGGGCCTGTGGCTCAGCTTTTTATCTGACCACTAGAGTTATTTATTCACATAATATAGCTCTGTCCTGCTACTACCAGAGTTTATGTTTATTTTTACTCTTTTACTAGTATCAAGCACTATTTTTTGGGGGGCATTTTATGCTTTTATTATTGCGACAGTAGTGAGATGACAGGAATCAAGGGGAGAGAGTGATTGGGGGGGGGTGACAAGCAAGAAAGGTTTGCTGCTGGAATTGAACCACAAATATTGGTGTGATGTGGCATGCGTCTTAACCAGCAGGCAACCGGGGCGCGCCAGAGTGTGATCTGTTAAAATGAAAAGACTTACCAAAGACAGTCCTGGCTGGCACAGACTCCCGGTTGAGCCAGAATGAGACCTGGGAAAGGATGACTGTCATGATACAGGGCAGATATGTCTGGATCACAAAGTAGCCAATCTTCCTCTTCAGGTGGAAGTGGGCTGTCATGACTGTGTATTCTCCTGAGGGCAAACAGAAACAAAAACACACAAATGTACTATATTTAAGTATGAAAGAAATGGCCATATGAAGTCTCTGACTGACTGACCCTTGTGCATGTTTGCTTAGAGGACCATAATCCCAGTTTGAGAATACTGTATGGAGGTTTACACTTGATGAACTGTACAAAGATTTTGAAGTTACAGAAAACATCAAATACAGTAACAACAAAAACAATAAGTTTATTCTAACTTTTCTGACTGCCAGCATGTTATTTTAATAAGATGCAAATATAATAACTGAAGACTGGAAAAATCATAATTACAGCCTCAACAGCCTATAATAAACACCCCAACAACAAGTTCCTGATGTAGCCGTTGATGGACCCTTCATCAGCAAATCTCCATCCACAGATGAAGACCTTGAGATGTGGCCAAAAGCTCTGAAAGAAATCTAGAAAGTGGGCTTTGACTAATGACATGTTTTGTCCAAATTCTATTTCCAAAGTCAAAAATAAACCTTGAAGCTCAGTGAAGATGCTCTTGCAGCATTGTTACACATGTGCCCCAAGTATTAATAGATGAATTAAAAGATGCATAAGTAATATGTGTGTAAGATTTTGTATTAATGTAAAATGTATTCATCATGGAAGAGGATATCTAAAGAATATTTTATAGCTAAATGTGGAGAATTTATTTACCATTTTGTGATTTATTTACCATTCTAACTGTTCCTGAGAGAACAATCTAAGTATACAGCAGCCACAAAGTGTTTCATTATGCAGAGACTGCATTGTGTGTGCCTGTCAGAAGTTGCTTTGATCACACAGTGTGTTGCTTTAAGCTCAGCTGTCTTTGTCAGAAGTCTGATGGAGTTTGGCTCACTTTGGCTATTTTTCTGGCCCTGTGATGCCCTGTGATGCTGTAAACTTTGGGAGCTTCTGCAGCTCCCATCTTCACTTTCTATCCTTACTTCCTGGAGGCAGAAAATAAAACTTCAAAGAGGTATGAAGTGAGTGGACTTAATGCCATAAAACACAGATAAAAAGAAAACACACTAGTGCTGTAAATAAAATCTCTCTTCTCCCTGGGTGACATATGAAGCCATTCTCAAAGTATATTAAAGGGCCATACCAGAATGTCTTAGCCAATGCAAAATGCTATGCTGATCATTTTTTAAAGCATATACGTACCAACAATACTATTTTTTGTAAATCAATGTCATAAACCTTTCAGGCAGCCCTTTATTAAAAGTTAATTTCATTGAACTTTAAAGCTTTAAAAGCTTCATTTGGGCAAAGAGGCAGGCCAAATGGCTGAAACAAGCCACCTAGCGGCTGGCGGACCTGTCACTCAAAGCAGCCATGTACTTCATTATGCAGAACTTTACGGCTTAATAAAATTTAAACGAGAAAGTTATAAAAAAATTCACCCCCCGTATAGTTGTCATGAAAGGGGAAATTAGCCATACAGACCAAAAGCATTTTTTGTCCCAGACTGTAAACATGTTTATTTCTGCTGTAAAATTGGGCATTTTAACATGGGGGTCTATGGGGATTGACTCGCTTTTGGAGCCAGCCTCAAGTGGCCATTCAAGGGTTCTGCAGTTTTTGGCACTTCCACATTGGCTTCATTTTTCAGCCCCGGAGGTTGCTGCTTGGTTTTTCCCAGATGTAATGAAATTCCCTCCAGGCATTCCTGATATCATGTTCACGAAAATTGGATAGTCACAGTGACCTTGACCTATGACCATCAAAATCTAATCAGTTGATCCTTAGATTCAAGTGGATGTTTGTGCCAAATTTGAAGAAATTCCCTCAAGGCATTCTGAGATATTGCGTTCATGAGAATGGGACGGACAACCCAAAAACATGCCTCCGACCACAGCTGTCGCTGGTGTGGAGGCATAACAAGTTGTCATATTTTGCAATCTTATATGTTTTTCTTTGTACTAGTAACTCTAACTGTCAGATAAATATAGTGGAGTAAAAAATTACAATATTTTCCTCAGAAATGTAGTGGAGTAGAAGTATAAAGAAGCGTGAAACAAAAATACTCCAAGACAAGTGCTTCAAAACTGTAACTGTACTGTAGTACTTAAGTACTGTACTTAAGAACTTGCGTAAATATATTTAATTACTTCCTACCACCAATATGTACAAATGTGAATATAATTAATATAGTTTGTTTACAGATAGTCAGATACAAAAGGATATTAGGGATGTGCAGAGAGCTCAGTATTTATATTTGTATCCATATTAGTTGAGGCAGCAAAATTATTTATATCTGTATTTGTATTCGAATAAAAGTGGAAACAGGTGTAAAAATTCAGTTTTTGTTTTTATTACAGTTTTAATTTTAGGATATTAAAGTGTTAAAAGTGCTTATGAATAAACTATCTTACAAAAGAGATCACAACACCAGGTCTTGAACTCTAGTCTCCCAGATCATGGATGACTGTGCTGACTACTGAGCTAAAACCAGTGCATCACCATTGTGCAGACAGACCTCTACCTATTTATACACCCATAACACAGAGACAGCACATCATGTAACGTGTAGGGAAGAACTTCAAAGGTGATTCTTGCTTTGCACTTTTCATTTACTGCCTATTTTTTACAACCAACCAAACATGCTAACATGGAAGTATGGCAGTTGTTTATTTTGTCTTTTATAATGATGTCATTTTTTACCCAGTACAAAATTAAATCGTCGTAACACCTTTTCATTTGGTATTCTCTCTGGTTCCTTTCTGCTCGTCTGACTTGTAGTGAAGGTATAATGCTCACCAGTGCTGGATTTAATGGTCTCCTTCCCCACCGTTTGGCCCACCAAGTCGTATTGGTTGAGTCTAGATCCATCAGCTGCTACATCCACAGACTGGGAGGCATTACGAGTCCAGATGTAAGTAACCTCTGTCTTAGTGTAGGCATCTGAAGCAGGGAAGGAAGAGACACTAATCAACAAACCAATCATACAAATCCCTCTTTATCATGATCAACACACTGTTCATAGCAGAACACCTTATTAATGCTCTTGGCTCAAATTACAGAGATCACATGCCCACCTCCCCTGCATTCCCCAACATCAAGAGAGGTATGATTACTCCTATGCAAAAAAATCACAAGCAAGATACATTCTAATCACTCTATATATTACACTATTTTACTTTTGAAAAACAGGTTCAGTCTTTTTCAAACAAGATCTTAATAAAATGTTGTTTCCCATCATTTATATTCACATATATTTCAACCTCACTCATACCTGAGAGCATAGGACAAACATATTACAGTGCCAATTTATTATTTGCACCAACCCATTGGTGTGTTTTTTTTTTGTTTTTTTTTTCTACCAAAAATGACATCATACAATTAAATGCCAATGTTGCAAGCAAACAATGAGCTACACACGGTTAATAATAGAATCAAAACACCCATACCCATATTTTAGCCCTCTCTTATAGTTGACATAGTCGGCATGATTTTCTGCTCTAGTACTTACCTTGCAAGTTTTGTAGTACCTTTGACAGTTTGGGAAGCCAAACCAATTATGAGTAAAATTTGGTGGCAAAGAAAAAAATGCTCTCCTTTTTCCAACCTTTTCTTGTTGTTTTGCAACATAAAGAACAACAACGTTTACAGGCTTATCAGAAAAACACAGTGAAGCGGTTTGTAATATTCACAAACTGGATTTTACAACTCTGGAAAGTTACCATGGCTACAACCATGTCTGCAGACGTGGAACATGGAAACCATGATTTGGCCTACAGTTTGGGGTTGAGAGTAGAGTGCAGGCATGTACAGTATGGATGATGTCATCCTGTTCACACTTACAGCTGCCAAACTTGAGAGGACATGAGTGAGAGTCCATGGGGAAGTCTTCCAGGTGCATGGGACACTCAGCTTGAACTGTTAGCCTGGCAGCACACACACACACACACACACACACACACACACACACACATTTTTGAACTCATTATTCCAAGATAACGATGGAATTTTAACATTAACTGAGGTATCAGACTTTGTTTAGTAGAATAAAATGTGTTATAAATCTTGATAGGATGAGGTGTTCAGAAAGAGAACAGAGCAAGAATGACAGCGCCTACACATAAAGTTACCATTATGATCACCAGTTATTATCTCTAGACAATAAGATTATTTTAGTTGTGATCACAAGATGACACTTCGATACAGCTGAGAGGTCAGGAGAAATTGTCATAAAATGTGAGGCAACAGGCTTGCTGTGAAAGGCACTTTTAACTGAGTTTAAAAAAGGATTATATTCGAAGGCAGTGGAGAGGGCACCTCTTCTTTTGCCAATACATATCTGGGAGTAAATGTAATTTATAAATCACAAAATAATTCTATTATCTCATAACAGTTTTATTTGTATATTAGCTGGAGGTAAGATTAGGGGGTTTGGTTTGTGAATCAAGGCGCAGAAGTGACAGGAACTCACCGTGTTAGCTATAGATGAGAATATCAGTTACTATATACCACTTCAGTTGAGTGCAAACAAGAGGATACATCCTAATGACTTTGGTGATCCCCTGACTTTTCATTTAGCATCACCAGCAGTTTGACAGTTTTTGGTTCAGAGTGAAATGTCTCGATTATTAATGGATGGATGGCCATGAAATTTGGCACAGACATTCATGTCATGGATGAATCATAAAATGTTTGATAAAACTTATACTGTGTGATAATATTTTTTTATAATTATATTTTCTTCATGATCAAATACATGCTTGTTAGCATGCTGAAGTCAGCATTGAGCGAAAGACACTGCTGTGCCAAAGTACAGCCTTACTGGTGCACTAGGTTAGCTGTAGACTTAAGCTTTTTTTTTTTTTTTTGCTTTATTTAATCTATAACTGTTAGCTTGCCATGGTAATGCTACATGTTGGCACTATGCCTCTTGCCCTCTCCCCAGTAGGCATTGTGTACCTACTTGCAACACATGATACACTTTGAAAAACATTACTGGCACAGTCAGAGAACCAAACCAAATCAGGACCCAAACCATGCCCAAAGCTTTACGCAACAAGGAAGTAAGTAATTACTGTACATTGTTGGCATGTGTCAGGATCTTTCATCAACCACTGCCAATCACATCAACCCTCTTTATCCTCATTTAAAGCAGAGATCAGTGTCATGGAGTGGAGAGTTCAGACCAACTTCTCCTTAAATGAAACCAGTGTTCTGGTGGGATGGACACATTCATGGGTGGTCCTGAAATAATTCTACTTTATTTAATTTATAATTTCTAGTTAATTTCATAACATGAAATAAAGTTGAATTAAAACTGAAATAGAGTTGGATCAATGTGATCATATAAATGGCTTCACCAAAAAAGTTTTTTTATTTCTATCATCATTGTACTGTAACTGACTATTGAAACCTGCATTATCTGCCTTTGGGAGCAGACTGGTGGTGCTGCGTATTAACAACGGTGCTTTGCATTTGTTGAGCTAATGTTGTCAACTAAAAAAATGAACATGTTTTGATGATGATGATGTTGTTTCTGAACACATTCATGTTTACTGTACCAGCGAATTCTTTAGTCCATTATCATAAATGGTAAAATGGGAAGGAACAACTCTGAGGGCAAGAGTTTCTGTTGCTAAAACACCTGATGACCCCAGGTTGTATTGCTGATGATATGCCCTAGCAAGGCATCACATGATACTTTCATTACAACAAACATAGTGTATGACTGAAGTCAGGTTATATGGTATTATATGGCTCTAATGAGATTTAAAGTTGACATCACAGATGTTGTGTCTGTGATGATCCAGTGTTATTATGTAAACAGAGAACATAACAGCCAAAGTATAGAACCCTGGAAAACTCCATGAGTCACAGTTGCCTTGGAAAAGCTACAATTTGCCGGTAAGAAAGATGGGGAAAAACATTATTTTGCAGATACGATTGAAACCATTTAAATTCAAAGCAGTTTCTCATCCAGAGTTTAATACACTATACATAAGGCACTGAATAGCAATAAGCAGCTGTAAAAACGATTATAATTTGAAAAAAATGAAATGAAAAACAAAACAGCCACCTCATGGTGTATAGCAAGGTTCCATCCTCCATGATCCTCAGCAGCTTGTTGGGCATGGTCATGTTGTGGGCCACAGACTTTTTGCCGTTATGGAAGAAGGTGTCAGGTGTCCAGATCTTACTAGCCATAAGGTTGTTGAGAGGCAGAATGTTCATTGGACCATGGAACTTTAATCGCTCGTCCTTCCAACTCTGACGGAAGAAGACATCCACAGTGTACTCCTGAGAGAGGGAGAGAACAAGGAAAGCAGTGTTAAATAAGCCCAAAAGACCCATGTGTAGACATGCTGGCCTTTGTCAGTGAGCCAAGTTTGAACTCATGTCCTTGGGAGTTTAACCTTGACAAGTTGAACTCCAAACTCCCAAGAATAGGAGGATACAGTATGCTCAGCTGGGCTCAGGTGATTACACTTTAGCGTGACTGTCTCTACCTGATTTGTGACAAAATAATCTCAATTCAAATGTAAACTCGACTAATTATTTGCAGAGCTTTAAACTGCTTTGACTGTGAGATGCACAGCAACACATACACCTGTTATCTGACTGTAATTTATATTTACAGAAATTTTATTTAACAAAATTTGATATCATAAACTACACTGCCTCTGTTTGTTTTTATTTGTATATGCTCATATTTATTGAAGTGTGGTGAAGTGTGGTCTTAACTTTACCTTCAGACAAACAAGCAATAAATATTAGGTTTCATCCAGCTTCAACTTTGAGACCAAAGTTTATCATCCATAAGGAATTATATCTCTGTTTAAAACTCTATGGAAGCGAGTACCAATGGCAAATTACCAAAAGGTGGCTGAGATTGGCCAATGTTCTGCGGTCTTGCCCTGTTAGTGCGTCTTCACAACTCCGAAACCATTGGCGCAAATGTTCAGGACCGTAAATCAACTAAATATTTGTTTGTATTTGTTTGTTGTTTATTTTCTACACTGGCATTGAACTGTTTCCCCTTTTTATCTGATATTTCTTTGAACAGACATTCTGATCAGTCTTGCTGGGCAACAGATCCACACACAATTCTGCTGATAAATTTGACATGTATGCATGAATTCATAATGATTAGCCTATCTCATATTTTGGAGAGAGGTTGGCTGTGTTTAATTTGTTTCTCATTGTTTAAACATTTGTAAATGTTTTGCATTGTTCCAATCACAGTTTGTCGAAATTTAACAGAGGTGAACAAATAAAGAAATATGGCAGGTTGATTAACAAACTTTATTGTTTTTCCTTTACACCTACAGAGTTTGATTCATTTTCAAGTGACAGTTGTGTTTGTTTTTCACTGTTAACCTTAAGTTATAATACAACTAGAATAGCTAGCAAAGTGAAAACTAGCCTACTAATGCCTGTGTCTGTCAAGTGATCTTCTCTTTGCAGGTCCTAGTTGTCATTTGAGAGTCTCCCGAGTTCACAGAAGTCAAGAACACATCCTGCCATCTCTAATGTTATTGGCTGAATGTTGACTTTGAATTTGAACAGTACTTAGGCCTCAACTTGTTATGTTTCACAAGTCCAAGAAGGGCAGACTGACGTGAGCAAAGCACGGGTGTAACCAATAAATTTAATTAACCCTTTTAGAAGTAGAGCTGTCAGTAGGCCATGCCAGAGAGCTAGTATGTGGAAAATCACTGCTACAACTAAATGGAGTGCAGCCATATTAATGTCACTAGTTACACCTGTGTTTATGAAGTCAGACTGTCTGATTCATGGTCTGTTGAAGGGGTACCACTTCTCTCTAATAGTATCTATCCATGCAGATAGTTTTGGTCTCAGGTCTCCACCCTGATACAACAGAGGTGAATGGAATTTTACTTATGGTGCTCACAGCACATGTGACATGTCACAGCACTGACATTCAACAAATTCAACAGCAACATCTCTTTATAGAAACAGTGTTGGTCTGAGCCAAGGAACCCAAGTCTTTTAGTTCTGGACCAGTTCGTGTTTACACAGTCTTTTTGCAAATGAACTACAAGGTATAAAACATAAAGTCATATGGACTGACAGGTAATTCACTGATTGGGCAGTTTTGGTGATGTCATCTTGCATCAGGCTACATGGACCCACAAAAGAAAAACTTATTCTAGGGCCAGTTCTGAGATTCATGACTAGTTGGTGGAATACATCCTCAGATCAGTAAAGTATCAGGTTTTTCAGGTCTTACAACATCAGACACCCTTTCTCAGGTGACCACAGCTTGTGTTCAGGTGGAATTTGCTTCGCTCTATGGGTCTTCTCTCCTAATCCAGAGCCCTCTTGAATATTTTTTTCTGCTTCCTCTATGATGTTCTTTATGGCTCTACTCATTGCCACTCCAGTGATGCCAAGCTGGCTCAAGGCTTTGTAGAGTAATTGCCCCACAAATCCTCTGCATCCAACCTCAATGGGCATGCGCCTTGCTTTCCAGCCCTGCTTCTGGCGGTCGATGACCAGTTCTTCATATTTGGCCCCTGCTTTCTCTCATGTGCTCCCTCCAGACGATCCTCCCACTGCACTGTCAATTCAAATAGGATGATGTTCTTCATAGCCTCAGAGACCAGGAGGATGTCTGACCTCAGGGTAGTTGTCACAATGTGCCATTGGAACTTCAGCTGGTTCTCCACGTCAACAGATAACTGCCAGTCTTGTGTCAGAGATCTGTCTACAAGTCTGTAGAACCGTTAATGAAACAAACAGAAAAAAAACATGTGCAGTTTCACTGATTGTGTTGCATAGGCGTGGTTCTCTAACAGCACCAGAACAGCTCTCAATACTCGCGACCATTACGTATGGCTGTGCGACTATTAAAAGCATCCATATCATTAATTCATCACATGGACCTGTAAACCATCATTGGCAGTGATATCTCATCATTTTTAAATGTCAAAAGTGTGATCAATGATTAATTTGTAGCACTCATATCCATACTGACAGTATGTGTCACAATTCAGGATAAAATAAAAAGAATATTAACAGAAAAATAAAATGATGCTTCCTGGTCAATTAAAATAATGATGAAATTGGTCACACAAAAGCAATTAATCAATATTTAGTTTATAAATACACCTTTGATTGGCATTTTACAGATTGTACACTGCATAAAAATCACACAATCAGTGGAGCTGGTTATCAACCTACAACCAACAAGCAATGTTTTATTTAGAGTTCATTTCTCACCTTATATTTCATCTCCACATTAATATCAGTTTATATGTGGGATATTGCATATGCATGGTTTTCATGCGTAAGCATTTTTTTTTTTATCTGGGAACTACTACCACTACTAAAATACACAGAGACACAAGCTCAACACATCTTTACCTTCTTTTCTCTTGATGATATAACCACACTCATGAGGTGATGTGCATACATGTTACCATGGTTACAAAATTATCTTGTATAAATATAGGCTTTATATTGCTAATACAGAGCAGGAGATTGCTTTCATAATAGTTCATGATCAGCAGATAGTAGGTAATCTTTAGAATTTATGCTAAAGTCTCATCACAAACAAACCGCACCAGAGGCCCTCCTTTTCAGGAAATCTCAATCTAATTGTTGGTCTGCACCACAGTTTTACAGCTTTCACACCAGCTCAAATGAACATTAACAGGCAAATGCACCACAATTCATTTTAACATTAACTGTTAGGTGTGAAAGCACCCCCTTTAAATTGTGTCCTAGAAACTAACAAAGACTAGCTGATTTTTATACATTGATGTTGAGGGATATAATGTATTGTATTGTATTGTATTGTTTAATCTGCATGTCTGTGTGTGTGGATTTAATGTGGATCAGATGGACTGAAATGACGTTCATTCATCTGTAATTATCACATGAGTCTACTGTGTTTCAACCACAGCAAGCTCTACATCAGTAAATGTGTCATCTCCATTGCATATAGCTAACCAAACGTGCAGTAGTAAGACACAGTAATGTGAACCTAATTAAGGTATATATTATAAACTATTACATGTACCTCAGTGATTATAATGAGAACCTAATTAAGACTGTTAATGCCTCCTGACTAATTTCAGCACAAGTTGTCTCTGCAGCTTGACAGAAGGTCCATCAGTCTGCCCATCCAACTGTTCAACATTTTGGGCCTTCTATCTATGAATCTGCAGGGCAGCACATGCAGTAAATATTCATGGTCCTGAGAGGATGAATTACAAAGCTTTTGACCTTGACCCTGACCTTTTTCTCTAGCACCAACATCCAGCCAAATTTCCTTTTATACATATGGAATATTAAAATACAGTGTGAAGATTGCCATAAAATTTACTTAGCATGTCTGTGCTTCTGAAGGGGTAAATCTATATATATATATATATATATATATATACATACACATAGCTACATTATGTTTTTTTTTTTCTTTTTTGCCACTTGGGTGCAGTGATGCAAGCTGAAAACACAATATTGACATATTACCTTATTAAGTTCTCATGATGAACGTGATAGCAAACAGTTACCTATTTACATATCCAGTATACACAGAGCAACATTATCATTCACTTGGTGTAGTGTTTCTGTCCACCTGATTACAAAGACGTTTTCTCACTTGATTCTCTTCATTTCTATCCAGACAGATAGTTTGGGTTTTACTTGTCCGGGTTATGAAAGTTCTGTCTCGGAGATTTCTCCTTCCCAAATACAGTGGAGGTGAATGGAATTTCATGTGTTACTGTTGTGTTCACAGCATTGAAAAATTACACTTAATAATTAATAAACAATAAATATCCACTAGGGATATCTTTTTTCAGTAATTCAGGTGAACCAACCTTTAAGTGAATGTTCTGTTAATGATTTAAGTGGTGTATAACACCAGGAATAATACATAGTAGTACATCTTCCTTATCTATTATTACCACTAACAGACTAAAATCTGTCAAATCAGACGTGTGAAATACAGTGAGTTCTCTAATCCAACATGTCCTGTTGTCCTGTCCTGTCCTCAGCCTCAGATAGAGGTTGTCGCATGATTGTGGCTTGGCTGAGTGTGACACCTGGCCGGGGTCAAACCTGTCTGTCAGTCTCACATCCAGCTGTTCCTTGAGGCAAGTGTCAGCCATGGTTTACATCAACATCACTGAGGCCTTCAGTCCCTCCAGCTCAGTGGCAACATCTCCCTTGCACTGTCTCTCTCATTACTCCACAGTATACAGAAAGCAGATTTAATCATGGTACTGTATGGACTTGTAAACTCTATCTGAAGACAGGAACAAATCTGTGTTTTTGAGAACAAACCCCTACCAGTTAGCCTTTCTCACTGCAAGTCTTTGATTTTGATGTTGCAAGCAATAGAAGGGGAAAAAGGTGATGCCTTAATTAAAATTTTGTTATGACCTAAAATAACATATCTTCTTATAATCATCTAAGCTAAGATCTGGCCCTACATGTTTGTTTGAAGAAGAAAGGGTAGGTCTGGTGGCTCAAGTGAACCAGCCTTACTTTCTAGAGTCTGTTTTAAAAATATACAACATACAGTAATTAAGGATCAATTTAATTTAATTTAAATTACGTTTCAGTAAACATCAGTGATTCTGTGAAGAGACAGAATGCAGGAACAGATTGTCCCCTAGTGTTTTAGAACCAACTCTGTTTGGGAATCTCGTGGGATCCAGTGGAAACAGCACTCTTGCAGGGCGGGAGTGCTGAAAGTCTCTTTATATGCTATTTCAGCTTTGAATGTATAATTTGCTCAAAATTAAATAATAACATCACTTACACATACTGTAGGCTTCTCATAGGGACTGTTGACAAGAACTGGATTAATACAGCTGATAAGCTCTTATATTATCACAAATATGCCTACTGAGCTTAAACCTGCCCAGTTATATTGGTATAGAAGCTGTGTAATACTAGAAATTAAAATTACACAGGATTAAAATGGGACAAGGATCCAAAAGAATTGGGACTTAATGTGATTTATAAAAACTAAAGTAAGGGAAAGCAAAGTAAAGCAGGAACAAAAATATCACCCCACTGTGTGGCCGGAAAGACTGAAAGACTAAATTATTTAATGTTCTATAACATTCTACATCCTTATAGGTCAAGTTGCTGTGTCCTTCTGCTCTGCATCACTGTGATGTACTCCCCTGACTTTTACATTTCCAAGAGGCCCACATATTTTTTAATGTTAAATTTAGTTTGAAATGTTGACATTTATTTTTAGTATTAACATAAAAGAGAAGGAAAATGAATACCTATTCTAGTGAGGAGCTGGATTGCAGGTAAAAAAATTTTCTAAGAAAGGAGGAGAAAGCTGCACAGTCCTATGTGTCAGCTCATCTTGCCTTCTTCTCTTTATATAAAGCAAGGAATCTCTGTCTGTCTGTCTGTCTGTATGTCTGTCTGTATGTATGTAGGTATGTTTGTTTGTCCTTCGCATATCTCGAGAACCATTCATCTGATCTACTTAATACCTGGCAAGTGGATTGCTGGGGAATCAAGGAAGTGCAATGTCGATATGTGAAGTTGTTTGGATGAGTGGTTCTTGAAATATAAAAAAATACCTCATAAACAACACTGATTTGCTTCTTCCTCTATGCACTCTATGCATTGCCTCTGTGCACCGCCTGGCATCTCAAACTTACCTTTATGGCACTTACTCGTGTTGTTCTCTCCTGACTAGATCCCTGCTTGTGTTGTATTAGCTCTCAGATGTACATCGCTTTGGATAAAAGCGTCTGCTAAATGAAATTGTAAATTGTAAATCATAAATGTATGTTCAAGACATAGTGCAGGCTGTCTCAGGCATGTTTTGAATAGGCACTGCAGTTCATCAACTTCAGTTCAACTCAAAATTGTGTTGAGACATTCTACGTGAGGCGTTCAGGGAGCATTGGTATATTGTAGTATCTACTGATTGCCTGCATGTGAGGCATTTAGGGAACATGAGTAAATTATAGCATCTACTAATAGCCTGCATGTGAGGCATTTAGGGAGCATTGGTAAATTGTAACATCTACCAATACCCGTTCCGAACAGGCATGATTTGAATGTGCACTGCACTAGTAGAACTGAAAAGAAAAACACTGGTGAAATAAATACATGTGATATTATAATTTAAAAATAGAAGGTTTTAGAGTGCGATCATATGTCAATCAGAAAAGAGAATTGAACATACTAAATAACCAGGTGTATATGTTCCAGGAGCTCAATGTGCTTTCTTGCTTTCACAGTATTTGCATGAGAAGCACAGACAGGACATTACAGCAATGAAAAACCTTCACAAACAACTAGGCAGAGGGAGCAGCAGGGAGCCGTCCAATCTATCAGGAAAAGGAAGGCATGTGTGTGTGTGTGTGTGTCTATGTGTGTGTGTGTGTATCAGGACCAAGCTATCAAAGGCAGAAAAAAGGATAGACACAGTGGTGGAGAGAAATCATCTTCTGCAAGTTTGATGGAGACATGGCATGAATTAAACATGAGACCATCTCTCTTTTTTCTTTCTTTTGAAGGTGCTGTCTCGATCACGACCACTTCCATCTTTCTGCCCCTCACTCCTGTGCCACTTAAATATTTGAGAACAGCCAGGTGGGGGTGGGAAGGAGGTCTGGTGGCTGGGATTTTGATGGAAAAACTAAGGAAAGCTTTTAAGGCAAGAAATATGTGTGTTTTTGGGTGAGCATGACAGCAATTATGTGTGCGCATGTGCGTGGGACAATCAGTGTTCACCCTAGATTTTTACTCAAGTGAAATGAATGAAAGAAATTTGAAAAAAAAATCCACCTATTTTAATTCAATACTATATTTTATGTCTACAATGAAAGAGTTACCGGTTGCTGTCATCGTTCATTTGGTCCATACTGGCCATCAGGCAATAGAGATCAGAAATCATGGTGTCACAATGCAGCTAGCCTCTGTCCCACTAGCTTCTGTAACTATGATACAAAACTGTGCAAAACTGTGTAATATCCTGTATATACCACCAACTCTTATAAGATTTGTAGATGTCATGTGAATTTTGTTCAGATGAAGACACGATAAAACATTTATTTTATGAATGCTCGTATACAACAGCCTTCTGGAGAAAACAGGAAGATTATTTTGCTTTCAAACAAACCATGAAGTTGGAAGCCAGCATTTTTATTTTATACTTTGAAAACAAGAGCCAGTGACTGTTAACTTGCTAATTTCATTTGGTCAAATTTCATATCCATTTGTCCAACTTTTCTAAATCTCTCCCATCTTTTGAATGATTGATTATTGAATTTGGAAAGTACATAGATTCTGATAAAATTATTAACAATAACAAACGTGTCCAAACAAGTCATGTGCTTCAAGAGCTATAAAGTACAGCTATAGTGTATTTAATTCGAGGAGGTGGAGTTGCAGCCATTTTCAACTCAAGCCTAATAATCAACCCTAGACCTATACTTAATTATAACTCATTTGAAAGCCTTGTTCTTAATCAGTCAATTCTATTTGTTACAGTGTACCGGTATCCATACAAACACATTGTTCCAGTAGAGGAACAGATTCAAGGCTACCTGGAGACACCCCTGCTCCAGAGACAGAGACACCAGAGTGATGCCAAGCGCCAACTGCTACACTGACCACAGACTGGTCCACTGCAAAGTTGCCACAAACAGATTGCCATTTGTGTTATGATCCTTGCACACAGTACGATAGGCCCAGACTCGATGAGGAAAAGTGTTCTGTAAATGAAAATAAGCCTCAGTAAAGAGATATAATTCTTTGTCTCTGCTAACTGGCCGTTCTAGGAAAGGTACTTGCTAGCTGCATTCCATAAACACACCATCAGCAGTGGGTAGAACAGGACATGTGCAATGCATTCTGCTTGTTGTAGGATTCCCCCTTAAGAGCGATATGGGAAAGCTACAGCCTTTTTCTCATTTTTTTTAGTCATAGGGCACCCATTTCAAAAATAACTGCACATTTCTACTACATAGGTAACCTAGTTTTAAGAAATCATCATATTCATAGGGGTTATAGTGTATAGTTGTAACTTAGCCAACAGCTAGCAGCTACAGAGATACCACATGGGGACAATAAGAACTGTGATTGATCAGCTTGAGCTTCTCGTGTTTTCTCCTACATGTTTCTGATGACGGTGGAGATTGTTGATGGTTGAAGCAAGTTGAAGAAAGACTAATTTGCTGCTTTTCAGTAACACATGTAACAAAAACATCTCCACTGCAAACCTGCTCACCACAATTCTCTATCACAGTGAATGAGAGAAGGTAAACATGTTGATTGCACAGCAGTAGTCTCATATTTAGTAATGAGACAAGGAGAACTCTCCCATTGTCGCTCTATATTACAAAGTAAGTGAAAGAATGTAAACACAGTGGGGTGTAATCTGTTCGTTACTGCTGTGGCTCAGCAGGTAGAGTGAGTTGTTTATCAGCTGCAGAGTTGGAGGTTTAGTTAAATTGAGTGGGTAAATTCTCCCTGTGTGTCTCCACAGACAGTGTGTCTCTGTGTCCTGGGAGTCATGTTTTGGTGTAGTAAACCCACATACATCAACCTATATACGCAAGTGCCAGGATGAAGATACCCACTAGAATTTCCCTCCTTACTTAGACTGTTGATCAGCACTGCAGCCTCACAGAAACACCTCCACCTGCCTGTTTCTGTATGTTTCTGTGTGGAGTTTGCATGTTCTCCTCGTGTCAGCGTGGGTTTTCTCCCGGCTCTCGGGTTTCCTCCCACAACACAAAGACATGCAGGTCAGGCTGATTGGAAACTACTAAATTACACCTCAGTTGATCACAAATACCTGATGAAAATACAAATAAAAAAATAAAAAAATAAAAAACAACAACTGTATGACTTTATACTGTGAATGTTAGAAAGTAGAAGCTCTGCTGTCAAATATGATGTTATGATTTAAACAAGAGTAAAGTTCCATTCAGACAGGATGAACATCACAGGAGGAGGTGGGGAATCAAATTATCTCTGTGCTCCTCTGTAAGTCAACTCATGGTTCCTGACGCCATTTTAACCATGAAGAAAAGACAGGATGTGGTCTGTAATAGACATGAATATCCAGCTGGACAAAGCCTAATCATGAATATCATGTTTCAGACATAAACACTTGATTGTTATTATTCAGTGTGACTTTTTCTGCCCTCACTATGAGTGTAGGTGCACAACTCTGCAGCCAGTTAAACACACTTCCAATAAATTACTGGAAGCAAATGTGAAACTGTGCAAAAAGTTCAATAATGGTGATTACAAATAAAAGAAACCATAATCATTCAGACTAACATTGTAGTATAAGTATAAGCTGGCTGTCAAATGACTTCTGTTATTCATGCTGGGAAGAAACACAGTGTTATCTGTGAAGATCAACATTAAGTCCTCATAGGAAGCAGCTACATGTAAACATACACACAACATGAGTGCAGTGCAAACAGGAACTGCTAATAGAGAACTCAGCATACATTTAATGGTGTAAATTAGCCAACTAATATTGGCTGAAAACTGGGAGCAAAGGCAATACCAGTCCATACCTGTAACTGGTGTTACAACAGCCATTTTATGAGCTTTTATTGGGTCTTTCTCTCCTGATGGTTCTATGTTTTACTGTCCACATTCGTTCCCAAACAGGCCAATACAGTATGTTGGTGTTGGCATTTTTCCATGTCATTGTTCCAACAGTGATTTAAAAGACATGTTTCTGACCTTTCACCCACACATTATACTTATAACTTATATTCAAGTTTCAAGATCCAACACTGAATTATTATTATCATTATTATTATTATTATTATTATCATATTTTATTTCACAATGTTTGGGATAATGACAGACCAGGACATCAGATTCTTTAATCTAATTTGCATAAATTGGTTGTTTGAATCTCATTTTTGGTTTTTATTATTTACTTTTATCACTTTCCTTCTGTGTCTTATCACTGTAGGAATAAACTACAGTACAGCTGATAATGAGCTATAATAACTAATAGATGACACAGATTGAGAAAATGTGATCAAATGTGTGTCTAGACTGGGATAAAAACGGAAAAAAAAACTTCAAAATTACAAATTATTTCATAAAGGAGATATGATCAAAGTCTGCTGAAAAGTGTAACAAAAGAGTGATTTTTAAGTTAATTATTTGATAGCTTAAAAAATGAGACCTTGCCCAACTTTTTTGGTTGCCTATAACAGCCTGTGCACTGATTTCTATGTAAAAGACTCGGGATGGTGATGTTTATGCACGCTCCGGAGTGCCTTGCCTCTCTCCCGCCCCCCCTACAGTGCCAACAGGATCTAACACTAGCTAACATTAGCTTAGAAGTTGAGTTTGCTAAAAGTCAACAAAGGACCGGCACCCACCACAACACAGAGTTCAATACAAAGTCAACCTCAACACAACAACAACAACAACAACAACAAAAGTTTTATCTAGTGAAGCCCATCTGGCCAAATGGCAATGTGAATGATGTCAGGGGAAAACTAGGGTCAACATCAGCTGTACATTCGAGACATTAAGGGCCTTTCATTGATTTTGGGGATCAAAACTGACCTCGAGCTGGCCTTCTGCCTATTGGACAGCTAAGCTAACGTTACTGCAAAGAATGAGAAAGATATTGTGACATTGTTAGCTGGCTAATGTTAGCTAACATTAGCTTGCTTGCTAACGTGGACAAATTGCTATCTAGCTAACGTAAAGTACTGTCTTGAGTGGATAATGTCAGCTAATTCATCAAGACTCCCGGGGCTGATCTGGCTGGTAAATTGGCTAGCTTGCTGTTTGCAAATTACTTTATCAGCTAACGTTACAGGTTACAAAGCAACCAACATATCCAAGTAGCTAAGTTACAGCTAGCTTGCTAACCTTAGCTTGCTTGCTCGCTAATGTTATCAGCATTCTAAATATGATTGACGGCAAAGTCAGGGTCCAACTACATCGACACCATGTAAGTGACCGGGTTTTTTGCACCATCCAGCATCAGCAAATGGAAAAGAATCTGACCAGTTAGTTTGTTTTCAATCTCTAATTTTGAAGATGAGTCAGTGCCAATGTCAACATTACCAATATGTACACACAACAGTGTAAAAAATTATAATATCAGATCACATGAAATGCCCATAATTTGTCTGCTCATGACATTCCATTCTATAGCTGGATTATGTGTATAGTCCTGCTGCGCACACACAGGATTAATTTGTGACACTGAAATGTTATCTCAACAGGAAAGAACAGGACCAAGCTTTAGAGGTTTTGCAAGAAAAGTAGATGTGCCTTATAATGACTAGACAGAACCCCGTTGCAGTCACAATGAATCCCCTTTTGTGATTCTAAATGGTCCCATTGTCTTTAATGTATTATGTTATATGGACTCTTACTTGTTTTGTGTGTCGCACCAAATCCATGGACCTTTTGAGAGACTGTACTAGTGGATGAAGAACAGGCAAACAACCTTCTGTACAGCGTGTAAGTGGAAAACAGATCACAACATCTTGTCATCTTACATGCCTATTTTAGAGTGTGGAAGTGATTTTTTGTTTCTTTGCTATTGTAGAATTGATTTGGAGGGCGAATTTAGGCATTAAAGTTCTCCATTGCTGCAATGAATTTTCGTCATTTGGAGTCTGTAGAGGCCAATTATGAGATCAGTGTAGATCCAAGGAGAATAAAAAAAGGGGGGGCAGGGTGGGGTGTTGAGAGAGAGAAGTAACTTCCCATTCATTCGCTATCTCGTATGTGGACTTTGATGGTGTAAAAAAAAAAACAGTGAGAGCTGATGTTGTTCTTGGATTGTTTACAGCGTGTGTGTGCGTACACAGACCAGGGTGGGTTCTGCTTAGCTGCTTAGCTAGCATGGACTCTTTTAATGAAGGAGAGCTCCGATGTATTGGAGATTGACAACATTGTTAAAAATAAATGGAGATGGACTTGGTTGTCCGAAACGGGAGAAAACGGCAAGCCGTTTAGTTCATGGTGCAAAAAAATAACAGCAAGGTGTGTGTTTCTGCATGGTTCTTTTTTATATTCTCTTTTATATTAGGGATGCAAATCAGAATAAGAGTCATCTTTATGTTTACACATACAAGGAATTTGATTTCGGTTTAGTGGCTCTATAGTGTACTGTTCAGATATACAGTATGTTCAGATAATGTATGTTCAGATACAGTAGAGAGTGAAATGTATTGCACATTTTGTATTTTAAACTAAATAAATATATATAATTTGTAGGTATAGTGGGTAGTTTCAATTTAAATGTAAAACAGGTTACCCCAATCTCCCCACAACAGACTTCAGTCTGACTGGTTTAATATAAAATTAAAGCTGCAAGCAGCGTTGGTTGGGACCTTGCACTCTGGCCCGTTGAGATCAGATCATTTTGATTTTTAAAAATGAGGGATATTTCTTACAAATGTGGTGTGCTTTTATTTTGAAAGTTTGATTGAGATGTGTACTGTCAGGTGTGTAGAGACAATGAGTAACTGCAGCTGGACACTGAACGGAGAGTGTGAGCGAACCCACACCTTTTTGATCATTTACTGCCTCCACATAGCTTTAGATACAAAAAGATTAAAGAAGACTTTAAATGAGTCACAAGAAAACAATTTACATATGTTTTCTATCTTTTATTGTTTTTGAGATATTAGAGTGTGAGTTTTAAAGTCTTTTCTTGCTCCTCCTGTGATTTTATAATGAGTGTGTATTGCGGAATAATTCACTCCATTGAGTGACATCACCAGGAGCAGTTGGAGAGCAGGATTTTAGAGTACACTTTTTGTGAAATGTCCTCATAAATCCCATTATTTTGGCCAAATCTAACATTAAAAATCATATTTTAGTACGAAATTTCATTGCAAATCCATTGATACAGGTTTGAAAATAGTCAGACTTATATTTGACTTACGTTTGAATTATTACAAAGTTTTTAACAACTTTTTTTCAGCACAGTGTCATAAGTCATGTATCAAAGTTTGAAGCTGATACCATTAATGCCCTCAGAGGAGATAGCGTTTGTTCGGGGTCCAAAATTGGGTCAAAGTCTTATTTTGAAATTGATATTGCGGACTTCCTGTTGGATTTAGGTCAGGGGTGTCAGTGTACGATTTGTAGGTCTTGATGAGACGAATAACTGAGTTTTGGTTTGATCTCTCCATGACATTCCTACGGGTCGTGGTGGCCATTTTAGTTATATAGGTGGCACGAGAGAGCACATTTTGGCACTTTAGGGGTTAATTTTTACATTTTATCAAATTTTTCACCAGCGCTGATGTGCGTGCCAAATTTGGTGAGTTTTTGAGCATGTTTAAGGGGTCAAATTTAGGGTTTAAGTGGCGTAATAATAAAGAAAGAAAGGAACAAACGCACGAAAAACAATAGGGTTTTACTGCTGTTTTACAGTAGTAAAACTGTTTTCTCTCTTCTTTGGAAAAAATCCATTATTGAGATTCTGGTTAAAATGCTTCAACAGCAACACCTGCAGGGCAGGAGTAGAAATACAGTCTGTGTGAAGTGGTGGTGGGGGGCAGTGGGCGAAGTGGGGGACAGAGGAGGACGGGTGCCTGCTGTCCTCCTCAGGGCGGGCTCTCTTACATCAATTTAATGTACTTCATCTTTTTCATGCTAATCTATGATTGGCCAAGACATGTAAAATGATGCTCCAAGGGAGGACATCCTCCCTAACCAATCAACAGCCAGAATACAATATTGACATAGCCTTGGTCCAATGATAGTTTCCATATTTCATCTTCACTTCTCTACCACTGTAACGTACATGAGTGTGACGAACTGGTAAGAGAAGAAGACCAGTAAGATATAGATAATTTGATAGAGTAGCACATTAGAAAATAAATCATAACGCAAATTGTGAACTATATTTTTAAACACATCAGTAAAACATTACATCTTATTTAGGCCCCTTCAACAACCAAATTTCCTTTTTTTTAGATTTAGAGGTTACGTTTCAATTCTTTTATGGAGCAGTAGATAGCTGCTTGCATTAGCCAATGCAACAGTTGGCTTGTTGTAGCAGCCCTGAGGGACTCTTTAAGGACTATTAAGGAAGGTTGTTAAGCTAACAGGGATGGATTTGGACTGTGCGGTGCAGCAGCAGCAGGATGCCATGGGGGAGCATCTGGAGAGAGAAGCAACCAGAGAAACAACCAGGAGAGTTAGCTTGTTTGTTATTGTTACTAATGATATCAGACTGGTTTACCAGCAGCCACAAAGTTCTGTTAACTAACAAACAAGATGACCAACAGCCACAAATGGACGTTATGACATGGATACTTTATCTCCATGAAAGAAAGAAAAAGACATCAGATAAGGTGAGTCAGATACAGCTTCTCTCTCTCTGTCTCTTTGGTTGCTAATTTCATCTCTGATGGTTAAATGTCTCTGTGGCTGTTGTGTGGATTTATCTCCTTAACAAGAATGCAGCAGAGATCATATAATGTGTTGTGGGTAGTTTGCTTGTTGAAGTTACAGTGAGTTGTCTGGACTCACTCATTCATTCAGAATTGATCCAGTTTTTAATTAAGTGGTTGTTCAGTCACCTGTTGATTTTGTGTGATTTGTGAATGAGTGTGCAGGAGGTCTGGCTGCTTGATGTGAGAGTTTCTTCAGTTTGTTTTCAAGTCGTATATTGAGTAATAAGCTTAAAGTAACTAGAATAACAAGTGTTAACATGTCAGCTTTGTAGACTATATTTTGTATGTGGTGCACATAGATAAGAGTGTGTAAGTCATGTTTGAACATGTGTCGTGTGAACCTACACTTTTAGATCTGTGAATGTTTTTAGTGTTCAATCTTTCTAGTATTCAGCACTGATCTGTTCCTGTATCAGATTATAAGCTTTGTCGTACTTTATATATTTCTGTATACTAACAAAATACATAGGAAACACATGTAAATCATGTGATATGTTTTCTGTTTTTGATGAGAACATAAATCTGTTGTCACAATAGAGCAATACTATAAATTTGAATTTCATTTTGTTGGTAAAATGACACATTCTGAACCACTCCACGGCTAAAATGAGCACTTCTTTGTTTAGAAACAATATGTATATGCTAAATGTCTTTAAATAAGCAGCCTGTTCACATCTGATTTCATCAGGTGGGGGACAATGATATAGTTTGATGCAGTTTGTTGTAAGATTCCATGTTAGTTTTCCTCCTGTCCTCCCCAGTTTTTTGAGTCACCAGCCGCCACTGTTGTTTATTCATTTATATTTTTCATGTGTGTGTGTGAATTACTTTGTAACAGTGTGTTTAAAAAGTGCTATATAAATAAAGCTTTACTTGCTTACCTGGACAGCAGCGGATGATCAGATCCCATTTTTAATAAAACAGTCTGACCCTTGTTGTATCATTACTCTCCTGGCTGGAGTGGCTGGGTTTCCATTGGCAAGAGGAAAGCGGCAGTGACAGGTTTCTGTCTAGAAGATTTTATCTGCTTGATGTGTGTAATTATCTCTGAACTGGCCCAGCAAAGCAACCCTGAGATTTTATGAAGGATCATATCGGCTTAAAGGCAGATTTCTTTTGGTCGAGCCTTCAACAAGAACCTTGTGTTCTGGCTTTGTGTTTTTGTAGAGGTTTTAGGTAGAAGATTAAGGGATTGCACTGCAGCGACAGTAACAATGTTTACGGTGTTCCACTCTTTGATCGTATTCTAATTGTGGGCAGCGTCATGTACTTTTATTGCTCTAATATTGCCGTCATATTACCTTTTGTCCTAACAGGATACAGTTTAAATGAGTTCAAGAAGAATAATAAACAGAAAATGATCAAAAGTTAAACAGAGAGAAAAACAAATTGTAAGTTTTGATCCCTGGAGGCTGTAATGTTAACAACACTCCACAACATGAAAGGTCACATTCATGTTCTGCCTATTAGGTTATGATATTTCTTGTGTATGAGTAAAAATGTGGACCTTCGGTAAGGTAAGAACAGTCAGAGGATCAACCAAGGATTTGTCCTCTGGGATAAAAGAATATCCACAGAACATTTACTGACAATTTAGCCCTTCGTTTTCAAGATATAATTCCTTCTCATGGACAAACATGTTCGTAAAGGAGACAATCTGTCACGCTAACTTTGTTAATTCATTTCTCGATTAGCTAGATTGGTTGGTGAGTCTAAAATCAGCATGACCCATAGTCAGAATGGCCATAGTTTTGAGAATAAGACCCAGGTTGAAAAACACTGGAAGTTTCATTTAAGGCCCTGCCACTAGCAAGGCAAAATCTCACCACATACTGGACACCACAGTTTAAGTCCAAACAGTACTTTAATATTGTAGTCTTAAAATTATTACAGCCTGAGAATATTTTATTTATCGTAATAAATGATTTGTGCATTAATCTCTAATGAGATTGTGAAAGAAGCAAGATGAAAATTAGTATTAATAAGTGGTTTTTCACTGTCACAAAATTCAGTAGCAAAGCCTGTTTTTTTCTTGGCTACAGTCATTCTATACTGTTAGTTGCTGTAAAGTTATCAAAAGATGTCAAAAAAGAATGTTTCAATACAGTTTTTATAGATTTCATGCTGATCGCCGTTACCACCATTTTGGTAATATGAATGAACAGGGTTCAACACGTTTTGGCCAATGGATATCTATTACTTTTCCATGACTTTAAACCAAATTGACCACAATAATTCCAAAGTGCAAGCCCTGCTGACTGGGTGATAATTCAATATTACATTTTATTGACTTTCAGTGGAAACTTATTGTGATGATCACATCAAGTTTTCATTTTATAAACTTCTGCTGCCTATTAATCAAAGCTATTTGTAATATCATGATATTAATCTCAACCACATCACCCAGTCCCATAGTATACCTTCTGTCACACAAATTAATGACATGAACATAAATCTAGGTTAAATCAACAATACCAAAAATACTAGATACGGAGGAAGTTGGGGTGGTGGAGGGACCACACCAGTGACAGTATATTGTTATAATGTCCATGCTGTTCACCAACATGAATATAATTGCATGTTACTGACCACAGAGCTGAAAATGAGCCAATGATGGTGAAGGGTGAATGAAACAATGAGCCAATACAAGTGGGACTTTGGCACTTTGCATGAATTAACTATGCTCCATTGGTCTATCATCGTATTTCATTCAATAATTATCTTCTGTTGGTGTTTGGCCTTCATTTACTATATGTAGGCCTGTGTTACTGAGTTGGGTCTCTCAACATATTTTTCATACTGTTCCTATTAAAGGCAGCTAAAAACATATTTAAGCAATAACTTTATACTATTTCTTTCTGTCAATATCATTGATTATTGACAGGCTATTTTGCGGGGGAATTTCTTTCCATACAGATTTAAATTGAAGCAAGAGAGAAAAGAATGTGCCAGAGTCAGAAAAAGAGAGATATAATTTAATAATGCAATAACTGAAATACTTAATAAAACACCACACCATCTATCTGCTAAAGTGCTGGTTACTAGTGACTTGCTTCTGACATGCTTTCAGTGGACATTTGCCCCACAGTGTTAACATGATTCACAATGGATCATCTCACAGCACTACCTCTCCAAATGCTGAATATGTTTCCACACAGTCCAGATTTATATATTAAATATGATATACTGCCCATGTGGAGCCCCCGACTAGGACTTGGAATGGCTGTCACTCCAGGCAGGACAATCTACTACTGTACCTAGTAGGGATGTGCAGAGGGCCCAGTATTTGTATTTGTTGAGGCAGCAAAATTATTTGTATTTGTATTTGTGTTCAAATAAAAGTGGAAAGAGGCTTAAGAATCCTGTTTTTGTCTTTGTTACGCTTATAATTTTAGAAAATTAAAGATGAAAATTAAAGTGATGTCCAAATTAAGAATATGCGTCATGTAGTGGGTGGATGTAACTCCTCTCATTGAAACCTGCTGATAGACGTAACAGCAGAGCAGAGAAGAGACACTGAGATAGCGACGGTAATTGACCAGCTCTCTGGTATTTGACATGTTTCATTTTTTTCTTTCCAAAAACAAATAATTTTGAAAAAATATTTGTATGAAACAAATATTCGTAAAAAAAAACTCACTATTTGTGCTTTAATGTATTTGTATTCGGGCACACCCCTAGTACCTAGTACTGTATACCTGTGATCATATGTGAGCAATAGTGCAGTATCTCTGCTCTAACACTGCATGAACTTTAAAAAATACACAGATCATGTTTAAAACTTATATTCATTAAAACATTAATGAAACTATTTTCTAAAAGTGTTCAGATTTTCACTTTTTTACCAAACAAGAATTGGAAAAACAGCAATGTTCAAAATCCATGATATTTCCAGGTTTTTCATGACTGTATATGAACTCTGTATGAAACAAATGTCTTGACCTTTTAAAAAGCTCCAGCAAGACAGGATTAACACAATGTTAAGTTGAGGAGATGCAGTCATTTACCATGATGGAGTAATTATACTGAAATCCCATAAACAATCATTCATCAACCTACTGAACAAGCAGTGACATGACTGATTTTCCTGAATTTTTCCTCAAACATTCACCACATTTCTTTCTTATGGATTGATTGTCTTTCCAAACAAACTCAATCCTCTTGATATATTAACTCTCTCAGAGACATTTTGAAATGTTTTAGCTTTCAGTGCCTCAGAGCCTCCAACATATTACAGCTTGTCACCTTGTCAAGTTCTTTGTTTACACCTTAAGCAAAAATCTGACAAAACCATATAACACAGTTTGTGTTTGAAACTACATGTTTACTTAGACTGTTAAAGTGTATAGTCGAGGCTTTCAAGGAGCTGAAGCCATTTTCACTTCACACTCTGTGTGTTTGGGTTCCTGAAAAGATGGTGCACTATGAGTTGAGGTGTGAGACTTACCATGTCTGTGTCAGACACTGGACCAAAACTGGTCACATAGATGTCAGTCTTGACTTCCGTCACTCTGTCTGTAGACACAAATGATAAAATTAATTTTATAAAATGATAAATAACAAAAGAACAACCTTTTGTAACAGAGGAGACAAATGAGCAAGGAAAGCTGACTGAGCAAGAAGGAGTTAGCTGTGATTGAAACACTCTAGTGATTCAGTATCGTGTTTGGGACTTGTGAGAGACTGATTTAAAAAAGAATTGTCAAAATCTGCAGCAGAGGAAGAGATATCCTAACTTTTAGTGCCTAATGTGGGTCAAGCTCCAAAAACACTGGATCCTACATTTCTCATTATGCAACTCAATAGCATCTTTCATTAGACCTTCCAAGACAGGTAAAAATCCACCTCTTTCAAACTCTTCACCTCCTGTTTGTGAGTTCACAAAGCTCCTTCAGAGCCACAGAACCCATTATACAACTGTTTTCACTGACTCAGTAGCACTAATCATGACTAGTACAGTGTACTGTGATGTGTACTATTGGTGATGTGCCCCTTTAAGATGGCATATAAACTCTATGGAAAGCAAATTGAGGCCAATACGTGTTCACTTGAGTTAAAAGACAACAAAATCTAGGTGGAGTTAAAAAGTTACTCCAAAGGAAGGATTAAAAACACACCTGCACTGGCCTGGCACTGTTTTTTTTAATAATATATTTAATATTAATATATTTATTGGTTTTCACTTTTACAAGTAAAAGACAGATATATTATGAAATCCACAGGGAAAAAAAACATCAGCTCAGTTTCATATACACAACATCATAGGTTACAGTGATAATGTGCAATAAGGGCAATCAAGAAAAGCCCTGCAGCATGATGGCTGAGATACCAGGCACTACTTAGTTCAGATAGGGTTCCCCAATTTTATAGGATTGGTCCAGCAGTGTACATGTAAGGTACTCCAATGGCACAAAATCAAACAGTATTCTTTGACAGCCTTTTACAGTTGGTGCTTTTTTATTAATCCACTGCAATAAAATGTTTTTCCTCACAGCATAGGTAAGAATATAGTACAGTCTCTTATTCTTTTTTGATGTTACATATCTGCTTGGGAGGCCCAGGATGAGAGACACTGGGTCCATCTCCAGTTCGCAACCTAATATTTTTTCTATTTCAGATAACATATTAGACCAATACGTTTGCAGTTTACAGCATGACCACAGAGAGAGTACCAATTTCTGTCTTGCATTTAAGGCACATAGGTGAGAGGGTAGGGTTAAAATGATGTCTGCGATTGTAGGATATATGCATTCTGTGTATAATCTTAAACTGTATTGCTTTGACACAATTGCAAACAGAAATTTATTTAGCATGTCTCCAGATATCTTTCCACTCTTCGTCGTCAATTGTGACAGATAGCTCTTTCTCCCATGTGCCCTTAAGCCCCTGTAAAGTGACATGGAGTGTAAAACGTATAGCTTCATGAAACAAACTGACAGACATCTTTTCAGCTGTTAGAAATAACAGTTTCTCAACAGGAGGTCTTTCAGGATTGTCCATTAACTTTGTGCTATGCATTGTATAATGCCATATCTGCAGGTAACGAAAGAAGTCCTGCCTGGGGATACCATATTTCTCAATCATTTATTCAAATATCATTATAATATTACCAGAAAATAAATCCTTTAGCCTATTTATGCCTCTATTACCCCACTGTCTAAAACCAGCATCAGATAACCCAGGGTGGAAATCAGGGTTGTTCACCACAGGAGTGAAGCTAGAAGTTAGTTTTGACCTTCCCTCAAGTCGGCACACTAATTGCCAGGTCTTAAATGTGATAGGGTTGTCACAGCTCGACTTATGTTCATCATAATCAGAGATATGTGTCCCAACCAAGAGACAGGCAGAAAATTCCATTGCTCCAAATCCTGCCTCACCTTCTCGAACAGGGGAACGAAGTTTGCTTTATACTGTTGGGCCTCAAACCATGCAGTCACACAAAGAAGGCCTACATGTAAACCCTGAGGCCTGGCCACGAAGTGCTTTTCCTTTGTTCCCCCTGAGACAAAGGAACACCGCCAAAAACAGCTCACAGACTCCATTTCCACTGATGCTTTGCAAAGTTGGCACCTAGGTGCTAAACAGGAAATAGTCTCAACAAACAGTCCCTCATTGGCGGAGATGCTCCTGCACAGAGGAGCGTCATGATGACACAGCTGTGACATCACTGCCCCTTTAAAAAGTGAACGCACCCTGAGGAACACACCTTCATTGTCCTTCGTCCTTCTGTGAGTCAGCTTCGCTAACATAGGTACCCAACGCACGTGTTTTTCCCTCAGACGAGACGAGACCTCGCCCGTGTTCACCCAAACACCATCTGTAGCATACCCCACCGAAAGATGGTCTGACACTTGAACTGATGATTTTAGGTTTAATGACAATCCCAAAACCAACGTAAGAGCTTGTGCCTCTTCGGGGGGTGCTAAAACATTGCATTTTTCCTTCTTAGTTCTTTCATCTTACTGTTTATCTTTACTGTTTATCTTTACTGTTGCGTGAAGCAGGAACTGGGCGAGTACCAGAATGCCGCCTTCAAAATAAAAGCCCTTCTAATCAAAATAGGAAATAAGGCACTACAAACCTGAAACAGATCAAATATGTAATAAAAAACATATTGTAACAAAATGATGTTCAACAGGGCTATCTTTTCTTTAGAGCTAAGACATAAATTGGGTTATTTACACTCCCACCAAAATTATGAATGTTTCATAATAGATGATATGAACTATGAATAATTTTCACATTAGGAATGATAATGTTTGCTTACAGTCATGGGCTTAAGAAGCCTCTAACAACAGAACTAACTTCTGCACTGGTCGCTCTAATATGGAACGTGTACCAAGGCGTTCACCCTTCTTGTTCAGTCTTTTATCTCCTACTGAGATTTTCACTCTCCTTACAAGTCCATCTTTACCACTGACAGTCTCTAAGACTCTTGCGAGTCTCCATTCACTTCTGGGCAACAGTTCATCAATGTCCATCACTACATCACCCACTTGTATATTTCTCATCGGCATGTGCCATCGTTGCCTTGTGGTGATGTTGTGAAGATATTCCCGTTTCCAGCGGCTCCAAAACTGCTCTGCCAGATATTGTACACGCCGCCATCTTTTCGCTCCGTACAAGTCCTCTCTGGGGAATGTGCCAGGGGGAGGCAGTGCTATGCTGGATTTCATATTGATCAGATGATTGGGGGTGAGTGGCTCCAGGCTGTCAGGGCTATTTAAGTTATCCACGGTGAGGGGTCGGCTGTTGACTATAGCCATGGCTTCATAAAGTAGAGTCCATAATGAGGCATCGTTGAGTCTGCCATGAGAAAGTGATAGAGTGGAGTTCAGGACACTCCTGACAGTCTTTATCTGGCGCTCCCACACGCCGCCTGCATGACTGGAGTGGGGCGCGTTCATGACAAAGTCACACTGCTTTTGTGACAGAAATGTACAGAGTCTCTGTGTGTCGAGCTCCTGCAGAGCTGCCTTGAATTCATTCTTTGCGCCAACAAAGTTAGTGCCTTGGTCGCACTGGATTTGACGGACTGCACCTCGAACAGCAATGAAGCATCGCAGGCCGTTGATGAAAGCATCGGTGGACATATCGTCTAGCATCTCGATGTGGACGGCCCGTGAGCAAAAGCAGGTAAAGAGCAGGCCATATCGCTTATGCTGTTTTCTTCCCTCTGTAGTAACAAAAGGACCAAAACAGTCCATACCACAATATGTGAATGGTGGGGAGGGCTCTACACGTTCTGTAGGTAGGTCACTCATTCTTTGGCCCTCTGGGGGTCTCCTGAGCTTACGGCAAGTCACACACTGACGAATGTATGAAGCAACTGCTCGGCTCATACCAGGGATCCAATAGCCATTGGATCTGATTTCATTTGTGGTGAAGCCTTTTCCCTGATGTTTTGTCTTTTCGTGGTTGTGAGCTATTATTAGTTTTGTCACATGATGCTCTTTGGGGATGACAATCGGGTGTTTGAATGAGTCAGCAAGGGATGAGTGGCGGAGTCTTCCCCCAACCTTGAGGATACCGTCCGTGTCTAGAAAAACATCAAGGCGGTGCAGTTTGTTGCAATGTGGTAGTTGACTTCCTTTGTTTAACAGCTGGATTTCCTTCTCATATGCTTGACTTTGCAGGTCTTGGATTATGACACGTTCAGCATTTTCCTGTTCACTCACTGTAGAATGAACACATGATTTGATTTTCTTAGCCCGTCGCAGAAGTCGGGCCACAGCCTTGGTGGCTCGGGACCATGATGAGAACTTGGACAGACGGTCGCAAGACTCACTGGTTCTGTGGTCTTTGTTTGCAGTGTTTGTGACCTTTTGATTTCTGGATCTCCTACGCTTAGGTCCGGTATTACATCCCTAGGTGCAGGTATTTCCTTTTCCCAGAGGAACATGGGACCAGTAAACCAGTTGGATGTGAGCAGTTCATTTACAGTTTTTCCCCGGGATGCGCCATCCGCTGGATTCTTATCTGTGGGGACAAAAAGCCATTGCTGGGGACTTGTGCTATGGCGGATCTTCTGGACCCGGTTGGCGACAAAAGTGTGAAAGCGCCGTGCATCATTATTTATGTAGCCTAAGACTACCTTTGAGTCTGTCCAGAAGTACTCTTTCCCATCAGCATAACGAGTTCCTCTCTGAGCATATTGCTGATGGTGACTGAAACCACTGCTGCAGTTAATTCAAGCCTTGGTATTGTAGTCAACTTTGTGGGAGAAACACGGGCCTTTCCTATCACAAGAGAACAGTGAATCTCTCCTCTTTGGTTTCTGACTCTCAGATAAGAGCATTGTCCGTATCCACTGGCGCTCGCATCTGAAAAGTGATGCAACTCTGTATCTATGACCTCTCCAAAATTGGCAGGTACATAACATCGAGCTATGTTTACTTTCTGCAGGTTGGCAAAGTCGTGACGCCAGCTCTCCCACCGTGGCTTCAGCATCTCTGGTAGGGGGTCATCCCAACCAATACCTTGGTGACACATTTCCTGTAAGATCCTCTTTCCTTTGAGAACATAAGGCACAAGGAAGCCGAGGGGGTCATATATGGAGGCAACAGTAGACAGTATGCCTCTACGTGTCGCTGGTTGGTCTTTCAAGGTGTTGTTGAATCTGAAACTATCCCCCTCTATGCTCCAGTGAATCCCTAGTGCTCGCTCCAGCGGTATAACGTTGAAGGTCAAATCCTTTGTCTTGGCGTCTATTGCACATTCTGACGAGGGTATACTCTGTAGAACAGCATGGTTGTTTGACACAAATTTATGAAGACGGAGACCACCTTTGGCACATATCTCTCTTGCCTCGTGTGCCAACCGAATGGCCTTTTCCACTGTGTCTGTACTTGTGACTCCATCATCCACATAAAAGTCTCTGGTGATGAACTGGGATCCTATTGGATGTGAAAGACTGTTTTCCTTGGCTAGATATTTCAGGCCATAGTTCGCACAGCCAGGGGATGACACAGCACCGAAAAGATGTACCTTCATTCGGTATTCCTGAGGTTGTGTGTTTGTATCTCCATCTTTCCACCACAGGAAACGCAGGTAGTTGCGGTCATCCTCCTGAACATGGAACTGGTGAAACATTTTCTCTATGTCACACATGAGAGCTATGGGATGCTGTCTGAACCGTATGAGGACGCCCGTTAGGTTGTTTATCATGTCTGGCCCTGGAAGAAGGTGTTCGTTGAGGCTTGTGCCGGCATGCTTTGCAGAACAGTCGAACACGACACGCAGTTTTTCAGGCTTTTTAGGGTGATAGATGCCATGATGGGGAATGTACCATCGTTCACCGGGAGTTCCATCTTCGCATACCTCCTCCACATCACCTCTCTCAATGATTTCTTTCATGTATGTTGTGTAGTCTCTTTTATATTTCTCATCCCTGTAGAACTTCCGTCTTAGATGACTGAGCCTGATTTCAGCGAGTTTCCTGTTGTCAGGTAAGTGTGGCCGTTGCTTAAAGGGCAGAGGCATCTCATAATGTCCCTGGTCATTTTTCCTTATGCCTTCATTTAGTTTGCTCAGGAAAAGAAGATCCTCTTGTGAGACAGTCTTGTCGTCTCTTTTAGTGTCCTTAAAGTCCGACTCCAGGACACTTATCACATCCATCGGTGTTACTGGAGGGAGTTCCTTTACTGTGACTCTGTGACACAGACTGGAGTCTGTTTCATCAACACATGGTGTTGAGCAGCCAACAATGCTCCACCCCAAATCTGTAAGAATGGCATAGGGCTCGTTGTCTTTTCCTGTTAATACCTGTCTGGGGGTTAGTGCTCTGGGACAGTTGTATCCAATTAGGAGTCCTACATCACAGCTAAGGAGAGGTGGCACCTTATCGGTGATTGCTGTTAAGTGAGGCCATCTCTTTGCTGTTTCATGAGTGGGTATATGGTCACGGTTCCCAGGAATGCAGTCTTTTGTATATGAAGGAGGAAGGTCGATGTGAAAGCATGAGTTGTAACCTCTCACACGGAGTCCAGCCACCCTTTGACTCTTCATGATCATGCTCTCTCCGAGCATAGTGGTAAGTTTCAGTTTCACCGGGTGGGAATCTGTTTGTAATTCATTACTTATTCCATTGTCGATGAAGGTGCTGTCACTTTGAGTGTCTAATAATGCATAGACAAGCTGTTCCTTAGATGGGTTTGTAGCAGAGGACACCCATACAGGGACGATCATGGAAGTGCTGCATGACTGACCCCCTCTAGTGACGTTGAGTGCCATGGCTGCTGTGGTTTCATTTACTGTGTTTGAAGCTGTGTTCACATTAGCTACAAGCCCTTCTCTACCTTCACGTCCTCTGTAGTTCTCATCATGGAGACAGGTAGGATGTCTTCCCTTGCATATATCACAAGTGTGGCGGTGACGACATTCCTTGGCAGTGTGACCGGGTTTCACACATCCGTAACACAGCTTATTGTCCTTCACATGTTTTCGCCGCTCCTCCAGAGACTTTTCCATAAAGTCTGCGCACTTTGGGAGTTGATGCTTGTCATCTTTGCACCACATGCAGGGGATTCTTGATTTTCCACTGCTTGATACTGATTTAACACTGTTTATGGCAGTTTGAGTGTTGAAGACATTGGCTTTGCTTCCCTTTACTTCCTTTGTGTTTCTTTTGTCTTGGAATGAGTTAGAAGAGTGAAGAGCATGTAGGGAAGTGACTGGATTGCATGCTATCTCTGCTTCTACTGAGACAAAGTTAGCGAAATCCTCAAAGGTGGGAAACTCCTTACCTCCCATGAGGGCTGTTGTGACCTGACGATTCCAACGGGATGCTAACCAGTCAGGAACTTTCTGTATCAGCTTTTGGTTTTCTTCACAGTCACTTAATATTTCTAGACCCTTCACATGAGGCATGGCTTGCAGGCAGGCATTTAGGAAGTCTGAGAATGTTCTTAATCCTTCTGCATCCTTAGACTGTATTTTTGGCCATTTTGCCAGCTTGTCCCTGAAAGCTCGTTGGATGACAAATGGCTGACCGTAGCGTTGGTTGAGCTTATTCCATGCATCTCTGTATGCCTCATCATCGTTTCGATAAAAGGTGCCTTCAAGACATTTGTGTGCGGGGCCACTGACGTGCTTCTTCAGGTAATAAAGTTTATCAGCTGAAGAAATACCTTTTCTGTCTACAAGTGACTTGAATGAAGCCTTCCATTCAATGTAGTGGATTGGATCTCCACTAAACACTGTGGGCATTGGCATCGGGAGTCTGTTTATGGCTATGCTGTCTTGAATTGCTTGGGCAAGATAGGACACGTCTGTAGGGGTTGCTGGTGCGACAGTGTGAGGGTTGTGGTGGTATACAGGGGGGCTCTGTTTAATTTCTCTGTCATAGATATCCAGTCTGGCACGAGTTGCCTCCATGTCCCTTTCTGCTTGTAGACGCTCTAATTCAGACCTCTGCATGTCTAATTCATTCCTATGGTGCTCCTCCATTATTCTTATTTTTTCCTTTTGCTTTCTTTCTTCTTGCATTACTTTGTATTGAGCCTCCCTTGCAGCTAGCTCCGCGGCTGCATCAGCCCTTTTTGCAGCTATGCTTGTTGATTCAGAGTGGTGACTGGCACCTGACAGAGAGGCAGTACCATATATGGAGTAAGCATAGTCATGGGCTAGTAGTTGATGGAGCTGGTGTCTTTCACGCTCTGCATCAAAATAGCCATCTATTGCTGATAAGCGTTCATAGACTATTTTCATAATGTCTTTAGTTACAGCCTCACATGCATCTATTTTGCGTCTTAGTTCAGTAGATGGTGTGGCACGCTCTCTTATTTCATTGTAAGCTCTCATGAGTCCATCTTTTCCTTTTTCAATGGTGTCTGCCATTGCAGCCAATTCTGTTTCTGATATGTCTTTCTTTAAATTTTCTTTGGATTTTCTGATTTGAATTTTCCATTGTTCATACATGCTGAGCAGTCTTTTTTCCTTTTTACTCAATTCCTCCTTTTGGTAGGCTAGCATTTTCTCTATGGGCACACTAGGACGTTCTGAACGACGTGGTAATGCTAACCCATCAGTGTCATCCATTTTGTGTTGAAGCTCAGCTAGTCGTTTTTCTCTGCTTTCAATTGTCTCCTTTAATTCCTGCCTTGATACGTCTTTATTTTCCTCTTGATGTAGTAAGCTCCTACTTTCCTGTATTTCCGTTTGTAGCTTGTGTATCTGTTCCTTTATGTCATCCATTTTGAGCGTAGTTGTATTCCTTAACGTCTCCTTTGACCATACCGTTCAGTGCTGCCACTTGCTGCTCTGTGTGCCGTGCCGTCGTATCGTGGATTACATGGGCAGCATGGTGTAGCAGGTACAGGCGAAGCTCTTACTGTAGCATACCCCACCGAAAGATGGTCTGACACTTGAACTGATGATTTTAGGTTTAATGACAATCCCAAAACCAACGTAAGAGCTTGTGCCTCTTCGGGGGGTGCTAAAACATTGCATTTTTCCTTCTTAGTTCTTTCATCTTACTGTTTATCTTTACTGTTTATCTTTACTGTTGCGTGAAGCAGGAACTGGGCGAGTACCAGAATGCCGCCTTCAAAATAAAAGCCCTTCTAATCAAAATAGGAAATAAGGCACTACAAACCTGAAACAGATCAAATATGTAATAAAAAACATATTGTAACAAAATGATGTTCAACAGGGCTATCTTTTCTTTAGAGCTAAGACATAAATTGGGTTATTTACACCATCCCTGGATCCAAGAGAGATTGCTGCTGCAACCAGTGCTCTTACCTCCTGCAGGAGGAAGGAACGGATTTCCTTCAGGAAGATGCAGAACTTCTTCTTGCTCTTCTTCAACTGAGTCGACTCTGCTGCACCACTGAGAATCAGCCGCCGTTAAGCCTGCCAACAGTGGCAGCGACAGCATCTGAGCTGAGGAACGGAGCCAGACCGAAAGACGGACTGAGCACACACCCTGCTCGCTTTCTGAAGCGAGCAAGTAAGAGGTTTAAGTCTGGGCAGAGGCAGTGTTATTGTATGTTAGTTTCAGCATCAGTGCTGTTGTTTAGCTTTTAGTTTTTTTAGCTTTATTACCATTGTTTGTTGATTGATTGATGGACCGCCGAGTCCATCTGCTCTGCTTTACTCTGAGGAGTATTTTAAGTTTTCTGCCTGTTTAGTTGTGTTCACCATGCTAGACTGTTTTGTGTTTGTCCCGCTCAGGACCACTGCTGTGTTTGTGCCATTGTGAGGGAGAAAGTAAGTTGCTTTGTCAATCAGAAACCAGACAATGTGCGTTACAGACTGCTGTCCGTACGCACGCTCTCTGTGGACAAAGGAACCACTTCTCTCCCTCTCACGATTGCTTTCCCTCCTCTTTCTTCCTTGTCTTGTGACACACACATGAGCACACACACATACACGCACCGACACCTTTTTGCACATCTGATGGTCAGATAATGTGGGACTCGTCTCTCGCTATCTGAAATCAGACACGTGTGTTTTGCACGGAATTTGGTGAGTGCAAGACGCCGACCACCAGGCGGCACCATCTTGCTATTGTCTAACCAAGACACTGTCATACTTCCGCCATATGGTGGACATGACTTCCTCCCATAGTTTCAAACCCACGACGTCATCACGCCAGATCACGTCACCATCTTGTCACACACACATACACACACACACACAGACACATGCATTCACCTGCATGTGTTCAACCCTGTACTTAGCTGTTTGTGTTTTGCTTTGGTAGAATTAGATTTTAGAATAGTAGTTTATTGAATGAAGCATTTATTAACTTTGTTAATTCCGCTAAGTTTAATAAACACTGTTATATCTTTAAAGAGAAGTTCTTTTGTCATTATAGTGTTTAACACTGTGAAAGGAGTCAGAGCTCGAATTCAACCCCTCTGTGTTCACCTGTGAATGTTAATATCTCTCAGATATTAACATTCTAGGTGAACTCTTTTATGAGACTACCTTGTATGGTTATTGGTCCCTGTTTCCAGGTGGTGCCCTGTATTTGTTAATTCATATTAATAATTCTATTAAGTTTTATAATTAAGTAATTATTACTGATAATTGTTAATTATTGCCTATAACCAACCGTGCTCCTCACAGATCCAACATACTGGTATCTGTGCGCATTTAAACACACTCATTGTTGGCAGAAGGGAAAAGAAAAGCACATCACTTTAGAGACTCATTTACACAGAAAAAAATGCTCCTCTATTCATTTGTTTGTTTATCCATGAATCAAACAACATCAGTTGTTGTCAGAACCTGCAGGGTGGAAGAGGTTAACTGTGATATCTCTCCACTTTATCATTTCTATGACTTTCTACTGTCACTGAGGTATAAATGCAGAGCAATATGCCACATGTCATCTTGTGTGGACTGTTGAGACCCCAAACATAAATGAAGCTTTAGAGTGATTTCATGTACAGCTGGAATGTTGAAGTAATCTGTCAGTCTCACACTGCTGGGGGTCCTGAAGGTGGCACTGACATCATTTACTCTCCCACAAAAAAGATGAACTTTACAGGGCTGAAGTAGATTTCTTTTCAGTTGAAATGTCATCGGAGTTGTAGATTGGATGCAACCCGTTATGCCATCATGTGAAGATCACCACATTTATCAAACTATGAAAAACATCTACTCTACAAAGAAAAACTCTTAAGTTATACATAAAACTACAGTGACTAGACAAACCACACTTACAACATAAACAGATTTTTCTAGTCTTGATAATCAGAAAGGAGCACATATTGTTTGCAATTTATTTATTTGAATTTTTCTTATACACAACATGGCATTGAGGAGACATGAAACAAAATTGAAGTAGCTCAAAAAGCACATCATAATATTAGCATCCTAACAAAACAAATGAGAATCAGCAAGTCATTGCTGAATCATAAAGAAAGAAAGAAAAAAAATAATTTAAACCATTTGCAAATTTGCAGCTTTTAATTTAATAATCCAACTAACATAATAAGTTTCCTACAAACATAATAGCAGTTACCTACCACAAATGTAATACGTCATTTCCTGCAAACGTAATAACTATTACGTTTGCAAATGTAAATCTCTGCACCTAACCTAACCTAATAAATCTCTGCAAACGTAATAGTTATTACGTTTGCAGAGATTTGTTAGGTTCAGCTTTCAAAAAATATAATAACTTCCCACAAATGTAATAAACCACTAATATAATCAAAATCTACAGTGTATACAACTCTAAATGTCTTTAACAGCCAATGACATTTTCTTCCCCAATATTCTTGATCAAGTGTTGTGTGTACAAATGAGCAATAAATCCCAGTCATATTTATTCCAGATTTCTTCACGGTTTTACTACAAAGACAAGTACAAAAAAACGCAGAAAGGGAAAAAATATTGTCATGTAATTTTGTAATGAAAGGTTTATAACCAGCTTCAGTGTGAATTTGCTTAATAATTAAAATATGTCTTTCAATCTTTGAAATAACAAAAACAAAACATTTCTCAAAACTTCTGATAATGAAAGGTTTTGTAGATTGCTCTTCCATGTGTAACTTTCCATCTTGTCATGTCAAGTAGGTCTGTTTGGTGTCTTTCCTGAACCAGTTTAGCTGTAATTGGCTTTAAAGATGGCCTGCTTAAAAATTTTGCTCTCAACAAATGGAACTGTCTGGATAAATCCAATGCTTGTTGAACAGCTCTCACTTATCCCAGAGTCCTTCTCTCTCAGTCTGATGTTTACTTTTCGTGCATTATAACCATTAGTGGCATCAAATCCTCTCTTAACAAGTTCTGGGATAGCAGACTTCTTTATCATGAATTTCCTGTTACACAAAATGGACTTTCTATTATCACTTAAGGAATACTGGTGCCTATTTCTCCATACTCTGACCAGAGCTGACCGCTGATTTTTTCATCCTGTCTGCGACAGGGACATCAAATTCCCTGTCAGAGTACCTTCAGTATAACACTGTAGTTGTCATTATATATTGGCCATAGGCCTTGTTCAGTACATATCACACAGAGTGTGCACAGTGGTATGCGCAGAATCATCTTCAATCTGTGAGACATACAAATATGATATGGTATAAATATCTAACCGCACTGAACATGTACAATAATTTTAAGTCTAATGCTAATTGGTCGACCAAGTCAACAGTCTTTTATTTCTAGTAGTAGTAGTATAGCCTATAGTTTAGGCTATAAACCACTAGTGTTAGCATTCACTGTTTTCCTGTCACATTTGCTAATTGGTTTGCTAATAAAAAATTTTTCAATTCACCATCAGTATTTGTATATATATATGTATTAATTTTGTAAGAAAACAGAACAGAGGCAGAAGAAACAGAAGACTCATTCATTGATTAGACTAGACTTAAGACAGATGACCTGAAAGGAGTTGAAATTTTTCTTTTTTTTGACTGATAGCTATAAAATGATGAACTATCGTCACTTCACTCATCACTAAAACTGCTACTAAAACAGCTATGATCATTAACACAGTATCCTAATGGGAAGTGACACGGGCAAGCGAGACTGTTTAGAGAATAACCTAAAAGACACCTTCCCTGCATTGCCTGAACATTGATATAGACAAAAATCACCAGTTGTCAGTGTTATGAAACTGTACAAGCTGGTCAAAACTGGTCAGAACTGTAGTTTTATGCAACTATCAAATAATTCTTTCAAACAATAATAGGTGGATGACAGCTTGGATGACACTTAATTTAAAGACTTTTATTTAAGGTTAATGTAACCTATAATATATCATTTTCTTTTGTCTAGGAAATTTTCAGTTAGCACTTTGATGTCATGTCCAACTAAAGGAGATTCTTTCCTGCATTCACTGACATTAATTTAAATTCACCTGATGTCAGTCATTAATTGTTTGCAAGCCTTTAATTTTCAGTCTTAAGACTGTCTTATATCTTGACAAATGTTTTGTTTTCATTATTTCAAAGAATGACAGACTGCTTTAAATACATATTGAAGTTTTGAGCTTTTGATATGCAGACATATTTTATTTAAATGGGTCAAACATAGACTACTATTGTGTATAAAGGGATACTCCACCCAAAACATGATTCTGCCTCATTTTTACTCTCTTTTGGACCCAATAAACTCATCCGGACAGTTTTTAGAATCGTTTATTCTTTCAAAAGACTGAAGATTCTATTCATTGTTAGCAAAAAGTTAGTATGTAGAAGTTAAACATTTCTTCACAAAGAAAATATGATTTTAAAAAATGACTTTACTGGCTACAAACAGGAATGAAAATGAGGTAGAATCATGTTCTGGGTGGAGCAAAGTATTAATTGTCAGTAACAGCTGGTTACATATATATATATATATATATATATATATATATATATATAACTTTTGTATGAGGTTATATATATATATATATATATATATATATGTAACCAGCTGTTACTGACAATTAATACTTTACATCACTTACTTTTGCATAGTTTTATATATATATATATATATATATATATATATATATATATATATATATATATATATATATATACATAAATACACACACACACACACACACACACACACACACACACACACACACACACACATATAGCAGGTGAGTTTGTACTGAAACTTTTGTATGGGGTTAAGTATGATTGGTTGTAAATCTTTCATTGCTAGAGTGACATGATTCTGTTTTTCCTTCTCCTGAGATTTTTTACAATTGGCTTTGTAATAAAACCTGGAATTAAACTGGAATTAATATTATGGGGCTTAATCAGTCAAATGATCAGTCTAAACAGGCAAAAATCTAAAGGACAACAATATTGAAGAAGAAAATGTCATTGGCTGTTAAAGACATTTAGGGTTAGCAACTTGTATACACTGCAGATTTTGATTATATTAGTGGTTTATTACATTTGTGGGAAGTTATTACATTTTTGAAAGCTTTTCACCTTCCTATGAACGTAACAAATCCCTGCAAACATAATAGTTATTACGTTTTCAGGAAATGATGTATTACGTTTGTGGTAGGCAACTGCTATTATGTTTGTAGGAAACTTATTATGTTTGTTGGATTATTACATTAAAAGCTGCAGATTTTTATTACATTTGTGGTTTATTATGTTTCAGGGATGTTACGTTTGCGGGTTTAACACCCGCCCTTTAAAGGAGCTACACTACTTGTATAATACATTTCAGTTTATAAAACATCTTAAAATACATTTTTTTTTAAAATTCACCAATGCTTAGGCCTGGTGGGGAGTCAACTCAGGCCCGGCGGGCCAATACACTGGCAGAAACCCTGCATGCAGGGCATAACATTAATTTTGACATCCTCGATTGGTTTTAAACAAGCTCAGTGATGATGGAGAATTGTAAAAGAACACTTCTTTGCAGTAATTCACCATATCACATTAGCTATAAAACACTGAAGGGATCTCCAGACAAACATAAAAGAAAGCCCCGCTGTCAGGTCCTGGAACAATAAAGCCACTACTGTCTTCCATGCACCATGCACAAAAATGACCTGTATTGTGGAGCCAGCAGCTCCCCTTCATCCTTTTTTATTCCTTTTTGCCAAGCACCAAGCTTTGATGTCATGTCCAACTAAAGGAGACTACCTTAACCCAACCAGCTCCACCAAAGCAGCATCCCAGTCACCATTATCTACCAACCATAGTAAACATGCCAGTAATGTCTAACAATACCTCACCATACAGAGGATGTAGATATTATCATATTTGAACTCAAATAATTAGCTTTAAGGTGCACTAAGTGAAACATATATCAGCAGTGGTTTGACAAAATCATTTTCATCAAGGTACTAGCTTTTTCCAGAGCTTTCACACACACTGTGTTCATGTGAAGGCTGATAAGAACATAAAGACCACAGTGCACAAGAAACCTGTAGAGCCATCTACAAAGAGCACAACATCTTATCAGTGAGGAGGAGGATAGACAGATTGAGGAACAGTATGTCCAAGAGGCAGAGTGGGCCAACAGGTACAAGGATGATTACAATTGCACCCCAATTTAAGACCAGGACCACTCTGCATAATCAACAGTCTGTAACCTGGTTATCAGATCATTGGTTCCATTAAGTCTTTTAGCTAAAAACAACATGATCTACTACCATGTGAAGTCAAACCCCAATAGATTCCAACAAGTTCAGAAAGCTAAATGTTGTTTCTCATTGCCTTTATAAATGACCCATCTATAGGTGTCTGATTTTGACCCCTCCTATGGTTAAGGTTTGGTTGAGGAAAACTACTGCTGCATTTCAGTGGAAGAGGAGGAAGAAGAAACATGACAATAACAACAATGGTGGATGGCTTCATGCAAGTGTTGTTCTCTTTATTGTCTACTTTGAGAGCTTGTTTAGAGTTAAACATAGTTATCTACTACCTTTCTGAAACTGCTGAAACTGTGGTAATGTGTTCGCAATAAACTAAATGTCAGGAAGCTGCTGTGGAAATGGAACAGTATACTGTTTCTTCTTTGCGGGTTTTCTGTGGCTGACTTGCTCATCTGTCCTTCGCACACGCCCAGTAGGAGGAGAATTACCTATTTTGGTGTTTTAATTTGGACGAAGGTATTTGCAGAAATGAGCTGAAACTCCTGCTGTGATCGTTTTTGCTTGAAAATGGCATTTTAGAATTTTGCCAGTTTAATGTGGACGTAGTCCTTGTTAGAGTTAGAGAGAATATAGCTGTGGTGTGTTGGGCCTGTTTACATGACTTCTCCAGTGTGAGTCTCCTGTATTTAAAATCAATTGACAAGTGAAGCCTTTTATTGAAATACTTTTCAACTGTTTGCTTGTTTCCATTTTCAAGATGAATCAATTATCTTTTAGCAATGAGTTCTTCAAATATACCTTTGATCTTAAGTGACTCTTGTCTGGTGAGGGGCCATGGAAATTCAATGTAGTTTTATAGATAACAGAATGTCACTACTACAAAACTACAGTCACAGTTAAATGGACTGTACTTGTATAGCGCCTTTCTAGTCTTCCGACCACTCAAAGCACTTTTACACTACCAGTCACATTCACCCATTCACACACACATTCATACACTGAATGGGTACAGGGGCTACCATACAAGGTCCCAACCTGCCCATCAGAGGAAATCTAACCATTCACACACATTCATACACCGATGGCACAGCCATCAGGAGCAAAAGGAGTGTTTGGTTTGTCCATTCTGGGCTACTGTAGAAATGTGGTGGAGCAACATGGCTGGCTCCGTGGAAAAGGACCCACTCCCTATGTAGATATAAATGGCTCATTATAAGGTAACAAAAACACAACAGTTCTTAATTTCAGCTGATTATACACTTATTAAAACATACTTATGAATATTCCATTTCTGCCAAGTCTGTTCCACTAGATGCCACTAAATTCTACACACTGCACCTTTAAGTAGGATTTTTTCCAAACCCCAAACCGTAGACTGAGCTGACCCAAACTCTGCATCACAAAATGTAAATCAGCCTCGACATTGTAATGCACAGATGCCTGTTTCAGGGCCCCCTGGTGGTCCTAAGCAGCCACTTCATTTGCTTCTGCCTCAGGCTGGCTTTGTGTCATTCCTGCTTATTATAATTAATGTGACGGTTCTTTTCCAGTAGTGTTGGCTTCATGAAGATGTGCACATCAAAATAAGTACATATCACTGTTGAATTAGGTTAATTCAAAATATACATTTAATAATACATTATATTGTGTCATACAAACTGAAAGAGACTCATACCGTCAAGCTGGTAAATACAAACTCAACAGTCTCCCTCCATGTTTCCTGTTGTCTTGATAAATGTAGTAAGTTACTGTCAATAAAACGCAACACTCCCTGCACAAATGTTTCACATTAAAGGTCTTCCAGAGGTTCATTGTGTATAATCCCTCCCTCTGCTGGTAGGTTTTTAATTTGACAAACCTACAGCAAGTGTTCTTTCATTGGTAATTCAACAGTGACACAAAAAACTAAAATGAATGGATGAAGCTAGTATTTGAAACTGAGAGCAGCCGAGTGAGAATGACATGTGCTGCTTGAAATAGTGCTGTGGAAATATAAATTATTCAGAATTTACCATATACCATGAAGCATAAATACAGGTAACTGCATGCCTCCACCATGTTTTTTTCCTTGATTTGTGTGTCCTGGCCAGAATTAGAATACCAGTGGGATGTTTTTTTGTAAATTCACTGTATTAATGGTTAGACTGACTTATCATTGTTTATTTGACCTTTACTCAACTCTTCAGACTGACATCTTTTTTTTAGACAGTCCTAGCTAAAATGGCAGCACAGTTACAAAATGGTTGACAAGGGAAAAGAAAACCCAACATAAAGTGTGTTAGTAAGGTGTTGTTCCACCATGAGCCTCAGCTTGAGTTCTCCTTGTCATAGATTCTCCAAGTGTATGGAACTCTGCTTGAGGGATGAGCAGAATTCTTCCAAAAGATATTCCCTCATTTAATGTTTTGATGATGGTAGTGGAGAGCTCTGTCTAACATGTCACTCCAAAATATCCCATACAGTAGGTGCGTCATTCATCTGACTGTGAAGGCTATAGTGTTATGATTCACAACATTTTCATCTTTATCAAACTATTCAGTGAGCCCTCCTGACCCATATGGAAATATCCGGATTCATTATATTTCACCCCTCATTTTTGATTGGTTTTTATCTTCAATTTGCCACCCGTCTGTATGGAACACATAACCAATACACACAGGAGGGGGAAGTACATTAACTTGTATTTCAGTGAACATTGTGTCCCATAACCAGTGTTCAGCGGTAAAGGATTCCTTTGTAATTACAGTAATGTGATTACTTTTTCAGTAACAAGTAGTGTAAGGGATTACAATGTGAAATTCAGTAATTACGTTACAGTTACTAATGCCAGTAATGCTCTTACTTTGATATATACGGATGGACTTTTTTACCATCTTTGTGGTAGTTTGAAGGAGGTTGATATCAGTTTGGTCTCTGTGTGTTCAGGGGACAGACTGGTCCGCTACATGCTAGCCTGGTGTGAGGGCTGGAGGTGTTTGCACGTGGTTAGCCTACACCAGAAGAGGAGAAATGCAACCCCTAACTACTAAGGTGAGTAATATGTAATGTTAAAGTCAGTGCATTTTTCAACTACTTCTTGGGCATGGAGGAAATCTAATGGGTGTCATTTACCAACAGAGTCAATTTGAATTCACTCTCAGCTTTCAGTTATCAACACTGGCTGAACTCAAGAGAAGACATGTTTCCTGAGGGGCAGAGAGCCATCACCATCACTGTTCTGTACCAGCGCTAGAAGTTGCCAGCCTCGCAAAGCCACATCGGATTGTGCCAGATTATCAGTTAATTATTTGTATATTTGATCATATTTCAGTAGGACGTCATCCTGTTTTATTTTTTATGATCTTCCCCTTTTTAATTTGCTGTAAATACAAACTCAACACTATATTTACCTGTTGTCTTGATAAATTCAGTATGATGTACATTTCCACAGCGTTAATTCCAACAGTATAAAAACAATGCCATACTCACCACTCTTCTGCTCTTACTCTCTCTTTTTAATACAAATAAACTCCACTCAGTTCTACTTTGCCATTTTTTCATTATGTGTTCAGTTTCTGTCAATAAAAGTCCACATTTCCTACACAGATTTCACATTCAAAAACCCTTAGTAGCTTAAAGGGCTACTGAGTTTGAAAGATGTGGGTATTTACAGGCAGACTGGGTCTAACAAAGAGCTGCTATCCAGCTGCATTATTGGAAGTGTTGGATCCAATGTTATGCATTTTGAGGCATACTTAGGACTAAAAGTCAGGATATCTCAGCCCCTGCTGCATCTATTTTGATCATTCTTTTATGAATATGTCTCTTGCCAGTTCCCAAAATGTATGGATGTGCTATACTAAGTCATTAGAGTACCTCTTTGCCAGTGTACATACACGCATATTGTATGTGTAGAGGTGTAGTCTTCCTCGCCTTACCTCCCAGGCCTGGTCTCAGCCTGTTGTCATATCCATCCAGCAGACTGTCCAGGATCTTGGTGAATGTTGTGATGTCTTTGAAGGTGCGTGTCGAATTGGAATCTGCTTTGGACCTAAATGAGGGACAAAAATTTGATTATGGACTTAAGAGAAAAAAAAAAAGAGGACTCTAGATTAGCTACAAAAATAGACTTTACTTAAGTACTATTAAGGACTGTGGATAATGATACATCTTGATAATCTCCATCTACAATATTGAATCCATTTTATCCCAGATGATTTCATACTAAACCTGAAAGAATATATTGTGGCACAACATTACTGCAACATGAGGCTGACTGATGGTCATGCATAATAACCTTCAAGCAATTATTCATAATTACGTTGTTTACTATCTATGAGTGACCTCTTTATTTGTACATAAGTATCTTATGACTTTCTTTACAGAATGTTTTGAAGATTGTCCATAATCATCATTGTAGAAACTGTCCAAACAGTGGAGGCATTTGTATTGATCAGTCAGCCCACAACAGTAGAGGAAACTGGCCTTGTTTGACTTTTTCTTCTCACAAAATAATAGATTCCGCTTTGAAGTGTGATCTCGTATTTTAAAATATAGATTCATTTTGGGAAATATGTTTATTGGCTTTCTTTCAAAGCACAGGATGAGATGATCAATATCAATCTCATGTGATTAAGTAGCATAAAGACTGGAAGCAGAGGAGTTATTCCTAGTAACTGAGATTGGACCCGAGAATGAATGAATGGGATCCGAATTATATCCGGTCTAATCAGGCCTGTTAGTGTCCTGTTGTACTGCTGCAGGTCTCTGGTCTGTGTGTCAAACTGAGTGGATCCATCAGACTCTCCGTCAGCTTTGATCATGATATACATCGTCATAGACACAAGACAATTCTTTTCTTCTTTGTGAGGCAGAAGGAGAGTGTGAGTCTTTTTCCACCCTGGCTGCTTGTTAGTTGGTGGAGCACCATGCTGCTGACAGTGTTGCTGTTGTCTGTCTGTTTGGGTCATTTTGGATCTAATTATCGGCAGGTCTATTCACAGTGGGATTGAGTAACCTCAGGACCCTTCTGGATCAGTATCCTTTTTTGGAAGATTAATTTATGCACATCTGACATGTGTCTGTATCAAATCAAGTCAGAAATTTTAGACCAGTGAAGACCTTTACAATATGCTACTTAACACAATGTTAATGATGACAACATTATTTAACGGGGCACTCCGCCAGTTTTACACATAAAGGTGACATTACTAGTAATAGTTAGTACGACTTATCCTGTGAAAACAGCTGCATAATGTCTTCTGTGGTTTTGGAGAAACTGATGCGGTATGATCTGATGACATCATCAAGGTTATCTCAGCTATGGCCTGGACAAATGTACAAATGTATAGCACAACAGACATCTTTCAAACTGGAAATAGAAGGTTGTGGGCGTTTACCAGGCAGGGAGGGTCTAATGAAGAGATGCCTTTGAGTTGCCTTATGGGAAATGTAGGATCCATATCTCAGCCTCTGCCACTTTGATTTTGACCATTCTTGTTTTCCCTTTGTCCCAGCTTTATAGAAGTGCAATACTAAACCTGTGGAGTACACCTTTAAGTGTGATAGGCGATCTGGCCTATGAGGTAGGAATGCATGACTGGCATAGTAATCACAGTGCAACAGTGCACTTAAAGTTTTGAGAAAAAACAAAAAGTTAATGTATTCCAAATCACACTTGTACATATTTTGATAAAAGCATAAAGATAAAATAAATATTTTATATATCTTTAAATACTTAAACAGTTTTTTTTTTCCTACAGAGACACGAGTGTCTAACTAAATGTTTTGAACTGTCATAATGAGTGTGGACAGCCCCTACAACACGTTCATATTTTCAAAAATACAATGTGACGATTCATTCCACACAGCAACTAGGAATGCCTAAATTCACTTTAACCATTCAAATCAAATATAAAATTAACACTAATATTTATTCAACAAGAATCTAGCACAATAATATGTTGAAATAATATGACAAATTGTGAGTTACTGTTACGGAGAATTTTCAGAAGGGAGACAAGACGCACTGCTCTTTGAACTTTTTAAATACCTCATTTATATTTTAATGTCTGAGTATGAATTTCCTTTATTTTCATTTCTTTTTTCCGAGTAATGAATAACCAGGGCAAAACCTTTCATGAAGGCTAGCACGTTGGACAGCTTTGCTGTTCGATGGGCAATACAGTAATCTGGATAGTTTTCATTTAGACAGTATCATACTATGAGTAATGACATCACATACTGTTCTTCATGTGGAACAGAGTTTTTACACGTGTAAAAATCTAATTCAATATCACACAGATGGATGGAGTTACAATTTAATGCAAGGATTATACGGTTTAGAATTTTAACTTTTACAACCGGTTCGTCTATTAGGCCTACTCCCATTAGCCTATCTTTTTTTTTCTACAAAGTGCACCGTGACGGGCGGTAACAATGACATCCAATAGGCTACCTAAGTTGAGATTTACTGAAATAAAATGATGCTTCGAAACGCCGATTTTACCAGAAGAGCATAGCAAGACCTAGAAGACCGCGTATCAAATTGTGCTAGGTGTAATTTTTCCTAATAGGCAAATCATTCTTAAATTGTCAGATTTTTAAGGAGGTTTGGCGCTGCGCTCCCTACGTGATGGTAAAGTAAGCGCATAAAGCACTGGTTGTGTCCGAAAAGGATCTGCTATGAATTTCCATATTAACGCGGATCATTAACGTCGCTAGCAGACTATTGTAGTACTATTACTGTTTAACAAAACATCCCGTTTAGTAGCCTTGAGGTGGGAAAGCCAGAAAGCCGTGTCTTACGCTGCCCGTGCGCGCGACCAGCCTGCCGTCCAAGCGCTATAGTAGGCTATTTCTGTTTAATTGAAGAAAATACATGACACCGACATAAAACTTACCATGTCTGCCACAGTACGATCAAAGAGACCAACACAGACATGTAATGTGAGCCCCATCGTCGTCTCATTGCTGAAGCCTGAAAACAAGACGGGAAACGCTTTCAGAGCGCGTAATTACACGGCAGAACGGCACAAAGCACCTTACAGATGTTGCAATTAAACAGACCCCACACAGATATCTGTCTCCACAAAGACACAGGTCTAGTCGTCTCACAGTGGGGTTCTGTTTAGTCCAGCATCCAAGTCTCTGCAGCCAAACTCCCCATCCAGAAACTGCATGGCAGCTTACAGCTCATTTTGTGAAAAACGCGTCCAATTTAGTGTAATCTGTCGAAACATAGTTGCTGCCTACCTGAAACGCGACAGGTGTCCTCTGGGTTGCCACGAGAGACTGGATACTGAGTGAACACACTGGAGATGAACAAGCCTTTGGCGGAGAATGAGATGAGGAAGCCAAAGAGATGAAGGTGGTTACTGTCCGTCCATTCTGTCAGCTCCTCCAACAGGGAGTCCCCACAGCTCACCCACAGACTAACCTGAGAGCAAACTGTACAGCGAGCAGCGCTCTGCTGTAGCACATCTGTCTGATGGATAAATACTGAGGCGGAGAGTTCCGTTCATTTCCTGGTAAGATATTAATTAGTGCGCACAACTGCGCACATGCATATCAACCGTGCGCTATCACTGGCAGTTACACTGACTTAAATCACTGTAAATCAATGTAGTTAGTTAAATGTTAAAGGCAGCAAGAAAAAAATAAAAAGCCTTGGCAAAAAACAAAAACAAAAACATACAGTTCAGGTTCTTGATAATCATATTTAAAAAAAATTCCATTCCTTAATAATATTGCAACAGTTTTATGTATTGGGGGAATGACATTTTTTCAGTTTCCAAACACTGGCCCATGCATGTGCTACAAACTGGAACTAATTCTCAGTGCAATTTGACCAAAGTCTGCATCTCCAAAAAACCAAGCCAAATCTGACAACCATGTATGAGCCAGCTTACATGAACTCTTCTGATAGAAGACACAGCCAAATGCATTCAGCAAAACACAGCTGCACACTTTGTAGCCTTCACTTTACCCCTGAAAATGTTTTCAGGGTGAAGACTTGGTCTAAGGTCAGGAGTATGCTATAGGGTTAGGGCTGGTGGGTTAGGATTTAGGGGTTAGGGGTAAGTCTCCAGGAAATGAATGTAAGTCAATGTGATATCCCCTACACAAACATGAATTTTCTGATGAATGAGTAATATAAGGCAGGAGGCACCCTGGTTGTCTGTTCCTCTTATTCCAAACCACTGCTGTTTTTTTGTTGTTTTTTTTTTACACGAGAGCCAAAGGACAACAGCCACAAGTGAAACAGAGAGCAACTGCTATTTCCACAGTGAAAACCTGTATTGTTTGAAGATACTTTTTGAAAGAAGAAAAAGGAGCAGGAGATGTACTGTAGAGGCACAAAGACCTGAAAGGTCGTAAATGTCTCAAGTAATAGTCCCTGATGGCAGCAACATTCACAAACAAGAACTCTTCACTTTTTAAAATCACACAGGAAGGTATATAGAGTCCTAGCAGTGCAGCTATCCCTTGCCTGCAGGGCTTTGGTGTCAGTAAAAATATTCCAAGATCTGATGCTAACATACAGTATGTCAGGGGTTGGCTGCAAGCAAAGAACAATACATTGCGATCAGATCAAAATAATGTACCTGCAAAAGGTCAAGTGCTCAGAAATGTAGAAATCCAGCCATCTTCAGGGGTACAGCTTTGCATCTTTGACATTAAATAGAAACCAGAGTGATAAGCTTTTTATTTACAAAAACATCACCTGAGCCTCCAAATAAGGAAGAATAAAAGCCTAAGGTTCTGTTATAGGGTGCATGTTTAATATGAAAGTGCTGGATGGAACAAACAATACACTGACAGGTTTGCTATTCTTACTAGTTGTGGAGTATAAAGATAGAATCTGTCCTTAAAGGGGACCTATTATGCTTTTCCTTATTTTCAGTCACATATATAATGTTGCTGGATGTTCATATTAAACATGGCCACAGTGTCAAACAATGAGGAAAACGTATATAGAAGTAATCCTTGTGAGCAAAAAGCACCAGCTTCAGACTGCTCTGAATGCTTAGTTTCCTAAGTTTTTCTCTATTTTCAGCTCAAGTCGACGTCAACTCATGACCGATTTCATTATATGGTCATCTGCTCCACACACAATGCACGAGTTCACTGTTCCGCTTTGCTAACATTTTGGCATTTTTCCATTGTTTTGGGGGTAGTCATGCCAAGCCATGACTCAAGTCGAGCTGGCGGGCTGTGAGTGTTTTTCCATTAGACAGCGGTGCAAAGTAAAATAAATAGTTTACCCATTGGAGGTGTGCTGGTGGGCTGTTTCTGCTTGTACTATTCCTCCCTGCATTATTTCGAACTGATCCGCTCCAAATATCCCCATATGTTGATGTGTTGACCGGGTTTTAGCGCTGGTGTACTAACTTCCACACCAGGTGCTCAAGCTGTAAAGACTGATAATTACACCTTGAGGTGGACGGGCAGTCCACGCCTTTACTTGAAGAGTTTACCAACTTTTATGTAAACAGTGTCACGGCTCTTGTCAATCAGATGTAATTGTCTTTTTAATAACCTGTAAAGGTTATTAAATTTCATTTCCTGTGAATTCTTCACAATAAAAGTCTCCCGTTATTTAGTAATTTAAAAGCTTTTAATATGAAGCAGTGAAGCAGGAAATGTTGGGTTTGCATTGGTGGTAACTTAAGACGACTCAGACACAGTTGCCCCTTGGCAGTCTTCTAGAAAGCTGGCCAATTAGAGCAGAGTGGGCTCATTGGGAGGGGGGCCTTAAAGAGACAGGAACTGAGACTGCCTGTTAGAGATAGAAGCTGAACTGAGGGGATGCATAAACGGCCAGTATGAGATAAATAAGGAGTTTTTTGAACTGTGAATCATGCAAAGCTACTCTAGTGGAGTCCCAGAATTAAAATATAGAGCTGGAAATGAGCATAATAGGAGGATTTATAAAGCATTAGCTGTTTCGTTGTAGCTTTGCAGTTTATGAACATAGCTGCTGTAGCTACATGTAGATGACGGAAGTACCCTCTAACCATGTCCAAAAGCAGAAGTGTTTGCGCAAAAAATGCCATGCTGCTCCAAGAATTCTGTTTTTTGCAGGTTTTTATAGTTTCAATGCAATGACTTGTAAGAAATGGGGATAGTGACACAAACTTTTGGACAGTCTTGCCTCAAAGGCATATGTCGAACACACAAAAAAGAGACACATGTACTGTAGTTGTGTGAAGAATTAAACATGAGATATGATGGGGCTTCCACTTACAGCATCAGTCAAAAGTTTTGACTCACTTTCCCACTCTCTTGAATGAGAAAGTGTGTCCAAACTTTCAACTGGTACAGAATAGGATACATGTGAACTTCTAATTCTCCTTTTTTCATTTTTGAATAGGAGACTAATGCTTGCCATGCAATCACTGTTTTTATGTTCTTTGAGCAGTGATCATGGGGAGCAGATTTGCAGAGGAGATGCCTTTGTTAGCTGTGTGTTACTGAAAAGCAGCATATTTTTCCAAAATATTTTCATCATTATTGTTTCTGTAACCCAAGATATACTCATTTGTGGAGATGATCTGAATGCCCATCTGAACCCTGAATTAGATTCTTCTAAATTATGTATTCACCAAATACCATCAATTGTTAGAAGAATACATTACCTGATGTAAGAAATAGGGATTGTAGATATATGGAGGGACATCCCCACAAATTGAGACTGTACATACTACTCTCACCCCCATGTAGTTTACTCCAGAATTGACTATTTCAGTTACTCTCTGTTTATGTAAACTACATAAACCTACTATTTGGAGACTCAACTCAAGTATATTGAACAGTCCACAAATTAAAGAACAAATTAAGACAGAGATTCAGCTGTATATGAAACAAAATAATAACAGGGAGGTGAATCCATCCATGCTATAGGATGCTGGTAGGGCAGTGCTGAGAGGGAAGATTACTGCAGTCTCTTCTTTTCTGAAGAAACAAAAACAGCAGAAGTTGTTTAATCTGCAGTCTCAACTAAAATGTCTAGAAAAAGAACATCAACAGAAAATGAACCAGGATTTTCTTCAAGATATCAAAAGAGTTAGAAATGAGATTGATAATTTACATACCCAAGACTTAGAAAAGAAGATCATACTTTTGAAACATTATGAAGCAACACTATGAAGCTCTTGGCAAGGAAGTTGCAAAAACAGGAGGCAGATCCCACTATCTATAAGATGCGTGATCCAATAACTAAAATAAGTCATTACAAGTTACAGGGAATTCAAAGGTTATTTGAATCTTATTACAAACGACTTCATGCTAAACCAAAGAGCAATGATATGGGGATATAGATTATTTTTTTACATTCAGTGAGTCTTCCCTCAATCACTGTAGTACAAAATGACTTTTGACTTAAGTCAAAAATAACAGTAGAGGAGCTACATGAGGCCATTGCTAAACTTAAACCAAACAAATCTAGTGACCCAGACTGATTGAACTCAGAATGGTATCAAATATTTAAAGAACAACTTACACCAGGCTTGCTCTCAGCATGTAACTGGGTATTAGAAAATACCATCTTGGAGAGAAGCCATAATATCAGTGATCCCGAAACTTGAATGTGGCAATTATAGACCAATTTCTGTCCTCAACACGGACTATAAGCTGTATGCATCTATAATGGCAAGGAGAATAGAGTCTCTATTGCCACATGTTATTTCACATGACCAGTTTCATTAGGGAAAGACAGACTCAGGACAATATACAGAGAACCTTACATGTTATGAGATACATCCAAACACATAAAATTGGTGCAGTTACTTAAGGGTTGGATGCTGAAAAATCTTTTGATTTGGTGCATTGGTCATACTTGTGCAAGGTTTTAGGAAAATGTAGGTTTCATGATGATATTATTGATATAATTAATGATCTATACGATAAGCCATCTGCTAGAATTAAAATGAATGGGAATTTAACAAATAGTTTCACTCTTGAGAGGGGGTGCCATCAGAGGTGTGTCTGTTCTCCACTCCTCTTCACATTGTTCATTGAACCACTCAGCCAATGGATTAAACAGACCAATAGCATCAAGAGAGTAAACATAGCAGGGTTTGAACATAAAATTGCCCTTTTTGCTGATGTCTTTCTTTATTTGAGTGACCCCTCCTCCTCTCTCCTCAATTTAATGACTTCCTTACTAGTATTTGGACCTTTGTCAGGGTATAAAATAAATGTGTGTGTATATATATATATATATATATATATATATATATATATATATATATATATATATATATATATATGTTTTATTTTGCTTTTGTACATTTTTTTTCTTACAGTTTGTGCTTATATATTTACAAAAATATATGAATGAGTAATGATGAGAAGGTCTATGGTGTAAAAACTTAATGACTAGTTCAGTTGAAGCATACAAAGCCTTTAGCTTCAATGTCCATCCTCTTACGTAGTCTACACAGAACACTATTTTTATGCAAAAATGGAAGTTTTAGTCAGGTAGATTAAGGGAAGTTGAAGAGTCACAGAAGACATTAGAATTCACCCTCCTTCATAATCACAGCAGATTAGGCAATCTGGCCAACTTTTTTGCTGAACAACATTTTTGTGCCAGAGCCCTCTGCGTGGCAACCCCACTGCTGAAAGGACTATATTTTTTCACCTAGCGCTAATGTTGGTCTGAACACAGCCTTATCAAGGTCCAGATTGCAGTGGTAGCAGGTTAAACAAGATCCCTCTCCCCATCCACATCCTCCAGCTCGAAGGATGAGCACAGCCATCCTGTGAAGAAAACTCATTTTGGCTACTTGTATCTGTGATTTTATTCTCTCAGTTTTTAACCAAAGCTGTAGATGAAGGTTGGGACATAGATCGACTAGTAAATCAAGAGAATTGCCATCACCTTCCAACCAACAACGCCATCCATACATCTGCAACTGGAGAGATAAAATATGCTGAAATTAGGTAGCTTCACGAGTGGCAAAGGCTAACTTGCATTTGTCTTTTAGAGCAATGGCTATTAACAAGCTAAGTTTGATCTGAGGATGGAATTAGAGGGAATGGAAAACGGTTCCTTCACAAATTCAATGACAACCTGCCAGTTAGTTTTAGGTTTTTCTTTTTCTTTTCTTTTCTTTTCTTGCCATTAACTGTCTAGATGTTTTGTTCTGGATCAAAGTGTATGAACAGGTGACTTTGCCATCCTTCTGCTCTGCTGCTACAGGTGCAAAGACAGTTAGTGCTGTGCCTTTTCTTGCATGGGACCAAGAGTCATGAAAGGTCACTATGGGTGGAGAAAGTAAGCACAATGGCAACTCACACTAATATGCCAAGGCTGCTGTCAACTCACAAACCCATGCAGTAATGCAATAATGGGTGTGGCACAATATATCTTGATTGGAAGAGTGTGTTGACAGTTTCTGGCTTCTTGTAGCAGTACATTCAGTCTCCTGCTGGTGCTGATGACTGTTAGCACTCTGGACAGCACTTTCCCTGGCTTTGTTAGGGTAAAGCTGTTCTCAGTTACAGTGACCTGAACAGGAAAAGTATAATGTACAGACGTGTGACAAATTAAAGGAAAAACCTGAATAAATGAGTGGAGAAATATAACGAATGCAGATGCTTCCACACAGGTACACAGCATGGTACCATTAAGCAACTAACATCCAATCATGCTCTGTGGCATGTATAAAATGCTGAGCAGGCCCAATTGATTTTGATTTTACATCTAGATGGCAGAAGGAAAAGGGATTTTGAAAGAGTTTTCATTGTTGGAGCACGGATGGCAGGAGCTTCAGTCACAAAGACTGCTCAACTGGCTGGTGTTTCAATAGAAACAATGACTAAAGTGACATCTGCATTTAGATCATGAGAAAGACATCAGGAAACAGGGTTGGAAATTGTAGTCGACAGTGCACTTTTGATAACTGCGATGCTCGTGCATTATTGCGATATGTAAGGAAAAACAGAAGAACAACTCTTCTTCAGGTGACTGAGAATGTGATCAGATCAGATAAGAATATGACAAGACTGTGTCAGCAAGAACAGTCCATCGACAATTACATGGAGAGGGATACTATAATACGGTTGCAGTGCATAGACCCCTCATTACAAAGATGAATGCACATTTGAGAGTTCAGTGGTGCAAAAACCATAGGCACTGGTCTACAGAGATGTGGAAAAAAGTGATATGGTCAGATGTATGTCATATATATATATATAGCAGGTGTGTACCTGTGTACCAAAAACACAGAAAACACAAGTAGGCTCAAGAAAGCCCTAAATTCCAGCAGGCTAAATGCAAACAACTGGGCTGCAAGACAATCCAAGACATGCAAACTCCCAAAGTCCAAAACATAGAATATCATCCATACCCAAAAACTGATACGTCACCTCTTACAGTGTGAATTGAATGAAAAGCATTAAATGTGGAGGCTCAGAGAAACCAGCCCAAAGCACATTCTCTGGTTGTAAAACAAACAAACTCATTCTGAACCAGGTGAAGGCAAAAGTATTTCAGATTTCACTTCAGTTCTGTATGTTCCTCCAATCGAGCATATTTATTATGGACTAGGCAGTAAAATGTCTGGACAAAGGTTCATTAGTACAGTATCTCAAGTGGTCCTTTAATATAATCTGCAATGTATCTTATCCGTCCTTCCATTCAGTCCAGTTCAACAAACAGGGAAAAGGTCTGAGGACATCTGGTAGACTGATGGAGGGACATAGAGCCAGACTGGGACAGAGTAGTGATTGAATGAGATGAAGTGGGAGGTGGGAGGAGAGACTAGACCAAAGTGACAGCCATGAATGCACCTGACTCAGTCTCATCACTAACTACAGTAAATTTCCAATAAAATTTAGAATTCAGTGCTATAACATAATTTACGTCTATCTGCACTAATCAATATTTTTATATGAAAATAAACTATATGGAAAATTAAATTATTTATTTACTGCTATTTATTTTACAACTCATCATTTCTGACTCACAAACTCTACTCTCATCAATTTTGTTTCCAGCTGCAGCAGGCAGCTGTTTCCTGAGAAAAAGCTCTGTACACTACCTGCTCAGCACCAAATGGCAACAGACACAGTTAGAGACTAGCTGGTGAACATAATGTAACATTTAGCTGCTAAAGAGACAGATATTTTCCTCAGGAGCTGTTAGTAAGCAAAAAAGAATGAATATTGGACTTATATTAATCAGGCAACCAGAAACACCACTCAAAGTGAAAGCTAATGTTGTTCTGTGTCTGCTGGATGTGTAAAAAGGCAACTGTTTGCAAACACTTTTGCCATATTAACTTAATATGTCAATATAATTGGTTCCACTGGTCCCATGTGGTCGAAAAAAAATATTTAATTAAACAATTTGAATATTTCTTCAACTGCTGCCCACTCCAACTGTATATGTTTATCAGTAGGCTACTGAGAATTTTTACATCCACAGCACTTTATGTCTTGGACCTACTGTATATGTCTCAAGTAAAGTAATGATATTTCTGATATCCATCAACCACCAACCATCAACCATAACACTTTTTTTTTCTTTAAATGCTTTTTAAATCAAATCCTACAACATCTGTGTCAGGCTCTTGGGTAGCTGTTTCATAGAGGGCACAAACACCAACCATGGTGCTCTACTTATAGCTGAACTTGGCAGCCAGATGAGTTGTGACAGGTTCAGTCCAGTATGAAGAATTCCACCTGAGGCTATCTGGAGACCTCCATCTTGGGATCAGCCTGACCCTGGAAGTCTCTAGAATGCTGGGTTAATGACACAAGGCTGCTGGAGATTTCTGCACATTCATAGGCAACCCTTAGCTCAGAATTGACTACAGTGCTTTGGTAAAGTGTAACCTGCTGATCTTTCAAGATCACAGGATGGTCATGAAGAGGGTTAGACTTCCAGAGATCCAGTATTTCTTATGCTGATGTGTTGGAGAGGAGCTCAGTGTCTACTGAAAAAGCAGATTCCAACACAATGCTCTTGAATTCAAGACATTTATTTAGTGTATCACGCTAACATTTCACACAATGAAGAAGGTCTTCAGAAGAATTGCCTAAGATGATTTCAAGCCTGTTGTGACAGGCTTGGATGGTAGTATATTGTATTGCCCCATGTGGCAGCAACAAGTAAAAGTTTTAAGAGAACTGCCATTTGCTAAAGGGCAACTGGAGTTAAGGAGGTATAAAATAAATAAATTACAAAAACACTTACTGCTTCAGTCATGGGGATAGTTTTATGCACATGAGCTTTTTGTTATCAACCAATCAGATGGAAAAAAGAAAAGCAACAATGAATTGATTGTCTCACATACATCATTCATCAGTGATTCCCAAAACTGTTATAAATGACTGTCACAAAAACTATTCATATGAGAGTTTCCTGATCAGCCACATGGTTATGGTTTGGTTAAGTTCAGGCAACTGTTTGGTTGAAGTCAGAAACAGATTGTGGTAATGTTTGAGATTCTAGTCAATTACCCTACCCTATGCAATGGGAGAGGAAGCCGAAGACAATGAATTGACAAGTGCTTGTCACTCAAGGTTTGTGATCCTCAACACGGCATGTGCCAGACAGCCAGGAGGAAAGAGAGAAGGAGGATCAAAGAACACAGTGGAGTGAAGCTCAGTAGACCAGCAGAGGTAGTCCAGAAGTGAGATGTCCCCTCCCAGCCCCTAGGACGCCACAAGACAGCAATGCAGGGATACCCCAGCAACAGTGCAACCATTGCTGTCAGCTGTAAAATGTTAAAGCTACCACCACTCAAAAAGTGGAGTTTGACACTAGAAGGCTGTTTTCACTTCCATCTGCTAAAGGGGGAAAGTTTGTCTGTAACATTTTTTTTTATATATCTTAAAACATGTCTGGAGGGGATCTTCAAGCCCATTCACCACAGGTTTAGGTAACTGAGGGTTAGGGTTGTTGACTGTTGACAGTGTTAACTGTTCTACCAAGTCAACACCAGTGTAGACTGTTGGTAGGAGACTGGATGTAAACAGCGGTTGTCAGTGTTAAACCCTAGAGGTATGACAACGTCTTGCTACTTTCCCCATTGCTTCTTGTAAATGTACATGTCATTTTAAGTAATTGACAAAATGACCATAGCTGTCTCTACATTTCAAATTCATCATACCATCATATCACTCAGATATTGTAAATTTCTAAACAAATGTCATCCCAAAGTAGCTACTGATGAGTAGGAAAACAAAGACAGTGTAGATATTTTCAGACCCAGAATCCTGTTCAGAGGACAGTTGACAGAAAATTCTGGTATTTTTCAAACTGGCACCTGGCTTTCCCATAAATGTGGCCACTGTGACTCATGCTAGCTTTGCACTCACCAGCTCCACTGCAGAGATTTAGGGAAAGAAGGACTTGTGCAACATTATAGGTAAGCTGCATGAGTCTCCCGCTGCTTTCCAAATAAATATGTTTTTTTTTACATCAAAATCATTTTAAACACTTGCCTCTGAGACTGACCAAAAGTAAACACTTAAAGTAGCCACCTGTAACAGCCACTGTGGCTGATTGCATTGCAATCTACATCTGGGCCAACTTGCCCACTGACCTGACAGCCCTGCCATGTTCATATGTGCACCATGATTTGTTTACAGGTGTGAAGCTGTGGATCACCATCCATTTACCATGTGTTTGTGCTACACAAGTATTAGCAAACAACATCAAATGGTTCAATCCATATCCACGCACCAAGGCATCACAGGACACAAGGAATGTATGTATTTGATGTGGAAGCCAAAAGCTTGTGCATACATGCAATTTAGTAGTGGTTTAGTAGTAGTTCAGTATTAAGGGCTCAGCATACAGTACATACAATGTACATGTTTAACATCCATGTCGACAGCCCCCAGGACAAAGGGACTAAAGAACTGTGTTGTGTTCTTGATAACTATGGACTGACTCAGCATGTGACAGAGCCCACACACAACAAGGGGCACACTCTGGACTTAATCATCTCCAGGGTCTGAACATTTTTAAGGTTATGGTGACTGATGTTGCTCTCTCTGATCATTCCTGTATTTTCTTTGAAAGTACTATCTCCATGCACACAAATATTCAAACAGAGGTAATCACAAAACAGTAACACCAGGGAAATATTTATTCAAGCTTCCTCGTCCACACCCATCCTCTCTTGGGTCTCAGTCAATGAGCTTGTAGATCATTTCAATTCTAAAATTACAAATGTTATTGATGCCATTGCGCCCACTAAAATGAAGGTTGTCTCTGGTAAGAAAGAAAAATGCCACATTACTCAGAATAGAAAAAAGAGAGTGCCGCAAAGCTGAACGCAGGTGGTGAAAGACAAATCTCCAGGTTCATTATGACTATAAAGAACTATCTATAAAGAGAGACTTTGCATTTACAATTTGTAACTGAGAAATGCAAGGCAGCTCTTCTTCCCTGACATCATTGCCAAAAACAATAATAATGCATGTACCTTGTTTGCTACTGTCAACAGGCTAACAAACTCTCCTGTGTCAGTAGCCTCTGAACTTCTGTCTACCAGGGCCTGCAATGAATTTACCTCCTTCTTCACAGACAAAATTCAGAAAATTAGACAAGCAGTCAGTGCCTCCATATGAGATACAGGATATGCGTTGTCCCTGTGTCCACCTAAAATAAATTCAAGTAGTATGACACAATTTGATCCTATCAACCAGAAAAACTTGAGGACATTTTACGAGATCTGAAATCCTCCACCTGCTGCCTTGATATTCATTCTGCCTAGAGGCTTTTCCAAAAATGTTTCAAATTGCATGGCCTCAGATCTTCTACAAATTGTCAACATGTCTCTTTTCTTAGGTTTATTTCCACAGGCCCTGAAAACTTCAGTCATCAAGCCACTTTTAAAAAAGAACAAGCTAGACATGTCACTAATGAACAATTATAGGCCCATATCAAACCTCCCGTTTTTAAGTAAAATTATTGAAGAAGCTGCTTTTCAAGAGCTGAACAACTGTTTTGATGTCTTCCAGCCAGAATTTTGACCACACCACAACTCTGAGACTGCTCCTGTCTTCAATGACATCCACTTAAATACAGACTGTGGCAAAATTTCAGTATTAGTATTATTGGATCTCAGTGCTGCATTCAACACAGTTCACCGTAACATATTACTAGACTGACTAGAAAACTGAGTGGGGCTTTCTGAACTATGCCAATGTATTCATCCTGATTAATAGAGTACCCCCTGATGAAAACATGTTTCCACAGCCAATGGCTGACACTACAGTTAGAGCTCTGACTCCATCATGAGATATAGATTAGGGGGAATGAAAGAAGTATTGCGAGGTAACACAAAGGTATTTTGAGGGAATGGAAAACTTTCCAGATAACTAACTCAACCAACTGCTATTTATTTGGATGTGTAAATAAATAAAACTCTCACAATGGCTGCATGTCATTATTGTACAGCATGTATGCTGTTGTTTTCTTCTGTGTGCTTACTTGTTTCCTGCTCTTTAAAATCACTCTGGCAACCTGAAAGCCAATGTAATGTAAGGCAGAAGAGGAAGTGATTGGGTTAGTGATACGACAGACCAACAAGCCAATCAGCATTGAGTCATGTGCAGTCAGCGTGACCCCAGACTGTTGTGTTTAATGGTTTGCGGGTATGAGTGTGAGATTATAAAGACCAGGGCAAGAACCATGTAGCAGGCCTTTCCATGTCTTCTTCATTAAAACATGACGTGATGAATCATCAGCCCAGTGTGTGTTTGACTGTGCTGTAAACATCCGTTGCATTTCTATTGTATTTCTGCCCCCAGTGGCTGATACATGTGCCGTTTCAAATTCATAAATGTCAGGGAGAAAGCAGATGACTTTCCTGCCATGGGATAAGTTAAAGCTAGGCTAAAGGTAAACAGAGAACATGCACATAAACATTGGTACAATGCTGTGGATTGGATGCAGGATGAGTGACATGATGATTTTCTTGTGTTTTACAGTGGATGGATGGATTTAGAGTTGTTACACACTACAAGGGGAATAGCTGTCACTAACGTCTGTTTCATGGGGAACTGGGAATCGCTGACCTGAAGAGGAGAGCTGCACAGCCTTCTGTTTATCCCTCAAGACTGTCTAGAAAAATTGCAACATGTGTGACTCAATTCTCATAGTAAGTCATTTATAAAATATTTATATTAGCAAAGACGGAGGTGCCTTCATTTAATCATTCCTTATGTAATATATGTGGTGTCAGGGTTGAATGTGGATAGCAGTAACTAGATATTCAGACAATTTAGCACTGTACAGTATGTGGCATTTGTTGACATTTATGGCTTGGAACATTTACAGCAGATCATCAGTGAGTGTGATACTAAGGAATGATGACAGCCACACAGCTGGCTTACATATGTATATGTGTGTATGTGTGAGTGTGTGTGTGTGGTGGTTGGGGGAAGGGTGTTCAGAGAAATTAAGGTAGGTGGTTGTGACAGCTCTTCTTTGAAATTGCAGCATTCATGACAGCAGGCATAGAGCATGTGGCATGAAAGTGGCCTGCTGTTGTCATTCAGATATCATCTTTTACATGATCCTTTGCTCACACGCCATTGCCACGCCACGCCACACCAAGCCACGCCACGCCAGTGAGCCTTTTAGACTGGGATGGCTTCTATTTTCCTTTCCTGCCATGGGCTGTGCTTTCATCTCCTGCCTGCACAGACAATGGTTTCAAGAAAGCTTTGTTTTGTAGAGATGTCTCCCTGCTTCCTTCCTTTCTGTGTTCTAATGTGGGGAGGTATCTGAGGGTGCTTTTCATTACGCTAACGTGTCTCCTTGTTGCTCTCACTCGCGTCTCTCCCTCGCGCCTTAGCTCCTCCAAGCGAGGATGAAAGAAAGAGATGTGAGGAAGAGACGCAAGGACAGAGGAATTTAATATATCAAACGGGACGTCCTCGCTCACTTCAGCGTCATTTTGAGGAGACGTTGTCATGACGCACTTCACTCTAAATGTCAAATATGAAGTCAGCAATAGAAATTACTAAGTAACAGTTTAAACTCTAAAGTTTACAATTAAAATTCATATACAATTAATGAACACTTTACACTGATACTTAATAATTTCTACATATTGATAGCTGGAAGGAAAACACCTGATATCTGCTCCAATGTTTTATCATTGTCATCATCATCTGGCTGTCACAGAATAAGACACAAATAGACAATTTAAAACTGTTAATTACTGAAAGAACAGAGCCGACATAAAGGAACAATAGAAACAGCTGCAGCCTGCAGAATATGTTTAAATAAAATGTTGCTTATTTAGTTTGTGAAAGTCCAACATGCTATTTAGGCTCTGGATGATTTTATAGGAGACATGCAGCTGTGCAGTGTCACATTTTCCTGAAGGAGCTGAGACATATTGAGAAAGGCACATGATAGTAGAGTGTTTTTATGATTGATTCATGATTCTTTATTTCATTTTTCCTTTAAACTCTACACAAATGGCGTGGTCTTAGTTAGTGAAATTACTAATGAAGACAACAGTAAACGTAGTGGAAACAATTGATTACAAGGAATTATTTTGTAATTAGAAAATATCAATAGAGAACCTCTCAAAAAGAGGAAAATATCAACACAATACAATGCACAAATGTAATGCAAGAGCTATTGATCACGGCAAAACATCCAAATAAATAGCATTTGGTTGAGTTCGTTATCTAAAGAGTAAGTTTTCCATTCCTTCAAAATACTTTTGTGTAACCTCACAATACTTCTTTCATTCCCCCTAATCTATATCTCATGATGGAGTCAGAGCTCTAACTGTAGTGTCAGCCACTGGCTGTGAAAACATGTTTTCATTAGGGGGTAATCTAGTAATCAGGATGAATACATTGGCATAGTGCAGAGTCATCTCTCTCATGACAGCACACACTTCTAAAGTGCTGCTGTTGCTTGCAATCTGCATTTTTAACTTGTCTAAACCCTCCTGTCACAACAGATCAACAAAAAATATGGGACACAAAATAACATGTGAAATCATCTTGATAGCCTGTGCTGCTCATGATACTGGAATGAAAAGTTATTGCGGACAGGGACCGGGAGAGGTGGACTGTAATGTGACATATATAGTCTATCTCAGTGGGGATCCTGCAACACCCTCAGAACCCAAACCTCCAGTGGCTATGATGCCTGGCTGTGAGTTGGGAGGGTATTTCTAAGGGTATTTCCTAAAATGTCAAATCACTCCTCTTTACTTGACTAATAGATTAATTAACTGCTTGATTAATTGACTGTTGCCTACTCCTTTCAGTACTAATTTCATTAATCAAAAAGTGTGAACATTTCCCTCAAGGTGTCCCAATGTGCCTTATTAACTTTGTGGTATTCGTCTGTAAGTCACAGGCGCTGCTACACACATGTCAGTTTCTTGTGTGGCTGCAGATGTCTTATTTCTTTTGTTTGAATGGAAGCTGTGTGGCGTCTTTGTGTTGCAGAGATGAATTTGTGTTCCCTCCTGTTAGACTCCAACCATCAAATTACAACACTAATGCTCTCAAGTGGATTCTCCCAGGTGAGCTGAGATGAGCTGTTGTCAGATTCCTGAGTGTTTTGATGAGCTGAATGAACCAGGACAGACGGTCTGGGTGCCACACTTTTTACTCTATTGTTGATTATTGTCATCACTGTGCTGAACTGTATTTTATATGTAAATGACTGAATTTTCAAATAACACTACTATCATACAGAGAGCTAAATGCCCACTTTTTCTTATAAGATGGTGGCTTTATGTAAAAACAAAAATTATGATGAACCTTTAGAGGCTCAACTGAAAATGACCTCAGTATCATTAAATGCTACTGTGGTTTGTATGTATTTGTATTTTCAGGCATTGCATTTTGCAATTTTTTCACTCTTTTGTCAACTCTTTTTTCATTTAAGGGGTATACACTTTTGGTGGCCCAATGTTCACTAACCAAAACTATTCTGAAAAATATTCTTAATTCTGGCTGGATGATTAGGGTTATATTAATATAGAGTATAAAAAAGGTTTCAGGCAACCAAGTCTGAAGCAACCAGCCCCAACAAACCATCATCCATCCATTTATCAACATTTAAAAACGACCTTGTCGTGCTGAAAGCAAGTAAACTAAGTAGTCCATAAACTGTTGTCCCTATAGGTCCTCTATGTCTGCTCCAGAATCTCCTCAAACTTTCACATGGCCCTTACAGACATTCATGTTTCCCATTGGATGAATTGTCAATTTGCTGATCCTCTGACTTCATCATCATGTCAAACTTTTTCCAATTTGTCAAATACCTTATTCATGAATAAACACCTGCAAACTAATGTCATAAAAACAAATAATTATTCACACTCCCATCAGCCTCAGCTGTACTTTGTGTTTAGTTTGAATTAACAAATGTTAGCATGCTAACACAGTAAACTAAGATGGTGAACATAATAGAAATCACCTGCTCGGAATCAGCATGTGAGCAGGCTGATGTTAGCATTGAGCTTGAAGCTCCACTGTCCCTAAGTAGGGCTGCTAGCATGGCTGTAGTCTTTAGGTCTTCTTTGCCATCACAAAGCTTGAACCGACATCATGTTAGAGAAATCACTTTTCTCTTCCAGCACAAATAAATGTTTACAGCTAAACAACATTCACCTACTGTGTTTGCAAATGCTGCGAAGATGAAAATCACCACTGACACAGGAAAAGTTTCCTCAATTCAGATATTTATACCTCAGTGAAAGGACCATGCAGGGATGGTATATATGTCTTTAAAAGGTCATGTTCCATCAGCACTCAGTGTAACATTCAACCCCTTCAGTTAAGCAGCCTTGCTCTTCCCTACATTAGACTGACTGAAGAAAGGCATTTATTCCTTCATTATCTGGACTTTCGATCCTGACCCATTTCTGTGTGTATATATACTGACTGATAGCAGCACTGGGACCAGTAACATAAGTGCACTAGTTGTAATGGTCTTGAAATAAAGGACTTATGGGGGTTTTAATGGCACAAGTCAGCTATGTGATTGAGCTCATGCTGTCAAACACTAACTGATGGTGATGAGAGATCAGAGGATGTGATGCATGTGTCACATAATGAGAATGTAGAGGGTAAATGAGACATCTATGAAAGGAATGTGCTTCAGTGAGACCACATTTTAAGGTGTATCAGTTAACTCTGCAATTTTTAATCACTAGGTTTTATGTATTCGGGAAATTTTTATTCCAGGATTGACTTTACCACATAATCACAATTTAGCTTAGAAAGCAATTCTCAAATTCTGAAAAATCATTAGTCATTATTTAGTGAGTTATATAGAGAAAAAAAATCTCTTTTCACCCACTGCAAAAACAACTAACATGCTGTTCTGTTTTAGGAAAAACCATTGTCTCTGAAAAAGGAAGCAGAGGAGGGGATATTAAAAATAAAATCTCTTAAAGAGAGGCTTATTGGAATAATATCTTGGTTGCCATGCCACCAGATGGTATGAATGATGAATTCAATATCACCCTATTCTTATTGAAATTTCTCTAATTTGATATTGCTTTCAGTTTGACACTGATGTTCTGGGGGTCTGAGTAACGTCAGAAATGTAAAATCTTACAGAAAGTTAATACAGACATTCATATACTGTAGATTTTTTTTAAAAGAAACAGAAATTTTCTTTCTCTCATGGGCTATGTATGTAAAATTAAGTGATAATTTCTGTCTATTATAGATTGGGTCTTCATTCATCATCTGTCATTCATCATCCGTAACAGTTCAATCGATCTGAATTGATTGAAAGATCTGTGAACAAAGGGACATTACTACAAAGATGTCTGTCAGGTCAGGAAGCATGAGCAGTGAGATGATCAGACAGATTGGAAACACACAAACAGTTTATCCAGATGATCTAAACGGGTCACACACCTGAAATGTTGATCCTAATCCCTCATTGTACGGAAAAATTGTTCACACAATTACAGTAAGAACAGCAGGTTAAATTGAAGCAGGGAGCTGTGATGGCTATGTACAACAGTAATAATGTTACTGTTCACCTTTGTTTTCTCTTTCAAATAAGTTTAACTAACTTGAAGATTCATTTCAAACTTGTTGATTGTCTGACTGTTTGTCTTTGTTGACCTGCCAGACTTCTTTGTCGCACTGTTGCAGGGTTTCAGGTCTCAGTTATTAACTTGGTGAGCACAATTTAATCATAACTAACATAGGTAATGAGCAAACCTACAAAAATAAGATTAAGATAGGTCTTTTTATATCTGGGAATGTTATATGTTTCATTATTTTTTATTTAATACTATTATAATTAGCATCAGTTGTAGTATTTATGTTAGTAGTGTGTATTCATTAATGTATTAATTGAAAAGCTTTGTAAGAGTAATGGACTGGAGACATGGATTGAGTATTCAACAACTCCTTCCAGTTAGAGTGTGGTGTTGTTGGTGTTAACATCTTTGTTTTGTCTATTTAATGTTGAGGTTGAATGTCGATGTGTGTGTTCTGGATTGTATTACACGTCATTGTTATATTGTCTTTGTTTGTGGGGAATTTGGGGGCGAGATGCAAAATACTTGGTCAGGATCTGGGGATCTTAAGGAAAGACTTGTATTGTTAGTTTCTCTGTGTTATTTGAGTTGCATGATTTGACTCCCCATTAATATGATGTACTTACTATGAAATCATCATTATAAAAAAACTGTGTGAAAGTGTGTAATAGAGAGTAGTAAGTATTAGTGTAAAGAGTAATTAACCACAAGTGACTGCACAACACTCTGCAGTACAACAGTGCAAGAACACAGATAAAATGTCCATCATGTCAGTCTGCTGCCCCAATGCATGCTGAGAAGCTTCCCCACATGCATGCCTCAGAACTCAATATAAACAAACACAAACTACAAATGTTAGATTGACATTATTAATAAGTTTTAATATTTGTCTCTGCCAACTTCATTTAATTCAAATAAGACTCCAAACTCGCCACACTCAAAAATGTTGTGCAAAAATTATGCACAACATGTCCATCATTCCAAGATGGCCCCAGTGTGTGTGGCTTGCCATCTGCTGCTGTCAGCTCTGTTTGTGTTTGTGTCGTTTCTGTCATTTGTCACAAAAAATGCCAACTCTGTACTGGTTTTATGATGGCCAAGCACTCTTTAATATCCAACTTGCTATTGAAAAACTGGTGAAGTATGACCTGGGTGGACAGAAAACTTATCTTCCCCCGTTCCCATAGGGAATACCTACTCACCTCTGCCATGCTTTGGTTCCAGAGGAGAAAGTCATAGACACTGGGGTAAACACAGCGGTCTGTTAGTGAGAATAAAATCCTGTCTGGCGCTGTCTATTGGGACTAATCCCCATGGTATTTTGGCTGAATATGGATCAGATCATCGCTGTTTTGTTTCCTAGCGCTCTCTGGATCCTGTATACACCTGGCTGGTACCTGTTGTGTGGATGGATGTGGATCCAGATCCCTGGCCTTCTTTCACCTCATCTCTGCAGAGGTGCGGTGAACCCCCGAAGCCTTTGGCCACTGGGTTGGGCGCCCAGTCCATGCTAGCCCGGTGCCGGCAGTGGAGGGAGCAGCCACTCAGCACAAGCTGTGCCAGCAACCCATCATTACCCGCTGGTAGACCTGCCCAGTCTGTTTGAGTCGGCTGCCCAGATTATGAAGATCCCATTCCCCTCGCTCCCCAGGTGCCCACTAAAGCTCCAGTCAAGGACTTCAGCAGGAGCCTCCTTGCACAACCTTGTGGGAGGCCCTGACCTTGTGTTGTTATTCCCACGATGGTGCCCATCTGCACTTATGCACAGCGCGAGTGGGCCTCTCTGCTGAGTGCAAAGCCCCTGGCTGTGGCACACGGGCCTTACACCATGGTTGAGAGCTGGGAGTGGACAAGGGTGTTGCCACCACAGAGGATGCTGTCAAGGTCTGCCTCCTCCCCTCTGCCACCCCTGGCCCAGGCAAGGTCAGCCCTTGTTCCAGAGCACTGGCGAACGATACGGCCTCTCTGGTGGGTTTGCTCGACCGCCTGATCCACGAAAGGAGGGAGTTGTTGTCTGAGGAAATCACAGAGGTCCAGACAATGGCAGCCACCTTCCTCCCTCGCCATCAACAGTGGCTGCACCATGGCTACTTCTCTGCTCAACACTCCCCTCTCCACCGACTCGCTCTTCAATCCAGACATCCAGGTGATGATAGACCGGCTGAAGTCCAACCAGATGGCATCGTGGGATTGGGCTCTCAGCACCGCCCCCAGCGGCCCTCCCTCACCTGCAGGGATTTGGAGGGGGAGTGCCACTGCAGCAGCAGCGCCATAGACATCACTGTCCCCAACATCACTGGCCAGAAACAGCACAACTGCCAGAAGCCTTATGTGGGTTACAATAAAGGGCATAAATATTACTTGGACTCCATGAGCACCACACACTCTGACGCACAGGTTGTTTCGAGTACTAGCGCTATTATTTATGTCTCACAGCCCTATTAGCCAGCCAGCTAATTACCACCACTCCATTCCGCAATCTCCCCGAGCTGGGAGTTTGCAGGTGAGCGGTGCCACTCATACAGCACTTGCCGCAACTAACGCCATCTCAGCCCACGATGGCAGAATGGCATTGTTGCAGAAACATCATGCCCACACCCCAGTCCCCCACCAGGTCGCCCTGGTGAGTAAGCAGCTCCAAGTCAAGTCGTCTACCCCCATCAGCATTGTTAGTTTTGTTAGCTACGCAAACCATGGTGACACTGTTACCCGCCACCATATCGGCTCTACTGTCCACCATTTTTGCTTTCCTGTCTCTGTGTTGGGTGATATTAGAGGCAGGAGCCAGAGGTGAGAGCCAGATGCAAGCTATCCCTTACTAGCTCTGTGGTGCCAAGGAAAGATGACAGTCGGGACACCACAGCAAAGTTTTTTTCCAGACAAGACAGCCCACAGGTGAGTGTTTCTTGTTCACCAAGTGTTCAAAGCAAGTCAAAGCAAGAGCCGGTACCTTCACTTAGCTCCGGGTGGTTTGACTCCCTGCTGCTTCCTACAACTAATTTGGGGAAGGAACGAGGGATGCAGTGATGTCTGGTTAGCCTTAGCTGCTGCACAGCCCTTTCTTAAGGGGCCCCCCATGCACTTCCTCACACGACAGAAGGGGTGGGACTGGCAGGCCCATTCCTACTCTCCTTGTCAATCCCATTGCCCTGCCATTTACGGACCACCACGCAATATAGGTGTTGCTTTGTGGCCCTCTCTCAGCATGGCTAGACAGGACTCTGTGGAGGGGTTACCCACTGCAATTCTGCCAAAGTCCCCCTCCATTCAGCGGTATAATTCAGACCTCTCTATCTATCCCCTCCGAGAGGGCTGCTTTGAAGGATGAAATTGCTGCACTCCTCCTGAAAGGAGTCATTCCCCCACTTGGCGGTTTGGACTGTCTCCCCATATTTCCTGGTACCCAAGAAATCAGGGGGCATACTGGACCCATGCATGCTGTATGGACACATCACGAGGAGGCCTTTTTGTATACTGGCGGTCAAACAGCTGTTGGAGTGTATCCAGCTGGGTGACTGGATGGTATCCATAGACCTGACAGATGCATACTTCCATGTCCCTATCCTACCACGCTACAGGAAGTGTCTGTGATGGTGGGGGGGCAGAGCTGTCAGTAGTGCCGCCCCCCATTCAGATACCCTCTGGCCCCACGCATGTTCTCCAAGTGTGTGGAGATAGCACTGGTGCCACTCAGAGAGAGGGGTGTGATAATCCTGACCTACATACATGACTGGCTGATTCTCGCCGCATCCAGGCAGGAAGTGGAAACCCACACAGCAGATATCCTTCCTTGGACTGCTCATGGATTCCCATGCCATGACTGCATGACTGTCACAGGAGCATGTAGAGGTGATACTACAGCTGAAGCATCATGTCACTTCCAAGGATGATGTCAGTGGCCCACCAAGTGGTGCTTCTGGGGCTGCTGCACATGGAAAATCTGCCCCTGCACTGGCGTGGAGGGGCATGGCGTTTTGTGACTCACCTGGCTGCCTCTGTGAGGAGGTGTGGCTGGGGTGCGTACCTCATTATGACTAGGTCTCCATGGATGCCTCGGCTGGGCTAGCGTGGGGGACACATGGTCAAGCTCCCCCTGCCCCATCAATCTGCTGGAGCTCACAGTGGTACAGAAGGTGCTGCTCCAATTTGCCCCACAGCTGAGCGGGAAGCACGTCATGGTGAGGTCAGAAAACACCATAATGGTAGCCTACCTCAACAGAAAGGGGTTGTCAGATCCCCAGCTCTGCACAAGATGGCAGTGTCTATTCTGACCTGGGTGGATTGCCATCTCTGCTCTCTGAGGGACCGCCACAAGGGTGGACAGGATGTCCAGAGGGGGACCACTCATAGAGGAGTGGAGCCTCTCCCTGGACATAGTAATTCAGATCTGGCTAGTTTTCCCTGAGGTCAACCAACATTAGAGGGCTACACATGTATTTATAGAACTGGAGTTACATCCAGGTAACTACTGTTATGTGCATGCATACAAAAATGGTGCTTCTGTCACTTGACACTGGCTGTGATAACAGATTAGGGAATAACAGATCAGAGGTATGAAACGGCTATTTAACTAGTTGGTAAGGTAGAATTTCCTTTTCTAACTTTTTCTTATTATGTGATGTGTCAGCTCTGCTAACATCAGTCATTGAACATAAAATAGGCTAACCTAAATGCAAGCCAGGTAGTAAATTTGGTTTGTAAAGTCACTACTATTGTGTTTTTTAAATAGTCATAGACATGGGGGGCATTCATATTTAACACTGTCTTATGGAAATGTGTTGCCTGCCTTATGGTAAAGTTTTAACAACTAAATTAATGTTTATTAGCATGCTAATCACTAATTGTGAGTTAAGCTAATCACTAATTAGCCACAATGATAGGCAGACTTTGGTAAGAAGTTTGTACAAGTTACCCCTGTGTCTAAGTTTGTATTATGTATTAAACCTAAAGCACAGTAACATGACTTTATTATTGAGCTTAAAAAGGGCCCAGATGGTTGTAACTGTGGCAGAGTAAGCCTGTGAGAGCTAGTTGCTCACTCTCTCCATTCACATGCCTCAGATCACCTGCTTATGTAATATTCTCATTCTCCTGTTAGCTTTGAGGAGGACGTCCTTATGGCTATTGGAAAGGAACTGACGGCTGCTGCTACACAACTTCCTGGACAACTTTCAGTATTTCATTTTCCAATTAAAGACAACTTAAGGACCCCTTGGGATTCCTACTAAATGAGACACTAGTTTTTTTTCTCAGTTGAGGACTATTTTGGTTCCACTAGTCCATGGACTCAGAAAGGACTCTTTAAGATTTAAGGCAACACAATACATTTTCAGGTTGTAATGTTAATGGTATTAAGCCAAATATTGAAGATACTGATTTGTTACCAAACCAGGGTTCAATTTGTTTTGCATTTATACCCATTCCTTTCATTTTAATGGAAGAGTAAGTTTCCTTTAATTTCACATCTATAAGGTGTGTAAGAAACTAGTATAAGGGTACTCTGTGATTATCTGAAGTATAATAAGGATAGGATATGCTCCAGTACAGCAAGTCATACAAATAATTGGATATGGGTAGTAAACTGCTACCGGAACCTAAATAAATTCTCCTCAATTGTTAGTTATATGGTCTCAGTAATTATTTTATGGTAAACTGAAACAGTGGATACAACTATAGTAGTAGGAAAAATTGTAGAAATGTAGAAATGCATGGCATTAATTTTAATTTGGCATGTTACGGAGACTGAAACAGGGGCTGAAGGCAGGGACATTGCAGTGCTTATGTGCCACCCCTAGGACCCTCACACTTTAAAAATTGCTGCTCCACCCCTGATTAAAGGTATTGCTCTGGAGTGGTTCAGGTCTTACTTGTCTGACAGAAGTTTTTCTGTCAGCCTCCTCAGCGCCTCTCCCTTGTGGAGTCCCTCGGGTTCTATTCTTGGGCCGGTCCTGTTTTCCCTTTACATGCTCCCCTTAGGGTCCATTCTTAGAAAATACGGCATCTTGTTCCACTGTTATGCAAATTACACTTAAATTTACCTGCCTTTGAAGCAGAAAGATGCAAACTCTAAAATCATTGTTGGACTGTCTCAAGGACATCAAAGCTTGGATGGCCTTAATTTTTTAAACTTCAATGAGAGTAAAACTGAAGTCCTGATTTTTTGACCCAATGGTGCCTGTGATTCCCCTCATATGGACCTGTGTTTCCTGGAACCATATGTAAAACCCACTGTAAAAGATCTAGGTGTGATAAACAGATGAACTCACTGATCAACTCTAGCTTTTACCAGCTTAGGCTCTTATCTAAGGTCAAGTCCTTTTTATTGTTTAATGATTTTGAAAGGTTTATACATGCTTCTATCTCATCCTGATTTGACTACTGTAATGCCCTTTACATTGGTTAGCCAGGCCTCCCTCTCACACTTGGTTGGTCCAGAATACTGCAACTCGTCTTTTAACGAGATCACACAAGCAAGGGCACATTTCCTCTGTACTGGCCTCCCCTCACTGGCTCCCTGTAAGTTTTAGGATTGACTTTAAGATCTTATTGTTTGCCTACAAATCATTAAATAGACTAGCTCCAACCTATCTCTCTGACCTTTTACAACCACACATCCCATCATGGTCACTCAGGTCTACTGACCAGTTGCTACTGGTTGTACCAAGATCAAGGTTGAAGCAAGAATTTGTGCCGTTGCAGTTGTAGCTCCCAAACTCTGGAACAAGTTGCCTTTGTATGTTAGGCTGGCCCCTACTCTGCCTGTTCTTGTCTTAAAACACATCTTTATTCCTTGATTTTTAACTCAGCATGAGAGTTGCCTCTCTTTTATTTATGGTCTTATTACTTTTTTGTCTTTTGTCTTTGAAAGTGTGTTTTTATTGTGTTGTTTTATAGATTTTGCTATTTTGGTTGTACGGCACTTTGGTGTGTTGTTGTTTTAAAAAGTGCAATATAAATAAATTTGACTTGACTTGTCAATAAATAAATGAGTAGGCTCTGCAGGTTTTCAATAATCCAAATCTCTGTTTAGCTTTTACTCTTTATCAGTGAATGTAAATCATTACCAAGATAAGACACGGCTGCAGGCTTTATTTCTTCATTATTTACATTCAGAGCAGTAATGTGTGTTACACTGCTCATAAGAAACAGCCCATCAGTTTACCAAATAATCAGTATTTCCATGCAGTGGATGAATCAGTTGCTCTGTGCTATAAGTAAAACACATGTCTAGTTTCACTGTCATGTGTCTAATGTATTAAAACATAAATCAGCCATCAAAGACTTGTTAACTAAGTCTAATCAGTCACAGTCTGTGCTCCACAGCATTTTCAAACAATCTGCCTGTGGGAAGATACAGGATCTTAGGACGCCATCTTATGGTGAAATATAGCAAAACAACAACAACTCATGCATGCTTATGACAACAAAACTAACCAGATGTACATCTAGCAAAAACCCTTATCTTGCAACTCATTTAGAAAAATAAAACATTTTATTTATCCTTATAAATAAAATATCCTTATACCTTATCTAAACACAATATGTAGACAAGTATCAAGGTGGTAACCATTCCCTTTACCTCAAACTGGGCTTCAACAGTTGATGAAGGTCACAAAATACAGAGATGACCATAAAGCTTTATTATACCAAGTAAGGAAATATTTTATGTTTTATATCTTATATGGGCCATGCATGAACAAATATATATTCCTTTTGTTTGCCAAAAAGTCATTTGCAGGCAAAGAACAGTGATGTTACTTGTGTCAGTCTGTTACAAGTATGTTACAAGTGACATAACATATCAAATTTTGATATTGATTGCTTTCATCAAGTCACAACACACACACACACACACACACACATTTGGAGGTGATGTTGCAACACAGCATTGGACATGCAGTATGGTATGTATGATGTGATTCTCTATTTAGTTTCAAGCTGCTTAGTTCAATCTGCTGCTGTCTATGAAGTCCCTGTGCTGCCTGGCAGGCTGAGCCCAAGATTTAAATGTGCCTTATTATATGTTGTATTGAGTGTTAGATGCTTAGTGAGTCGATTTCTATGCCAAATATTTTATTAATCTTTTTCAGGAATTGTTCTCAGATCTCAGTGTCAATGAGACTGACCGAATAGAAAAAATAAAAAATGCATATAAACTTGTCATTCATAACCATCAAACTGACACTCAAAAACCAGTCGCCAGTTTGCTGACGACTGGCTTCCCACTGTCAGTGCTCTCTCTTCCTAATTTTATATGTATATTCCAAGACACGCACACACAGACGCTTGCATACACACTCTCCTGTTTAGAGTGGCTCATGTTTTGCTAGGTGTCGGAGCAGTTGCTATGGAGACAGCAACACAGTGAGAACAGGGAGATCTGTCACAAGAGATGTTTTCAGCTTTCATCAAGATGTCACAAGTCTCTCCCTGTATCTGTCTCTGAGTGTGTGTGTGTGTGTGTGTTTTTTTGTTTTCTGTCACTGGACTTCACAACAGCTGACTGGAAACAACTAATTCCCCAATCATACATGCAAACAACAGTTAGCATTTCAGGATGAATTTATTTTGTTGTGGTTCATTTTTTTCTTCTTTGTTTTTATTATTATTATTATTATTATTAACCAGCATTCCAAAATAAGAAGCTTATAAAATAGGAAAAATGCAATTCCTGATTTCCGGCAGTGAAAAGTCATTGCTTCAGAAGTGGAAAGAAGAGATAACCTATCATTGTGGGATTTGAACTTGTGTTTGTGTTTGTGAGTAACACTGTAGGCCCTTTTCATGTCAGACATGTTGACAGAAGATGTAAGTAATAAATGAAGGAATAGCTCAATCCATTTAGCTGCTTCAGTTTCAGGGTGCTAGTATTGGGCATGCTGTCTCACTGTCACACTGTCATGAAATACAGAAACACTGGGAGTGGAACTGGATAGAACACAGGTGGGCTGCTTAAGATTACACTGGGGTTAATGCAAGGGACTCTAAATAAATATGTGTGCTCAAGATGGTCCATGCTTGTGAACAGAAGTGTGTTAGCTTACAGTTTTTTGCTATTGCTTACACACTTGTTGCAGAATTTGACTCATTGTGTCAAAACTCTACACACAAGCGAAATAAGACAGAGCACTTGAAGATAAACATCACTCACTTCTAACTCACCTCTATGTCAAAACGAGACTCTGCAATCACAATTACTCTTTCAGCAACAATACACTGATGTACTTTATACAAAACACTTCTGTAGTGTTAGTACTTTGTATACATTTTATAGTAATTTTCTCATACAGGCTTCTGTGAAGGATTGTTCTAGTACACCTGCTGACATTTCAATGAACGCAAAAATAGAAAACATTTATTTTATTTACTTTTTTTGCAAACAAAAAACACAAAGAAAAGTAGAATTACAGTAAAGTAATCAATACAATATGTTACTTTAAACAAAAATAATTACAGTGCAGTTACGGTGCAACGGTAAACAATAAATAGTATTGTAAGGGATAGGGTGGATGGTTTATGGATCCCACCTTCTGTTAGGGTTTGGTCACATCAGGTTATCCACATCTTAAGTAATGTCATCCCTGGCTAGGCAATGGGGAAAATATCGCCTTGCCTTCCATATCTGACTGACCCCACCTCAGTGTCTCCGCATGCCTCCTCCGTTGCTTGCAGAAGAGGCAGGAGGGCATGTGGTTGGCGGTCATATACTTTCCAACATCAAGCCAAAAAGAATTCCTCAATCAGATTGAGAAATTAGGAGTAAGGGGGCAAGTATTTATCTATGAAGTTATTGTGTTGGTGAACCAGTCCCAGAACAGAGCAGTGTGGTGGAAACTTACATTATCCTCGATAACAACAAACCTGGTCTGCTCTGGTCCGTCCTGTACAACTACATTATGTAGTGCATCCAGAAATGTGATTATGTGTGCAGTATTGTAGGGACCTCGGGTGGCATGGTGATGGAGATTCCTAGCAGACTAATGGCAGTACACAAGGTGATATTTCCCCCACACTGTCCAGGGACATTTACAACGGCTCTTTATCTTATAACATTTCAGCCCCAACGCCTGGTTTGAGGTAGCATTAATCCAGCCTCATCAGGGAAAATGAACTCATTAGACTGTGCAGTTCCATCAAAGTCCAATCTCTCTGTAACAGAAAATGTATATACTGTACCATGAATGTGGTGTGACTCAAACACAGGACTACAATGTCTACATTTTCACACAAGGATGGGGGTGGGGGTGTGTTGGGTCAGACATTCAGTCAAAACTACAAGTTACAAGCAAGGCTGGCTGTGTAGCAACTCAGGTTGGGCTAGACTCTCTGCCCAGCCTCCCTCATTGTCAGGCCATGATTTACCATCAAAGTGGCCCTAATGTCGTTGGAAATATGTCTCTGTCTATTGCCTGGTCCCCTTCTTTGTTTGTTTTCTCATCCTTGTACTGATATGAGTAGCTGTCGTAAAGACAGGTTGGATTGACTGATTGTAGTAAAGTTGCACTTACTGGACAGCTGATTGTGTCATTTACCTATTAATATAGCATTACATGATACCAGGATTTATAGAATGCACAATAAAGTCATACTGCTACAATGGAGGGAATAAAACATCCCGGTAATCTGCAACTGCAAGGAAATGTGAACGTAAACTGGCATGCATTAAAGCAGTGTTTTCTTCTCTACATTACATCAATTGGTGCCTCGACTAACTCTGGGGTTATTGAGGGCTACTGGGGCTATTGAGGTATATGATACATTTACGTTTGACTCTGATGAGGATAAAAAGGATCTGGACAAGGTGCTGAAACTTTTCGATGACTACTGCACACCTCGAAAAAATGAAATCTGAGAGATTTGTGTTTCGCTCCCACAAGCAAGAACAGGGACAGTCCTTTGATGCTTTTTTGACTAACTTGAAAATGAGCATCTTTGAACAACTCAAGGACTCGATGATACATGATCAAGTCGTTTTTGAAATATTCGATGAGAGGCTGAGAGAAAAAATGCTTAGGGACAGTGACCTAACTTTGGATGGAGCTGTGAAACTTTGTCATGCAAGTGAACTTTCTGCCATGCATGTGAACTGGGAGTAGCGACACAGTGATGGGTGCAAGCACGTTGGGAATGCAAAACATGTCGGTGGACATTGTAAACAAAGAGGACACAAGGTGTGCAGAGCCTAGGAATATGACACCTTACAACTGTAGCCAGTGCAGTGATAGACATGTAGCCTGGCAGTGTCTGGTGTATGGAAAGAACTGTGCAAAATGTAAAGGCAGAAATCTCTTTGCTAAGATGTGCTTTTGGGAGGACAAAACCGAAGGTAGGAAGACAGTCCATGCTATTGAGAGGGAAGAGGCATTGTTTACTGGAATGGTGCAAAATGAATCAAAACAGGTCAGAGATGAAGCAGATGAAGTGCATTCAAGGACTACAGAGTGAAGCTTGGATAGCTCCCTTGCTGGTAAATGACATCATAGTGCTTTTTAACCTGGACACAGGGGCTAAGGCAAACCTAATAAACCAGAGTGATGCACAGAATCTCAAAGTGAGACCAAAAACATGAAATAAAACATTGCCTTTGAAGGCATATAACGGACAAAGCATTGAGACAGTGGGAACATGTAGGCTAAAGTGACTACTTGGGAAAATTTACACTGAATTTAGCAGTGAAAACTGCTAATCTAAGAAAGCTGTTTCATCAAGAGACAGAGTTCCAATGGGGACATGAACTTGAGACAGAATGGAAGGGGCTGCTACATGTTCTAGCAAGTGAACCCCTACTGAAGTTTTTCTGAAGTTTTTTCAAAGGTGTCTACAGATGCCTCAAAGGATGGGTTAGTAGCTGTCCTTCTGCAGGAAGATGAGGGAGCATGGTGATCAGTGGTGTATGCGTCATGTGCCATGATGGCTACAGAGTGCAGATATGACAAATTGAAAAGGAGTGCCTTGTTTTGGCTTTTGGGTGTGAAAAAATTCATACTTATATCTATAGACTTCCTAAAGTCATCCTAGAAACAGACCATAAGCCACTGCTCAGGATTGCAAAGAAAAACCTGTGTGACATGTTGTCCCAAATACAGCACCTAATGATGAGACCGCAACATTATGATTGCTCACATATGTGTCAGGGGCACAAATGTTAATAGCGAATACGCTGTCCAGGACTGCACCGCATGGATATGGTCTATGCAGTGTTATCTACCACACAGGAACTATCAAAGATAGCCACAAAAACATCTAAGGACCCTGTTCTGAAGAAAGTGATGAGAAAGCTCCAAGAGGGATGGAAGAAGGGGTCATATAAACAATATTGTCACATTCAATCAGAGTTCTCTGTGGTGGATAGACTGCTGCTTAAGTGTGACAGAATGTGATGCCCACGTCTATGCGATGAGAAACGCTCACCAGGATACAAGAAGGGCACCTGGGTGCAGAAAATTCAAAAACAAGAGCATGTGAGGCACTCTACTCAGATGCTCTCTACTCTACTATATACTCTACTGGCCAAACATGAACTCTGATATTGACCAGCTGATCAGTGAGTGTGCAACATGTCAGGAGTATTATTATAGGCAAACAAAGGAACCCCTCATTACCACAGAACTCCCATCACAGCCTTGAGAAAAGGTAGGACTGATACATTTCACTATCAGGGCAAAGACTATTTGTTAGTAATAGATTACTATTCCAATTATTGTGAAATGTATCTCTTGTCCAGTGCCATATCAAGAGCTGTGATAACTCAATTGAAGTCAATCTTTTCCAGACAGGGCATCGCTCCTGCCAGTCATGAGTTTCAGGCGTTTGCTTCAGAGTATGAGTTCAATCATGTAACCTCCAGTCCTCTTTATCTTCAGGCCAATGGAAAAGACTATTACAGTTTTTTGATTGCTAAGACACATTTCTTGAAATTATGCTCCATTTCCCAAAACTCTAAACACAAATGCATAACTCCACACTCATCTTCACAAACTGCAAACTTCCATGTCAAAACCAAGCTCTCTACTCAAAACCATGTAATCTTACATCTAAACCAAACTTTGCCTTCAGACATCACACAAAAGCCATCAAATACACACACACTACAAAATAGCCATTACACACTGGTGAGATCAATTCAAAACACTACTGTAAAAACCTGTTACTACAATGACTAATGGCGCAGAACACCAGAACAACCTCTTTACACAATGAACATAACATAAAGACACAACACATGTATAAATTTTCAATTTTTTTAATTCCTCAATGTATTGTATTAAAATTAACTGAAATTGAGTGAAAAAATAAATGTACTGAAAAATATGCAACTGCTAAAGAACATAGAATACAGTAAAACAATTTCCAACTGTTTGCCAATATAAACCAATTGAAAAAAACAGTTTGTAAATTAAGAAAGAAATCACATTTATTCTGCCTCAGGTCTTTGTGGATCCATTGTTCCAAAACAAGTGAACTGACACATGGCCCTATTATCTATCTGTCCTGAGGTTATGATTGCTATGTGAACAATTTTGACTCTTAGTGTTTCCACCTGGGGAATTTTGTGTTAATTAGGTTCTGCCTGTGATGACTTGAGTTAATAATATTGAATGCTAGTGCTTTCTAAATGAACACGAGTGAAAATAGGGGAATAGTGTTTATAGTTTTAGGTAATGGGTCTGTGTTTTGGGAGATGACATCATGGTTTGGGGTGTTTAGTTAATAGGGCCAGTTATAGTGTGTAAGAAAAACTGTAAAGAAAGCAGCACATAGCAACACTGACCTGTACCTGGCCCTGATGTCATACAGGGCAGCCCCGCTAGAAAGTGGCAAGTCACCAGCCAAGCTATTGCTGGGTTGCAAGATCTGTACTTGATTGCCCAGTCATGGTACACGTATGCCTGAACACAAGGGTGTGGGCAGACAAAGCCAGAAGACTACAGCAGAAAAAAAGACATGTCATGATCACACAGCCACTGCTTTTGTGCCTCTACAGGAGAAGGATGTAATTCACATAGAAGGGCCATTGGCTACAAGAGCCATTGTTCTGCAACAGGCTACTCCCAGGTCATACAGTGTCATGACAGAGAATGGTGATGTCTTTCACAGAAACAGGAAGCAACTTTGAAAACCAGAGTCACTGTAACAACAGGTGGGCAAAGAAGATGACTTGATAATGGAAAGCAGATTGAGTTATGATGAAATAAGTGACAAAGGACACAATAGTGACAATGGGACAGAGGTCCAGTGTGGTGCATGACATAATGGGCACATCTAAGGTGGCTCAGCGTTCTGTTATACTGCGCAGGTCAGAGTGGACCAGAAAGCCTGATGTTAAAGTAGACCTGTAGTCATGGATTGAAAAGACTGTAAACAGTTCATTGACTCTTGGATTTGGTTAGTGTTCATAATTTACCTGCTGATGTTTTGAAAGGTGTAGTTTACACTACTAGTTTTTTGTATGCTTATTAGTGTTGTTGTTGTCCTCTTATGATAAGCTGTCTGTTGTATGTTGTCTCCATTGAGGGGGGAGGATGTACTGATAACAGTAGCTGTCGTAAAGACAGGTTGGATTGACTGATGGTTGATGGCTGTCGTAAAGTTGTAACTTGATCATGTTGGGAGTAAAGCTGCACTTAGCCAACAGCTGATTCTGAAACTATTATTTACCTATTAATATAACATGACAGTCCTCCTCCTACTCCTCTCTCTCTTCCTATTCCTCTGGCTCGTCCTGTTCTCCTCACTCTCATTGCCTCCATGTTTGCAAAGTTCTCACAGAAGGGGTGAGCTTACCTGAGGTCTGTTTATAGTGCTAACATTCAGACTGATTGGTGTTAAATTAGTGTATATTGTAAGTGTTTCAATGTGTGTGTGTGGGTGTTGCCAATTTCAGGTATGTTTTGTATGTTGAATAGAAGTGTTTTCCCAATGATTGTAAGAGATTTCATTCTTGAACAAAGTGTCTAATGTAAGAATTAGTGAATAGTTTTTTGCAAGAAGTGTGTTGCAGAATTGCAAACAAAGTGAAAAGCAGAAATGTGTTTGTATTTTTGGTGCCTTTGTCTAAGGCATGGTTACAAAAGTTAAGATTTTGATGCTTTTGTCTAAGCATTCACTTTCAGTGTGAAAGCAGTCAGCAAAAACTGTAAAGGAAGAGTTCATAATTTTTTTTAGCCTGTCTTAAAACAACAGTCAGGAGCCCAAATTAACATTGAAACATGTTTATCTTGCTGTAGTCATTCCTCCTGTTCATACTGACCATTAGAAGATCCCTTCATAATTCACTTATAATGTAAGTGATGGGGGACAAAATCCACAGTCCTCCTTCTGTGCAAAAATGTATTCAAAAGTTTATCTGAAGCTAATATGAAGCTTCAGCGTCCAAATGAGCCAAATCAAGTAGATATCTTTCAATGTTAGTCTTTTAAAAAAAAGACCACGTAAATGTGGCAGATATCCACCTGATATGACAAAAGCCCCTTGCAAAAGCTTCTATCCTTTCTGGATAAAAAACCCACTAACACCCACTAACATCTGGCTTTTGTCTTCAGTGGGAAAGGATACAATCGGCATTAATTCCCAGGTCAAATGACTCTAGCAGTCTGTAGTATTTATCAGCTTAAGCTCCAATTGGCAGTGATGGAAACATGACACCCAGATGGACATGCTAATTTTCATCCGTTTTCTGGCACAATGCTATGACACGTGTTGCTGACGTTGGTGTGTAAATATCCAGAAACATTAATTATTGTTTTTTACAGTCTATGGGAACAACATGCAACAAATTCCATTTGTCTCCATTCAAGCAGCACTCGAACATCATTCAGTCAGCGTTGAGTTTGAAAGAGAGACTGAAGTAAAAAGATATAAAAAAGTAACCAACATAACATTTGTCACTGGCCTCCATGCTGCTTTCTACTGTTTACTAACTCTGTTTTCCAGCGCATTTGTGACATTGAACGTTACACTCCAGAAAACAACACAGAACTCATCAATTGGCAATGGGAAAGAAGTCAATCACCTATTTTTAGCAGGTTTACCCATGATTAAAAAAACCTGCATATGCGTGCTAATTTTGGTGTAAAAAGGGTATAACTCAGACCACAAGTGGGGCAGAGGGGGCGGAAGCCCCAGGGCCAATGCTCAGTAGGGGCCCCGCTGGGGACATAGCACGCAACCCCGCGGGTGCAGCAGGAATAGGAGAACTTAAAGAGGACCTATTATGCTCATTTCAGCTCCAAATATTTATTTCTGGACTCCACTAGAGTAGCTCTGCATGATTACAAGTTCAAAAATCTCCTTATTTATCTCATACTAGCTCTTTATGCAGCCCCTCAATATACACAGTTTCTGTTACGCTCCATTTTAGCTCCTGTCTCTTTAAGACCCCCCTGCCAATGAGCCCAGTCTGTTCTTATTGGCCAGCTTTACGAATCAGAGTTCTGTAACTTTAACGTTGATGCAAACCAAACATTTCCTACTTTGCTGCTTCAAATTAAAAGCTTTTAAATGACTTACTAACGGGAGACTTTTATCGTGAAGAATTTGCAGGAAGTAAAAACGTGTTCCTTTCTGACTTAGTGGACCTTCGTTAGCGGCGCTAAAAACAGGTCAAAACAACAACATATGGGGCTATTTAAGCTATTTGTTCAGCAGATCGGTTAGAAATAATGCAGAGAGGAAGAGTACAAGCAGAAACAGCCACAGTGAGATGTTTTATGAAGAGCTGCAGACAACTAGCACACCTCCAACAGGTAAACTTATTTTACTTTGCTGTGCTGTGTAATGGCATTGTGGCTTGGTAACTACTCCCGGAGCGGAGCAGCGAACTTCCGCACTGTGCACGTAGCAGATGTCCATATAAAGAAATCCGTCACAAACTGACGTCAGCTCGGGCCGAAAGTAGGAAAAACCGTTGGGAACCAAGCGTTCAGAGCAGTCTGAAGCAGCTGCTTTTTACTAACAGGGATTACTGCTACACGCATTTACCTCATTATTTGACACATCGGCTTTTAACATGAACATCCTACATTGTGACATCATATATATGTCTGAAAATAAAGAACAGCATAATATGTCCCCTTTAACTCTCTCAGCTTCTTCTTTTCATTCTCTATGTTAGTTCTCTCTCTCTTTATCACTATGGGTGTGATCCCCCCTCTGATCACGATGTGGGTTGCAATGGCAGAGTGGTGCTGTCTGTATTTCTGCTCGTTGACTCTGCGGGAAGTGAAGACTGCAGAAGCAGCAATTCAAAGTTTATGACTAACTTCGCCGAAAACTTAATGTAAAATATGAGATATTCGCGTCTTTTTATGTTTGTGGTGAATGAAATTCGCCAGACAAAGTTTTAGCCTTCTGAGGCTCATTAGGAGCTATTTGCGTTTGTGCATGGATGAGGCCAAACTATCCAACCTCACTTTGCTGTGTGTTGAACGGGACATAAACACTAATAAGGTCAAAGTGGTTGGCAGGTTTGCCACCATGAAGTAGAGGAGGATGATGTTTTAAAAAGGGGCTGTGATGTGTACAAAGTTTGTTAAACTGTTCGGATTATTTTGTTCTATGGAGGATGGAGAAATACACAAATGGACTAATGTTACACTAAACTACAGCAGTCTAAGCATCTAAGCAGGGACAACAACTGGTGAGTGAAACATCCATAATTAGTCTTTATTAACTTGAATTTTATTTATGAAGAAATTAGTCAGAATATTAGATTTATCTGTTGTTTAACTCCATGCTTACTGCATCTCAGCACCTGTCTGTGTCACCGCCTGTGGTGTTGTAGACTGTCCACTTTGTATTTGAATAGGCCTTGTAGTGTTGTAGACTGCTGTGTCTATTACGTTATTCCCATGTAAGAAAGACATGGTACTGAGACAGTGCACCTGGCTTGTCGCTGTCTATTGGAGGTGGTGCTGAACCATTCGTCAATCAATGTATGTAGAGCGCCACGTGAGGTCCACTATATGTTTCCTTAGACATAGGCTTGCTTGGCTGAATAACAATTTGTGATTATGGATAGGATATATCAGCTATTTTACAGTTGTGAATTTTAAAATGACTGTTTTAGAAGGGCCCCTTGAGAATGCTTCACCCGCTCTGTGCTGAGAGTCTAGCTCTGCCCCTGACTCAGACTGCTGAAGCCTCATATAAGCTTCAGATAAACTTTATGATGCATTTTTGCAGAAAATGACTGTCTGGCCTCCATCACTTACATTGAAAGCACATTTGAACAGGGTCTTTTAAGACAAATTTGAAAACTTGTGAATGTATCCTTTTATGTTCTGGGTGATATATTCTCTATGTAGGCAGTGTGTGGAGCTTTCCCTTTGTGAGTTTGTATGGAAAGTATATATGTGTGTGTTTTTCCCACAGATGTTAACAGTAATCCCAGCTGGCTGTGTGTGTGTTTAGATCAGGGTAAGGACACTCTGCTTTCTAGCATGAGTCAACAGAAGGAACAGCATGACCACATTTATACATCATCTGCGTCACTTAATTCCATATTATTCCACAGATTCATCACCTAATTTTTCAATTGAATCAAAATTTGTGTCCAAACTTTTACTGTACTGGTACTGTATCCCAAAATCACAAATTGGCCTCAAAGGGCTTTAAAGAAGTGGCCTTCAAATCGTTATTCAAGGACCATCAAATATCTGAGCAACATTTCAGATGAAATTCAGAACTAAATAAATGTACACAGAATATGAAAAATGTTTGCAGGAAGTCAAATTTTATTTACTGCAACCAAAGGCTGTGATTGCAGTGTAGGAAAGTCTTTATACCACTAGATAGCACCACAGTACAATAACACAGTATGGAACACCCCAGTGCACTTTTGTATCATTTACAAACAATGGCTTAGACATAAATTACTTTTTGCTCTTTTTATTTTCGTCTGAATGTATTAATTAAATATAGTATTTGGATAACACATTATTTTATGGGTCCATAATTTTCTAATAATTTCCTAATAATTTCATGGAAAGAAGTATGTCATTCGGGGGAGGCTGTGACTCAGGAGGTAGAGCGGGTCGTCTACTAATCAGCAGTTTGATCCCTCGCTCTTCCAGTCTGCACATCAGAGTGTCCTTGGGCAAGATACTGAATATTTGGTACTTTAGAGAATAAAGAAATACTGTTCAATTGATACTTCAAATAATAAATAATAATAAATAAATAATAATTCCAATCCAATAATTAATTCCAAACTAATTCCAAGACAAAGTCAGTGCAAGGCAGGTCAGCTGAACATGGAAAAATATGAAATTTGTCATAAACAAATATGGAGTACACAGTTTCCAATAATGAATGATAATGCATGAGTATGTACTTGAGTTTAAATGGAGTAGTTCTTTCAAGGACTTTCCTCTGGAAATCAACAGTAATTTGTAAAACTCAACACACACAAAACTAAACTAAATGAAATAATTATCTATTTTCCTGAACATTAGAACCAAATTAATTCTTTTCAGGAAACATTCTAGGAATATTTGAGGAAATGACTAACCAGTAACAGAAAACTTAACTAGAATATGTTCATGGTGGGTTATTTTTCCTTTCTCAGACTTTTATGCACCTGCTGATGCCTCCATGATATTAGAGCAGCAACATGCAGCACATGAGTAAATAAATGTCACATTATGTACAAAGATTATCTTCGTTGTTGCACAAACTTTCATTTTAAAACACTTAACACTAGAAATGCAACTATTTATTGGATGCAGCACCAAAGTGGAAGTATACATACTGTTGAAGATATATGAATCAGTGGATGCATTTGAGTGGAGGTGCTACAGCAGATGGATCTATGTTTTGAGCTTTAATAGTGAGGCTGCCATAATGTGGATTACAATTAGATCACCAACTGTGACTTTAATGGCAACCCTCAGGACAAACTTTACACATTAAGCCAGTGGTAAGGGTGAACAGATACCAACAATTGTCAGGATGTTGCTTTTACAGTCAAATTATTTCTTAATGTGTGGTGTAATGAATATTGCAGCCTCTAGGGGCTGTTAGCAGGAATACATGTTTACTTTTGTTAAGAGAAACAGAATAATGAAGCTTCTGCTGTCACCATTGGATCATCCCCAGCCCTCTATGTCCTCACATTTTACAGACCCTGCAGATATTGGTTAAATACAGTGGAGTGGAGTAAAAAGTACAATATTTCTCTCTGAAATATAGTGGAGTTGAAGTGAAGTAGCATGTCATGCAAATACTCAAGTAAAGTACAAGTACCTGAAAATTGTATTTTTTGATTTTATTTTATTTAGCCTCTATTTAATCAGGTTTGCCTCTTTTACAAGGGAGACCTGGCCTTGAAGTTGTTCCATGCAGTAGTGCAGAAAACCTGAAAGCTTCCTTTCCCAGTTCAGTTCGGACTTTGGGAACAACAAATTGCAAAACATCCTGAGTACAAACATTGTAATTTCCATATTTCAAGTTTAAAAGAGAAGATAAGTAAGTAGGAATTTTGTCAAGAATGGCTTTGTAAATAAAAAACATACCAGTGACTGAGGCGTTGTGCACATAAAGCAGGCCAAATTAACAAAACAAACAGAAAGCATAAAAAAACAATGAAAACTGTGAGCAATAGAGCCAAATTATGTAAAAAATATAAAGAACACTAAAAATAAGACAATAAATAATGCAGTACTGTAGCAGGAAGCTAAGACAAGGGTGTGAGTAAATGTGGTAAATGAACAAGAGGACTTACATGTAAGTAATGAGTGGTTGTTTGGAGAAGCAGTTGAAGCAATGTGAGATTTTTTGTGAGATTGTGAATTGTGTTGCCAGTACAGTAAAAGCCCAGTCAGCCTCAGTTTTTGTTTTTTTTTAAACTTTTTTTAAGTTGAAAGTTGAGTTATATAATCTGGCACTATTAAGATAAAACATTGTGTGTAATTAACCATAATTTATACAATAATAATTTGGATGATGTGTTACCATTAATACTGGTACACAAGATATTACAGTTATCAAGGCATTGTTAAAAGTAATAAACAATATGATTAGTATGTTAGACATTTAGGACTCCTTGTTACAAGGCACAAGCATAGAGAAACCCAAATATTAATGTACAGCATTACTTAATATACTTAACACACATGTAAATATGACCTTGTTTTTTGATGTTAAATGTATGTTTTAGGAGACACTGAAATTGCACCGACACTTACTGTATATGATGTGTGTAAAGTTGTTTTAGAAGATAATCCATACATATGATTGTATTCATTTCATGTTATTCAATGTGTATTGTATCTTTGGTATAACACGCCCCCCCCTTCCCACTCTCTCCTCCATGTCACCCTCAAGGCACCCAGAGGTGTCACCCACATGAGCAGATAACACCAGCTGCTGCTCCTCCTGTGCTCCTGCCCTCCCTCTACTCTTCCTTCTGCTCCTGCTTTCCCTCCATCTGCCCCCTCTCCCTCTGCTCCTCCCTCTGTCCGCAGACACTTTCATGCTGGAGTAAAGTCTTCCTGCTTCTGACACTGGAAGTCCAAAATATGACTTATGTGTTATTTAAGTTATTGTATCGCTGCATTTATTGCATTACTGCAGTTGCATTGCAGCATGAGTTGTTGACAACAGTTCATGGCAATCAGTAAACCTTCAGATTACAGCTTTTGTTAAATGACTGTGCTAATTATGGTGTAATTAGTATATAATAATGGGGCACTTATAAAACAATTACATGGTGTGATAATGTTGCTACATCAGAACAAAACAAACTAATACCAAAAAATATATAAATGATTCTATTTAATGGGCTAGTTATAGAGCCGAATAACCCCAAACCTATGTTGCCCCAGAATTGCACCACTATTGTCATTATGGAATAATGCAAATTGTTGCCCTCTCATATTTCCCCCATAAAATTACTTTAATTAATACTTAATTCAAATAAAGTTACATTTGGACTTCCTTATGAAATCAAAGTTGTACAATTATTCTCACACTTATTTTGTTCCCTTGTAAACACAATATTCTACCCTGTAATTTTATTAGTACATTCAATTATAAAACAATTACACCATAATCTAAAGCATTATATTGATTTTTTCGTTTTTTCATTATTGCATCTCGACACCACCAGGTTCCACTAGTGCTCATCAATAACTGTGCTCTCACTCCTGCATCACACAGCTACCAAGGTTCTGACATTCAAACACTGAGGTCTCTTGGTTTGGCTGTCAGCTGTATTACAACCTAAAGATGGATCTTAGGCTTTCTGCAGACTGTGTGCACCACATGAACTCACTGTAGGGTTCACTGTGATAACATATCATACAGTAATTCCTCTTTCCTATATCAAAATAACATTAAGGTAAGGAGCTGCAAGCTAAAGCTAAAACAAGATTAAACAAACCTCTATAGTTGCTGAACAGCTCTGTTACCGAAAAACCACCTTTTTGTCCCTATAGCCCCTGTCATTTTTCTTCCCATATGCAGCTCTTATTCACAGGTAAGGACATTTGACAATACAAGATCAGATAAGACAAAATTTCTTCTTTGTAAAGCAATGATAAATGTGTTCTGAGTTTTTCACACCACAGAAAAATGTGTTAACCACCCAGCCAAATTTGACTAACTAAAAAAATTGCCAAGTATATAAAATTATTATTACCATGTTATTCCTATGACACCGGCATCTATCAGCCCAGTTCCACTGGCAGGGAGTATAAACAAACGGAGGAAGTGAGGAGCGCTAATGGCTAAGCTAAGGCTAACTCCTCATCAGCTATCTCTACCCAGCATTTTCCTCTCCAATGTACGGTCTTTGATGAACAAAATGAATGAACTGCGACTGTGGACCATAAAAGGATTAGCCTATGCACTGCAGCTTCATGATTTTTATGGAAACATGGCTTAACAGTAGCGTCCCCGATAGAGCCATTGAACCACTGGCCTGCTACATCCTCAGGGCGGATACAACAGCCACTTACTCTGCTAAGACCAGAGGGTTGTGGCGTAATGCGTATTTATGTTAACAAAGCTTGGTGCACAGACAATGCCGTTTTTGAGAGGCACTACTCTGCTAACCTAGAATATGTCATAGTTAAGTGTAAACCTTTCTATCTGCAAAGAGTTTACATCTACTGTTGTGACTGCAGCATACGTCAGGATGATAATGCTAAGCTTGCAGTGAAAGTATCACATGCTGTCATTAGCAAACAACAGACTACACACCCAGCTGACCACCAAGGCCTCTAGTTCTTATATAGTGTTGGGAAATTATTTTCTAATATGCATAATGTTTCAAAAGAAATCTCTGATATTCCTTTACACTGACTCATATGTATCACTTACAAATCCATTTTAAATTTCAGTAGCTTTTACTGTTCAGGCCACTGTGGGGAACAAAGAAATCTGAAATTGTGAAAATAGTTATATTTTCGAGGAAAAAAAGTCATGATACTATAAGAATAAGGTTATAATGTACGAGATAAGTGTCACAATGTTATGAGATAAAGCTGAAATTGTACAAGATAAAAGTCTGAGAATATAGTCATATTTTTATCGATTTTATGAGAAAAAAAGGTGGGACATTTTCAGAATAATGTCATAAATTTCTGAGAAAAAGGTTTTAGAGTAGCTTAAAAGTCAAACAGAGAGAGAAGATTATAACCTATTTAAAAAAAAACAAGTCTGGTCCACTCAGAATTAATTTCAGTGTCCCTCAGTCTATGACAATAAGCTATTTGGTGAAACTTCAGATCCTCATTTTGAATGTAAGCAGACAAACCAGTCTCATCTGTTTGACTACAGAATATAATATGATATATAATATAACAATTATGACATTATTGCTGTGAAATTACAACTTCATTCTCATAATGTTATGACAGTTTCAAAATAAAACTTTAATCATTTATTGTACAGTTCTTTTATCATAAACTCTTAACTCTTGTGTTTTTGTCGTCAATCCTATGTGTAAAAATTAGGACTATAAAAATCAACCATTTTCTTCCTTTAAATATATTTTTGCTGTCCGTATTAAAAAATCCAGTATATCAGTTTTTCACATCAGTGGTGTGTTTTTCCTGAAATCTAATTGTGATTGTGATTGATAAGAACTGCTACTCATGTAAACAGTTGTAGTCTGTAACATTGTGAAGCTCTCAAGAGCGAACACATGACTATTCCAAAGTAAATATGTGTCATCTTGATTAGGTGTTACACATTTGCATATGTCTGACCTAGCCTCTTGAATAAACATCCCATTAGCTCTACCCAGTGGGTTTGTAGAGAGACCATTAAGGCTGTGTGCAGCTTGATAAGTGAGTGATTGGATAATGTGGAGCATGTTTAATGTGTCTTTCCTTTGTTTGACCAGGTTATATATTTTCCCCTGTAGCAGGCTCTGCTGCTGACTGTAATTATGATCATGTGCATTATTTGTCTCGATAGGCCCCGACACTGTAAAACAACCAACCAACCAACCGCAGATTAATGATCAGTCCATTGAAAAGACTGATAGCTCATTTAATCATGCTGTCATCAGTGTTGGATTTTGTCAGTTTGCTTTGGTAACATGAAGTACCACGACTCACTCTAAATACAAACACTATAGAAAATTCTAAATCCTTCAGCAGAAAAACTTGTTTTTTGCATTATTTTTGTTTCATGAAAAATTTAAGTGAATATTGTATTATTTACAACTAGTAGTCATGCAAGGTAGTGAACACTGCACACTGTCAGCACTAAATTTATTGAAAACGCAGCATTTTGGTCACAGTTCTTCATCAGACTTTAAACTCATATGAAATAACATTTTTATACTCAGGCCACATGCTGAGTTTTTCATTTTCCTTTACTTTGTATTTCTATGCTTGTGATTTGTAACATTTTTAACATAACTATCATCATGCACTTGAATGTGTTGCACCATCACTTCTACTTGTGACTTATTCCATTTTCTTTCTAACTTTTGTTTTATTCTGTCTAATTTTCATTTTAATTTATGTATTTAAAAATATTCATGGCATGAAATGCATTTATTCATTTATTTCATTATATATTATTTTTAAAGCACACATATTTTCTGTGCATGAATTAAGTTCTGTCATTTTTCATATCATAGCAAAACAAAACAAACAAACAAACAACAACAAAAAAACACACACAAATGTGCATGTGCCAGGTGATGCAAAATGGACAATAATGTGCTCAGGCCAGTAGTACACTTCCACTGCAGCCACTAACTGCCCCCCATATTTCAACACAGAAATGTCATGGTAATAAAATTCATCACTTATTTACCTACATTATGGTAACACTGTTATAATTCTTTTTTATGAAAGGATTTGTTGTTTTCTTTCTTTTCCACATCAGGAATCATGGAGGCTGTAATAATAGAAGAAATTATAATGAGTGTTTGATTGCATAGATGCAAAACAGGACCCTCATCTTGTAATCTCAGCATGGAGACTCATTATGTTACTAATTTGTCATTATATATAAATGTGAAACAGTCATTAAAATACACTGCATGATACACAAACGTAGGAGGTCAACACCTACATTGTGAGGTGTTAGGAAGTGTTGTTGTGTTATTATTCACCATCATCTGTACATATTTAGAGGTTAAACTCTGCAAACATCCCAGTATAATGTTGAGATGTTGTCAGACAGGCTTCATGAGCTGCATGTACAAGGCTGTAAATGGTAAAAAAAAAAAAAAAGGAGAGAGAGAGAAATCAAAGATAATCCTTGTCTATGTTTGAGGAATTTGTGTTTCTGCTATTTTGTGAAAGATGTTCTTTATAAATATCAAAATGTACATATAGTTGATTTACCACATTTGCAGCTCTTCATGATGAGATTATTTTTAATGTAGTCTCCTTGAGTTTGGCTGATGTTTTAATATCAAAGGACGCCTTCAGTTTATTATTGACGTTGATGACTAAATCATCAAAAGAGAGGTGAAGAACTAGTGGGGATAAATTATTAATATGCTTACTTTAATTCTCAGCAGCTTTGATGAGAAGATTCAGGTGTAAACTATAATGTCATTACACCAATGGTTCCAACCTTTTCACCTTGTGACCTCAAAAAGTTTAGTTTGGGCTCACTTGTCACATTTCAGATGTTCTGCCAAAGAAACATTTCCCGTCTAAAGAACCTCTCACATGGTTTCATTAAATAATTGAGGCCCAAGTGGGTAATATTCTCCAATATTTGACAAAAAGTGAAGAGAGAAGTCTAATGAAATGTGTGTGGCAGAATTTAGCTTTTTCTTCTTTCTCCTTCGATTAATCATCGAATCACGATTCCTCAGATTTATCTTGTGACCTTTGGAAGGGGCCTGACCGATAGGTTGGGAACCACTGGACTAAACTACCAAACCATACCAAACTATATAGAATAGTTAAAGCTGACTAAACCACAACCAGTCAGCACAGTAAAATACTGCTTACACGTCAATGTATCAGTAATACTATAATTGTAATGTCACATGATAATATATCAGTCAGAGGGGACATTTGTGTTGTATTGGTACTTTTACTCTTAAGTAAAGGATCTGTTTTTTGAGTATGAGTGCAAAAAAGGGCTCCAGGCTGACTAACTGCTTTTCTTTCTTTTTTTATGGAGAAAATGTATTTGATGTGCCACCGTTAAGAAAAGTTGGCCTAAGCACTGCTAAATCCAGATGTTGCAGAGGTGAAAACTTTCTATCATATTGTATTTCTTAATTTTAACAGGACATCCTGTAAACACACTGACTTCTCTGCAGCATTGTGATGGTGAATGTGTTTATGTCATTTCAGCACCAGAGACAGTATGTTACTGCTGCTGCCTATAGTTCCAGCTGCTTAGGCAGCTTCCTAATATGCCTACTGCCTTCTGGGAAACTGCTGCCATCACAGCTGCTTCATCTCAGCACCACAAGCCTCCCATCAGCCAGCAGCAAGCCAGGCTGCTGCTGCTCAGCTTCATTCACTCATTTCCGCTGGATGTCCGAGCTCCTCACCCTGTCTTTAAGGCTGAGCCCAGACACTCTCCAGAGGAAACTCATTTTTGCTGCTTGTAACCACGATCTCATTCTTTCAGTCAATACCCAAAACTCGTGACCATACGTGAGGATTGAAATGTTGACCGACTGGCTTCATAAATCAATAAGAAAAAACAGTATTCAATATCTGTATAATATGTGACTTCTAGAGAACACTTTACAGAAAAGATGCATATTCCCTCCCTTTGCTCCTCAAACATAGTACAATCAAGAAGTATGCGTTGCCTTTAGTTGCACTGCAGACTCTTGTGCTTGAGGAACAGGAAACAGGTGAGTAACATAAATGTGGTAGCGGTGCTAAGCGTACCATCACACAGTGGATAGCCGGCATGCTGGTTTGTTGTTACTGGTCCAGTTGCTATTCATGCTTTGTGTAGGACTGACTTCTGGTGATGGAGGAGACAAATCTTTCTGAGGCACTGAATCAATATGAAGCAATTGTATTGAAAATGGTTCACTGTTTCAATGCATTTTATTATAGTCAACATGGCAATCTGCTGCTGGGCAACTGTTAGTGTTGCATTTGTATGGATGGATTAAATCTCAAACTGTGATGAAACAGTTAGTCAGAATATTTGGTCTTACTGCTTTCTTTATTGTTTTTTTGCTCAATAAACTATAAATATACTATTGAAACTGATCACTTTTAAAACAGTCTACAGTTCTGTTTTAAATACTGTGGCAGATTGAGAAGCACAGCTTGTATCCAAAACCAGCACAACACCTCTCTGAGTGTAACATACCAAGACCGTGTTTGGGGTGGTCACAAGATTTTTGGTGTGGTGGTTACTATGATATTTATGCTTTAAAAAGTTGATGCTGTGTCAAGTAGTCTGCTTCTAGCATAACATCACTACTGACTTCCATGACTGCTGTTGTTGCATGTTACATGTTACACAAGCACAAAGACATATAGCATGACATTCAGCAACATGAGACTGAGGAGAATGTCATCACATTTCTCTCATATAGAAAAGAAGCTGAGAGAAAATGTTTGTGGAAACGTTTCAACTAGGACATTGCATAGTCCTGAAATGTGTTGTTTTTACTTAAACTGTATTTGTATTTTTATTTTAGAGCAATTTTAAGGACATTTAGTATTAAGATTTCTTCCTAGCAGAGTTTGTTGAAACTCACCAAAATCAGCAAACACAAATCAACAACCAGTTAATTTCAGCACTTTATAAGTGTCAATATGGATCCACAGCAGATGACACACAGAGTGGTATTTGGACACTACAATGGAGTTAATACTGGACTTTTTTAACACTAACCAGTGTTATCTTTTTCTCAGAACAGTGAAATGAAACTCCTTCAGTGTCCTGTCTTTTTCCTTCAGTGTCATTTGTTCACTATAGGTGTGCCATCCATATTAACACATACATGAAATGCAATGTGGAAAACCAATTTTATATACTCTCTGACAGGAAATGGCTTACCACAGGCGTTGCAAGAGAGAAAACAAAACTTTTGTGCCTTCACAGTAGTTTTGAAGACCTCTTGAATAAGCACAGAAAAAGTCCTTATTCCTGTATGGTCAAGAGTAGAGTCTTGTTTTTCAAATTACCAAATCTGGAGCTATAGGTAGAGCTTAATTTAAATAATCCAAATATCGACTGGGAAAAGGTCAAAGTTCATTGACCAGCACTGAGCCAGGGACAGATTGAAGAGGATGTTCACATCTGACACCAGAGACCTTTGTTAAACAGAGATTCTTGCTGTGTTCTAATTCCATATTGTGTCATCATAGTATACTATTTTTTGCAGACAGTGTACTAAAGCTACAGAACATACTACATGGTTTTATACTAGCAGGAAAGTAAACTTCAAAATGTCACTTCCAGTTTAACCCAACAACAAATGTTTTTTGTTTTTTTTTAATCAACTGTTGTTGTTTTTTTTCTAAGGTGTTCCTGGAGCTGTTTCACCACCATCACTGTTAATTTTGTCCAGCTGTGAGTAGCTCCACTATGTCCAAAGAATAGTGTCCATCAATATGAGATTTTATTTCAGTCTTCATTCAAGAGCATGGTCTATCAATTTGAGAGTATGATTTATTGATTTCATGTTCAGAGTTTGTAATGCTTTCCCTCAAAACCCTGCCCTCATGCTCAAATAGTCAATAGTCAAACAGATTTGCTCTGATCCTTCTCAAACCTGTGTGCTTGCATAGATGTCCTGTGCTCCTACTTGAGTCCCTCTCTTTGAATTCAGACTGCTTCTGTGCAAGATTCTCCAACCAACAGAATACCAGGTATGGTGCAGACCAATGAAATGATCACTGCCACTTCACAGGCATGTTTGCTTTACTTCGTTAAAGCATCACTTATGGTCAGTATAGCCAGGCTCATCCACTCCTGCCATACAAGATTTTATCATACAGTATGAACCTCCGTTACCAACAGTTAAAATATACATCAGTTTCCCAAATTTTTTGCGACAGTAGCTACATGTAGTAGCCTTGTGTCTATTGCACATCAGCCTCCTCTCAGCATGCTAGAGGAGAAAACAACATCATCTCCATGACATTATGGATGAATGGAAGGTCAGGAGCAAGAGCCCAGTGGATCCCTTTTCCAACATGGATCACCAGAGTCAAGGACCTCTGGTAAGTTTGCTCTTCCTGCTTTCAAATTAAATTGGTAAATTCATATTTTCAGTGTTTTTATGTGGCTCATATCAATCATCACTGGCATATGCCATTGGGAATTGGTACATGATGTCAGTCAGTGGAACAAGTTACAGTTAAGTGACACACATGCCAGTAGGAACCGATTTATGCCAGTGGGGAGAGGCGCATATCAGTTTAATATGAGTGGAAGAATATGGCAGTGAACATAGAGCATTTTTATGATCAATTAAAGTTTGGAAGGGGTTACAGCTACATAGATAACTTTATATGGAAAGACCAAAGGGTTACCACCTGTTGTGCAATAGGCACATGGCTTATAGGCTATATGTAGTTATTATCGCAAAACACTGGTTCTTTTAATCCAAAAGTCGTACAAGAAAGGGAAGTACATAAAATCCTGGGGGGCAGGAGTGGATGAACCTGGTTTAACCACCCGTAAAGGATGCTCTAAAGAAGTAAAGTGAACGTGCCTGCAAGGTGGCAGTGATCATTTCATTGGTCAGCACCATGGTTGGTGAATTTTGACAGGGTCATTGCACAAAAAATCGGGCAGCGAGAGCAGAGATTTGAGAGCAGAGAAGAAGCAGCCTGAATGCAAGGAGAGGGACTTAAGCAGGAGCACAGGAAATCTGTGGAAGCAACAATATATCTGAGTGCAGGCATACAGCTTGAATCTGCACATAGGCAGGGACTATTTGAGGACGAAGGCAGGGTTTTGAGGGAAAGCATTACTAACTCTGAATGTGAAATCAAGAAATCATGCTTTCAAATTGAAAGACCATGCTCTTGAATAAAGATAGTCATCAAATCTCATCCATCAACAGCACACTCAAAAATCAAGGACTTTTTTTTGTTGTCAGCAACATTTTGTCACTTTTCCAGTGTGAACACAAAAGCTGATGGTGTAGTCTGAATTTGAGATGCAGCTAGGGTCACTACCTACCACTCCCTCATGTACAACCACCTGTTATCAGGTGACTGAAGTTCTATACTTAAGTAACATGATAAATGAGCCATCTCCATGCCAATGGAGCAAACTCACCCTGCTGATGAAGACTGAGATGCTTTGAAAGCACCAGAAAATATTAATAAGTGGACCATGAGTTATAATTACTTAGTGAAACTGCAAAGTCAAGAATGAACTTTCATGCTCAGTTCAAGTATTCCTGGGCAAAGTTCCAGGGTCCCTGAGGGTGATCTTTTCATTTTCCAGAGGTCTTTCTAGAAGATGTAGAGATGACTCCAGTACTGGCTGCAGGGTTTCAGGAATACTTTTATTTAATTATTTTTCCATTACTAAACACTGTGAAAATAACTGTATGTGACTGAAATAATAATAATAATAATAATAATAATAATAATAATAATAATAATAATAATAATAATAATAATAATTCTGAGTACTTCTACCAACATGATGCTTAAATGCAGAATATTATTCTCTATTCCCTTCACGCCCTGCAGTCGGAGCAGAAGCCATTTCAGTTCCCATACAGTGTATCTTATCTCCTCTCTCATCAGTTAGTCGTGCGTTGCGTTTTTAATGCATTTTCTGGGATTTTGAACAATTAATTAAGTTGGTGTGCAGCCCGTGACGCGAGCTGAACGGGATCCACTGCCTGGCGGAGCCCAGAAAATGCGCAGCTCCTCAGACGTGCTTGTGTTGCACGATCTCTCTCTCTCTCTCTCTCTCTCTCTCTCTCTCTCTCTCTCTCTCTCTCTCTCTCTCTTTCTCTCTCTCTTTCTCTCTTCCCCTCCTCCCTGCTTACTAAAGGTGACCGGGGAGCCGCGCTCAATGCTCATTATTTAACATCTTCAAGTTAAGCAGCAGCGGGAAGACGAGCTTGACGCAGATCTGCTCCGGACACTGCTGTCTGCTGGAATAAGCTGAGAGGGCTGCCGGGGGTCTGTGTATTGATATGTAGAGTGCTGGGAGACTGTATGTGCCGCTTCATGCGCCAGCCTCGACTCTTCAGGTGAAGCCTCCACACCTATAGGCTGTTTTTTTCCAGTGCGGCTGCATTTCCATCCTAATTAATTTTGTCTCACCTCGCCACCACGCTTGGATGGTGGTAAAACGACTCGCATGCATTGGTCTTGGAATAATTTTGCAGCCTAAGTTGCATCCCTGAGATCGCGTGTCAAAGTCATTGGCAGGATCAGAGTTAGTGATGTGGACTACTCTGGACCGCGGGTGCTGGGGGGTCTGCTGCTTGTCCCTGCTGGTGACTGTAGTCTGCGGGGCGCAAAGGTGAGACCCGATAATAACACCATGTCTTATTTCAAACAGGGCCTTATTTTTGTTCGATTATATGGATTCTGAATTGAAATCTGTTATCTGTCCTCAGCGCCAACGAGCCTAGCAACATGTCATATGTGAAAGCCACCGTGGATAAGCTGCTGAAGGGCTATGACATCCGTCTGCGGCCTGATTTTGGAGGTAAGAGCCACTAGTGTCCGCTGTGTTCATCTGACTAACGTGATGCTCGGCGGGCTGCTGTAATGCTTACTAATGCTTTGCTGTCATATGTTCCACAGGCGCCCCTGTGGATGTTGGCATGAGCATAGACATCGCCAGTATTGACATGGTGTCTGAAGTCAACATGGTAAGTTCCACATTCTCCCTGGTGCGATGCAGTTTGAGACACAGACTGCTTCCACGTGACAGTCGGGCGAGTTTTTTTGCCTTTTCAGCGCGCTCCCCAACAAAGAGATGGAGAGGCTAGAGATCTGTGTCAGTCCAGTTCGCTTCGTACTTGGTGCAGCGCCGCTCCTGAAGGAAACTAAAAAGATTCCCCTCCTCCCCCCGCTCCCTTTTCAGCACCATGGAGAGATCCGCAATGTGTCAAAGCCAATCCGTATGCATCAAGTGCTTCCCCGCGGTGTCACAACCGGCGGAGGCTGAGAATTAACAAGACAGAGAGAGACAGACACAGAGGAAGAGGTGTGTATGTGTGTGTGTGTGTGTGTGTGTGAGAGAGAGAGAGAGAGAGAGAGAGAGAGAGAAAGAGAGAGAGAGAGAGGGGCGATGTTGCACTGCTGTTTAGTGATTCCACACACGCTTCTGCGGCCCCTGCATGCGCGGTGAGCCCGGTGTCAGAGAAGCCTCAGCTACCTGAGCACCGGGGAGAATAGGACAGATGGGGGGAAGAGTGGATCAAACAAGACGTCTGTGTGCATGTTTTGGACGGTTTTTGTTTTTTTTTTTTGGCCTCAATGCAGTAACTTCATAACGGCTGTCAGTAAGTCAACAGGAGGAAGGAGGCCTAGGAAAGCAGTGTATCTGCAGAATATAATTTGACCACTTAATACAGGGTATCAATGCAGAGCTGCCAAGGTGCTACACAGCATCAGTGTCTGTAGCAGCAGAACCAGCTGAGAGGTCTGCATATGTGCAAAGACAGGTGTGTGTGTGTGTGTGTGTGTGTGTGTGTGTGTGTGTGTGTGTGTGTGATAGAGATAGAGAGAGAGAGAGACTCAAACTAACATAAACAATTATTGACACATACTGGTTATGTATTTTTTAATTTGATGTTGCTTTGCTGCAGCATTACAGAAAGCCTAATCTATGTTTTTCTAAGTGTTCATACAGGTCAGCTTTCAGTCCCAGGCCAGAAAATTAGAAAATCAGAAAATTCTGCCTGTTTGATTAATCTGTGTCTTATTAGATTCAAATATAGATGTATTGCATATTTACCTCCAGGATACAGGGGTATTTGTAAATGCAAAAATATCAAATTGTAAATAGCGGCGGTCAAGACTTTTAATAAATTGTATTTAGTCATGTAGTTCAACTAGAAAAATCCCACGACAAATTTAATTTAGTGAAGGATAAGGCTGATGTTGTTTTTTTTCTCACTGTCAACAAATTCCAGGCCGTTTCTCAGTACTTACTGACTTCCCTGTCCTTGCTGTCATAGTCAACTTTGAGAAAGTGAACCCATCGCTGTTCATATGGCCCAACGTTGAGAGCTCATTCTGATTGTCCTAAAGGATATGGCTGGTGATTTTCTATAACAACAAATCTCATGCAGAGACAAACCAACAATGAACTGATCCAGCCTGATAACAAGCCTGATATATCTTGTTCCTCTGTGCTGTCAACTTCAATCGTTGTCTAAAAACTATTAAAAACATGTTAATCACCCACACGAGTTGGTTCGGCTCTGCACATGAGATTTGTTGACAATAAGAAAAATATAGAAAATCACCAGCCTCATCCTTTAAGGCAAGTATGCCCACTCTGTTGCTAGTTCAGTACAAACACTCCACATATGTTAAATAGCTCAGCAGATGATTATTTATGACAGAGTGATCAGATTATGATTGTTTCTGCAGCTTTTGCGGTCTTTTAATAAGCTTTAATGAAGAGGTAACGTACTGTGAATCACCTGGGTTGACTACAGCGCTCTCAATCACCAGTGGGGAGCTCAACTACTAAAGCCAACTGATTCAGTCAGTGACAATGGTTAAATCAATAATTATTATTAAATAATTAAACATCATCATTTTGTGTCATCACTGTCAGCTGTGGAGTCACACAACTGTAATTTTCAAATTGTAACACATTGCATTGTGGTACTGTTAGCAAAAAGTAGTGAAAAAGTCTATGACTCTTATCCATTGGGAGCAAAGCATGAAGTCAGGTGATGTTAATATAGAGAGAAAAAGTCCATGGATGGATGGGTCAAAAAAACATTAGACTTTACATGAGAGATCACAGTTCATTTCAGGTTTACAACTGAGAGTCAACATAGTTTTTTTTTAAACCATGACTATGATCGTCCCCTAACCTTAAGGAAGTAGTAATTTTCCCTAACTTAAAGAACTTATTTTAAACCTAACCAAGATGTTTTTGTGCTGGAACCTAACCAAACGTTAACCGCAGCATCATTACATCATAAAATGCATTTCTTTTTTAAGTGTTATTCGTATGGTTATGGTTTTTGAAGGAACAGACAAAATGATAAAATACTTCCGTGTGTTGTTCTAAAGGGCAGTTACAAAGTCTCTGTCTTTTAATTTGGAGGACTTGTTGAAAATTGTGGTTATGGCTGTAGTGTGTGTTGTAGTCATTCTGTGACATCAAATCTGATTGACCAGTGACAATCAACAGCACTACTGCTAACTTGGATTTAGCATCACCTCCTGAGCAATGCCCAAATTGATTTCCCCAAAGCGAGCAGAGAACAGTGGAAAGAAAAGCAGAGCTTGTGACGATGCATTACATTATGTTATATTTGGTCACATTCCTGAAGCAGAAAAGGGCTACATGACTTGGACCAGCTTTGAGATAACTGTCATGGAGTTAAAATCATTCAGTTTCACCATCTGTCTGAGTTTCTTGCACAGCCTGAAACTGTTCTGACACTGGATGGAAAAGAGATGATGGGCCTTGACCTCACTGGTACTGGGTTCCTAGAGGAGTCCACATAATTGTCAAGAGTGTTGACCTGTTGGCTCCTGGATTTCCACAATTCTTATGCCCGCAAACACTTTAAAGTGGCAGGATTCTGACTTTAACCATGTGAGCATGGTTGAGTCTGACCACAGGAAAACTTGATCGATGACAGGGCGACCTCGTTTTCAAGCAGTTTACACAGTTGAGATTGATTTAGGGCAGCATTTAACTCCAGGTGGGGTAGGGTGAGTTGCTGATTGGGAGCTACTCATGACCTTGCCATGATAAAGGAGACTCAGATGTGACCCTCTTCATCCTCGGTCTGGAGATATAAAACAGAGCCATGGCCCTGCTCAGAGGCATTGCAGAAAATGCGGATCTGTCAAACGCTGGGCTATAGCACCATGGCAGGGTGGCAAAGTAGCGAGTTCTACATCAAATTCCTTCTAGGCTTTTGTCAGCTCCTCTGGAAGCATCAGGTCATCACAATTCCATCCCAATGTGAAAGGGACAAAGAATTCCAAGGGTACATACTGGCTCACCATCACTATGTAGATATGCCACATTGTGGGGGCTGCCTGCTTCACTGGACAGTGTTTGTATCCAAGTGTATCATAAAGACAATCCCATTTTAAGCTAAGAGTAGATCCTGGTACTGCAGCTTTGTCCTGCATCATTCGATGCTGTCAGAACAGGCTTCCTTTGTTAGGTCTTCATATATGTGATGGGCGATTATACACGGTGGAGGCAATTATCCACATGGAAACTACTGTCTACTATGGATCTCAGCTCATTGCATATTCCAGTGTGATCCCTGACATACCACTGAAGGGCGAAAATGGCACAACATGAGCTAGTGTAGTAATGTAGTGCCAGCCAGTGATACTTGCCACTCATAGAGACTGGGTTTGCTGCTGCTTTCCAGGTCACGCGACACAAATCAAAGGAGGGTATCTCCTGGTATCTGATCTGCCCCAGTCAGGAGTAAGGGTGGTGCATTCTGAATGGGTTGTAAAAGAATACCCTGCAGGTGGCGATACTTCTTTAGTGCTCCACTAGACTCAGGTGGTCAGAAGTAAAGGCTGGAGATCTGATAGCTGTTGTGTGGATAGTAGAGGTGTGCAGAGAGCCCAGTATTTGTATTGTATCTGTATTTGTTGAGGCAGCAAAATTATTTATATTTGTATTGGAATAAAAGTGGAAATAGACATAACAATCTTGTTTTAGTTTTTATTACACTTCTAATTTTAGGATATTAAAGTGTTAAAATAAGTGTTCATCAATAAACTTTTAATTATCATGAACACTTAAATGTAATATTGGTTTATGGTTTTCGTAAACCCAGCAATAAACACATATAATCATAAACATCATTGAAAAGAAAATCATTTTAAAACTAACATTCAGTTCCTCAAATAAATATTTGTATGAAATATATATTTGTAAAAACCCACTATTGTTATTTGCTGAATACTGTATTCAGATTTGGCTCCACCCCTAGTGGATAGGCAGGTGAAAATATTCTGACAGACACTGAAGCACCACTGAGAGACGGTCCACAATGCTAAGTTCCCACCTGAGCTTTCCAGGCCTAGTTTCTGGCTGCTGCAGGAAGCAGTATTGTTCTTTCTGACCTATCATCTAGCACTGCGTACATGTCCAGGGTTTGTCCCTTATGCTGCAGGATGACTTGAGTTACCTTGAGATGGACACATTGTGACCCTTGTGGCTTGTTTAGGTAAGATGTTTCATTAATGGAATTCACCTGACAAACCTGTGTGGTCTGTGTGGTCATTGACTGCAAGGAGGATTTGGAGTTGTTTCCCATTGCACAGGCAGACTGGTTTCTTTAGTGTGCACTGGGCTGCTTGATGTAGCCAGCCACACTTCCAGCATCAGTTCCTGGTTCAGGTAATCTTCTTTATTCTCGTAGTAGGGACACATTTCCGATTTCCTCATCGTTGGTGCTTGAGTTGAAGGTGGGGGTGTCTCAGTGGAAGGAATAAAGGGATATTCTGACCCATGAGGGATGGTGCCTGGCCCGGGTTTTATTCTTGGGTCTCACTGAAAAGGTCGCTGTCTCTCATCTCTGCTCTGGTCTTCACAGTTATGGCACCAGGAAACTTAAAGGGAAACTTAAAGATTTTTCAACCTGGACCCTATTTCCCTGTTTTCCCATCATTTTGTGTCCAAGTGACTAATGGGGACAACAATTTTTGAAATCAGTCCATTTGAACAAGAACGCTGCAGCCAGCAGCCACGAAATGGGCTTCAATGTAATCCTTTGGGACAATTGCGCACCGTCAATGTATGTACACTAAAAATGCTTGGTTTTACCACTGACAGGCTGAGATTGTAATTATAAGTGTCTGACATTATGGAAAGGACCATACAGAGAAATAAAATGTTTTTCTTTACCTATCGCTTGATCCAGTCTGTTTGTTATTGTGTCTAACCAAGACTTGCGAGAGTTGAGTTATTGCAGGAAGACTGCTAAATAATCAGCTAAATATTTAGCCATGACTTTAATTATTTTTTTATATAACACTAAGCTCTTCTTTCCTCCAACACAACAAACTCTTCCCAGCACTCCTCTCTCCAACTCTCACTCATGTTTCCACTGTTATAAAGCATGAGAAATATTGCATTCCTGCTCTTTTGGCTTGCATTGTGTTGCTGAGCAGAGAGACCTGCTGAAGTAACTTTGAAATGGGTCCTTTAAACTGTGTGTGTCTCTCTCTCTCTGTACCTCTCTACTATAGTCTCTCTCCCTTAAACAATGCTGCAAATCTTACACCTGCTTACCCCAGATGTTAAATTTCAGATGCAGTTTCCACCGCTTTTCTTACACTATACCGTGGAAATAAGGAGAAAATGCAATTTGGCTGTTTAGTGCCTAAAAAGAAGCCACGATACCTTTTATAAATACCCCAGTATGGAGGTATTTGTAGTGGTGAACCCACAGAGAATTATGACCAACTCTGCATTTACCCTCAGCTCTACAGGGCATTTGGGGGTCTTTTAACACATTGTTTTGCAAGCAGCTGCTTTCAGTAAAAAAGCTCAGATAAACCCACCGTACACTACTTGCTCAGCACCAAACAGCAGACAGACACAGTCAGAGACTAGCTAGTGGAGCATTTACCAGTTAAAGGCATACTATGCAGGATTTGTTGTTTGGTGTTTGTAAACACACAGCATTCAAAGATGGCCCCTCCTCCCTGGCTCAATGACTGAGCGAGAGAGAAAGAGCAGCAGTGGTTGAGGGAGCCAGATAGTGAATGAAGAGAGTGAGCGGTGCTGCAGAGAACAAAGCTCTCAATCAGATAAATAAAACATTATTCTAAAGCACAAATAATCATGCTCACACCTCTGCACACTGCGAGAAGTTGCAGCATTGCCAGATTTTGTGTGAATGCAGAGCTTCATCCTGTCCGCTGTGGCCTCTCTGCTCTGTGTGTATGTGTAGCTCAGCCCTGCCCTCGGTCAAGCAAACACACAGACCTGCAGCTCTTTATACATCCATGACACAGAGACAGAGAGCATAGGGGAGCAGAGGAGAGAGTGGAGACAGTGATGTAACCTGGTAGCTATGCTACGAGTCCTGACCTCACACCCTGCACGCTGTTGGATGGGGGCTACCAAAAGGCTGAGGCCCTGAAACGTCCCAAACACAGCAAAATAATAAGAAAATACAGCCAGACGGCAGTCTCTGTAGATAAATGTACTGCCTCATACTTTTAGTGAGTCATAAGTGATGATTGAGAGATTGTTATAGATTGTTTTTTTAGGAAAATCCTGGGGGTGGGGGGTCTAGGTGGAGACCAAACCACAGGTAAAGACAGAGTAAATATCAGCTGGAGGCGAACATGACAAAGTGTAAATGACTCCAAATGAATGTCTATGTTACTCTGTGTCTGCTTTATATGTAAATAGGCAGCTGTTTACTAACACACTCACCACATCCCAATAGGACTTGGCAATATTTTTTGACCAGTGGCAGGTCTCATGAGTCACAATCAAAAAACTCATGGTGGCAAGAAAATGTCAGAGGATCAACAAAGTCAGAAGGCTTCATCCTCAAAGGACCATGACTATGTACACCAAATTTCACGGGCAGCTATCCAATAGTGGAAAAGTGAATCACCATGGTCAGTAGGTTTCATCATCTGTGTCTATAGTCTAAGTCTATATAAAATCTTATGGCAACCCATCCAGTAGTAACTGTAGCTGAGATATTTCAGTCTGCAGCAAAGTAGTAGGAAGGACAGACGCAGAGGGACGGACAGATGGACATACCATTAGAACTCAACACTGCCGCTAGCTAATCATTAGCCACTGGCTAATAATTCTGACCCATGAGCCAGTTTTATTGGGAGAAAGGTCAATAATACTTACCTGTGAATCAGTTTCAGCGGGAAGAAGGTCAATAATACTAACCCCTGAGTTGGTTTCAGCAGGAGGAAGACTGACCTGTGAGTTGGTTTGATGGGGAGGAAGGTTCAATCTGCATACAAATAACATGACTTTACACTTTCAAATTGCATGCAGTGCATATGCCAAAGTCCAATTTTGCATGCAGGTGATATGCCAATTCTTCACAGGGAAGTTAAGTCAATATAATACGACTTTCTTTTATTTTATAATCAATCAATCAAACAATCAATCAGTCAATCAATCAATCATTCAAACTTCATTTGTATAGCACTTTCCATACAAATACAATGTAGCACACAATAAAAACTGAGCTGAAGAAACCCTATCATAACTCATGAATTTGCAATGAGGAAACACCAGAGGTAGGATGAAAGTGTAAAAATTCAGAATAGCAAAATAAAACAATACAAAAAGTGAAGTGTGAAAAAGATAATATACTAAAAAAAAGAGGAGATGTATTAAAGTGAGTAAAACGAGAAATGAAAGGTAAAGTATATAAGATAAAATAATAAAGAAAATAATAAAATACTTAAAGAGAGGAGATCGATTGAAGTGACTAAACCAGAAATCAAAAGTAGGGTATTAAAAGGAAAACAATCAAGAAAATAAGAATATAATAAAAAGGATATAATAAGTAGTAAAACAGGCTAAAACATATAAATAAAAGATAAGTAAATGAAATTCAATTTAAAGCCAGACTAAAGACAACATTCTTTGCTGCCCTCAGGTCCTTAGGAAGGCTGTTCCAAAGACATGGACCATAGTAATAAATGATGCCTCACCGTGGGTTTTCGTTCTGACTTTTGGTATAATTAAAAGGCCACTACCAGAAGACCTGAGGGTTATAGAAGGTTCATAGGATAAAAGCAAATCTGATAAATGGGTAGGACCAAGACCATTAAGAGCTTTATAAACCAATAAAAGGATGTTGAAATCAATTCTGAAGCAGACAGGTAGCCAGTGCAGAGACTTAAAAATGGTGTAATGTGTGCTCTCTTTCTGGTCTTCATCAACACATGTACAGCTGAGTTCTGAAGCAATTGTAATTGCGATATATTTTTCTTAGGGAGACCAGAAAGCAGAGCATTACAATAGTCAGTCTTGCAGGTAATAAAAGCGCGCAGTGAGAGAAACGTCAGGACATTTTATCACATTTTACTGTTTTAACCCAAACCATGATCTTTCCCTAACCATAACCTAGTGGTTTTAGTGCCTACCAACCAACGGGATTAAATGAGACACAAAACTGTTAAAAATGCGTTGTTAAATTGGCGTATCACTTGCATGCAAAATTGGACTTTGGCATATGCACTGCATGCAATTTGAAGTCATGTTCAAGTCATGTCATTTGTATGCAGATTTGTGAGACCGGGTTAATACTACTGACCTGTGAGTCCATTTCCGCAGGAGGAAGGTCAATAATACTGACTGGTGAGTTGGAGGAAGGTCAGTAATACTGACCCATGATCAAGTATACCTGTGGGTACAGGTTTGTAGTCATTAATTTTAATTTTTAGTTTGCTGTATGCTGCCTTTTGGACTAAGTACTGCAAGTGTGTCAGTGCTTTAATAGTGATGTTCTTTCTTCTCTTGCTCAACTGTGACTCCATGACTCCACCCCCTGCATTCTCAATTGCCTACAGACCACAAAACACACATATGGGTCAATTTTTGTGAGTCATAAGTCACTGGAAGAGCAAAGTCATCTACTGTACCCTCCCAAAGGTCAAACAATATTGTAATATAGTCTGTCTTTCTTTGTTCTATCAACTGAACACAGAGTTCTTCCCCCAGGTGGGTAAAAATCCTATCAGTTCAACTTTAACTGCTGCATTGCTTTGCAATTGCTGGAATGGAGCCATTATTAATGTTTCCACATGTGCTTTTTCTGCTGTGACAAGTCAAAATGTCTGCTGTGGAAAAGATCCAAAAATGATGATTCATCTGGAAACAACAAAGAAACAAGAGTGCTCTGATGCTAGCAAGGCTGTCAAGATTTAGGTTAGCAATATTTAGTCAGAGAGCAAAATGATGTATAAAGATGGACAGACTTTGGACAGGGAGGAAAAGAACAACTGAGGATGCTCATCAAACAAACTCATCAGTCAAGTCCAAAATATGAAGAATCCTATGTTGTTTCTTTCAGTATGGCAGAAGAGCCTTTTGTCTGTTGTGTGTGTATGACTCCAACAGAGCAAGGTTTAGCATAAATTTCACTTGCACAAAAGACACTAATGAAGATTAGTTTTCCTGTGCAACAAGGTATTATTACAGATATTTCAGGTATGCTCACTTTCAGTTTGACCTCCAAACAAAATGGTTTAGATCATCTTGATAAACTGTTGTCTGATATTCTGATTGCCCATGCTTGTAGCCCCCTTGAACTTTCTTGTAGTGATTTCACTATGTTTTTAGGTCTCAGCAAGTTAACTTAGGGAGTACACTGTTCTCATAATTGACCAAAATGATAAAAATAAGCCTCGAATTATAATAATCTGGAATTATTATGAAATGTGTGTTTCTATTCTAAACAGAGGTATAATTTGTGAAGAGAAACTGTATGTTCATTGTGATGCAGAGAGATTAGCTGTCATCCTCCAGCTGTCTCTCCTCCTCTAGCTGCTGATCCTCTCAGTTTCTGCGTTGTCTGTCACCTCTCTTGCAGTTTTCAGCCACCTGTCACATGACAGGCCATTTCTCAGTCACCTCTCATCTGCTAGAACATACCACAATCCCTCAAATAACTTTCTTCACGCTTCTCCGAGGTTGGGTACACTTCATTGTTCTCACCTCTGATGGGAGAAAATGTCTTTCTGTCACCATCACACAATTTCAGCGCATTTCATTACATGTTTATCATATACGGGAAAGCGTGATTTAACTGACAAACTGACTTGCCATGCTCCTCTCACACATTTCCTTTCAGAGGACAAACCTTTCTTGCTCATGATCATGGGGTATGTTGTGCTTCTGACAGATAGTTGACTGGAAGGTCCAATACTGTTATCAGTAACACACCTTCTGCCATCTGGATTCATAGTCCTGTAGAGGTGACAAAGTAAACACTCTCTGGCTATAAAGTGACTGGAAGGAAGAGCTTCTCAGGTTTCATTATATGTGCCAGGATAACTAGAGAAGCCTTTTCAGGGTAACAAATTTCTCACCTAAAGCTTACAAATTAACACATTATATCTGGTCTTTTTAATCCATACAGAAAGTGTAAAAACAACAATTTGCTGTTTTACGGATGTTATGTGCCTAACTATTTCTTAGGTGGAAGCCTGAACTTCCTAGAGTCTGAGGTGGTTTTTCAACTTCCACCCAAGAAACAGTCCAGCACAATGTACCCATACTCTTCATGACAAAGGAACATGTCACCCAGTGCAACATTGTGGCTCATTGACATGCTTATAAAGGTTTTTAGACAGCAACAGAGCTCTACAGAACAGAGGAATAAGATATATCAGGCTTTGGATACACACACAATACTTGTAAGTAGGATCAATTCATTGTTGGTTTGACTGCAAATACAGAAAACCATACCATATCCTTCAGAGCCAATCATTGAGAAGGGGGAGACAGTAATTTGTATAATGCACACACTTTCAGACTGTCTCTCCTCAAAGGCATTCATTATGTTGCACTTGACTGTACACACAAAGTGATAGAGATAGTCAAACCCTGGATACTTTCACATCTCCGCACACCTGGCCAATCACTGTGTAAAGTGGGTGTGATTCTCATTGTCACTTTCAGAAAGTGACAAAAACTGTTGGACGCAGACAGAAAACGTCTAAAAAAAGTATTAAGATAGTTGCTCCTAGAGGCTAATGATTGCACTTAACAATAGGAAAATGTTGCACCGTGGGTGGTGCTAAAGGAAAGGCCACAAGTTCATAAAAATGTGAGGGGTGTATCTCTTTGGGAGTGTTGCGGTAATGCGCTCAACACATTTCTTGACAATGTGCCTGTGTTATTATGACATAAAGTTAAATGTCTACCCTGAGGGTGTCATTACAGGAAAGCTCATGGAGTGTGCTATGTGGAAAGGGTTCATCTCTGGGAGCATGAGTGTCCTCAGTAATTATTGTGTACAAATAGAAAATTTGGTACTAGAGGTGATGGTGGCTATAAGGGAAAGTACAGGGGAGTCTAAACATTAGAATTTGTCCTCTGGAGACCATGAATATTTACAGCCAATTTCATGGAAACCCAGCCATTCATGTTTGTGTGCACTGACACGATCAATGTGTTAATCAAAGGGAAGAAATGAGGGGATTGTAGCACTAGATCGAAAACTCAGGGTTTCATTATAGTATTTAGGAGTCATATTCTTGGGACCATGAATATACATACCTAATTTCATAGCATTCTGGTCAATAGGTGTTCCTTTCTTGCTCTGGATCAACTGACAACTTGACTTATCTCTGTTAGTGTCAGCTTTCTACTTGTTTACATGTAGACAAAGTGACATGAAATAAGTGCCCCCCTTCAGGTTCTCCTGAGGACATTTCTCATGTCACATTGGGACAAATCAAGCAACCTTGTCCTTGACGTTGAAGCAAGGCCAGCAGACAGGGCCTGTATGCTTGTGAAGGTCTAGTGAACTTGGCAGTTAGTGAGTAGATTAAAGGGAGATTTCAGATCATTGTCAGGTCTGTGCTAGCCTTAGTCATCTGACATGCTGTGCTGTCAGAGGCAAGAGCAGTTGGTGAGGTAAAGCGACAGTGATGCAACATGAGGTTTTGTAGTTACACTCCTCACAGACATACGCCCCACAAAATAATACCCCCATCATGCTACAGTTTCGTTCCAGGTTAACATAACACAGTTTACACTTGATTTTCAAGTCAATTGCAATAAGTTGGAGGAGTATTTTAATGACTCCATGGAATTAGAGGTGTGTGTTGGGCAGTCATCTGTGTTTTGGGGATAGACTGTGGGCGAAGAAGCAAAGTTTGTGGGCTCAACAGTGGTACCACAGTGCATGTTACCATGGAAACACACCTGAGATTGTCTGAAGTATAGGGTCTCTAAATGTTTAGGCTTAAAGTGAGTCTTTGGATGTGCCCAAAATGACTCCCTATTCGCTATATAGTGCAATATATCTACCTTCCACCATTTTATTTGATTGTTTGGATTCTGAGTGTGTCATTTATGTATTGTATGGTGCCCTCAAAAATTCACACAATGAAAAAAAAAGTGGTGAACATGGCCTGTGCTCTACTCCCTGCTAGAAATACTACAATACAATGTGCCACATTTGTTGATGCAAAAATTTCAACTCTGCAGCTGTCAGTGATAACACAACATTATATTACAACATTTTACTGTTCACTAAAGTAAACTATTGAGTGTCTCTTATATGAGGAGTAGCATGAATGAATGTGAATTGGGGGAGTGATATCAGACACAGCTTTTATATTTGTGCAGCTGTCTAACTAACCTAAGAGCTAAACTAAGCATGGTGGAATTGGTCTTTCTTTCTGCAGCCCCCATCTTGACCACCTCCAGGACTGCTTTCGAGCCTGTATATAGATGAACTCTATGGACAGTTTGAGTCGTGTTTTTTTGCTGATGATGAGGAAACGTAGATTTGTTATCATGGCAACCACAATGAATTGGTGAGTCAGTGTTGCAGTTCTACTTCCTTGGTCCTTGTCTTTTCATGAAATCTATGAGCGCTGTGTGCTTTAATGACACATATTCTGATAGAAAACACCACCCCCAAGGCTCTAGAAAGCTTTCCCTGCCAAAATCAATCAATAGCATCAGCACACAAGCAATAAGCAGCTCATCAGCTGTTAATGAAAGTGTGCACATTGCCTTCAGTCCCATCAACATCTGTGCATTACACTGACAATCAACTAATAAGATTATGTACCAGTCAATGGATCTGATAGCTTTGTCTATTAGTAGCCATTTAAATCCCTCTTAATAGCAGCCTATAACTAGCTTGTGAATACTTCGGGGTGGTTTTACAGCTACAGACCTGGTATTACTGCTCTCTACTCAACATTCATTTTTTGTTGACTAATATGAGATAATTAGACTGATAACATTTTATCCTGCACTCTACGTTTGGGAACTTGACAAGGCTTAAACAGCATAATACATCTTTATCTAAAATATGTTATAATCCATATGAATTTTCATACTTGGTTGACTTATATTTTGCAACAAAGAACCAACAAAAGGGACCCTCCCACAGGACTGTGTTGTGCATTTGGAGAGTGTCATGTGTTATCAGTGTATGTCCTCCCAGCAGCTGTTATCGATCAGCCTGGCAGAGTGATATGTCCAGCACCACCTCAGCATTAGGATTTATGAGAAGCTCTGCAGACAACACTTCATCTTTGCACTGGGAAGATATCAAGGTGTCAGGATGTGTCCTGCTTTCCAACAGCTCATTCAGATCTGGGGTCAATGGGGGTCACAGAGCTCTCAATGCACCACATTAGTATGGGCAATATCCTCCCATAGCTGAAAAATACCAAAGACTTAATAAGCCTAACTGTAACAACACAACAAAGTGACCTACAAAAACCAATGGTGTTGAATCTAATGTAGTAGATTTAAATTAACTGTTTGGTTCAACCAAATTGAGAAAATCTTTTTTTTTTTTTTTTGATTTCCTCATTACTATTTAGTAGTGTAACCATGCAGGTTTTCAGATTTCTGTGTTTGGGATTCCTGCCTCCACGTCAATACCATAGAAATGAATGTAATTTCAATTGTGGTGCTCACAACACTGAAAAATTACATTAGAACAACAACATGTCTTTCCAGAAGTCATGCCCTGTTACTCCATTGTGAACAGTTTTCATCGGGACTATTTCTTTGGTAGAAGGTAGATCCTATGAAAAACCAGCTGAAGTCTTACAGCTCCTCCACCAGCACACTGTTTATCAGTGTTGTCACTCTACAACAAGATGGTCCTGGGTTTAAATCTAGGATCGGCCAGCTCTGGTTTCCTCCCACAGTTCAGACATGACATGCAGGTGAGGTTAACTGGCGACTGTGAGGTTAAAAGTATGGATGAGTGTGTGAATGGTTGTCTTCTGACCTGTGCAGGTGTATCCCACCTCTCATCCCGTGTGAGCTGGGATAGGCTCCAGTCTCCCATGACTATGTAAAGGATAAGAGGTTATAGATAATCAATGGGTGGTTGGATGTCTGGCAATGGGGTATTCCTATGAAGCCAACAGGGGCTTCATATGGAATAGAACTGCAACAGTTTAATGGATGTATAAATGAGGCTTCGGTTTCAATTTGACAGTTGCTGTGTGGGGAGGTTTAAGGGAGTGAATCAATAGCATTTTCACTGTTGAGGATGGGACGCGGCCTCTTAATTTACACTTTATTTTCAAAAAATTGTCTTGTATAATTGAGAGTGTCTGATTAATGACAATTTTAAGTTGCATAAGATTTGCAAAGCATTATTTTTTTAATGTCACCACCAAATTGAATCCTACCTGTTAATTGTCAGCCACTTCCTGCAATCCACTGATAGATCAGGCCAACTTTTTTCCAGAGGCCTTACAGGAAGAGTGCTGCAGTCTGAAGCCTTACCAGCATATAGGGTTAGAGTGGCCAAGATATTTACATATGAATCCAACTGCAGGTCGTTCAACAATGTATTTTACAAAAATAATTCACTAGGAAGCGCACACTCTATATTTGTCTGAAACTAAATATGTAGAATTCTCAGTAAGTATTTGACAGTGATGAGAAGGAAAAGTTCAGACCTGAAAATTTATGTTCAGGTTCTTCATTAACCACAAAGTCAGGTAAAAGTGTACATCTCATATTGACCTTAGATTATTTATTTACTTTGCTTTACTTATTTTATTTGTGTCCGATAGCCAACTGATTTGGCTTAATACATAAAAATATATTTTTTTACAAGTCTGATGCAAGTTTAATTAATGTTACTAATATGCAACAAAGCTGAATGCATTTATCAGGTATAATATGTATCATGGAAGCTATGTTAATTTAGTGTGTTGTATGCAAATGTTAGCATGCTAACATTTGCTAATCAGCAATAAACTCAAAGAAAAATTGAGGCTCATGGGAATGCCATTAGTTTGCAGGTATTTGGTCATAAACCAAAGTAATGGACAAAAAACTTCGACCCACTGATGGCACTAGATGAAAAGTCAGAGGATGACCAAAGTTATTACAGTTCATGCTGTGGGGAACATACATGCCTAAAACAAATTTCATGCCAATCCATCCATCTATGGTAAATGGACAATACTTGTATAGCGCCTTTCTAGTCTTCCGACCACGCAAAGTGCTTTTACACTACAAATCACATTCACCCATTCACACACATTCATACGCTGAATGGGTACAGGGGCTACCATGCAAGGTCCCAACCTGCCCATCAGAGGAAACTAACCATTCATACACTGATGATATTTCATTCATGCGTCACAATCACTGGTTCATTCATCAGCTTCGTGTCCACTAGCTGACTAGTAACACCCAGCCATGTTCATTAAGGTGGACAGTGCAGCTATTGCAACCTGATACCCCTCCCTATTATTCTGCTGATGTGTTAATGCCATCATTGTTTATTGCTGTAGCTCCCTCCACCACTCCAACCTCCTCTTCATGTGCTAAGTCTTTGGTATTGTTGGTTTGAACTAATATTTAACCCATACATACTGTTCATATTCTGACCCTTCACAGTATGGTGTGGGTCATTTTTGACCTGGCTCAACTGTCCCTTTATAATCAGTCTCTACACCAAATTTGGAGCCACAAATGTATTTTGCATCCATATATATGTTATTAATAAGTCAGTCATTAATAAATTGTTGAAAAATCAATTAACATTAATGTTTCAGAGACCAGAGAGTGATTTCTTTAGGCCTGACACTATACGTTTTTAGAGAAAATACTTCAACAATCACACTATATTATGATCTCATGTTATCTCAAACAGGAGAACATAGCAGTCATAATTATTTCTATTAATTATATTAAAAGTGAAGGAAGGCAACAACATTTTTGAATGGTAGTTTTCATTATAATCATTAAAACCATCAATCATCACTGCCTGTAAACATGCCCTCCTTTTCTGTCAATTGTACACAATCAACTCTGCATTGAGTATACTAGTCATAAAACAAAACAACAAACTGGTTTGAAAATTTCATACCTTGTGGTAATAAACTGTGGTACTGCAGACTGATCAGAGCAAGATTTGGACCACTGTGCAGCTGTGGTAGCTGTGGCTGGTGTGTGGGGAAGGTGGTGTTGCCTTTGCATGAGAGAAGTCACAAGGGCCTTTCCTCCATTTCCTCCATGTTGTCCTCCTCTTCAAATACTTTCTCTTCAACTCACCATTTCCTTTCTCATTTTGGAATAAAAGATCCACCAAATCAGTAAAATAGGGGCTCAGGGTACTTTTATAGTCCTTTGAAAGCTGCCCTCCACTACAGGGAGGACAATGTTGGGCAACCACTATGTTGGTTGCCTGGGATTTGATGAGTTTGATTTTTTAATTTATATAGGCTTGTTTGCATGTGCAGATGTTGTGACAGTATCAAGGCACCTTGTGACCTTATGTCCCTACACCATATACGATGATGCCTATGCAAAGTTTTACTCTTTCACTGTTTCAAGACTCCCCCATAACACCTGAAAAGGTCTGCAGGAGCCTGCCTAGGTGGGTACTGTGACAAATATAGCAATATGGTGGGAACATGGACAGTTTTCGTGACAGTGTCAAGGTCCCCCTTGAGCTCTTACCCCACTGTCACAATGACAAAAATACACAGACAAGCTATAGTTTCACTGTTTCAAGATTCCACATAACCACCCTTTACCTTGATTTCACCCCCTCAAGACACCCTCTATGTACAATATTTATACCAACTACACAAAAATTAATAATTTTGAAATATTTACATTTTTATATATTCTGGGCCACTTTTGGAATAGTCATCAAATTTTAGGCTTAAAGAATGTCATTTAGGGTCTTTACTGCTTTCAATGTCAAAATGGGTCAAATGTGACCCGGACAGTATGTAAAGGTTAATATTTGTTAAGGGGGGTTTTGTTGCTTCCTTCTCCTTCAACAAGAAGAGTCTTTTCCACCAAATCTAACTGCTAACTATTTGCCATTAATGATCAATTACAGTATATCGTCACTATGAAGTTTTTGCACCACCACTTGCCTTGTGTAAAGCTATGTCCTTTATAGAGGAGCTCCTCCAAGAAAAAAGTTGTCTGATGATATGAGCACATTTTCGGCAAAAAATATTTCACATGTAAAAGCTTTAATGTCACATGTGCTTTGTAATTTGCTGGCTTGGAAGCTTACTAAATGAGTGTGTAGGGAACTCTGTGGTACAGTATACAGTGCCCATTACCACAGGAGCTGTAGCATTACAACACAGTTTTTGACCTTTTGCCTTTTCTGTACTAAAATAAAACTACAACAGCCTGGCTGAAGAGCAAAGCCTTTGTTTAAGTAGCACTTTAGGTTTTGGTTACAGCTTGGAATGCACCAGACAGCATTTATTCTCCCATCTGTGAATATCAAGGTTTGCATGAGCCATTTAACAGCTCTGACTTTCACTTGTGAGCTTGTCCAGACAGACAGAGCCATTAGACAAGAGGTTAATGGAGCTCCATTTGATCACATGGACTGAGATGGCATTTCTGAGAAGAGAGATGAAGAGCAGGACTGACCTGAGCTGGGCAGTCAGGTCAGCCAGCTGGGCGGCAGTGAAATATGAGACTGTGGACAACACAAGGCTGTGGTTGAAATATGAGCCTGTGGGTTAAACGGTAAATGTTATGCTGCTCTGTATGTGTATCTACCACACTGGGGAAAATAATGTGCTGAAGTCTTACAGCTCATCCAGGTGCCCAAATCAAAAAGAAGTAAAATGTTGTCTCAAAGCAGCCTTGTATCCCTAGAAATTACACTCATATTAGACATTTCCGCACTTCATAATTTATGTCCAATTCCAAAATTTAAAACCTAATTAAAAAGTCTGCTAGAAGCTCATCAACTCTGTAACCATTGACTCTACATTTTATTGGTCTTCCCGTGTACTCAAATAATCTTGCTTTTAATTTGTCCAGCATACATTTGTCATTTCTAGTTGACATTGTGGGTGTGTCATGTACTACTGGGTAACTTTATATTATGTGTCCGGTGCGTTTTTTGCCTCGTACTGTTTGGTTATTATGCATATGTTTTAATTGTGACCTGCCAAGGGACTGCAAATGAAAATTAGCTGTAAGCTAACTCAGATACAGTACATCAAATGGTAACATTTGTGTTTAATACTGTACATGGTCCCTTACAAATAAAATAAATAAATAAAACATTCAGTCTCAATACAGCAATTAGGGTCTCCTTTAGTCCTTCAGTGAAGCTGAAAATAACAGCTTCTACAGGTCAGGGTGGTGGAACGATGTATGGCAAGTCAGTCTTCATGTGAGTGACTGGAGTTCCCATGCTGTCAAAGAACTACATTTAATGTCTTTATCAAAACTTTACCAGCTATTTTAATTGCCTAACCTAAATGACATAGTTTCCACGTAGTGCCAACACCTATCTAATATCAATGTTCTTGTCTGGCAATTTAGTTTCTTGGAAAGCAACTGACGGACATTTAGGGCCCTATTTTCCCAAAATAGGGCATAGGCACAGATCCAAGTCTTAATTCCTGGTGTGTGGCACATGGGGGTGTGGCCAACACATTTTTGCAATTTTCCCAACCATCAGCACTGATGCACTCTGGGCTCAGCCAGGCGTAACGTGGAGGAGAGACTGAATGCATTATTAGTGGGAGGAATGCATTATGCACAGGTGAAGTCAGGGAAAGCTTCAATAATGTCCAATCACATGAGCAATCAATAATGACCAATCTCATTCCCTTGAAACACAGCAACAGGTGAAATGGGGGACAGAGGCTGAGTGAGAGAGAGAAATGAGTTCACCTCTGTGAAGCACCTGAAGTTCCAAAATATACATTCAGGACACCCCAGATATTAATATACATGGAGCAATATGACCACTTTTAGAAATTAAAACTTGGACTTGTTAAAAGTGAGGCACCACCCTTCAAGGGAAATAAATAAACCAAATTAGGCAGTAGAGGTGTGCCTGAATACAAATACGTTATTTAGCAAAGCACAAATAGTGGGTTTTCATATAAATATTTTTAAAATGATTTGTTTTCGGAGAAAAAAAAAACATGTCAAATACCAGCATGCAGGTTGGTTACATTGCAGTCTCAGTCTCTGTTCTCTGCTCCACTGTTACATCTATCAGCAGGTCTTAACAAGGGGAGTTACATCCACCTGCTACATGATGCACATTTCCTCAAATGGACATCATTCCCGGAGTTGGGGGTGTTCCCCAGAGATAAAGCTGAGCTACTGACACACATGAAGTGCTCCCAAGGGACTCTCCATAACCTGTTGTTCCCCTTCTCCTTTCCACAAAGTTAGGTTGTAAAAAATAGGCAATAATTGAAAAGTGCAAAGCCTTTGAAGTTCTTCCCTGTACGTTACACACTGTGCTGTGCTTTCCACTTCTATTCAAACACAAATACAAATAATTTTGTCGCCTCAACAAATACAGATACAAATACAAATACTGAGCCCTCTGCACATCCCTATTAGTCTTCTGCTTTAAAGAATGCACACAGACAATGACTCACCAATAAATGAAGACATTGTCTATCAATAATTGAATAAATGAAACGTTAATAAGGAGTACATAATGGAAGAAAAAAATCAAACAGATAAAAAAATCTTTTAAATGGTAACATAGCCTGATCACTTCGTTGGCAACAGTGAACTAAAATATGTGAATAACAGTTATCAAAGAATGGTAGGAAGGTAGGGGAAATAATCAAACTTTCCTAAGAGAGTTATTTCTATTCGACATCAACTCAACGCATCATGCAGAGATGAGTCAGATTCCGAAGTTGTTGTGCAGTGCTGGATCGGCTTTCGAGGTCTACCAGCAAGGTGCAAGCCTGTTTGCCTGTAGGGCTCCTTTGCTCCATTGCAGGCTCTGCTTCCAGGCAACTCCACAGGATACGGTGGGTCATCAAGCAACAAGGGCCCAACAGCAGGGCCTCCCAGCCAGTCTGGTGGTCTCACTCCTGGGCCGATGATGCAGAAGTCCAAGGTCAATGCGCCGCTGTCACAGTTCTTCCAAGGCAGTCAGATGTAGGCCAGCACCTGATTTGTGGCTGAATGTTGAATAGAATTCTTCTGCTACACTGACTTTACTGAACTATACTCATCAAATAGTCTTGAGAGCAATTCTGTTTGCCAGAAAACAAAACTTCAAAAATACTATAAAAACAGGAGACTTATTGTGGCACAAAAATATAAAAATAAACAGTTCCCTCAGTTCAATACTGAGGTGCAAACTGAGGCTTGTTTTAGAAAAAGGTTAAATTCCACACATGCTTTAGGCCAGGAGAGTAAGACATCTAGAAAAAAGTAGAAAAATTACAATAAACTGGAGCATAGTCTTGGTGAGCTTAGGTGCTTTATCAACTAGCAAAGACAGGCAGTGTTTTGGGCATGGGGAAGATGCTTCGCACCCAAACTTCTAACAACTATTCATTCCTTTGTTTCCAGGAAGAGGACTGGGTCTGGAATGTTCTTTAACTAAATAGCTGCTTATATTCTCTAACTCTAGGAAAATTAATTCAATTGAGTTTTATGTGCAAAAACTCACATACTTCAATCCATCACCATGGTCAATCAGTAGTGATTTTAACATAAATTGTAGGTAATAATGTATCATATAAAATATTCAGTAAAACACATGGTCTAACCAACAGTCCTTTTTCAGCATATCATTCAATCACTTACACATATTCCTAACTAATTAACTATCAAAAATAATTCCCAATACTACTAATAAATGAACAGAAGTTTAAAGCAACACAAATGGTAAATGGACTGTACTTGTATAGCGCCTTTCTAGTCTTCCGACCACTCAAAGCGCTTTTACACTACAAATCACATTCTCCCACGCACACACATTCATACACTGAATGGGTACAGGGGCTACCATGCAAGGTCCCAACCTTCCCATCAGAGGAAACTAACCATTCACACACATTCATACACTGGCGCAATTTGGGGTTAAGTATCTTGCCCAAGGACACATCGGCATGTGGACTGGAGGAGCCGGGAATCGAACCGCCGGTCTTCCGATTAGTGGACGACCCGCTCTACCTCCTGAGCCACAGCCACCTGAATGTGACAACAATATAATAAAATACAGTCTTACACTGGCACTAACTATACTTAGTATTACAGGGATCTCACTATCCATAGTCTCTAGATGGCAGTGTGGCCCCATGGTATAGAATGTATTACAGCTGAATTTTAGTAATTTATCCATTTTATATCCTACAGATATTAATTGATGGGATAATTGGGATAATTGATTACATTACAGACATGTGTTGTCTCTGAATGTTTGAGTAATATATTGATTGATTGATTGATATTTTAAATGTGAATGACCATGGTGAAACGTGGAAGCTTTGATTTTAAACTTAATCTCAACTAGAAGGATTTTCTGGTTGAGCAGGAGAAAACACACCCCTGCTGGAGGCCAAGATGAAATAGCGTGTTGGCTATTTGTCTTCCCTTTTGCATCTCCAAGGAGACTTGCATCGTGTCTGTAAGGGTTTCCGCCATCTTAACTTTCTCTGCACTTTTTTTCTCATATCACATAATCTCCTAAGTTATCTTTTTTTTCTTTTGTCAAGCTATGTGCAATATTGTAACTTGAGTGAAAAGAACTTTAGGTTGAAATTATTTTGCTCTTAGTAACTTGAGGTATAGTTTTGTTTTTGGCCAGCAAGGTTATTTTTTGAGGTATTTAGTAAGGAAGTTCACTCATTGTCGGGCCACAGCAGAAACCCGACTGCGTCATTACCAGTTCATCTGAGGACAATGCTATGACAAAGCTGAATAAACAAAACCTCTCCTGCTCTTCATCTGCTTCTGTGATTAAAGTGTTGGTGTTGTTTAAATTGAACTATCCAGTTAAATTCTTAGAGAAGTTGGTTAGTCAAATTACCTTAGCCTTAACTAATTTTCCGATAGTCTACGTTATCATTCCTACATTTCACCATTGTTCATACATCACTTCTAATTTGCCAATTTAAACCCGTTATACTCATTCTGGTTGATTATTCATTTATCTGTTTGCATTGATACGTCATTTATTCACTTGTTAACCAATTTAGATAAATAAATATGCATGTATCAGTATGTCATTGTCTGTGACTTCAATTTAAAGCAGAGAGTTAGATCCCTGTATCGTTACACACTACTTCAGACGTGAGATTGATCAAAGTGTTTTCTGTGTCTTCTCCCGGCACAGTTAAAAATTAAAGGGAGGTGGTGCCCTGGTTATTATGAGGATTTATATTAATAAATGAAGATTATCCTACAAATATTAGCTGACTTACTGGATGATTGGACAACTAATTCACATTAATTCAGACTTGGGCTCAAAGAAGGAACATAACAGTGTTAAGTCAACTCTGGAATGCAATCTCAAATTTATGGCAGGGTCTGGCAGAACCTTATCTCAGACCACATCAGGGGGTGAGAGAGAGAAAGAAAGAGGGTGTGTGTCTGTGTGTGTGTGTGTGTTGAAAGAGAGAGAGGAAGAGAATAAGAGTGAGACTGAAGGTCATTTTTCATAATTTTGGTGATTTTTCCCGCTGTGAAAAATGCATTTCAGTCTCATAAAAGCAACTCAAGTCTCTTGCTCCATGTGAATGTGAAATCCCCTTAACTTGTGTTCTTTCAGGTGTTCTCCAGCTAAACTGACCCAAGGGGTCATTTAAGTGTCTTCACATCCTCCTGTTAATTTTGTTATCTCGTCAAGACATATGTCTCTCAGGGGTGGAGAGCACCGGTGCCCGGTCTTGCCAGTGTCAAATCTGGCACTCCTACTGGGAGAGGTGAAAGGCCAGTCCAAAGGTCTGTGAACAATACGAACCTTTATCTCTTAATGGAATTCAAAAGGGGGGTTGTCCTCGCCACATACATCAGTCCAAATATGCCGACAATGGGACAATGAAAATAAAGCTTTTGCGTTTTCATGTGTGCTGCAGCTGCTGGCATACCAGTGCTGCTGCTTATTTTGTGCAAACAATTAATACAGGATCATTAATACATTTAAAGTCTGCAGTTCTACTCCTCCTCTGCATATTTGAAAGTCCTCATTTATGATTTTGTACAATATCCTTAAATAAACAGATACAAAATCAGTTTGGAAATTTGCTGATTAGTGTCTGAAAAGCGCGAAAATTCTATCACTGTTCCGTCAAAATATTTCAGTGATGAATGAAGTATCCATGCTGTGTCAGCTAAGTAAGCAGGACTGTGTTTAAACCGAACATGTTTTATTTGTTCACTGCATATACGATGTAGGTCTACTCTGTTTAGGATGGAGTGCACACAGCACAGGACCTCCGGTTCTCAGATGCTATTTTACAGACTGATTATATGAAAACACGTCTATGTGCAGAACTGACTACTGCAAATATTTTGAGCCTTGACTCTAATTGGCATAGCTGAAAACTCACAATGACAGATATCGTGACATGACCGAAAAAAATATTTTGATTCTTTAACCTGTGGTCGAACTTTTATTTAATAAAACTGTCCAGACAGATTTGATGGAGCTCCTGAGGACCGCCGTGTTACTTCAGATTATTTTATTGTTAAATTTGGAATCTGTGAGTAATAGGTTTCAAGTCTGATGTTTGTCTGAAAATGCAGAACATTAATTACTGTTGATCCTGACCAATCCTGTCGCCACATCGGAAGATTTAAATAATTGATGAAGTTTCCTCTGCTGTGCCATGCGCGCGTAATCTGATGCACAGTCCCTCTCTCAAATCAGGGACTGTAAATGAAACACAGGTATCATTCCTGTTGCTGTGTGATAACTACAGCTGTTTAATAAAAAATGGGAAAGATCTGACATTCTACAAGTTGCTGTGGGAAACAGAATCCAACAGAACGTATTTCTCTGGGTCACCGGATTATGCTCATGTGGATGATATTATTAAGAATCTTCCTTAAAATGAAAATTGTGTTTTGATTCCCATGTCAATCTGCAGTAGATGAAAAAAGATGTGGCAAACTGAAAGGAGCAAAACATAAAAATTAAATGTTTTGTGATTTTTGAAACGTCTGTGTGCGTCAGTGGCAGCTGGTGACAAAAAATTAGGGAGGACAGGAGGAAAACCAACCCACGGCGTCATGTTATTTTACACTAGTTGGTTATCTCTACTCTCTTATGTTCAAGTAGCATTCTTGTTCAAATGCAGGGCCGTGCTGAGACCTTTAGAGGGGCAGGTGCAAAATGCTGCAGGCATGTGTGGAATTTGGCTGCACAAACAGACGAAACATTAAAAACAGGCATTGCAGGATTACTTTTCACAAGTAAGTGGCAATTTTATTGTATTTTACTGTTATGTAAGTTAGTGAACGTGAAATATAGTTTCAGACTTTCCTGAAAATTACCTGACACCGTAGTGATAATGGCTACCTAACAAAAACATGACCTTATTAATTATTAAAGCACCACGTGACTAGGGGTAAACGTGATATTTACTTAACAATGACCTCATTATTTGTATAATTTACTTCATAGAAATCATCAGTTGAAATGTGTTTATGCTTGTGAGATTATACACAGCAGCTAGCCTAAATTAGCTAGATCTACGAAGCAATATTTATGCTGCTAGGTTAATGCACTAGCTGCACCATTCAGCTACATGCCAGAAGTAATTTTAAGATGGCCTTGTTTTTGTCAAAGGTTCCCCAAAGATTCTGGACTAAGGAAAGATTGGGCCATAGCCGTCAGATGGAAGGATTTTGAGCCGGATGATACTACAGCTCTCTGTAGCTGTCATTTCAAGGTAGATGATTTTGACAGAACTGGGCAAACTGTGCGTGTGAAGAAATGTGTGATTCACTTTTTTCATCCTTTCCAGACCATCTGAACAAGATTAGTGTATTTTCAAGTCATAAGATTATAGTGTTCTTTGTGGTAAACAGTGTTAATATATAGTGGAAACTGACCGGAATGATGAGCATACAAATGATCTCTTGCTAACATAACTGGAATTACCACTAAACCTCATACTGAAAGTAAACATCCCCTTTTGATTTTTCTAATATTGATTTCTTATTTATGTTGAAGGTGCCCAATAAAGCCAGGTCAACTAGGACATCAACACAAGCTGGTGAGGCAAGTGATGTTCTATCTCACACAGGCTCTGCCCTCTACTGGACTCTATGGGTAATACTCTTCTCCAATCACATACATGCAATCGCCCATTGAAATTTGCATGTACATAGCCAGCCAATCAGGACACACTTACTGATTATGTGTGTCTCACACCGTATATAAAGCAGCATGTCACTGCCGCTCACTATCCTTCTCACTTCAGTGATGGGGAAACCACCTCACTGATCTTACCTTTCCGCAGATGGAGTCGCCGCTTCAAGCTTGTTCCTGCCAGTCATGCCCCAGTCTCATTGCTGCCACTGACGGGCATCTCCTCTGCATCAAGTGCCTCAGGACGGGACCGCGCAGAGAGCAGCAGGACGAGATCATGCAGGGAGCAGCAGCCTGTTAAATGCCGGCAACAGTGGGACCATTTTCGGCTTTGTGACGTCTCACTCTGCTGCGACAAGTGCAAACTGGAGCTCAAAATTGATCTCCATGGTGAAGATGAGTTCACTGCTTCTCCCTCCGCCGCTGCCGCTGGTCACCTCAGATTAGACTCTCCGAGTGGCTTCTTTGATGGAAGATGGCAGAAATTCTCTGCCCAAACTGGTCAGCTGGCTTTGTATGGCCCAGTTCATCTGGCCCCCCAGATGTGCTGGTGGAGTTCACCACCCCCTCTCACCACTGTTCAAGTTCATCTTCATTATGTGTGTGTGCTGATGTTGAAATGTTGAAAATGTTTTTGAAAAAACAAATGACATGTTCCAAAGAGCGTGATCCTCCTGGTACGTGTTATTGGAGTGGATGGACAAGACACTGATACTGGGTTATTCTCTACAGGTCTGCCTTGTCCCTCCTCTGTTCTCACGCATCAAGAAGATAAATCAATCCTCCCAAGAGGAGATAGATTCTCTCTCTGTCTCGATCATTCCCACTCATGAGAGACAGAGGGGGTTTTACTCTGTGTAATTCCTGGTTCCCAAGAAGATGGGTTTCAGACCCATTTTGGATCTCTGCATCCTGAACCAATACCTCACCCAAAAAATGTTCAGTATGTTAACCATCAGGAGATTGCAGACAGGCGACTGGTTCACCACCACCGACCTGAAAGATGCTTTTTTCACTACAAGGTGACGCTGAAACAACAAGAAGTTCCTGCATTTCACTCTCCAGGGGATAGCCTATGAGTACAACAGGCTATCGTTTGGCTACTCTCATGTCCCCAGATGCTCAGCAATGTGTGGATGTGGTGTTGCATGGCAGTTGCCATCAACTAGAGAAGAAGAGTGCCCCCAAACCACGCCAGCAGGCGGAGTATCTGGGTCTGCTTGACTCAGTCAATCTGCGGGCTGTTCTGTCGGAACCCAGATGGATGATCCTGCAGCAGGCAATCATCAGACTGTGGTGGGGAGTGGCAGTGACAGCTTTCATTGTCATGCAGGTATTGGGGCTCACGGTGGCCAGCCATCCAGTCGTTCCACTGAGGCTCCTGCACATGCGCTGCCTGCAATGGTGGTTTGACAGCCTGCACTTGGATCCCAGAATATTACCCCATTAGTGCAGGAGGACCTGCATTATTTGGGGTCTCCATAGCATCTGTTGACAGGATCACTGCTGGGTCAAATGTCCTCCTATATGTCGGTGTTCATGCATCCCTGATGGAGTCGGGGGGGCAGCTGTCAGGGGAGAGTGATAGGTGGTTTGTGGCCTTCAGGGGAAAACTGACATGTCAACCTTCTTGAACTTCAGGCGGTTCTCCTGGTTCTCAGTCACTTCCTGACTCTGGTTCAGGGGAGACACATGTTGGTGAGAACACCACAAGGTGGTGCAGCAGATTTGGAACTGGTTTGGGAGAACAGAAGTGGACTTGTTCGCCAGTCCCACCCACTGTCCACTCTGGTTTTCTCTGAGGCTGAGTACAATCCACCCTTGGGGGTGGACACGTTTGCACATGCGCTGTGGCCATGGAGGCTGCTTTACACCTTTCCTCCTCTTCGTCTTATTCCCCCGAGACAAGAGAGACTGTTGGTCATCCTGATAGCCCTGGACTGCCGTTCAGCACTGTGGTATGCAGAGATGACCCAGATGTTGGCGGCCCAGCCCTTGTCTATCCCCCAGGTGTGGGGGGCTCTGTCCCAGGAGGTGGGCTTGATAGGTGTGCTGCCCACGTTGGACCAACCTTTTTAGGCTTGGCTCCTGAGACGTACAGGCTAATGCGGGCCAGCCTGTCTGCACAGGTGGTGCAGACCATTCAAGTAGCCAGAGCGGGATCCACCATTGCTTGCTACAAAGCTAAGTGGTTGGGATTCTGGCACCAGTGTGAGGAAAGGAGACTGGACCCCTTGACTTGTGCAGAGGGAGAGGTTCTCTCCACAATATCCACTGGGAAAGGGGCTGTCCCATGCCACTGTTAAAGTGTATGCAGCAGCTGTTTCCTCCTGTTGCTTTGGCAACAGACCTGTCTTTGCCCACCCCCTCGTGAAATGTTTCTTACAGGGAGTTAGGAGACAATGATTCCTAGGAACTCAGAACTGCTGTTGGAGCTCAAGGCCTTAGTGAGTGATCTCTATGACCCTCTGGAGTGCTCCTCTCTGAAGGCATTGCCATTCAAGACAGTTTTCCTGCTTGTGCTGACCCACCTAAGAGAGTGAGTGAACTGTGTGCCCTGTCTGTTCACCCCAGCTGTTTGCTGCTTCATGGTGACCACAGTGGTACTACTCTCAGACCAAACCCCTCCTTTACTCCTAACATAAGTAGTTAATTTAGGTCGAGAACTGTTGTCAACTTCCACAAGTTGAGGCAGTACTACACTGCCAAAGTTCAGACTCTGCAATTTCAAAGTGGTAGTTTGAGAAAGAAGCTCTTTCAAATGTACTGATTCAAGGATATTAATCCTTAGAGCACAGGGTGTTCACATGTTGCTGAAAAGTATGAGATGGAGAGAAATTGATTTGTCCAAGACAGTAAACTACTTTGATTCATATCTAGTTGCACAAGAGCCCAATTATTTTATGTTTACATATGACTGCACTCTATATCTGAACATTAGTCTCAAACACTTGACGCATTATATTGTATGTAGTATTGCATCATTATATTATGTTATTATGTTACATTATTGCAATGTATTATTATATCATATTAGTATTGTATTTTATTACTATAGTACTTTATTTTATTATTATATCATTGTATTGTATGTGTGAGTGAAAATAAAATATTTGAGATTTACAATATTTGTGACAAAGTTTGTGTAATGTCAGCTGTCCAGTCTGCAGAAGTGGAGTTATCATATGTGTCTTGGGGTGTACGGATGAACTGACTGACTTATTTTATAGATGAATTGATTTAATTATTAATACAATAACAAGCAACCAGACAGATCATGTTCAATTTCTCACGTTTAGAACAAACCAAATTTCGTGAAAATTGGTTCACAATTAAGCGAGTTACAGTCGATTTTGTAGTGAGGTATGCATCTCTCAGTACACATTATATGTGTTTGCCAGCAAATCTTGATCGAGGTAATATGGCAACTGTGCAGGTGCATAGCAGCGACATACAGCAGCAGCCAATGAGGTATCTACGTTTCTATATGTATGGCTGCTACAGGAAGCTAAATGTTCTGTTGGCTAATGCAACTAGCTAATTACTGCTCGATTAAAAAAGGGAATCATAAATCTGACAAAAGGAAATTTGGACTCTTGAAAAGGCCTAAATAAAATGTAATTTTTAGTGATGTGTTTAAAAGTAGTTTGTAAAAGTGACTGGCCTGCATCTGTGTGTGTGATAGGAGGATATCTGAGCAGGTTTATCACAATTTCATGCCAAAATGAGCACCAAAATTGCTTCACGTAATCTAACTTGCATAAACACAGCCTCAGCCATGCCTCTCCTCCCATGGCTCCTTTTGTGCCCAGAAATTACCAAACAGGCACAGACACACAAAATGTAGACTTGTGCGGTGGGAAAATTTCATAAAGACTATGCTTGGACCAGCGCAGGCAGTGCATCTGCAGGAAAATAGGGCCCTTAATGTTAAAGGGGCCCAGTGGAATTTTCTTGTAAACAAACAAAATGTATGTTTACATTAAGTGCTACTCACCAACACACATTGTGTATATCCCTGAGGTCTAAGAAATGTGTTGAAGTAATTTCCCTCCTCATAAAACATTTTTGCAAAGTCGTTTTTTCGCAAAAGTTTGGATCCTGCATTGTTCACATATATGTTTACTACCAGACGTCTTCTTCTCTGTCTTTGTTGGCGCATTGCTGCATTGTCACCACCTATAGATCAGTGGAATAATGTTGAACTATTGGCAGAAATGTGTATCATGTCACACGTGTACATGTGTGCATGTGAATCCTTGTGTGCACAAGAACAAACAAAACAGGGACCCACTCATAAAAACATGAATCCAGAGTGCAATAGTAATATATTGTACTGAACATTTCATTGCTGTAATCTTTGAATACAACAAGATCACTAAAAATAAGGAACAAGAACAAGAAAACATGAGCGGTCAGACAATCAGAAATGAAACAAACCTCCATACAGACAAACTGATTTATTGGAAGAGAAAATGAAGCTGAACAGTAACATTATTGTTACTGTCTGTTGTAAACATCAGTTTACAGAGCCACTTCCTGCTTTCAACTTTGACCTACTGTTCTTACTATGGTTGTGTGAATACAGTTTTCCTGCAATGAGGGATTATAAGCAACATTTCAGGTGTGCTTTCTTTCAGTCTGACCTCTAAATAAAGTGGTTTATTCTACTGATCATCTGACTGCTAATTTTTCTTGACCCATCAGACTTTGTAGTGATGTCATCATGTTCACAGAGTACAGTATTATCACACTGATAGAAATGATGGACAAAACAACAAAAATAACTACTGAACTGTATTAGCCTTTAAAAGACATGAATGGCATTAGCATTCTCATCTAACGCTCAGCAAGAAAGCTAAATTTCCCTTTGTTTAACAAGAACAACCAGATCTTCACTTTCTTATCTATTTAGAAAGTATTTTTACGCATACACATCTTACTATGTTGCGCTGCCACTCCCCACTGAGTGATGTAACAGCAGGTATTGTTGTTGATGGTAAATGGAAAATATCTGTGCTGACATCACTGGGGGATGGGAGGCCTAGTGCTCTGCATTGAGATTGATTCTAGGACCTTTGTGGATTTTCACCCAACATACTCAAATAAAATAAAAACACAAAAGCTATAAAGAAAATACTAACACAAAAATAGTATAACGTATGCCGTCCCTCCAGGAAATCATGATTTGGCTAACTATTCTCTGGAGGGGCTTGCAGTTTTGCAAAATTTCCACAATTTTTCTGCATTAAAAGTGCTACCAAGAAAATGTTGACATCAATACATCATTGTAAATTGAAATGAAAGACAATGGCAGCAAGTTCATCGATATTGTCTATTTTGTATGGATATTGTGTGCACCCAGGTTGCATTAACAGGAGTTCTGCTGAAGGCATTATGGCACAAAGTAAACCTTGACAGGGTTTATAGGAAATATGGTCTTATCATGAGAATTAGGCTACCAATCATTGCACTTCCCTGTGTCAGTCTAATCAGAATAACCAACATAACATGTCATGATATCGTGCATTCAGGTGAAATTGCACGATGAATAAAGCAACCCCTCTGATTTTCCAGCAAAAATAACTGCAAAAGACCTTGCAAAACAATTTCCAAATGTTTTACACCAAAGTGGAGGCAAACTATTTTGCACTCTGTAATCCATGGTCCTTTAAATTCAGAAAATAAAAAAAGATAAGAACTTTTTCCAGCTATTTCTGTGATGTGCAGTGTTCTTATTATCATGTAATCATATCATGATTACATATGACTCTTTCTTCATTAGGTAATAGTTATAAACAAAATTGCGGTTTTTGGAGGGACTGAATATGTTAATGTAGCAAATTACTGGACAGTATGATAAAATCACAGTTATACAATTACCAAAAAACAATATATACAATTACAGTAAACCCTCTTTCTGTTCTTGTTTCATGATGGTGGGAGTCATTCCACTTGTCTTGCTGTTCACTCCTGCCAGAACCTTGACTTGTATTGAATTGTCACTTTCCACCTGCATGCGAGTGCATGCTGAAGTTGGCATGGAAACAAGGGGAGAGATGGGACCATGCTGGTTGGTTTGGCAACAGGCCTCATCAGACAAAAGACAAAAGTGTGTCATCATCTGTATTCTTGTGGATTATCATATCATTTTTCATCATTATGATATTATTATTATATTATTACAATCTTTAAGATGCTGTTTTGGTAATGTAAAAACAGACTTAATGACATAGTGGATATAGTTCTTCTGCTGAGTCAGAGGAGAATTTTCTTCCATATTATTACATAACAGCTTGGAAATACAGGATTCTGATTGGCTGGTGATCCGTCAAAAGCATCTGTCAGCACATGTGTAAGATTTTTCTGTTCAACAGTTCAATGGAAATCAGGTTTTAAGGTGCAGGTAAACATAGTAACAACACTGATGAATATTATTCAATTACCAGGTTACACTGAATAGGGACGCTAACTTAACCATGGCTCACAGTAAACTGACCATAAACACAGTTTATACACAGCCTACCCTTTTCCTCTGGTAAGTGACCATGGAATAATGGAATCAACAGAGGAAACTGACTCCTGCTTCTCTCTTCTTCTGCCTCTCTGAAATATAATGATACTGACACCTGACATGGAACATGCAAAACCTAGTTATCTATAATCCTGTACATTTGATTCTAACAGAATCCAGGTTTCTGATGATAGGATAATAGGTCTGTTTTGTGTTTGTATTATTACTGGTAAGATATAGTGCGTGTTTCCACTGTTGTTTTATCTTTCATGGCCTCAGTAGGTGAAGTCTGTAATTTATGAGTAAAACATGCAGTGCTGGTGCATCCATGGTGATTTTTTGGCGGTACATTGTTTAGATCCAGGTGTTTTTTCAACATCTCTGCGATTCTCTGCCCTTTCTGTAATGGCTGAGACCTCAGCAGTTGAGGATGAACCCAGTTTACTTGATTTACTAGAGTATTTGTCACTCTGCTTGAAGATCAGCAACAATGGCAGAGGAGGAAGGACAAAGAAGAGAGACAGAAGTGAACATTAGAAACATTAGTCACTAAATCCCATTGAAAGACCAAAAGTAACAATGTGTTAGTACATTTCCCAATACTTTCTGAATTCCCCTACCCTGTCTCCAAACTCCAAGCCCATGGGTTCCAACTGAAGATATAAATATTTAAAAACCCACATATATATTTTCATTATTTAAAAAATGTTTCCTAAATGTTTCCTAAATCAGCTGATAATTGTAGTTCATAGCAAGCATTACTTGCACAGGTGGAAATAGTGCATTTGGTGTGGACTATTTTCAGCGGTGGATTAATCCACATTTGATGCTCCAGTGACTATTTTTGGCAGCAGATCATTTTCTTTGGGTTCATCACTACAAGCGACACATCACCTTCATGTATAGCTATCTGATCCATCGCAGGCACACACGCAAATTAACATGCATGTTTTTGCTCAATCACTGTTCAGTTCAGGTGATCAAAGTATAATTGCAGTTCCTCAGATCAGAAGTTGAAGTAGTTTGCAGAGGGACTGTACTGCTAACCTATCACCCACCCTACCCCTCTCTTATGATGTGATATGGACTCGGCCAGAGATGGCTATGGATAGGGAAGAATTAGGTCAGGCAGCACACTGCAGTGGGGTTAGCATGGCATAGGTGCCCATGCTCTGCTGTGCTGATTGTTTGTTTGCTGCAGTAAAATAAGGACAGAGAGAGATAAATAGTTACAGGAAGAAAGAAAGAAGTACAGTGGCACAGAAGAGATCACCTATCACACAACAATGCAGAAAATTGGAGGAAAGCAGGAAAACAAGCCGAGGGCATCCACTGGCCCTGTTCTCCTGTCCGCCTAGAGTGTAACAGCAGCAGCAGCAGCAGCTCTGCCTCTCTCTGCTGCCGTGCTGCACAGCTCATATGCATAACGGTATTCAGCTCACGTTAAGGCCATCGCTCTGCCACGGAAACACCGAGGTTCCTCAACGATGATGGCGAAGCTGGTGCTGAGGGGAACAGCTGTTTCTAATAATAGTGTCTTCGAAAGTCTTCATCCCCAATGGGACTCTAACCCCCCCCCTCACACACACACACACACATACACACACACAGGTTGTCCTCCTTATTCTGTGTTCCCAGCTTTATGAGCCAGCAGTTTCTCACTGTTGCCTCATGAGATGTGATGTCATCTTCAATTTATTATAGGCCACTAACCGTTCCAGTGACTGGCTAAATGGCTAATCCTTCTGTTTTATTACTCAGTGCTCTACTGCTGTGCTACACAGAGCGGGATGCTAATATCTAACTTGTCTTCTAACTGTTACTGTAATCTGTTGTGGGATGTGGAGCCCCAACAGCAATTTTGTGAAAGCAAGTCATTCTCAATATTAGAGTTATTCACAGGTGAATGAAACTTTGGACATATTTAAGACTATGACCAAGTACTGTCAGGGTCACTGCAATCTGTCACTGCTATATTTTTCAGCAATTAATGAATCCATTGTCTCACCAATTAAAAAGTCTTTGTCAGTGTATTCAATGTAGACAATGTCATCAATATAATGATTTTTTACAGATGAAAACATTTAATTGGCTGTTTCAGTCCTAACACATCGGACTGGACCTCCAAGCAGTAATGTACAATTGTCTTAACAATAATAAGCTTGTATACATGTTTTAATATACTGCAATTATCTCCACTATTACTGAAGACAGACCAAAGGTGTCAGATAAAACAATGTCCGATGATAAATCTCTTTCTCTCCATCCTCCCTTATAGTAATATCTTAAAATCAAACCATTTACCAGACAAGAACATGGATATTGGGCAATTCTGAGAAACCCACTTTTACATACAATGACAATGTTGTCAACGTCTGAATCATCATCCACATCACTGAATTCAAATAAGACAATGTATGACTGACGTGAAACAAAATGGGAACTCTGTCTGCTTATGAGGCTTCTAATGCACATGCTTTATGGGCTCAAAAAGGTGGAGGAAGCTTAAAACCTTTTTGCATGCTGCACCTGGTGAGCAATTTTCATTGAATGGGTACCAAATTTGAACAAAATATCCTGTTCTCTTAAAGGAATTCACAATTTTTCCAGTCTGTCTTATATCACTCACATGTTATTGTAGTTTGTTGGTCGCTGCAATTATCCCCCTTGTCTATGCGAGCTGTGAAAGCAATTACACTATGTGTTGGGGTACAAAATCTATGGTCCATCCCATGTTCCTTGACCCTCACCCCTCATCAGTTCATCCCCCATCCCTAGACCCTCACCCCTTCCTCCCTCTATCCCTTCATCCCTCCATCCCTAATCCCTTCCTCCAGTACCCCAACCCATCCATTATTCAAAATCTCAGCTCTCATTCATTATTCTCAATTAAACTTTTTGAAATCTGTTTGTTGGTGTGGTCTTGGTTAATAAAATGGGTATTGTAAGTTACATTCTTTTTTGTGCAAAATTTCCTGTTTGTGTTTCCACAAACAACTGGAAACAACTGATGATCTGACAAGCACACCCATTTTATGCAAAAATTGGTCGGGTGTGCGGTGTTGAGAAAGCAGGCAGGCAGCAGTCTTTTCCTTCATTTCACCAGTGAACACCCTCATGCAGCCCCATGGTAAATATAGGCAAATGCAATTTCACTGTTTTGCACCCCAAATACAGGAGCTAAAACTGTAACAATTGCTTTAGGAAAGTGCTAGAGGGGCACCCATGGGGTTATTAGATAACAAAGTGAACCTTTGAGAGCATGAAATGTGCTCAGCCAATTTCATGGCAATCTACCCATTAGATTGAGAAATATTGTATTACAGGTTGAAATGTGGCCTTATGTGGAGGAGGGGTGGCCAACATTAGGATTGTTTAAAAAAAGAAAAAAAGTTTTGGACTGACTGATCCACCTACTGACCCTGCTGCTGTAGTTTCATAAAGAAAGAGCCTGCTTTCTCCTTACTGTCACTTACATTTACATGTACTCTGAGGTTTTTGAGTCCAGGTAAAAAAGGCCTTCCATGATGTAAGGCTTTGACTGCCCCAGTTGTAAGTAAATATCACCTTGCTTTTTAGATGGTTAAAGAAGTAGAAATGATTGTCTTCATGCTTTATCCACTTTGTCATTGCGGTCTGTGACCACAGAGGGAAATTGTTCCATACGCACTTGCCTTTCAGAAAGTTTATTTCCCTCCAGCTTGTTGGGAAATGCATGCGTAAGCATCTTTACAAACTGCAAGCAATGCTGGAAAGCGGGAGGGCTGTGAGTGGAATCTTAACTGCAGCTTTGCACCTCAGATAAGCTCGATAGGAGAGCAGTGGTGCAACATTCCCCTGGCAGCCTCCTCCAAAGGTTACCTGCAGTCAACTGAAGCATTTTGATAAGTAGTTCATCAGAACACCTGCAAGGCTTTTAGGAGCTGATATCAATAATAGAAATGATGCACATTTTATTTATTGTGTTAGTTTTCTGTTATATTTGATGCAGGTTTTATTTGAAAGGAACAACTCTTATAATGCAATTAAAATAATAATATATAATAATAATAAATAATGCTTATGAAGTCAACTTACTAAAATATAAATAAAAGAACTATCCAAGAACGTAGTTCTAATTACATAGTTCCAAAAATTACAAAATTATAGATCTGTACAATAACGTGTTGTCCTTTTTACTTTCCCAACATAAAGGTCTAAATTGTGCTTGAAATAAAATTCTGTGGTAAAAATACTGATTTATTTGTTTATTTATTACTTTTGTTGGCTTAAAAGTTGTTAAATTTAGATACTGTTCCCATCATGCTTTGGGTGATGTAAACAGAAAGCACAGAGTTGCAATGGAAATGCAGTTAGCATTGCCTTATTTGTTTTAGCCTATATTTGTTTACATTTTGTCAAATTTGTACTATAAAATGTCATGATGAACAATTTATCAGTGTCTCCTGTTTGGACTGTAACCATGGATGTACACACATCGCCAGATCACTTTGATACTGAAGAGAAAGTCTAAACATGATTAATATGAGGCCTAGATCTAAAGGTTTGAAGAGTGTCTGCTCACTTTTTAATTGTGAATACCTCTTAGATTTCAGCAAAATAAGTGCACTTTGATGGTACTATAATTTTACTGTGTAGCCAATAAACTGTCAAATCATGGCAATAATCATGTATGGCGAGGCACTGTAATCATGGTTGCAACATCAACATCAGGGGCTCTACAGAGAAATGTTTGAAATGATTAATGTTTTGACGTTTGCTGGCATTTCTACATTTAAGACAGTTGAAAATAGCTTGAAAGAGAGAGCATGAGTGGTGTTCATCTATGAGGCAGAATGTATGCAAGCCATCCTAATGTGCTGTGACACAATGCATTTCACACACTGTACAGTGTTATTGTTGAAATGAATTCTGAGAGCGAGGGACAGCAGCAGAGACACGTGTTCCCTGAGGCTCAGACATCACACATCAGCTCACAGAGCAGCAAAACAAAAACACTACAAAGAGACAGTTCAGCATGTTAAAGCTCCTGAAAACCTTGTTTTTACCCTTTTTTTTCTCCTTGCAAAGCACTTTCTGCTGTGGGTTTTTATACTGCACATATGTAGACTGTATACTGGACATGACTTGTGAATTGATGTCCATAAACTCATTTAGAAATCCTATAAAAAGGCATTCCTTATAACTGCATATCTTGCTTCATAATCGTCAGATACAGACTTTTTCTTCAGTAGCAACAACTTTTGGCATTTCTATTCATTAATTAATAAGACATGTTTATAACACACTATAATGTAGTTGTAAGCACTGTGTTTATTATTATTACAGTTTCTTACAATTGGCAAAACACATTTCTCAATGCTGACTTCACTTTTTCCAAACTCTTCACAAAGTCAGCTCAACAGTAGTCAATGTGGACTGAACTGTAGATCACTTTTCATTGCTTTGACACAAAATGCATTCATTGACTACATCTTTGAAAACTCATGAACAGTTTTCTCACTCAAACTAAAAAAAAACCGAGATGAATTCTTTTCCTCATGGAGGTGGAAAATTTATGACCATCAGCCACATGATCAGATGACACAATGAATGCTGGATGCCTGGAAATATCTGCAGAAGATTGCCAGGGATGGATCAGATGCAAAAAGATTCTTTCCCAGGTGTGCTGTAAGAGAGGATATAAGGTGTGATTTGGATGAGAACTTCTGACCAAATATAGAAGACAGGGTTGACTAGCACTGCTATATATCTGTATGTGAAGCTATGCTAGACATGTATGTATAGTGAATACATACACATTTCGTTTGTATTGCATTACTGGGATTACTTTAATTTAGGAATAAAGCCTACTGAAGCATAGTGTAGCATTTCTGATCTGTAATAAATAGCATCCATACAGTAAAGAGATGCCACAATAAAATCTTGGTTTATGCAAAAATAAAATAAAAGCTACTTTAAAGACAATCGTGATACATATTGTAATGCTACCAGAAGTTTTTTAGGTTAGTGTGTCATGAGTGAAAGAGTTTTCGTGTTGGGAGACAAATGTTGTCAGATTATAAGAAATTAGAAGAGTTGATCCTTAGAGGTGTATGAAATGCTTTGGTTGCATTAGTGCATTCTAGAGGTAATTAACTGTTGTGCTGAGCTACATGTTGGTAAACAGAACTGTACGAAGGATTCTGAAAAAGTGAAGTCAGTGTAGAGAAATCTGTCTCCTGTGAGGCATCTGTAACTGTGTAATGATGAATGATGGACAATATAACAGATGTAATCATATAAAATAATATGATTACATCTGTAATCAAATATTGTCAAATATGAAATATTATGAACAATGTATGTACATGCTTTAATTGTATTCTTTATATAACTATACTAGTTAAATATTTGTATTAACAAATAGCTTATTATAATTATATTCATAATAAAGTATTCTTCTTTACCCTTCCAGTACAGCCACAGGTGATGCAAATCAATGTTCTCTATTTTTAAATATCATGTTTGCTGAGTTTATGAAGTGTAAAACTTCTTTGACCATGAATTATTGGCATTTCATAAATCATTGCAAAGAATTATTGGGTTTGCAGTGATGGAGCATGTGATGCAGAAGACATCTGTCAGATTATTTGCCTCTGTGAAAGATGTGTGGATTTATTGTTGCGGTAACACTGACTGGAAAACAGATACTTCTGTCAAATCATATGAGCTGTCATAACTTTATGATAAGTGAACAGAGATGAGGATGTGGAGGACCAGTGGTGGTTCCAGTAGAGCTGTGGGAGGAGTGGGTAGAAGTGCTGACATAGGGCTGCTGCAGCAGCAGCAGGTGAAGGGTTCAGGCTGATGTGGTGACTGGAGCCACTGATGGGCAGGTGCAGGAGGGAGCTCTAACTCTCTTAGGAGTAGTGGAAAGAATTGGAGCGAGCAGGTCTGTGACTGTTCCCGCTGCTTAATAAGAACTGACGTTACACAACATAATCCACCTCAGCAGTCTGTGCTACAGCTCAAGTTATTTTTGAAAAGAAGGTACAGACTGCATGGAAAGCTGCTGTATTCTGCCCCCTGAAAAGCCCAGACTGTGAATCATGACTCACAGCCATTCTCTCTCTCACACTCACATATGTGCCCTATGATATCTATTCACACACCATCACACGGCAACACAGACTCACACTCTATTGTCTTATTACTTCATACTTATGTTTTCTAATCTTGCAACCACCTCTGACTTTATTCCCCACATGACCTACACCTGATCACAGCTGTAAAGGACCAGGATGTCTCTTCCAAAAAAACACATTTGGATGTTTTAGTCCATACTCAATATACAAAATGTGTAATTTCACATTTTTGTCTTTTTCAAATCTAGATTTGCATCATCACACCATCACAACAGTTCTCAGGAAACTGCTGACTTAGCTGCCAGATCTCTAGCAAGGAGTGATTTAAGAAAGTTTCCATAGAGACCTCTAAGTGCAGTGGTTGCCCCATATAGTACACTGTAGAGAAATGTTTTCTGCCTCTTTTGATGGGTCAGTACTGAAGTGCTGAAACAGTGACTTTGAACATATCTGGCAATTTTTGTGATTTTACACAGAGCTTTACATGATTCATATTATTGTATGTCATATTTTCATAATATTCCCAAAGTCATTTATATTTCTTTATTATCAAAATTGTATTTCATGACTTTAACTTTTTTTTTGCCAGTTTTGCCTTCATTTGACAGAGGACAGTATTGAAGCAGACAGGAAATGAAGGAAGAAAGAGAGAGGGGTGACATGCAATGAAGTTCCCCAGCTGGAATGAAACTGGGGATGGGTGGGAATGTTGTGAATATGTGGTATGTGTTAGGATATCCCCCACTTTATCAAACTTTACCTTTAATTTGTTATTAAGTAACAGTTATGCTCTGTATCTACTTAAAGTGTTTATGATATTTTTCTAATATGATATGATATGATCTAATATGTATATCATTATAGGGCTATGTCAATCTGCACATCCTGCACAGATAACAGGGAGGAAATGTGAATGTTAGTTGTCTGTCATAGGCGCTATTGCAGTTGTCATGAACTGGCTCAGGCTCAGTGACAAAAAAGGGATATTCACACATGAATAAGGTTACTAAAAATCACATCTATTGTCAACCTAAGATAAAATAATATAATGTTTGTGAGCTAGATCAGTAATGAATGCAGTGTGTGGATAAGTGTAGTGTGTGATGCATGCAAACAAAACCTTAACCAAACTGACTGGTGGAGGCCTGGGAGGAAGAGTAGAGAGAGACGTTAATGATGAAGCCACTTAATTGGCTGAGGCCTAAACTACTCATGTGTAGGTAGTTTCCAAACGTCCCCTCTAACTCTGCCTTTTGGCTCCTGAGCCAGGAAGCCAAACCAACTTCACAAGCAGAAGGCAGAGAGGGGCATCACAGTAGTAATAGCTGAATGCTGCATGAGGAGTATTCATAACACACCCACATCAGGACCAGTTACTAGTGGTCTTCACGGGTCCAAAATGTTGACCCGACCTGAAACAGACCCATGGAAAACCCACCTGACCCCAACATGCATAAATTAATTTTCAAAAAGAGAGAGACCTGGCCCGAATAGACCTGAACATAACATAACCCAATCCAAAATGTGGTTGACCCGAACAGAAAGAGAACGCAAACATCGGCAGCAGCCTGAGGCACTATCAATTAATTCAATCAATTAACAAGCAGCCGCGGTGGGAAAAAGCAGCAATATTATAATAGCAATGCCCTAAGAACAAATGTAAAGTCATAGAAATTAAAATAATTTGTTTATATGCTTCAAACACATATTCATAACATATAACTAAAATTCCTATTCCATCTCCTGTAGCTACCAACAATAAAACCTTTTGTAGCAAGCTGGGTGATGAACAGATAAAAAGACCATGTGGTAACCTATTTACTCTTTTATTTTATTTAATATAAATGAATAAGAAATGTAATATTTGTGAATCAAATTCCAAAATTAATTTAACTTAATTTAAATCTTGTAGATTTTCCTAAAATAAGCTTGGCTTCAGTTCCCATGTCAGAACCTTTTTCTCATCTTTGCATAAAACAGGAGCAAACAGCTGATGATCCAGTTGGTTTTACCTCCTTGTTCTCCTTTTCCTTTAACTTGTTCTTCACATTGAATCACTTCACAGTTTACATTTTCCTCTCACTCAAAACACACTGTTTTCTCCAGCAGTGATTGTGACGTACCACATGATCAGAGCTGATACCGCATACACTCCGGTCCATTCAGATCCACTCAGGTATTGGACACTGGCATACAGACCTGAGACCTGTGGCAGTAAATGGAGACCCGACTAGACCCGATTAGACTGAGCAGAATTTGGACCCAGTCCAACTCCGGTCCTGGGTCAGGTCTCAGAACCACGTGTACCTGTGAAAACCTCTTCCAGTTACCACCACACAGCCCAGAATTATGTGCCAGTTTACTGCAGTGAAACTAGAGGCTCATGTATTTTTTACATTATAATTCTTCAAGTTTTCATTTTGTGTAAATGCCTACATAGTAGTTTCCATTGTTACTGGCAGAGTCTGCCACAAAGGACTGACAGGAAACTATGCATGTACAGTACATACTACACGTGATGCAGAAGACAAAAGGAAGTGCTTGTGTTCATTTTCATGCATTTTATGCATAAGCCAACATTCTTTCACAAACTGTGTTGGTCAACATTGTTGGTCTTCTTTAGACTTTTTCTATTAAAACAGTATGTGGTGATAAATCCTCTCAGCCCACAGTTTCTCTGGCTGCTCAGCTAACAAATACACCAGCTGTTATTCTTCTGTTGTAATTCTGTTATGTAGCTGCTCAAAATGTGTTTGAAACCCCCAATGGTCAAAACACATATCATTCTGAGCATAATTCTGGGAGCCTTGTTATTAATTACTTACTATTTACCACAAGTAACCAACATCTTGTTTTTATTTTAAGTCATTACCTATTATTCAAAGTTATTACTTTATGTTCACAAGGTAATGCAGCTGCAAATATGTTTTTAATCTTTCCCTGGTGGTGAGTTCAAGTACACTGACAAGTATACACATTTAAGATTTGAGAGTTGCCTTTAAGTTCAAGAAAAGACCAAATTCATGTAAATCTTTTCTAATTGTCCATATTGTTGTCTCATTTAGCTTGCTGGATTTTATTTGAACTTCAGACAACACATCTGTGAATTGCCTTTGATGTCCTCTGTCACTTTTTCCATGAATGCACCATGGAGGAGGTTTTTATAAACCTACTGTATATGACTTCATGACAAAAATCATATGGGATGGATTAACTGAAACAATTGCTGTTTAACCGTAACCTTTAACCTTAAACCAGAGTTCTAATCCTAAATGGACCTTAGTTTTAACTCTCACTCTAACATAAATTAAAAGCTAATTCTAATCTCAATTTAAAATAAACTGTTGGATGAGTGATGCAGGTCTAAAAGCCAAACCAGTTCTCATAGGGATAGAAGAAACAGAACAACACTCAGACACAGTAAATTACACAGGGCAGGAGAGATCCATGACTCAACAGCCTGTCCATGTTGATGTGCTAACCTTCCTCTCACCCTGTGTCATTACCGCAGGACTACACCATCACCATGTACTTCCAGCAGTCCTGGAGGGACAAGCGCCTCTCCTACACTGGCATCCCTCTCAACCTCACCCTGGACAACCGGGTGGCAGACCAGCTGTGGGTCCCTGACACCTACTTCATTAACGACAAAAAGTCTTTTGTCCACGGGGTGACAGTGAAGAACCGAATGATCAGGCTGCACCCTGATGGAACTGTGCTCTATGGTCTCAGGTGAGAGCTCTTTTTACTTTATAGTCCTTTTCCACTGTAGGAACTTAACAACCTGTAACTTTCCCATAACCTGAATTTTTAAAACCTTTGTCAGGCTTTGTTACAAACTTCTTTGCATGGACAAGTGAAGTGGTTGTGTGATACAGTGGGAGAAGTTGTGCTGATATTGCTATTTCATTTTTTTCCATGTTTACATGAATTTGACATACAAGTTTATACACCAACACAAGCTGGTTGGTGGCTCAATAAGGCGTGCAGCTCATTGTACCATGCCGCGTCTTGGTTTGCTCCACTGAGCACTGTGATACTGTACTGTCTATAATCTTTGATCTTTTTGGTATTTTTTGCCTGTGTTGTAACCCCATTCCTCCCTGCAATATTTGCAACTGATTTGCTGAGCAAATAGTGATAAATATGTCCATATCATGTATCATGTAGACACGCTAACAAAGTTTCATAATCTGTGTGACAATTACAAGTACATTGCATTTCCTTTAGCTGCTTCACAATAAAAGCCTTTCACTAGTTTGACAATATAAAGCATTGGAGCAGGAAATGTTTAGTTTGCATTAGCAGTGACTTAACACAACTCAAATACAGTGCTGGCTGTGAGAAAGCGATCAGTAAACAATAAATACGGCTGATATTTGAAAGTATGAACAGGAGCAGGAGGGAAACTAAATTCCAAACCACAGAGATTTAGTCTGTAGTGTAGTATATATTAGGGTAATCAGTCATGAAGTGTTTATGGTGAATTGTAGAAAGTCTGTGCAATCTGAATTCTCAGCATATTTCAGCTTTGTTTGACAACATACTGTACTCACTGTGTGAAGCTATAACATCATAATTTCCTTCATTATACCCTGTTTAACCCCATCAGACAAAGGTGTAAAGTCATCTTACTCTGGTCACACTGTGAAAGGAATATGTCTGACTGTATTACATAATAAAAGACAACCAAATTAGAACTCACTAGAATCATGTTTTATTTGCAGAATTTAGTTTCCAACAATAAAGTAGACAACAAGACAGAGAGTAATGTTAAATAAAAACTCAGTCTTAAATCAATTAATTAATTATTGACTTTTCTGCTGCTGCTGCCAAAGATTTATTTGTATTTGTATATTTATTAGTAATTTTTGTAAACACGATAGTAAAACACTACAGAGTTAAGTGATAGTATTTCAAAAATGATTACTTGAAAATAAACATTATAACAAGCATCATGAAACTGTACAGTATAATGAGGTAGCCATTTCAGATTTGTAGTAGCCACTTTGTGACATCTTCAGTAACACAAGAAAATGGTGATGATGGACCTGCTGCTGGTTCACTCCCTGTGACTGCTTCTTAAACTGAAGGCAAAACTGCCTCACATGACACACATACATGTGCAACCTTTTCATCTGCGAATGATGTCATTCACATCTGTTGTAAAATTGCATTTCATTGAACTATCTTGCTCAAAGTAACATCACTAAATGAAAGTAATTATACTATTCAGTTTGATGTCAGTAGTTTTTACAGACATATTTGAAATGGCCCTGCCCACAGCGGTCATTAAAGTTATTACGATTCATCCTGTGCATTTCACCCAAAATCACAAATGGTGGTGCTCATGGTGGTGCTAGAGAAAGTCAGGGGATCACCAAAGTTAGTAGGCTTCATTCAGAGGGGTCACGTCCCCTCAGATATTTGAGATTGGATAGCTTCAGAAATTATTACTTTTTACATTAAGTGTTTTTAATATACCTTGATAATATGATGTAAACAAATGTCTTTATTGGTATTCAACTCCTTCCAGCTGGAGAGCACTATTTAGTAGAATCAGAGCTAGTGACAGCTCAGGAAGTGTGAATAACCAATCTCAGCTCACACCATGAATAAATTTGTAAATTACTTCTAACTTCTGAATTTCCTTTTAAAGTGACTTTAGGATCGGTGGTTTTAATTATAACCCACAGGTCATTAACATTAGTGTTAACTTGTTGTCCTTTGATATTATTAGCAGCTAAAATTTGCACGTCCTACAAAACAGGACATAAGAAGATTTTTTAAGAGTCAAGAACTAAATAGTGTCAGTCAAAGAAGCAGCTACATGTTTGTGAGCTTTCTTTACTCACCATTAAATAATCAACGGTGCTGGCTAGCTAACCAGCTAATGTTAACGCTGAGTTTAAAATCTTTTGACTAGCATTTGTTTTTTGTTTTTCTTGTTAAGTATGGCAATTAAATGCAATATAGTCTTAATAAGTGTCATTCAATTATAGTTGTAGGTAGACACTGATAGAGGGCTGGATCATAAACATAGGAGCCAAAGCAGATAATTACTATTTTGGAACTGTAACTAAAAACTACATCAAAAAGTTCACTGCATGATGCCCCTGACTTCATTGTCTGGAAACCATGGATACCATGGAATTTCATGGCAGTCCATCCAATAGATGTTTGGACCCTAAAGTTTTGGAGCAGACCAACTGTCATGTAACTGAGCACATCTTGCAGCAGTACCCTTGGCCTATCCTCAGGGCACCACAGGGTGATGCTGCACCACTTTGGGAACCACTGCAGTAGGGAGAGCTGCAGTATATCAGTAGAAATTGGGACTCATTACACTGCCTGTCAGCCAATCACAGTGCAAAGTTGGAACTAACTGTTGTGTAATGAACAGTAAATAAGAAAAAAAAAAAGTCTCACTTCCAAGCAATAATACTGTCTAACAACGTTGGATTAATAATTACATGAATGGTTGCCTCACATTTTAAAGCTGATTGGCTTCCAGAGAGAAGCAGTAATAGAGCGTTATTCCCCACACAACCTGTGTGTATGGCAATGTGCTCTTCTAGTCTTTTTTTCTCAGTACCAACAAATCCCAATTTGAGTAGGGCTTTTAGCCATATTTGTAAACAAAACACTGCAGGGTTCTAGTAGCAGTAGCTCATTTGCATGGAGAACATTCCTCAAAGGCTTCTGTCAGAGGCTAAGTGTTGCTCTGTCTGCATCTCCTCTGGAGCTTTGAGGGAGAACCAGCAGGTGAATCATTTATGGAGGCTCTCCTGGTGCAGTGTACACACAGCCGTGCCCTCTGCTGCAGAGCACAGCGACAATGAAGTGAGCAGTTAACTGAGGAAACAGTGGGCCAGTCACTGTCAGTAATTCAGTCCTCCAAGTTCAAAGGCATTCTGCATTTCAGAGGGAGAGGAATGATGATTTGACAGTTTTCAGCTGAGTGATTTTTTTTAGCTTTGAGGCAAAGCTGCACATTTTAATAAGGTGCTAACTTTGGCATACATCAAGGTTTGTCCTGGATCAGCATCTAATCATGACATTTCAGCTCACTGTAACATACATTGGGAGTCACGGTGTTCTGGTGTTCATGGTGTCACTGCCCATTTAGGTCATTAGGTGTGATTTTATGTGGACCTTCATGTCATATCACACATTTTGTCACATCACATATTATAATCAAATCTGGTCAAAGGTTTGGTGTAATATTAGTCTTTGTTGTGGGTCTAGATCCAGGAATTCTTTAAGGATATCATATCATTACAAGACTTTTTATTTTTTAAAACACTGTTTTTTTTTAGTTAATTACTGCACTGACTGAAATTATTTTGTTGAAAAAACATCTTGTCTCCTTTCAGGTCTTCACATGGACTTTGCTTTCATGCCACCTCTATATTGCTTTAATTTGCTTGTTAGTCCAACCAAGTTCTTTGTCTTCATAAGAAAATTCTAATCTAAACATTTACATTCTCAGGTTAGTGTCATGGAGATAGGGAATAGAAATACTACTTCATTCAGTTCATAGATAAATAATACATAATCTGCAATCCACAAATATAAGGTTTTATCTGTCATAACTTTTTTTCTCTTCCTATTCAAAGCTTTGGACATACTGTATATTCTGGAAATCCAAAAGCTTTGTCAAAAACGTGTTCAATTAAAGCTCCATCTTCAAGTCTAATCAAATCTGAATCTGCAACTTTACAAACTTTACAAATTTGTTGCAAATTCTGGAATATTCAGAATATCCCATTTCTTTCTTAACTGTAAGTTTAGAAAGATGACCACAAGTTAAGAGTCTCGTGTTGTCCAACATGTTTGCCAGAGGTGTGTTATATCACCTTCCTGTTCTTTACATCAGTGTGTCTGTTTCTATGATTGGTTCACATGAACAGTGTGTGTTGACTGTTTTCAGCTTGCTTTGGTCAGCACCATCATGCTGCACAGGATTTGGTTGTGGTGTGGCAGGTGGCTGAGCAGCAGGCCTCTGACAGTTGACTATCACAGGAACAGCACCAACATGGTTATCATGGCAACAGATACTGTGGTGACTGAATCCTATAGCGCACACAGCATCTGCCACATCAACCAGGATGCAGTTATTTATTGTTTGACAGGAACCTAGGTTTAGCAATTTCAGTTGTATTTTTCAGTATAGCAGGTGTCGCCAACCTTTTGGATGTCCCATGCCACTTTACAATGTTTAAAAAAATCACAGACCCAAGTGCTAGTTCATTTTCATAATGAGCATTTATATATTTATTTATTAACTGCTGCTGCTTGTCTCCCCATCTAGATACCGCATGCCAAAAGATCTGCGCTCCACACACACACTTTATTTGTGCAAATATATGAAAATTACTAGGGCACAAAAGAAAATTAATTCAATTTTTCCAATATAGTACATACCTTGTCTCTGCTTTTCTGTGCTGAGCTGCATGAACTCTGGTCCGTATTTGGAGACTTTCAGTTGGATACATGCCTCTGAATGGTCCACAATAATTTGGCTGCGCGTGGGACTCAAAGTTGACTTTATATATGAGAATATCAGTTCACACATAAATGTGGATCCAAATGCTGAAATCAGTGTGAAGGCCACCTTCTTCAGACAGTCAAACTTCTCTGGCAAGCTTTCCCAACAGGCCAGGATGCAGGCCCCTTGATCAATGTCAGCAGTTTTCAGTGTTTAGTGCAGCTGTGTGAATTTAGATGCCCACAGTGAGGATGCCTTGAGTTCTATCTGCTGCATTTCAAACTCCTCAATCGCCATCCACTGAATTAGGAACATGCAGTGCTCTCTCAAGTGTTCTAGGAAAACAAAAGAAAACAATGGGCCATATTGTTAGAAGTCCTGAAATGTGGCACAGAACTCTGACTCTAGCTCTCACATGTACATGCTGATGTCATCGCCATTGATGGTTTGATGTTCTGACAGCTCCTTCAGGGTTCTTGAAGTAACGAAAGTTTTACTTTGTATGTCCCACAAGTAGACTCAAATTTTTGCCATGAATGTCGTCCCTGCATCAGAGCCAGCACTGTCTGGCCCATGCTTTGCAGCTGTAAGTTGAACTTGCTGAGATGGCCTGTGATATCCATTAAGAACATGAGTTTCACAAGCCATTTCTCATCCTCCATCTCAGGGTAGTCTTGCTCCTTCTTGATCAGAAAGGCCTTGATCATATCAAAACACTCTTCAAACCATTCCAAAACCTTACTGCCACCTAACACTGCAGTAAAGTGGCAAATCCTTGTGAATACTGTCCATCTCCTCCAGCAGAGATCTGAACTGACGGTGTGTCAAAGAGGAGCAAGCCACGGTTTAGTTTTCACCACTTTAGCCATCACGCCATTAAGATCAGAATTTGAGATTTTTGTGCACAAATTTTCCCGGTGAATAATGCAATGGAACTTAATCACAGGATGATTGATTTGACTGTCAACCAGAGTCATGAATCCCTTCTGCTTCCCTGCAATGGCGGGGGCTCTGTTGGTGGTAACAGCAAACATTTTCCCTGATATCAACCCCCCTCTCCTCAAAATTATCAGTGAATGTTTTTGCCACATCCTTCCCTTTAGTGGTACTATGCATGGGCCTTAAACAGCAAAGTTCCCTGCCTATCTCTCCTTTGTCACAATGTCTGGTAACCACTGCTAGACGTGGAACATCATTTATATCCACACTCTCATCAAGAGCTACGCTGAATACCAATGCATCTTTCAATGCATGAGTTTGCTGGTGCCTTATGTTTTCATCCATGTCAGTAATGCGCCTCTCTACAGTTCTTGCAGAAATGGGCATTTCTTTGATCCTGTTAATGATAGTGTCTTTGTTTGGTAACCCATCAAATATGACCTCTGAACTGCTGAGGAAAGCCTTTTTATATACTTTCCATCGGAGAATTACTTCCTGTGTGTAGCAATGCACTGAGCGACTTTATAGCTGCCCTCTGTAGCTTGGTTTTTGGCAGCAGATAGGGTTGTAAACACACTGCTTCACCTCACTTACTGGGTCAATGCCCCTCCTAATTGATTTAGCTTCATCAGCTATCTTTAAAGTTTTTCTCGTGCCTTGTTTCAAAATGACATTTTACAATTGAAGTTTGACACACATTTTCATAGCAGGGAGTGCATACAGCTTGGCCCTTGTATGAAATAAATCCAAATTCTTTTGTCCAAGACAGCTGAAACAGGCAAATATTAGACAACCTACAGTTTCTTCCATAGTCAGTTGTTTGTTAAGTTCACCATGAGGCCATATTTCATATTTTTTTTAAAAAATGTATCCAAAAAAGTACTGTATATTAAAAAAAAAATTGATTGAATTGCTCCGTGTGGCCTCGCATGCCACTGGGGGCATGTGTGCCATAGGTTGCCGACCCCTGGTGTATAGAATCCTCATAACTTTCCAGCCGCCATAATCCACATATAGTCATCTAGGTCACTTTCAATTATGAGCATACATTCACAGCAATAAGCTTCAGCAGCAGCAAGCACTCTGTAGACATTCTTTGCTGTGTGTTTCGCCTCTCAGGCTGCATACTGACTGAACTTCCTCTATGATTGGCACAGCTTGTTAGGTTTGTTCCCAGCCTAAAAGGAAGATCTGCAAAAAAGGCGCTCAAGGCGTTGTGAGTATGTACGTTTTCTGCAGCAGAGATCTGGCAAAGGCAATTCTAGCAAAATTTTAAACAACAATTTGCACAGCAAAAAACTGATCTATGTTCTCCTAATTAATCTCCATGATACGCTGATAACTATTTGTCATTGGCCTGAGGTTCAAGTTTTTGACTGCTATCATAAGTCTTCAGGCATACAGCTAGCTAAGACGTACACCCAAGATTTACTTGCCGTTGTGGAAGGCATGAGAGTAGATCTCGCTAAAGAAAAGAGAAGGGTTAATGAAACTCACTCCTATGCTTGTAAAACTGTAACTGGACGGGAATGTGAATCCAATCCAAATACCCCAAGTAAAAGCCAAGCCGCCAAAAAGTTGAGGAATGCTCCATCAACTGCCGTAATGAAACCAACCCTGATTGAAGTGCAAAATAACATAATACAAAATCTCTCTGGAAAATGGTCAAGAGATGTCATGCGCTTGAGGAAGGACAGTGATACGCTGAAAATAGAAAATGTGGAGTTAAAGAAAAAGATGGCATATCTAGAAGCAAGAGTTAAGCAAGAGCATTACAGCTGAAGATGGTGTTTACGTCTGTATGATGTGGCTGAAAACCCTGCTGAGAATGTAAAAGTCAAAGTCAGAGAAATCTGCGGAGCAGTGATTCCAAAGGTGGAGAATGTGGTGGCAGCAGTGGTGGACATAGCACACCGTCTTGGTCAACTTAAAACTGAGGAAGACAGAAACCACTCCTAGTCATCATGAGATTTGTTTGGACTGCCATGCAAGGTGCCAACCTGCACAGTCGGAAGTAGGAAGTGATCATTCACACACCAATGGCACAGCCATAAGGAGTAATTTGGGGTTCAGTATTTTGCCCAAAGACACTTCAACATGGGGACTGGAGGAGCCAGGAATCGAACGGCCGATTTTCTGATCAGTGGATGATCCTCTCTACCTCCTGAGCTGCAGCTGCCCAAGGGTTCTTACATGGAAGCATGCTAAGCAAAGCGACTTTCTGAAAAGTCATGGATACAGCTTCAAGGAAGATCTTACTGCCACTGGCAAAGCAGCAAGCAGTCGTCTGTGGCCAGCGGTAGAGAAGGCAAGAAAGGAGGGCAAGGCTGCCAACTTCAGTGGGGCCAAAGCATTCATTTATGGTAAAGAAATGCATCCTAATGGAAAGTAAAACTAAACAAAAATTAACATGATTTCAACACTGTTTACACTGAGGTTGATAAATGTAATGGTGAAACATCATCATCTTCATTAAGGTTATGATAAGGTTTGATAGTGAGGCTTAAATTCTATTCATTCCTGTTCAAAAACCATTGAAACCTCAAAAGTTACAGCAGTGAAAGTAATAATTTTGAGTATGTTGTGCAATTGTTAATGCTACACGTTCAATATATGCAAGTATCCTATAGCCTATAGAAAAGTTCTGTCTATACAAGTCATATTTTTTCTCCTCTTTGTTCTGATGTCTCTTTCTGCCAGACCTACTTAAGAGAAAAGCTCTTTACTATATTGCAAAGGTAAAGGTACTAATTTTCACATCAATCAGGAAACTCAGATGAATCTTTTTAGAACAAGACTAGGTCAAAATCTACAGTAGTATATGGCTGGACCATGTATGGTCATTGTGTGAAATTGTGGTCAGTTTGTTACAGGGATAGTCAGTTGTAGTGTTATATTAAATGTTCATCTGCAATTTTCCGTAGTGGTCCCAGTAATATTTGCTGGTAAAGTGTACTGATGTCTCATATCACATGACATGGTTAAGCTATGTTGTCATAAATGCAGTTGCAAGAACAATATTTTCTACTCAAATCTTGGGATGTTTGATTTGAAAGAGAAGTTATTTTAATTATAATTATAACTATTCTAATTATCTGTTAACATCCCCTGCTCTTTCATCTGTTTCACTCTGCGGATGTCTCTCATTTTTCACTCTTCATTGAGTGTTTTGTCAGAGTGATGGTTATTTGGGGTGCTTCAACTGTGTGCTCTCAGTCATGCCTCTATGCGCCCTTTTTCTGCCTTTTCCCAGTCAATGATCATGGAGACAGTTATGACAGTATTTTGGGTGCAAATTCAGGAGGCTTACCTCCGCCTGGGTACTGCAGTTACAGTCAAATCAAGCGCACCTGCAGAGCAGCCGCCCCACACTAAAGTAATATAACAGCTATATGAGTCACATGTTTTACCTGCAAGACTTGTGTTTTAATGCTGTTGGTCATCCTTTGTGATGTAAATATGTCAGAGAAATAAAAAGCTTGCGTCCTGGTATTAGTTCAGTTATAAAATCCAAATGCACTGCGGAGTGTCTCTCCTGCCGGCAGTGCTGCCAGACAGAGAGTCGATCACACTGGACGGTAGAGGAGGAGACACAGAGACACTGGTACATGTCTGAACAGGAGTTTAGCTGACTTCACTGCATTTTACACCAGAGCTGAGAGCATCAGAGCTCAGAGCAGGAAACACAGTCACTCTGTGTCACGCTGCTGACCTCTGCTTCCATCATCTCACGTCGATTCATTTTGAAAGACCAATGGCCAGTGAGGAAACTCCAACCCTTGGCCGGCCAACCAATGGTGTAACTTCATCACTCAGTCAGGCACTCAATCACTCAGTCACTCTTGGACAACCGTGGTTAAAGGGCTAGTCTGTGGCTGGTCCAGCCAAAAATCAGTGGGGTAGCGAGATGTGGTCCAATGGCAGTAATTAATCAGCAGAGGTTGCCGTTTTAAAGGAAATTGCACAGTGAAAAAGATATGTCTGGGAGATGGATTATGGATGGATTTTAGTTGCTTTAAATGCAATTCAGACACTATTCCACTGTTCCAGCTCTATGAAATTAATGTATGGTACCTCAGAAATATTTAACATTTATTGTGGTATTAGACAAGGCTATCCAGTACCTCCATTTCTGTTTTTGTTAATTTTGTCAATTAGCAGATGATATCTCAATTTCTCTAAAAGACCAAAGTCAGGTTTCAAACAGAGTGGCTCATATAAATAAGTTTACTAATGTTTCAGGTCAAAAGATGAACTTGGATAAATCTCTTTTATTTCCAATTAAAACCCAATTGGAAATTATCTTTTCTTTAATCCCAATTAAAGAAAAGGTGACATACCCAGGCATGGTTATTTGTAAGAATGTGGAACAACAATGTAAACTAAATTTTGACACTATTATTGAATAAACAAAACTGAAATTGAATTTGTGGTTAATGAAAGATATTTCTATATATAGTAAGGTCCTGTTATCCAAAACAGAAGGAATCTCTAGATCAGTCTATGTTTCAGTGTCCCAATAAATGTTACCAAGGAATTGGATAAGATGCCATATGATTATATTTGGAGGGAAAAAAACATTATCTTAAAAAAGAAATAATTAGAGGTAGTAGAGAACAAGGTGGTCATGAGGTCTTAAGGATCTTAATATCTTGACTAATACTTTTAAAACAGCTATCCAAGAGTAAACAAGTTTATTTAGCATCAGCAGCCACACAAAGACTGACAGCTAGTTCTACAAACTACAGGACCCATAACGCAAGTTAGCACCGAACTGGTACAGACATGGCCAAAAATATCGTTACCTTTCCACCTTTTTTTAAAAAACTAATTTTTTTCCGTATGAAGTTGAAACTGACCGAAGTATATGGTATCCATCATTCCTTATTTCACATTGAATATAACTGAAACTTTGCTTTGATTTACAACTTAACATATTATCTAACACAATGAAAGAAATGAAAATGGCATGGCCAAAAAATATTGGTACCCTTAACTTAATATTTAGTAGCACAGCTCTTGGAGGCAATAACTGCAGTCAAGCGCTTTCTGTAACTCTGAATAAGGTTTCTACACTTCTCCACTAGTAGTTCAGCCCACTTGTCTAGAGCAAACTACTCCAGTTATCTCAGGCTTGATGGGCGCTGTATCCCAACTGCAAGTTTCAGCTCTTTCCACAGATGTTCAATGGGATTCAGATCAGAACTCATAGCAGGCCACTTCACAATGGTCCAACATTTTCTTCTCATCCACTCTTTTTGATGTATGTTTGGTGTCATTATTCTGCTGGAAGATCCATGTCCTGCAACTAAGACACAGCTTTCTGACACTGGGCTGTATGTTTTGCTCCAAAATGCCTTGATAGTCTTCTGATTCCATTGTGCCCTGCACAGATTCAAGGCACCCAGTTCCTGATGCAGCAAAGCAACCCAAAAACATCACTGTGTCATGATAGGTGTTGTGTTCTTTTCTTTGAAGGCTTCATTTTTTTCTGTAAACATAGGGTTGGTGGGATTTACTGAAAAGCTGTAATTTTGTTTCATCTGTCCAGAGGACATTCTCCCAGAAGGACTGTGGCTTGTCAACATGCACTTTGGTAAATTCTAGTCTGGCTTTTTTGTGTCTACCTCTTAGAAGTGGGGTCTTCCTGGGTCTTCTACCATGGAGCCCATTTTCATTCAGACAGCGACGGATGGTGTGACTTGAAACCATTGTACCTTGAACTTGAAGATCAGCTTGGATCTGTATTGAAGTTTTCCTTGGTTCTTTCTCGACCATTCGAGCAATCATTCTGTTCAATCTCAGGCCAATTTTCCTCTTGCGACCATGTTCAGAGATGTTGTCTACAGTTCCATAGGTCTTAAACTTCTTAATAATATTGGCAACAGTGGTCCCAGGAACACATGCTCTTTGGAGATGGTCTTGTAACCTTTACTTTGACCATGCTTGGCTATTACTTTTTTTCTATTGTCTTCAGATCACTTGAGTTTTCCTTCTGTTTTCCATGTTCAGTGTGATGTACACAGTGACACAAAACAGCAAAAAGAGTAATTTTCTCTTTTTAAGCTGGCTGCATGAGTGATCATAAGATTGAAAACATCTGTGATACTAATTAAAATACAATAGTCTGCTTGAAGTATCACTACAAATTAATTATTTCTTACAACTTTTAAAGGGTACCAAACATTTTGTCCAGGCTATTTTAGAATGTCTTTGTACAATAAGCATGAATTCAGTTATTTTCACTACTTTTTTGTTTTGTTCCACTGCAAACCAAACATAGACATGCACTGATAATAAAATATCTTTTGATTTCAACACTGTTCAGGGCGAATGGTGCATTATTTTAATAAAATGCAAGGGCCATGTCTGTAACTCTGTAAGGAGAACAAAGGAGTGAAGTTTCCTCCGACCAGCATGATCAGACCCCTGACTGCACAGTAAAGACTGCATCATTCATCATCGGAACCAACAACTCTTCCCAGTCTGGCTCGCCCACAAATGACGGAATCACCAGCTAACAAAGCAGTACGCTAAAGAGCCCCTCTCTCTTCATGAACTGGTAATGTTAACTGGGCATAGCATAGCATAACAGCACACGGCTAAGCACAGGACTGCTTATTCTTTGTCAATGTATATATATAGATTTGGTTTAACATTATTCACTGAGCTTTATTGTTGTGATGTCTTTTCATTGGTAGGTTTCATAGTTAGGTTAGCCACACCACTAAGTTGATGTTAGTTGTGCTTCACACACGTACTAATAGTATTTGAGTTACATCCAGTAACTACCATGTCTTGAATGCAAACTAACTACCCTCCTCTCTAACCTGGCACTGTGTCCTACATGGATTGGACATAAACATAGCCACACACACACGCACATGTGGCCTCGGCTACCATCTTGGATCTGAGTCCGCCATTTTGTTTTTGTGTGTTTCCTTTATTCACCCCCACAGGCACATGCGATCCTCTCCACCATCTTAGATCTGAGTCCACCATTTTGTTTTTGTCTGTTTTCTTTGTTCACAGACACACACACACACACACACACACACACACACACACACACAGACATACACCTGTATATAGTCAGTAGTAACAAGAGTTACAATTTGTTTCTTAGTTAGGTACATTTAGTTAGATTACATATTTTGTGATTTAACCCTTGTCATCTTTTAAATAAATGCTTTTGAATATATACACCATCTATTTAATGTTGCACAAGAGTGAATGCTGCCAACCTCTACTCTTCAGAACTCCAAAACCCTTCAGTCTTTACTAACAATTGATATGGTAATTTTGGCTGTAGTATTAAGTCAATTATTAATCAGAGTTCCAAATTGATAGCTTAGTATATTTGATTAATTAATTGGCTATCAATTTTCCCGATGCCCTGAGGTGGTTACTCAAGTAGTAAAAGCAGAAACAGCCATTGATGATGATGTTTGATGAAGAGCTGCAGATGACCAGCACACCTCCTAGGGATGCACAGAGAGCCCAGTATTTGTATTTGTATCTGTATTTGTTGAGGCAGCAAAATTATTTGTATTTGTATTCGAAAAAAGTGGAAAGAGGCTTAAAAATCCTGTTTTTGTTTTTATTACGATTTTAATTTTAGAAAATTTAAGTGTTACAATAAGTGTTCATGAACAAACTATCTTACGAAGGAAGTCCCCACACTGGGTCTCGAACTGGAGTCTCCCAGATCACTGTCGACTGTGCTGACTACTGAGCTAAAACTTTACTCATTGCCTCATTGACAGACAGACCTCTACCTATTTACACATCCATAACACAGAGACAGCACAGCATGTAATGTGTAGGGAAGAACTTCAGAGGTAATTATTGCTTTGCACTTTTCATTGATTGCCTATTTTTACAACCTAACTTTGTGGAAAAGAGAAGGGGAACAACAGGTTATAGAGAGTCCCTTGGGAGCACTTTATGTGTGTCAGTAGTAAGGATGCAATGGATCACAAAACTCACGGTGGTTTTGGATCATATCACGGATTTGAGTCACAGATCGGATCATTTTTCGGATCAGCAAAAAAACAGGGGAGAAGACTAAACTTTTCTTTCCATATATTCTGTAAAACACAGCAAGGAACTTTTGCCCATGGTCTTAAATGAAAACAACATTCAAGATGTCCAATGTTTAAATACAATCTTAAAATATATAGAATATTCAATGCTCAATTGTTAAATTAAATTGCAATATGAGGCATGATACTTTCCTCCTTAGACATGGCAGTGAATGAAACAATAGCCTGTGTCTACATCATCAAAACGTCATGATAACTTGAAACATGAACACACGTCTTGTCCTGCAGCTTTGCTTGTTGAATGAGCCACCAAGCAAACATTCACCACGGAAAGATGCACCGCTAACATCAGTTAGCAGTGAGATAGCTAATTAGCTGCTCAGCTGCAGCACATTAACAGCATGTAAACATACTTGCAGATGTCACTGCGAACCTATTAGATGCTGGTTTGGTTGTTGCTCTTCAAAATCCCTGTTAGCAACACGCTGTCTGTCCATAACTTGTAGCTACAGCAATTTGTTTACTTTGTCTTAAATGAGACATTACATTTCGCCGAACCATGGGGGGTTCACCACTAGTCAGTAGCTCAGTTTTATCTCTGGGGAACACCCCCAATTCCGGGAGTGATGTCCAAATAAGGCAATGTGCATCATGTATCAGGTGGATGTGACTCCCCTCGTTGAGACCTGCTAATAGACATAACAGGGGAGCAGAGGAGACATGGGTATTTGACATGTTTTGTTTTTTTTAAATAATTTTTAAAATATTTATATGAAACAAATATTTGTAAAAAAAAAAACAAAAAAACAACAACAACAACAAAAAAACCCCACTATTTGTGCTTTGCCAAATAACGTATTTGTATTCGGGCAAACCCCTAACACCTCCAACTACTTATTTACTTTGTATTGCTGTGTAATGGAGTCATGGCTCGGTGTAACTACTCCCATGGTTGAGCCGTGTAGCAGATGAGCATATAAGGAAATCTGTCATGAGCTGTCAGCTCGGGCTGAAAGTAGAAAAAACCATTAGAAACTTAGCGTTCAGAGCAGTCTGAAGCTGGTACTTTTTGCTCACAGGGATCACTCCTACATATGTTTACCTCATTATTTGACACTTCATCCACTTTTAAGATCAACAACCGACAGCGTGACATCATATATATATATGTCTAAAAACAAGGAAAAGCATAATAGGTCCCCTTTAAGTATCAGGGGCCTCATTTTTAACCATTGCATACACACAAAATGTGGCTTAAAATATACGTATGCCCACAAAAAAGTTGGAGTTTATAAGAACAAACTTGATGAGAGAATGTGCACACCTGTATGGAAACTCTGACCCATGCATACAAACATTTTTGGAACAGGAAAAATTGGTGAGGCAGATGGTGAGGTGGTGAACTGAAGCTAGATTGTATAATGTTTCCTCACACATATTAAATCTCACTTACTATCAAACATTAATTATAGATCCACTTTATTATAAACAGCAGTGTTATTTGTTCTTGTGCTTGTTTTAAAAGATATAAGCCAACTCAAATCTTACCCAATTACATCTGTGATTTATTATTAAACTATTAATGAACTATTGAGCGCATTTATGAACTTCATCAAACAGTTACATAAAATAAAACAAATAATATAACAGCTCATATAACTACACAACACAAAGACAATGATTCAAACAACATGCAATCATGTGGTTTCAGCAACAGCAGCGTCCATAGCAACCACCATAGCAACAATAGAAACCCTGCAAAAAATCTATAACTGACAAATTAAACATCATATACAGTGAAGATTATGAGAATGCACATTTCTCACTAGAGATGTTATCAAAACACATTTTAATGCTGAAGCTATCTTAAAATATAGTATTTTCCACTGAGAATGAAAGGACTGGTCATGTGACATGGACACAGACCAACCAGGCGGCAGCCACCGGTGCTGAAAAATGAAGCCAGTGCGATGTGCCAAAAACTGCAGTTCCTTGAATGGCCATTTGAGGCTGGCTCCAAAAGCGAGTCAGTCCCCATAGACCCCCATGTTAAAATGGCCAAAGTGTAAAGTTTGAAAGTGTAAAGTCCTGTTATTTGTATGCAGATTAAAGAGACCAGGTTTGGTGCTTTGGAGTAAATTTAATTAATACAGTGTTTATTGTATTTTAGATATTGAGTGTGTAGTTTCATCAGTCATGTATGTGTCTATATACAGTAGATGCTTAACAAATACCACACAGTGAGCTTCAGTGTCTTAGTACCTACACTTGTCTCTACACTGACAGTGTGCAGCAATGCGCCTCTTGGCATCTACCTCCATGTCTGACCACTTTGTTTAATTTCAGGAATTGTTTCATTTGTTGCACCGACAGCAGTAACAGCTGCTGCACACATCAACCTCTCAAACTTTCTGCTGTTACTGTTGCCGTTCTCTACAGGAGAACATGTACATCAATATTCATGACGGCTTTTGCATTGACCATATATGGTTAATTATGGCAGTGAAAGGGGTGGGATATGAGGTTCGTCCACGTGTGCACGTTTTCAAGTTGATTGTGAAAAATACATGCATTTTTGCATGTGTGCACATACACTTTTGGTATGGATCCTATGCACTGTTTTTTTAATTAGGCCCCTGGTCTCTATCAATGAAACTAAATATGACTATGTTGAGTTAATACATTCATAATGCAGTTCATATTCTTTTGTTAAACTACTGTTATTATGAAAGCAGTATTATAGTTCATAGTATTGTCATAATGTGTTATTTGCTATACAGTAATAAGTGCAACATTATTTATAAATATAAATAGCATTACATAGAATATCATAAATAATATAAATAGCACAATAGTATTAACATAGAGGTAATAGTTGTAATAAGCATTCATTTATTAGCTCTTGTTTCATGTATAATGTGTCTTGAGTACTTATTAAAAACAGGACAGAGCACTTTGTTCTTTGTTCTTTTTGTAAAATTTGCCAGTTACTAATGTCACTTCTAATATGCACTTTGGTGGCTATTGTGATAATAAAGAAGATGTATGGTTTAAAGCCCGGACCCTTTGTGCATTACTCTACATCCAGGCCTGATGAGATGGCCCTGTGTATGGTAGTGTACTGTATCTTGGTAATATGTTGGTAATAAGATTCACCCACAGAGCTGCATGGTTTGGATCAGGTGCATCACCCTGTTGGATGAGTCGAGAGCCGGCTTTCACACACACACACATGCACACACATGCACACACAGAGATACACACAGAAAGAGAGAAAGAGAGAGAAAGGCTTGGGTAGAGCAGTATACCAGGACAGACCTGGAGTGCTTTGCATTTAGACCCAAACAGGAAAGAGCATGCTGAAAAGGACAGGGAGCACTGGCTAGATTTGTCCAAAAACAACACTGGCTGGCCCTGCCTTCATGGCTGAGTGAGCACAGGCCTTGTGGGCTGTCCTCATCATTCCCTCTCTCCTCCAAGGTAAACACTTCTCCGTGTGTCCAGATAAGCAGGGCTTGATTCCCCCTAAGTCAGTTCACACACAACATATCCCTTCTGCCTCGCCCAAATCTCATTCAATTTTTCCTCTTTCCTTCTCACTTATTTGACCCCCTGCACCTCCCCCCCCCCCCTCCTCTTTTTCTTCCTCCCTTTTGTAATTCTGCCCTTGAATTCTCATTCCACTGAGGAGGTTGTTTCCAGATTGAGAGAAAACATTAACATGATGAAAATGCAAAAAGCAGGCAGCACACTGTCAATCCTTTTTATGGTGATATTGTGAGCTTGATGGTACAGTATCCATCTGCATCTGTGCCTGAACACAGGATTCATGATGAAGCAGGGGCCAGCATGTTCTCATTCATACAGTTTATCCATCAAAATAGGACAGTTTAATCATGTTACTATCATGTCAGTTGTATGTTAGTTGTATGTTCTTTTGGAGGGATTCAAACTGTGGTTAATATGTGGTTAAAATCCACCTCCATTTAAAAATCTGTTTGTTTCTTCTTCTTCCTTCACATGGATGTTTGGGCTTCACTGTGAAGAATGATGTTTGTGCAGTTTGTCTTCACATTCATCTGCCGAAAGTGGAAAGTTTTTCTGTGGTCATTGAAAATCTGATTTTTAGGGACAGGCCTATGAGCATGATTTGTGTGACAAGACAACTAGTTTGGAAGCTCATCCTGGTTCAGTATTCAACTTACACAAGTGTGATGTGGAAACTTGAAGCCTCCAGTGTACAAACACTGAGAATGGACTTTACAGTGAAGTAGAAGACATCTTGTGTCCAAAAGGAAAGCTTTTGAGATGAAATATGTTGGCATATTTATAGATTCTGGAATTTTTAATGAGGGAGATGGATATATAAAGATATGTCATTTTAAGGATTTTAATGGGGTGAATAAGCAACCACTAAAACTACTTGGTTAAAGTTAGTGGTTTAAACAATGGAATGTGAATCAAAACACTTTCCACCCAGACCTCATTCCAAAACCAGTAACTACATATTTGTTCAAAATTAAGTTGAGACCTATCCTGTTTTCCATAATAGAGAAATCTAAACAACAGCTAAACTAGTCCGGCTAAATATGTATAGAATAAAATTTATAGTGCCATCTCAGCACTAGTGGAATACTTGTGATTTTATTTGCTTAATCTACCTTTACATCACATATTTAAATTCCTTCAGTTGTTCATATATGATATTAATTTCGGTATCAATAGTAATATCACAACTGGTAGGCACAACATTTAATTTATTTAAAGCATTAATGAATGAGTGATCTGCTTCCTACATACTGACAGGTAATATACAGTAGTATGAAAATCATATTATACATTATGAAGAAAAAGTATTTGTTCGTGATGTGTAATCATGCAAACTACTTTCATTTCTTCTCTGTCTCTTCTGCCCTGAAATCATTTTGTTCAGATAGTGTGAGGACATGTCTCTTCCTCCACCACTTTGGGCTCAGATTCTCACAGTTCTGAAGGAGCTGGGAAGATTTCCTTCCCACTGGCATGCTGCAGAATCATTATCCCCTGCAGGCTCCCACAATTATTCATCCAGTGTGCATGCTGCCAACAGAAGGGTTATATTTAGGTTTCCCAAAATGACCTCACTAGTGACTGGCACATACACATGTTGGTTGTTAGTGGCTCAACACATGTAAGCCACATATGGTGTACTTGTTTACAGTTAGTAGTACACAACCCAGCACCATCAGGTCTGTTCAGTTGTAACTGATGGAGGATAGCTGGCCTTAATACCAAAAAGAGATAAAAGATGACAGAGCAGCCAAGTTTAGTCCATGCTGCTGGGCCTGTGATGATGTACAGTTTACAAAGAGACACATGTGATGCCATCATATGTAAAAAACAATTTGACATGATAGTCACATACTGTATATCATGTGGGGTTTTGGACATTTCACATGTGAACCTATGAGCTTCATGTGTCCTATAAGGGCTCTTTGTGGAGTGTCACAATGTACACCTGCTTATACAAAGACTGCATTACTGTGCATTACTCAAATATGTATATTGTTCATTCATATTTAGGGGAAATACAGCATCTAAATGTAGATTTGTTGTTGTCACTATCTCTGTCAACTTTAATTAACAGCTGAAACTGACTGTGCTGTAACTTTTACTTTAAACAGATGTTTCATCACTAAGCCATATCCGGTAGACACAGAAACATTTGAAGTCTTTGCTGCATACAGTTTTATATTCATAGCATAGCAGGAGAGCTCCAACTGCAGTCCATGTCTTCAAGTCTGCATTGTCTATATTTGAATACAGGCAATATTTTCTGTTATTGTTTGTGTCTCAGCTGGAATGTAGACCATATGGGGAGTCCACATGGACTGGTTTGGCAGAAGTGTTTCAACTGTACAACTACTGACTAGGGCTTCAACATATAGTATCGGCTCAAATGTCATTATCAGCCTCACTGTGCATTCTGAATGATGCCTATAAAGACACTAGCACAGTTTTTTGGGGTTTTTTTTATTGCCCAACAGCATATTAACAAGAGCATCATATCTGGGGTCAACACTGCCACAGTCCATATTTCCTTTGTACAGTCAATATTTCATTTCAAGTATTATATCCCATTTCAAAACTATTACTATTCCATTCTGTAAATAGATTTTAAAATTTAAATATGATGTTGTTTATTTCATTATTGTTATTATTAACTTACTTTTGTCTATTATTATTCTTCTGTGATGGATTTTTTGGGATCTCTCTTAAAACAGAGTCTTCCTCAATTAATATTGAGCTACGTCATCCTATAAAGCACTCTAACATTTGTGTGTGTGCATGTGCATGTGTGTGTGTCTTTGGGTTTGTGTGCATGCATGCACGTGTGTGTGTGTTTGTGTGTGTGTGTGTGTGTTCGTGTGTGTGAAATGTGGGCTTCATGAACACACACAAAATCTTAAACAGTTTGAAATAAATAACGGTTTTCTAATGAATAACGCAAAGCAGACTGGCTTCATCTCCATAGCAACGGTGGCTGAGTACCATATTTTCTCTAATAGTGGCTGAGGCCTTTATTTACCTCAACTGCAGAGGGTACCAGGCCTTTATAGGAAGTAGGCTTATATTAGAGAGAGGCCTTTATTCCTATTTCCCTCTGTTTGATAAGTATATTTGCTCATATTTTAGTATGAAGCCTCTCTGTTTTCTGATCTGCTTCCGTTTGCGCTGCTAAATTTTTGTTACTGCATTATGCTATTAAGAAACTTAAAAGCCCATGGACATAATGCCTTCATTTCCTGACTTTTATTATGAAACATTACACAAACATTTCAATATAACTTGTGTGAAGTATGACCGGTCAGTATGGGAGGGGAAATATGGCCAGTGTCAGTTAAAAACTAAACAAATCTGAGGTAACATTATGTTGGATATAAACATTAATAGCCAGTTAACACAGTCAAATATCAAATATCAATCAGCTGTCTCTCTAGCTCCAAGCTAACTTTCTTCCTCCCACCTCCAGCTGGCCGTGCTCTCCTCTTGTCAGCTAACAGCAGCTCACGTTTCTGTCTTTTCCAGTATCTGATTCTTTTCGGGTCAGTGTCAAAATGTCTTGCAGCTTTCGCTCCTTAATTTTCCTCCGCATATTGCAAAACTCTCTCTTTGAATTTGATGTCAAATTTCCATCTGGTTGGTGCCATGTTCGCTCTCTACAGTGTTATGGAAAATGTAGTCACTGACACTTGCACAGGTCCTATATGGTACTTCAAATATAGCTACTGCCATCTTGTGGCACTTGTACATTACTACAAACCACAGTCACAGTATAACAGGCACCAAGAGAAGGGGGGCGGACATTTCTTTTCATTTGATAACGTTAAAAGTAAAGTTAGGCTTTGCTGTCAGTTTCCCAACTCATTTTAAAAAAAGACAAGAGAAAAAGAGAGTGAGGGAGCTAGAGAGTGAATGAAGAGATGGAGCTGGTAAGAAAGCAGTGAATCAGATCAATAAAATAAATCTAATTGTTTCACAGCAGTTACTTTCTCGAGCACAAATAAACACACCCACACCCCCAGACATCACCATCCAACCCTGCAGCGATGCAAAGCAACACCTGATTTGGTCTGAATACGGCCTCAATCCTTTCTTGTTTTTTCCCACCTGTATTTGGGGCCGGCCTTTATTTGTTCGTGTCGACCACACCCCCGGCCATTATTGGATACGGCTTTTAATTGAATACCGACCACTATTAGAGAAAATACGGTATCATGGGTAATGTAGCCTTCCACTATCCAAAACTGACAAAAAAACTTAATTTCTTAGAATCAAAGGAGAGATCATTAAAATTGATGGCCTTAACATTAACCTACCATATTGTTGAGTTATCAAGGACACTTTCGTGTGTTTGTGTTGAGAAATGTTGAAGATATCATTAAAAGAAAAAAATACAGATGCCAAAGGGTACCTTGTGTGTGACAAAGCGTCAGTATTTGATGACCTGGGAGTGAGAACAGGTTGATTTCACTGTCATCTGGTCCTTTACTGAAATAAACAGGGGGGTTAAAGTCATGTGGTGGTAGTTGTTAATTTGAGACAATTTAGAAAGAACATTTTTGTGCCGTTTATTCATGACACACTCTATGTTTACATGTCTCAGCCTACACAGTAGTGGTGTGTGCAATTTTTATTCCACATACAAGAATAAATAGTTTAAAATTTTCTTCAACTCAATAGCTCAAAATCAGAAAGCTGTCTCCCAAACTCTATTAGTCTCATTGAGAGCGGTCTTGGTCCCTTGTCTGCCAATGTGAAGCCCATTGCCAGAAACTTGGGAGTGCTATTTGACTCAGATCTAAGTTTTGAGTCACAGATAACGAAAGCCGTCTAGCCCTGCTTCCTTCAACTAAGAACCATCTCCAGAATTAAACCAATGCTTTCACAAAGTGACCTGAAAAAAGTCATTCATTCACTAATCCTCTCGAGACTAGACTATAGTAACCCCCTCCTTTCTAGCATAAACCAAAAGTCACTCTCTCACCTCCAACTAGTTCAGAATGCAGCAGCTCAGCTTCTTACTACTTTTAACAGACGACATCGCCCCAGTCCTGGCTTCTTTCCATTGGCTCCCTATTCAATTTAGAATAAATTTTAAAATTTTTACGGATTACTTCTAAAGCACGTCTGGGACTGGCTCCAAGCTACATAACAGACGTGTTGACCCCATATGAGCCACTTTTCAGCCTTAGATCCTAAGGTGGGGCCCTTCTGGCCATTCCAAAGTCGAGGCTTAAATCTAGAGATGACCGTGCCTTTGCCATCAGGGCCCCTCGGCTGTGGAACGACCTGCCTGAGGAGATAAGGCTGCAGAATCAGTGACTTCTTCTAAATCACTTTTTAAAACCCATTTCTATTTATTTGCTTTTATGTGATGTTGTCTTTCTACAGTCTTTTTTATATTTTTTACCATCTTTTTACCTTTCATTCTTTTTGTCTTCTCTGTACTATGTATTTGTGTCTTTTGTCTTCTTGTCTTAACTTTGTCTTAGTTTTGTCTTGCTTTTGTTTTTTGTTTGTTCTCAAAGCACTTTGTAAACTCTGTTTTTAAAGGTGATATAAATAAAGTTATTATATTATTATTAGTATTGAAATAATAAAACATGAACTGGGGACAATATAGCAGTGTGTTGATATTCTATGTCTTTCAGCTCTGACTGAAAGACTGAAAGACTATGTCTTTCAGCACATGCAAAGAAATTAAGTATGTGTGTGCGTGACTGGCTGAATGTTACATGTTGATCCAGTAAAGACTTCATGAACAGCAACAGCGTAGCAGTCCTGCCTGACAGGTTACACTCTCTATTTTTACCTCCACTCTGTCCGTCCCTGCTCTCTGCACCTGTTGTATTATTCACCCAGTTCTCCCTAATGCGTTCAGTGTGTCCAAGACATGGATCGGCAGCCCCAGAATATTCATCACAGTAAGAAATGATGAATATTCATGTGTTGAGGGGCTTTTTACGTCCTGACACTATAATAGCTGAGTATGGGGATATGTGTGTGTAGCTGGACACTCTCAGCTGAGTGAAGAGAGGTAAAAGCTGCTCATGGACAGTTTTTTTTTTTTTAAGGAGACGCATAAGTGGATTTTTCCTGACTTCCAAAGTCACACTTGTCATCCCTTTTCTCTTAGCAGTAAAGGCAGCTTACAATATTTTACAACATAGTTTCACATAGTGTTAAAAAGTATAATTTCAGCTCAGCTGATGAAGTTTAATCACTTGTTATGTAACCCAGGGTGTCCCTGGAACCTGCAGTGCTGAGCTCTGCACAGCTGTGCCACATTCAGGACCAGGCAGACTCCTTGTTAAAGATGGAGGTGATACAGATACATGTAGAATACATTTCCAACCACCTGCTTTTATAAGTCCAAATAAAACCATCCACTGGACCACTGTTTAAGGTAAGAAGCTTTCACCACTCATCATACAGACACCTCATCAGTCCTGCTGCTGATGGAGAGTCAAGGTAGATTTATGTTTCTGTAGACTGTATGGCAGTCCAGCCATAGGTGCATCCAGTGTATTTATAATTTGGATTTATGACCCAGTTCTGGATTTCACCCACTGATAGCACCCCCACAACACTGCTGACCTGGGCCTGAAGTAAATGTATACAGCAGACTGATTGTGTTTTACATTCTTTTGTTCACTTTGTGATATAGAGTGACTAAACCAAACTACTGCTGTGCAAATACTAATAGTTGAGGTAATCATGTTGATATTCTTTTGTTCACTGTGTGATAGAGACAGTCTCTCAAGCAGATGGTTTGCAGCAAAATTATCTTTTCCAGATGTTACTGAAAAGGAGAGGAACATTTCTCCATCCTGCTTGTGGCATAGCTATGGTGGCCACATGAATTATGCTCTGGCTTTTCAGAAACTTAGGATAATCTGATCTCAAGGTGGGTCTGCACCACCTTGTCCCGAGCCTGCAGTTAGCCATGTACAGCTAACAGGAGATGTCAAGTCAGGGTATGACGCTGGTGTTAGTTCTTGTGGTTGGTTAAATTAGGTGATGATAGCCATTAGTCACTTATGGCCATTTTCAATTTAACTCACCTCCAAAAATAATTTGGTACCCTGATGATATATATTCTCTGTGGAAAAGAGCAGATGAGCCAGTGGATGAGCAAGACCAAATAGTCTTGGCTATTTGTTCACAGTTGAGGGGGCAGGGGGCACAGAATTCTGCTTAACTGAACATTCAACTACAAGGAGCTGGCTTTTAGCAGAAAATGTGTGTTTTGTTGAAAATGTGTACTGTTGAATAAAATACATGTAATTACAAAATACACCAACAAGAACCTATAATATGTGAATATGTGTAAAGGTCAAATAATAATAAAAATAATGATGTGGAGTTCCTCTATGTAACTGAAACTAAGGTTGACTGTTGTACAGGAAACGAGAAATGAACAAGGGTCTCCCATGTCAAGGTCAAACACTTCGTTGACCCATCAATCCATCCCAACCTCCTTACCGCAGATTTTGTGGATCTATAGCAACATCACACTACTTTCACCTTTAACCCTGACAGACAAGGTTCATAATTCACACAAACAACAGAGTCCTTGTCAGTCAAATGTAAACATAGCCAACAGCAAATCATGCAATACAGTCAAAATAGATAAACATGTAATAAACTTTTAATAAATAAGCAAACTTGCAATGAAACCTTCAGTCAGTAAATATGCATAATATATTTGAACAACATAAATTACCAGCTTCTGACTTTATCACCACTGCCAACAAAACACTGTCTGCCCTGGCTCTTGTTCCTGCTTTCTTACTGTGTAGACGTTTTGCTGCTTGCAAATCACTTATAAATCTCTGCTTATAAATCACTGGGACTGTAATTCTTTTTAGATATAGTAGGCTATTGCCATATTTCAACATTTTTATGACCTCCTCAGTACTACGGGAGCGTGGCCTACCAACAGTGCAAGCCTGTACTGCAGTGACTGGTAATGTGGTAGCTAAAGCTAATTAGAAGCAAGATGCCCCCCTTCTCCATCCTCAACTGCCACAAACTTCTACAGAAGATTGCAGTATTGGAAACAAAAATTCACCAATTGGAAGTGAACATGGAAGTGAATGGACTATGTGGGAACGACACCACTCTACTATGGACTCAAAACAGTGGACAAGATCATGCGAACACATGGCTAATTAACCAAGACAAAGAAACAGGGAGGCTGTGTACTGGATAATAAATCTACAAGTAGTAGTCCTCCCTGGAACTTTCTTGGAGTATCATTCAGGCAGAGTGCCTCTTCAACACCTGTTCTTAGTAGGACACAAGTGTGGACAGCTGCGAAAAGGAAAACTAACAACAAACCTCCCCAACAACCGAGTGTGCAACTGGAGAACAGCTATGCTCCACTGTTGCAGGACTCTGGATCTCCGTCTGATGACTTGGATAAACTCTCATCTTCACACAGCAGGGTAAGGACTGAGAGTAAATCAGAAAGTAAAAGACTACAGGGAAAGGTAACGACAGGGCCTCAAACTCTGATTGTGGGTGATTATGCTGTAAAAGATGTAAGAAGCATATACAGTAAGAACATCAAAATACTCTGTTTTCCCAAGGACATGATCTCTGACATGACAGAAACAATCCTGCATATGGTGGCTGCATATCCAACTGTGAAAACCATCTTCCCCAATGATGTTGTGAAACAACAGTACTGAAACAAGACTTCAGTGATCTGTTGAACTCAGTCAGCTCTCTGAATACTGAGGTCTTTATCAGTGGCCCTCTACTGCCAGTCAGAAAAGGAGTTGAGAGATTCAGCAGGTTGTTGGCACTGAACACATGGCTTTCAATTGCATATACCATCCTTTCACTGCACTTTATTGACAATTTAAACTTATTCTGGGACCACAGACATCTTTTTAAGGCAGATGGACTTTGCCTTAACAAGTCAGGAGTAAAATTGTTCACCTCTGATCTATTTTACTTCCTGCGTCACCCATCTGTTCCCTGTGCCAAGGACAAGAGACAAGAGGAGTCAAAACAAGAAGAGGACATAACACAACGCGGCAGAAACTTTGTGAGAGGGGTGGAGACTGTAAGAATTCATTTTCTTCACCCACGAAACCCCATCCAGGTGACCCTCCTCTCCAGTCACCTTTTCCTCCCTCCTCCCCCCTCTTGGAGTTCACTGACCAGATGAAAGAGCTGGTTACTGTTGGGACCAAACTTACACCCCGCCCTACTCCCATTTTCTCTCTTTTCTCTCCCCTAAACCCCCCTTGGTTTCCACCTCCACCAGTTTTGACACAATCGTCACAGCTGCAACAGCATTCTTATCGAGTCAACCACTTCCAACTTCAGTTCAGTTCAGTATGAGTGAAGCTAGAGTGCATAAGAAAGGAGGTGGAGTTGCCATTTTGTTTAATGATTCCCCCCAATGCAAGCAGACATCTTATGGAAAATTTGCTTCTTTTGAATATGCAGCTCTTCAGCTGAATTCCTCCTCTCAAGCTATGTTCTTAAATATCTACAGGCCACCTAAATACTGTGCAGCCTTTTTTTGATGACTTTGCTGAACTGATGTCTATAATCTGTATTGACTTTGACTGTGTAGTTATTATTGGTAACTTTAACATCCATGTTGACAACCCCCAGGACAGAGGCACTAAAGAACTGTGTTGTGTTCTTGATAACTATGGACTGACTCACTGCATGTGATGGAGCCCATACACAATAAGGGACACACTCTGGACTTAATCACCTCCAAGGGTCTGAATATTTCTAGGGTTGTGGTGACTGATGTTGCTCTCTGATCATTCCTGTGTTTTCTTTGAGAGTGCTATCTCACACAAATGTGCAAACAAAACACAAAACAGTATATCACTGAAAAAACACCCCAGAAATATTTATTTAGGCTTTCTCTTCCACACCTGCCCTCTCTTAGATCTCAGTCAGTGAGCTTGTAGATCATTTCAATTCTAAAATTACAAATGTTATTGACGCCATTGCACCCACTAAAGTGAAGGTTGTCTCTGGTAAGAGAAGATCTCCATGAAGAGACGCCACCCTGGTCAGAAAAGAAAAAAGAGAGTGTTGAAAAGCCGAACACAGGTGGTGAAAGACAAATCCCCAGGTTCATTATGACTATAAAGAACTATCTATAAAGAGAGACTTCGTATTTACAATTTGGAACTGAAAAATGCAAGGTGGTCCTTCTCTGACATCATTGCCAAAAACAATAATAATACACATACCTTGTTTGCTACTGTCAACAGGCTAACAAACCCTCCTGTGTCAGTAGCCTCTGACTGTCTGCCAGGGCCTGCAATGAATTTCCTTCTTCACACATTAATTAGAAATAATTCAGATAATTCATTAGATAATTAGATAATTCGGAAAATTAGACAGGCAGTCAGTGCCTCCATATGAAGTACAGAGTATGTGTTGTCCCTGTGTCCACTTAAAATCAATTCAAGTAGTATGACACAATTTTATCCAATCAACCATAAAAACCTGGAGGATATTATACAACATCTGAAATCCTCCTCCTGCTTCCTTGTTATTGTGCCAACAGGCGTCTTAAAAAATGTTCCAAATTGCATGGTCTTAGATCTTCTACAAATTGTCAACACATCTCTTCTCTCAGGTTTATTCCCACCAGCCCTGAAAACTGCAGTCATCAAGGTACGCTTAAAAAAGAACAATCTAGACACGTTGCTAATGAATAATTATAGGCCCATATCTCCTCCCGTTTTTAAGTAAAATAATTAAAAAAGCAGTTTTTCAACAGCTGAACAACTTCTTGGCACTAAACAACTGTTTTGATGTCTTCCAGTCAGGATTTTGACCTCACCACCACACCGTCACTGCTCTTGTTAAGGTCTTCAGTGACATCCACTTAAACATAGACAGTGACAGAATTTCAGTCTTGGAGAAAACTGGAAAACTGAGTGAGACTTTCTGGCACAGTACTAAACTGGTTTGAATCCTACTTAAAGGACAGGGACTACTTCCTGTCTATAGGTAATTACACATCTGAGCAGACAAAAATGACAGAGTTCCCCAAGGCTCCATTCCAGGGCCTCTTCTGTTCAACATCTGCATTCTCCCACTGGCTCAGATTATGGAAAACAACAAAATATGTCACCATATTTATGCAGATGACGCACAAATGTACATAACCATTTCACCAGGAGACTATAGTCCAATACAAGCACTAAGTAAGTGCATTTCACAAATCAACGATTGGATGTGCCAGAATTTTCTTCAATTAAACAAAGACAAAACTGAAGTAATTGTTTTTGGAGCCAAGGAAAAATGATTAAAAGTCAGTGCCCAGCTTCAATCGATAATATTAAAATCTTGGTGTAGTCATGGACTCAGACTTGAATTTCAACAGCCACATTAAGACAATTACAAATTCAGCCTACCATCACCTGAAGAATATATCAAGAATTAAAGGACTTGTGTCTTAGCAGGATTTGGAAAAAACTTGTCTTGTTTTCAATGGACTTGACTACTGTAATGGTGTCTTTACAGGTCTCTCTAAAAAGTCGATTAGACAGCTGCAGCTTATTCAGAAAGCTGCTGCTCAAGTCCTCACTAAGAACAAAAAAGTGGATCACATTACCCCAGTTCTCAGATCTTTACACTGGCTTCCTGTCTGTCAAATAATTGATTTTAAAATACTACTGTTGGTTTATAAAGCACTAAATGGTTAAGGGCCAAAATACATTTCTGATCTTCTGCTACATTATGAACCACCCAGACCTCTCAGATCATCTAGGACAGGTCTGCTTTCTATCCCCACAGTCAAAACTAAACATGGAGAAGCAGTGTTCAGTTTTTATGCTCCATATATCTGAACAAACTTCCATAAAACTGCAGGTCTGTTGCAACTGTCAGTTCTTTTAAATCAAGGCTGAAGACCTTTTTGTTGGCTGCTGCCTTTTATTAAATTAAATGATTATTTATTTCTAACACTACACTGTAACTGTTATTCTTGTATTTTATACCTGTCTTATTCTATTTAAGCTTGTTTTTGTTTTCAATGCTCTTGGCATTTTAATGACTGTTTTTAATTGTATTATTTTATTGTGTTTCTTTTGCTCTTTGTCTCACTGCTTTTAATGTTTCATGTAAAGCACCTTGAATTGCCTTGTTGCTGACATGTGCTATATAAATAAACTTGCATTGCCGTGCCTTGCCTTGTCCTGCTTCATGAGCTACAGTTACCAGCCCAGGTTTGTTTACATTGTCTCTCCATGTTGCACAGCTGTCAATCAAACATGTCCATTGGTCAGCCCAATAAGACTTGGTGAGAAGAAAAGCATTAATAATACATCTCCAGAGAGCATTTTTTCTTCCTTTACATCATAAAAATGATAGAAAAGGTAAAAAGGGGTGACTAATTGTGATTTTAATTGGACAAAATAAGAATACAAAACCCTTCTGCTATTATAGAAGATCACAGTCATAGCTGTAACTCTACTCATTTTGTCCTCTGGGTTATACTGTTCTGTAGTCTTTTCACTATGCATGTTCTTGTTTCTCAAGACAACTTCTGTTCTGCCAGAGGAAGATAATACTGCATACATTTTGTGGCCCTGAAAAGATTTGTGCAGGTTGCTTTCCAGGTAGAGCAGTGTGAGGCCATGTGCATAAATTATACAAGGTAGCAGCTTGATAGAATTTTGAGGCCAATGATGCATGTTGTGTTATGACTGGGGAAATGAGGAAAAGTGTCTCACAGCTACAGGGCTGTAGCTGTATGGTTTGATTTGATGATTTCACTGTAGCTTTTTCATCCTGCTCTGTATATTTGCTCACATAGTGGGCAAAAGATGTCAAAGCATTATCCAATGAGAGACCAGAACAGCTGAGAAAGGAGGAGCAGGTCAGTGTCTCACTGTCTGTCTTCATTTGACAGTATCTGGTATTCTTTACCACTCTTCAGGTTTAGTTTTTTATGCAACCAAAGGCAAACAGAGGGCATTTTCAAACTTATAGTTGGTTTGCTCAGTCAGATCTTGATTCATTCTACAGGTAGCTGCTAGCAACTGTTAAATTTGCTCGTCCACATCCTAGCATGCAAAGCACACCTGGCTACTTGCAGAGTACACCTAGTAGTTGGGTCGGATCAAGGACGGATCATGTTCCCACTATAAACAAACCACTCCTCCAGAGTTCATTTGGGACTGGACCTGGGATCACCTCATCTAAATGTGGTTGTTTTGGTCTGCAGCCAAGTGCGATTACTGTGTTCACACCTGCCCAAACCAATTGCACCAAGGGAAAACCAAACTAGAGTTTGATTCAAGTGGACTTAAAAGTGCAGGTGTGAAAATGCCCAGAGAAGCCTTTAGAAAAGAACAAGTACAAAAGTTTATTATGAATTATTTATTCATTGGTAAATTGTGACCATTGAATTAAGGCCCTACTAAGGTTGATACTTTATCAAAAAATCTTGTTCAAACAAATGATAACTAACTACTGTCTAGTATAAAATCAATGTGTAGTTGTTTCTCTGTATAAAATCAGTGTGTAGTCGTGTCTTGTATAAAATCAGTGTGTAGTCATATGTAGTGTGTATATTTGTGTTTCAGAACTTCTCATGATCTCATGATCCCTCAGATTTACAGTTGTATGCAAAAGTTTGGGCACCCCTTTACAAATAACATTTTGGTGATTTTTAATTGAGAAGATGTAAACACAGCCTCTCTATGATATTGAATATAAAACAATATTTTCAGCAAAGATTAATGCATAGTTACTTTTTATGTCACAACTTGAACAGAAATAAAAATAATAATAAAAAAAAATTGGCATGTACAAAAGTTTGGGCACCTTACATTGTTAGTACTTAGTAACACCCCCTCTGGCAGATATCACAGCTTGCCTACGCTTTTTGTAGCCAGCTAAAAGTCTTTCAATTCTTGTATTTTGGATTTTCTCCCATTCTTTCTTGCAAATGGCTTCTTGTTTTGTAATATTCTTGGGCCGTCTTGCATGCACAACTCTTTTAAGATCAACCCACAGATTTTCAATTAAGTTTAAAGACATAATAACTAGACCTGTTATATATTTTGTTGAGTTGCGTACTTACATTACCACAAATGTTTACAATGATGTTCAAACTTAGAGAGATCTGTAATTTTATTCACGGTAACAGTCTGTTTGATTTGGTTGCATGTCAGTGGCGTCATATCCCTTTTACCCCTCTACTTGCAAGAATTTCCAGGAAACATGGGAAAGACCAGATGTTAGTTAATGTTATTTGTGGCCATTCCATTAAAATGAAATTACATAACATGAATATAACTTTAATTCATTACCTCGTCCATGAACATGATTTTGCCTCTTTTCTTTTCTTCTTATGTCTGAATGAGGTCAGATCGATTTTCATCGGCAATGGTGGTTGTTTAGTTTACATTATTAATTTTTAATTGACATTGTGGGTGTATGTGATGTGCTGTTGTGTGCAGCTTTGTATTTTGTATGGTGTGTTCTTTGTGGGTTTTTTTTTTTTGTTTGTTTTTTTTGTTTTGTACTGTTTGTTGTTGCGCTGTTGTATGTTTTGATTGTAATGGACTACAGATGCATATTAGCTTCAAGCTAACTCTGGTGCAGTGCATCATTTATGCTTAATACTGCACACTGTCCTGTTCAATAAATCAAATCAAACTCCCATGATCCCACGCTACTTCACAACATCATCCAACTCAGTCTTTTGTTATTGCTTAGATTGAGATACCCTAGCAGCAAAAATTACATACTGTATTTGAGTCAGGGGAGTATGATGGCCATTCCAAAACTTCAGCTTGCATCTCTTGAGTCTGTATGGCAGTATGTTTAGGATCATTATCCTGTTGTAGAAGTCATCCTCTTTTCAGCTTCAGCTTTTTTCCTAGACGGTGTGATGTTTGCTCCCAGAATTTGCCGGTATTTAGTGGAATCCATTCTTCCCTCCACCTGTGCAATGTTTCCTGTGCCACTGGCTGTAACACAACCTCAAAGCATGATAAATCCACCCTCATGCTTAACAGCTGGCAAGGTGTTCTTTTCATGAAGTGTTGCTCCTTTTTTTTATACAAACATACCTTTGCTGATTGTGGCCCAAGAGTTATATTTTAACCTATTGCCATTCCAGTAAATTTGTATAAAATTAGCCTAAAACACCTATCACAGGCATGCCCAAAGGAAATTGAAATCTGTTCTTGAACCATTTGGAGTACCTGTAGGGTTTTGGTACCTTTTTAAAGGTAGCACTGAGGTTTTTTTCCCCAAAAGTCAGAATCACAGTAAGTGCTACTGGCATTGAGTAAAGTAGGTTTTTGTTTCCATCTGGATATTTTTTTTTTTTGCAAACAGATGCCTGCAGATGACCTATAGCTGGGACTTATTAGCTGGAAATGACAATGGGACCACAGCATGAAGCCTTACTTAGTCCAAGTTCAAATTTGATAACAATACTACAGAAAATTAATATTTTACACATTTTTCTAAGGGTATGTCTAGCTGTTCCAAAAAAGGCCATTTGGAGACTCCAAAGGACCCCTGCTTCAGAGTAACTGAATAACAGAGTAACTGAAGCATTAACAAATTACAGTGCTTTGTTCCCTTCTTGGAACTAAACTTTGTACATATAAAAGCATCAAAATAAGTGCGATGGTGGAAAAGCAGTTTATATAAAAAGCAGCACATGGCAACTATTTAAATTTACATAATTTCCTTGTTGTGGCTGTATAGAACCCATTCAAACTGCATATGGTCATTTTCAGAATTTCATTGGCTATACAAAGCACCAGCCATCAGCATTATCTTCCATTTGGCTTAGTCTCAGGCACTTCCTTTCAACACAGACTCTTGTTGGCTCTTGTAGGTTGTGGACAGAACATGGAAGCTCGTATTGGGTCAGGTGAGGTGTTCATTGAAAGGTCAGAGTGCAGCTGCCATTTTGATACCAAAATATTGGAAATGTTTACATGCGAACTGAAGTTATGACAGAGAATACATGGAAGATTAGGCACATCTGCCAGCTAATTTGAAATGATGCGTCAGCAGTCTGTGGGTATTTATTGATGTAATAATATGTTTTGGACTAAATATTTTACTGGATTGGATTGACTTGATCTTTACAAATGTAACAAGACCATTTTTTCAGAGTTTTATCAATGGGTGGAGTACTGTGAGGCTTCATAGATGAGTTGCATCAATTGTGTAATTGTTTGTTGGTGGTCTGACAGAGGCAGTGGTTGTACCTGCTGTTGTGACTGTATCTTGAAATGGTTTGCATCAATTGATCAATTTCCAAAGATATATTACAGGAGTACCCACTTAAACTTAAGAGTTGTTTACATAGCATAGTTTTGTATTTAACAGTCCAACAGCCTGTTTCAACTTCATCAGTCCACAGCGTTTGTTTCCACTTGTTTGTTGGATTTTATGATGTGAAGGCAAGTAAGGTTTTCTTCTACTGTCTCTTCCATGAAGGTCTTGTTCATGTAAGCATCACTGCACAGTGGAATGGTGCACACCACTCCTGAGTCTGCTAAATCTTCCTGCAGGTTTTTTGCAGTCAAATAGGGGTTCTGATTTGCCTTTCTGACCAGTATACAAGCAGTTCTCTCCGAGAGTTTTTGTGGTCTTCCAGATCTCATCTTGACCTCCACAGTTCCCCTAAACTGCCATCTCTTCATTACATTTCACACTGTGGAAACTGCAAGCCGACAACAGTTGACAACGCTATCTTCTTGTAGCCTTCCCCTGCATTGTGGGCATCAATAACTTTCATTTTCAGAGTCTTACACAGCTGCTTAGAGGAAACCATGGTTGCTGAGTGTTCATACAAGGTTTGAAGAGTCAGAGTATTTATAAAGCTCTGAATTTGGCACCAGGTGACATTTCCTAATGGCAATTGCTGACATACTTCAGGCCTAACAAGCTGATTTAGAGTGTTATGGCACACACAGGGAAACCGGGGGCAAGTTAGGTGCAGCGGAGAACAAGTCAAACGGAGTCATGTAGGAATTTTCTTTTTTGAACTCTTTTTTCTTTAGCACAAAACAATCAGCAATCAAATGTCCTGTTTCATGATAATAGAAACAGGCATAGTGGAACCAGCAACTCACACCAGGGACTCTGGGGTGATTTTTGTCTCTCAGACGGAACTAAACAATCACAGGACACAGATGAAGAAAACACGTTTATGTGTGTTAATGTAAATTCATCAGCAAGCACTGCTGCTTGCGAGAGGGTTGAAACCTTTCGCTCATTAAGATACACAATGATATTTTCAGGTAAGCAGTTTTTAAACTCCTCAAGCGAAAGTTCCTGCAACTCTGCACTCTCAGTGGCATGACAGCACTTAACAAATAATGTGCGTTTTTCATGTGCAAACTCGCCGTAATTTTGGTTGACAGTTTTTATACAATTCCCAAATTTTTGGCGATAAGCCTCAGGAACTAGTTCATACATGGAGAATGGTGGATTTTACAATCTCATTATCTAGACTCTGTTCTAGGGACAGACTTTTGCATAATTCCTGCGTTTTACCTACTAATTTACATTGCAACAATATTGGCCACACATCTTTAGACCAGCGTAAAGCAGATGCAATACATTCAAATGCACAAAAGTAAGAATCAACTCCGTTTCTCTGAATGGAGGAACAAATGCCACATGCCTGCTGACATCAAAGCTATCGCGAGAGGCAGGCGTAGGTGATGTTACCTGATTGGTGGAGGCAGACACAGACACAAGGGGTTGTCCTTGCTCCAGCTCTGGTGCACTGCCTCCCGTTCTAATTCTCTGTTTCTCACCTGCATGTCTTTAATGCAGAGCACCAGCTGAAGCTCCTTGGCAGTCATGCCGGGCTCTGAATCAGAGGATCTATGTGAGGTGGAGGAGGTGGCATCTTTTTGAGCTCCAAATATTCAGGAGCAGCCACAGGAGGCTGTGGAAACATACCCTTCTCCCCTAGTTTTTCAACAAGGATTTGCTTTAGATCAGCTTTTTTGGCACTTGTACATAAAAGAAATTGGCAATAATCAACAAATCCACTTTTTTAAACTTATCCAATTTTTAAACAAATGGATCTGTGTTAAAGTCATCCAACTGAAACTCCATCCTGTCTACACAAAGAAAATAACTCACAACCAGAAACAGCACACGTTACCTGCCGCAACTTACCCAATGACACAAAATCCAAAAAAAGAATGGACGAGCCCCCACAGTGTGATAAAATGCCCTCTAAGGTGCCCCCACAGTATGATAAAGTGCCCTCTAAGGTGCCACCCAAGTTTGATGAAGTGCCCTCTAAGGTTCCTCCACAGTATGATACAATGTGATCGTACACCAAAAAGTGAGACAACATGATGTGCCCTTTAAATGAAGATGACATAATGCAGTGCCTATGAGTTGCCGTGGATGGGGTGAGCTGGAGGTTCTGTATGGGTGCCCATCTAGTGAACAAAAACAAAAAATGGAAAAAGGGAAATTTAGGGTTCCACTAAGTCTAACATACTGAAGAGCAAAATTGGGTGTCCTTAGATGAAACATTGAAAAAAGTATCCTGTAGGGTGCACTGTATGTGTGAAAAACATGGTGAAGTGCCCTTCAAGTGAAAAACATGAGATACTTTGCCCTATAAGATGCCCTTATGATGGAGTAGACAGCCCATTATGATAGAAATTAATGTCTGCTCAATGTAGGCTGACCATTAGGAAATAAAGTAGCCGTAAAACATGTTGTAGTTGTTGTAGCTGAGATTATTCCAGCCAGCTAGCTAGATATGTACTTAACCATCTCTTTGCTAAATATTTGGTACAGTACAGTAAATTTGGTGTAGTAAAACCTTTAAGGAAATCATTAGAGTATTATTTACTCAAGATGTGTTTACAACCATTTATCTTAGATTAACTAGCACACGTAGAGAAGGAGATTAGCATTGGGTTACACTATGATTACAGAATGCCAAGAAGAGAGAGAAAATTGACGACAATACAAAGGGATCTGCAAAATGCAGCTAGAGGCAGTAAGGGAGGAGATGAGAGAGCTATAAAGGTATGTTTGCATTCACTATTAGCAATTAGAGGGATGCCCAGTAAAATTTAAACCTCTGCCTAGGCATGTTAAAAGGTTTTAAAAATGTATCCTGTCATGAAATCTGGTAGAGAACCTTTTGAGTAACCTTGCTAACAGACAAACAAACAGAAAGGAGTGAGAACAACTTCCTTAGTAGGGGTAGAAACATACATGACAAAGGCAAGAGGGCTAGTGCAGTTCTTGTGCTGTATGTCAGTGTCTTACCACCCCAAGCAACTGGAAAGGCATGACAAATGACAGAGCTGTCCAATCTTTTAAGGATGTTTGCGAATTCTATGACATGGAGGAAGACAGTATTGTCACTGAATTGAAGTTGTTCTACTCCTCCTATGCTCTTCCTACCAGCAATGTCCAAGCTTTGCTTATGTTCCCTAAAGAAAATGATGTGGACGCAGTCTTTCTAAAGCTGATAAAACTCCTCAAAATAAATGTTACATTGCTGTTGTCCATTCAGAGGCACGTCCCAATTGACCATAACGAGGTCATTAATATTTACAAATTAATGGCCAAAAGAATTTTCCTTTTATTCACCAATCTTGCTTCTCTCTTCCCTGACAAGACCATTTCCATAGTTCCATGTTGTTACTACAGATGTGAGAAATAAACATTTAAAACATTATCTATTCCATATATTTTATTACAGAGATGTTTGCAAAATAAATGTTTAAAAAGTAATCCTTTTTAATACAGAGGCGTTTTTTTTCTTATATTCTGAGTCACCCTATAACATGTTAATCTTAACTGGGGATGTAACCTTTTTACCAAACATGCATTGTTATTCTCTGCTGATGGGGACCCATTGAATGTATCAGGTGCCCTTTATATTTTTTTACCCCTGCCCCTCAGACAGCTTGAGTCTGCCATTGGTGAGTACCTCCACGTAAAGTATATGAGGCATGCAGGGATTGTTTGTCGTGTATATCCTCTGTACTGCCAAATTTGCAGTATGAATGATTGTAACTGCATGTCAACAAGAAAATTGCTTGTCTATAACCCCTATGATACATTTTCCCATTACAGCATATTAAATGTAATATGCCTAAATGATTTTGGCAGCTAGCTGGGATGAGCTTTAATTGTGTTTACTGTTTTAAACAAATGATTATGATGACTGACCCTTTCACTATACAACAAACCCATAATCAGCTATATGAGGCTGTAACCAGGACCTGCTTCTGCTCCAGGAGACTAAATGAAAGGAACCGACTCACCTAGCCTGTCTCACTCTCACCAAGAACTATCATCAACTCAAAGCTCAGAAATTTAAAAAAAAAAAACAACAAAATGACTCAATCATTAATTCTCTCCTAAATTGTCAAACTGTAGTGTTTCCTCTTTCAGATGTAAGACTTCAAAGGGGGGAAGTCACAGGTTTCACCTGATTGCCTGGATTTTAGTGTTAATTCTTAATTACTCATAGTTGTAATTAAGATTGAACACGGAGCTTTTCAAAGGGAAGGGAGCCGCAGTCGTGACTTCAGCAGTGCAAAGGCAATTATGGCAAAGAAACAGATAGTTCAGTTCTGGTCGAGGTGTAAAGGGATTTGTTTGATTGAAGACAGAGTAGGCACCAAGTGTGCTGTGGAATTCAACGTGTGTGTGTGTGTGTGGTAGACGTGGAGAGGTGGTGTGTGGTAGAGGTGTATTGTTCATTCTTTTATTAAGTCAAGTGTTTCCCCCAGGCATCAAGAAATGAAATGTTTTCCTCCTCTGAACTGCGAATGCTAGATGTGTTATGGTGTGGACTGAATTGCCCATTTGTGCATAGAATGAGGATTTCCAGTGGTGGAAGAGCAGTAATCTAAGGGCATAGTACATTAGAGGTTATGATAGATTGTTTTACACAGATATCAGTATATGACTTGAAACCCTTTGTCTTTTAGGATCACCACTACAGCTGCCTGCATGATGGACCTGCGCAGATACCCACTGGATGAGCAGAACTGCACCCTGGAGATTGAGAGCTGTGAGTGACATTGAGTTTGTATATGTGTTTGTCTGTCTGAGAATGGCCATAGTCCAAAGTTGTGCCTCTGGTAGCAAACATTCTTAATGTCACTTTCAGTTTAAAAAAGATACATTGTTGCATTTTAGTACTGATCTGTTTCTTGTTCACACTGACTATGTTTACATGCACACTAATACTCCACTATATGATACCGAATTTGATATGGGTCATGTAAACAGCATATTCCATTTGGATATTCCAAATTAGGCCTTATTCTAAATGTAGCATTTTCCGATTAAGACGTGGGATATGCTGATATTATTTGGGTTTTAGGAGCATTCTTTGGACATGTATACAGCACATTTGGAATATGCGTCTCAATTGGGGTTACGGTCAGCTCTGTGTGTTGTAAACAAACCAGCTAGCCAACAGTTTGCAAGGCTGGGATAGAGATGCATGATGGATTGGTTGACAGAGCACACTCTCTCTATAAATATAACTATAAATTTATATTATCAGTCATATCAATATCACTTATAAATATCAGGCAGCAGCTCACTAATGTTTTTCACCTTGCTGGTTTACTTCACTGCCTGCGGAGATCTTTTCTGTATTCCCGTTCCCACTGGAGCAGAGGGAAACCCTAAAAATCCTCTGCACATAAACGGGAATATTAGTGGAAGTAGAGTAGAATTTAGTCAGAGCACCAGTGTCTTGGTGATGTCATCCTGCATCATCAGTGCTACATGGAGAAATGTAATTCTGGAGATGGAAAGCACATGTTTCCTGAACCTGATGTGATTATTTATCTTCTCTGGTATCACAATCAAGATAAGAAATAAGTGATTATGAGCATTATTAGTCCAGACTCTAACTGGATCTGTCATAAATAATGATGAACATGTGTAAACAGGATGAAAAAGGTGTTTTGTACATATAGATAAAATTTAACATAAGACTGGTCCTTTAAAGCAGTACTCCACTGAAAATCTATCTTGTGAGTATCAAATACTCCCTGTAGACTTGATAGGTGGCTGTGAAAAGTTTGTAGTTTGCTCCTTAGGCCCTGTTCCCCAACATTATCATTGTATTGTGTGTTAAATATCATCATTTTCAGTCAAATGTTTCTGTTAATTTTTCGGTTAGTTTTTTAAATAATTGTACGCATTAGTTGATATGTGTAGTTTATCTTTGTTTAGAGGTTTATGATCTGGTAGAAAGGTCAGTGTTGGGGGTAGATCAGCTGCTCAATCAGGCATAGTGGAAACAGATTTACATCATTAGGTCCCCTTAAAATTGTGTGGTGTTCTGTATGCTTTGAAAGCCTAGATTCTGAGTAGCTCACCCCATACTTACCTGAGCAGGTGGTAGGTTCTGGTTAGGTGAGCCTGAGAAGGTAAAATGCCATTCAGTGGTCAGTAGGAAAGAGAGTAGGTGCCAGCTTGCTGTGAGGCAGATTTTATTTGTTTGTTTGCTTTGGCTTAAGTTTTTTTGTTGAATTTCCCAGGGTTTATTTTTGCTCCTACCTGCTGACCTGCTTCATTAACATCCCTTTAAAAGTTTCCAGTGCCAAATAATATTATCTGCGTTTTATTTGGAGTGGCAGCACTACGGTATGGGAGACCCAGAATACACACAGCAAAACATCTTAGAATGTATCAAAAGGTCCACAGAATCTTCTCAAACCACTGCTGCAGCATTATCAACCTCAACGTTCTTTTCAGTCCTCACTTCACCAATAAATCAGCAGATACACTGCTTCAGGAAATGCTTCAAAGCTAGGCAGTAGCATGACATAAAGTAGTGTATTTATCGTTTTAGGACATGCTGAACATAAAGATCAATAGCAAAAGAGGTGGCTGCTTTGAGAATCTCCTATTTTGGATTTGACATATTTTTTGCCTTGACTCTTGTTTGTCCATGAAGTAGCAATCTACGAATATTTTAGATATTTCAAGCTGGGTGTATTTCTACCATCCAAACTAAACCTGTGGCATATCCTACATGTAAAAATGTTCTTGATATTGAACTTAACCATCTCCAACAAGCTGCTGTCAATCAAACACGTGCACACACTGATGTCACATTGACGGTTTAACCGACAGTGACACTGTATGCCTCACACTGATTTGTCCATTGTATTTTAATATGACTAATTAACACGCAGCTTAAGTACACAGACTTATCAGCCACACAGGGTTGTTAAATTTCATTTAGCTTTTAATAGCTTTGAATGCTTCTCTGCCACAAATCTTTCCAACAATTGTTCCTGTCCACACAGTAGTTACCTCAGGTCAGAATCCAGTTCCTCCAAGCCTCCACAGAAGACTCTTTGGTCAATGAGGTCATGCAGCACTTTGCGCCAACTAACACAAAACTGGCATTTCTTGTTCAATCAGACCTGACTGAAGTGCCTCAGTTGAATAATGGATCCTACCGACATGCATAGTTAAAGTCCCATACATACTATATACACAGAGACACACTCAGGGCGAGGTGCAAGATGAGTGTGTGCCAGTCAAAAATTCACTGTATGCTACCTGAATGAGTAGATTGTATAAAACATAACACTGTATGGACTGAAACTATGGACAGTACTTTTGAAATCCATTTGTAGGATAGGAAACCTTTAAAAAACAGGTTCACAGTTTTTCAAGTCTGTCGTAAAACAGACGTGTCGTGAACACTGAAAAAGGTTTTCCTCACTGTCATCATTCCTCCTGTTCATACTGGCTATTAAAAGATCCCCTTCAAATGTGCTTTCAATGTAAGTGATGGGAGAAAAATAATTTTGTCATATTGTGCAAAAATGCATTTAAAAGCTGATGTGAAGCTTATATCAGGCTTCAGCAGTCTGAGTTAGTCATATCAAGTGGATATCTGACACATTTACAGTCCTCAGACAGTGTTTCTCTGTTGAGCTGCAGTAGAAGTATAGTAACAAAAAGAGGGACTTTTCATATTAGCTTCAAATAAACTTTTAAATACATTTTTGCTCAGAAGGAGGACTGTGGATTTTGTCCCCCATCACTCACATTGTAAGTGCATTATGAAGAGATCTTCTAATGGTCAGTATGAACAGGAGGAATGATTACAGCAAGAAAAACATGTTTACATGTTCATTTAGGCTCCTGACTGTTGTTTTAAGACAGACTTGAAAAATTGTGAACCTGTCCTTTAAGTTCCAACTCCTTCTTACTAAGGTCCTGCAGATGTCACCATGTAGGGCTGAGCACCATATCAAAGCAATTTATGTGTAGTTTGTTGTTTTTTTTCATATTTTTTCATCAGTCATTAAATACTGTAGAGCAGGTTTCCACTCTCTTACCACTTGTTTCACCTGAGCTCTAAGAGCCAGAGAGATGCAGTGATTACAGAAGGAAATACATCTATGACCCACCTTTACTCTCCCTGTTCAGATGTTTATTAAAAATATTGTACATGAAACTTCAGCTCACTTCTAGCTGGATATAACATTAGCAACCCGGTGAACAATCCCCCTACAGTGCACCAATAGGGTGATGAAAAAAAATCATAAATATATCAAGTGGCTGATGAGTTCGGCTTCATTCTACACTATGAGTCTTAATTAGGAAACGTTACAGGCTTCATATAAACATAATATGGCTCAGTGACAAAGTCACTAAACAAATGTACTGTTCAACATAATCACACTTGAATAAGGAATGATGATGATATGAGCCACCTTGTGTAAAATAAACTTTGACTCATTCTATTTAGTTTATATGCGAACTAAAGTTACAATATCATGAGTAATCATTGTACTAATTTTACACTTTCTTTAATAAATCAGGTTTTTGTTTCTCACAGTGAAATTACAGTTAACCTTTAAAAATGTTAAAGTCATTGATATCATGATCACTGTAAACCGTTGTGAACTCTGTGAGCTCCAACTTTAACTACAGTCTCTTCTTCTGTAGTTTCCCCCTCCACCATGGTGCATTTAAGTGCTGATATCCATTAATCTCTGTAATGTTCATGGAAAGGAATATGATGAAATTGAACTCTTTGTTTGGTATTCCTGCAAGTCTGGCATAGTGAACATTTCCTTTGATTAGAATATCTCTGCAGTTAATGTATTTAGATACCAGGAGAAACACGTTTTTGTTTTGTTGTGCCTGCCAATGTAGAGGCTGGATTATGTTCACTAGCAAAAAAATTAATGTCCAGAAAACATTACATTCTTGTACCACACCGGAGCCATGAGGAGGTAGTGGATGGTGTGTGTATAAAGCACAGGACACCCCAGAGAGTTCATGTCCTTCGTCCTACATGTGGTCATGTTTAGGCTACTTAACAAATTGATTAAGGATTAGGGAAAGATTCTGGTTTTGGTTAGCGTAAATGTTAAAAAGTGTTGATTTTATTATCATTCAGGCCTTCTCTTACCTTAACCGGGTGCTTTTAGATGTCTAAACAGAACCATAAAAATCGTAATCACGCAGTTGCCACAGTTTGTTATGTAAAGTGGGGCATAATAATAACAATAATGTAGAATTTCTGCAGATTAACTCTACCTAGCTATCAGTCAATCAAGTGTTTCTTCACATTTTGAAGTCATGCTGGTCTTCTCACATATACATTAAGTTGACTTGGGGGAGGAGGGTGGGGGGGAAGCAAAATCATAATGAAGGCCTTCCAGTAATGAGAAAGAGCTAATTCCCTGAAATCCTGCAGCTGCCTTTAGATAAGATGGAGAATCTGAGGAGAGAGGCTAGCTGGCCCAATTAAATTGGTCTAATTACTGAAAGGGCAGCGGGGGCCTGTTTCACTCTGGTTCAGGCTGTAGACATAGCCCAGAGACCTGCCAGGAAAAGTAAAGGGAAGGCTTTAGTGTTGTTCCAGTTGAGCATGTGGGAAACTGGAAGATGTTCAGCAGTTTGTGGGGTGGATTATGTTTATATTTAGTGCTGGACCGAGAATGTTTCACTGTTTTAATTATTTCTGATCCAGGTGTTTCAAGACTAAATTAAAAAAAAACTAACTAGCTAACTAACTAACTAGTCAAGACAGTGTTTATGGTCAAACATTTGTTTTGTCATTACTGTGGCTCACTCCGCATTGACACTGTGCCCTGCACTGTTCATATTAGATATGAGTACCCATCGGGTTTTACACATTATATCATGAAATCTTGTCTGTATTTGTGTTTTTTTTCCTTGATGAAGTTTCATTATTTGTCAATGTATGGCTATTTGTGCTTAAAGAACGCTTGGAAATGTTTATTCTCCATGGAATTATCAGTTATATTCTTTTGTATTTTGCCCCATTGACAAGCCACCTTATTGACGCAGTTTACCTCAAACTTGCACCCATTCAGAGTCATAAATCTGAACTGAGACATCACGCAAATACTACTGGAATCAATGCCAGTTTTTCCTTGTGATAAATTTAAACTAAAATTATAAAACAGCTTATTTTCAGTGTCTTGTGCTATAGTCACACTGGACTAGAATTATCTGTGGACCTCATGATTTATGATTTGAGCACCACATTTACATTGGACAGACAGCATCTGTGTCACTGATTGCATTCTCCTTCTCAAGCTGCACCTGAATACTGAGTATTACTTTAAAAGCTCCCATCAAAAGCTTCTGCCATGTGCATATTTGTACAGAGCCACATTTTGTTTCACATGTCAAAAAGGTGGAGACTGTGTATTCAGGTTTTTCCTGTGTGGCGGGTTTTCAAAGTATAGAAACAAACCCCTGATCAAGCTTTAACTATGACATTAAATGGGCATCGACCAATCAATGAAGTTTTTGTATGCAATCGTTCAGGCACAATCACAGTGAAATGCAATCCACATCAGTTCCTTCAAACTGTGCAATAAAAATAGATTAAGTAAGTAATGATTAGGAATACTTTAAAAAAATATATGATGGAGGTGCTGTGGGGGCAGTGACCTCATTTAGGATCCTAGTGGCCTGAGGGTAGAAGCTCTTTCTGAGCCTCTCGGTGCTGGCCTGGTGTATCTGGTATCTTCCTCCCAATGGCAGCAGGGAGGTTGGGATCCTTAATGATTCTCCTAGCCTTTTTCTTGCAGCACCTGGAGTAAATATCCTTATGAAAGGTAGAGCATGGCCTATTGTATGTTCAGCAGAATGAACCACTCTTTTCAGGGCCTTGCAGTCCTGCTCAGTATTGTTTCTGCACCAAGCAATGATGTCCCCCATCCCAGTGGTGCAGGAGTAGAAATTCCTCAGTATTGCGTATCCTCTCTGTATTTGAGAGGATACCCGGAATTTCCTCAAGTATCTGAGGTGAGACACTCTCTGCCTTGCCTTTCTCACCACTGAGTCAGTATGCAACCTCCAGGTCAGGCCCTCGGTGATGTGGACACCAAGGTACTTGAAGCTGTCTACCCTCTCCACCGAGGATCCATTGATATTAAGGGGGATGTTGTTTTTCCCTGCTTCTTCCCAAAGTCCACTATCAGCTCCTTAGTTTTGCTGATGTTAAGGAGTAGGTTATTGTCCTCACACCAGTGGGTAAGGTCCTCTACTTCTTTCATTGTTTACTGTGATCAGGCCCAACACAGCTGTGTCGTCAAGTCCAACAAAAAATGGCTACACAATTGTGTGTGTACAGGGAGTACAGCAGGTGGCTCAAAACACAGCCCAGGGGTGCTCCATTGCTAAGGGTGAGGGTAGAAGAGGGGTGTCCGCCTAGCCTCAGCGCCTGGGGTCTGGCCATCAGGAAGTCAAGGATCTACATGCACAGTGGAGCTTTGTGGTAAGCCTGGAGGGAACTATGGTGTTAAAGGCTAAACTGTAGTCAATGAACAGCAATCTCACATAGTTCCCTTTCTTGTCTAGGTGAGATAGGGTGGTGTGGAGGATGTGTGCTGTGGTGTTTTCCATTGATTGTTTGGGATGATAGACAAAGTGTAGTGGGTCGATAGTGCTGGGTAGTGAGGAGCAGATGTAATTCTTGACCAGCTGCTTCATCACTACAGAGAGTGAGTGCTACTGGGCGGTAGTCATTCAGGCAGGCTGGTCTTGTTTTCTTGGCACAGGAATGATGGTGGACTTCTTGAAGCACGTGGGTATTACGGACTGAGCCAGGGACAGGTTGAATATCATTATGAACACTGGCACTTTTTGGTCAGCACATATTTTGAAGACCTGCTCACTGATATCGTCTGGTCCTTTCTTGGTTTTCACATGCTTGAAAGCCCTCCTGACGTCATGCTCAGAATAGGTGATAGGTGTGAAAGGTGTTCCCACCCATCCATTAACCTTGCTTTTGCTTGCTAGTTGCAGATGACATCAAAGCGAGCATAAAAGTTGTTAAGCTCACTTGCTAGAGACACATCAGCACTTGACAAGGAGGGGGGCTTGTAATCTGGCATAGTTGTTAGACCTTGCCACATGCTTCTGGAGTTGCCCTCTTGGAATCGTAGTTACATTTTCTTCCCGTGGTCCCTTTTTTCTCCTTTACTGTACTTTTGAGTACAGTTGCTTCTGTTTCACAAATTAAATCCACCACAAACTCAGTGAATCTATTTATGTCATCCTTGACGTCGAAGGTGATGTCCTAGAACTTGTTCCGGACTGCTTCATGTAGTGCAGACTGTAGGGCAGCCTCTGATTGATCATTTCCTGTAGATCACTGTGATAATGACTGATGTAGATTCCCTTGGTAGAAAGTGCAGTCTGCATTTGATTGACAATAACTCCAGATCAGGTGAGCAGGAATGGGATAGAACTTTAATATTCCCACTGGCACACCAATCCTTATTCATCATAAAGCACATGTCCACTCCTTTTTCTTTCCAAAGTCCTCTGTCTTGTTGGATTGATATACAGAAAAATAGTAACCTGGTTGAATGGACATTTGGAAACTGATGTGGGTGCGGAGATTGTCCAGTTTATTATCCAACGCCTGTACATTGGCTAGCAGTATGCTTGGCAGAGAAGATCTTAGGCTGTGAACACAGCCAGTGTTTAATGCCTCCATGTTTTTCCTGGTGTCTCCTCTGATGTTGAGATGAATGCAGGGATGGTTTTGCTTGTCTATGTGGTCAGGATCATAGCTGGTGTTTATCCTCTCCACATTTTCCTCAGTATTTACAGTGTTTAATGTTTACATTTGAAAACCTTGTCTGGCCAAGTAGCAGAGTTGCCTGGATGAGAGTTTCCAAAGTGGTGAATTGACCATTTCCCTATGCTGATGAATGACTCGTAGTCATATATTATCATTGTTCAATATTGTCCAATATTATTTACAAAAGTTTAATAACAAAAAAGTTTAAAAACAAACTTAGCGGAACTGATGGAGAGGTGACTGGAAAGGTCTGTGCCTTTTAGTCACATTTTAGGAAATACACTCACTTTCTTTTTGACAGTGACAAGGATGTATGTGGATGTGTGTGTTAAGTCTGGAGTTGGACACAGGTTGTGGTTATTGTAGCTTAGAACTGGAAGCAGGGGGAAACAGCTAGCCTGGCTCTGCCCAAAGTTTAATCTGTAAATAAAAAGAGAGACGTTTGTTGGTTTAAGGGGATTCTAAAAATATTTCTCTCATACATTCATCATAGTTTGTTTGGCTTTCATATGCCTGAAGAATTGCTATTTTTGGTGTTTTCTGTGTCAATCCAATAATGAGTTATGAGACACCTGACGTCATTACTCCATGTTTGCTTTTGCCCACTCATGTTTCATCTGGTTAATCATTTTCTCACCTCCATCAACACCACCACCAAAATCATCAACCCATGATTTACAGCATAAGTTTGGGGCAGTTTGTTTGTAATGAGAAAGCCAACCACTAATTTTATTACTTCTGGTAGGTAGACCAGTTATTGTTTATGGACCAAAGTTTGGTTACAGCATTCTCATCTGTTCATGTGGACTGTACCAAGTAAGAAATAAAAAACACTCCTGAGTTCCAAACTAAACATGGCAGGTGTGAAAGTGCCCCCAGCTGTCAGCCTATCACTGCATTCTGTTCATATATGCTGTATTTTCCCTGGATCCAAATGTACTTGTCCTTGTGTTTCAGCTATCATTAACTTGTTGTGTTCCGCTGCCTTCCTCAGATGGATACACCACTGACGACATTGAGTTCTACTGGCAGGGAGGAAGTAATGCAGGATCAGTCACTGGGGTGGAGAACATCGAATTGCCCCAGTTCTCCATCATAGACTACCAAACACTCTCCAAGAAGGCCGTGTTTGCCACAGGTAACAGAGAACAGAGTCATAGAGCGTCAGTTCAACCCTTTTGACTTGTAAATTTTAGTAGGAAAAAAAACATTGAGGGGCTGGAATTCCCTGGTAAATTATATAATAACACACATTTCCACAGCAATAATTCCATCCATGTTATACTCACCACTCTTTGATTCTGTTGTAAGCTGCTGTCACTGGCTCAGATTCAGGTTATTGTAACCTTCCTTTTGACATTGTTACAGACACCAAACTCAGCACTGACCAACACACTTCCAACACTTTATTTTAGCCATGTCTAGCCCCCTCTAGCCACCCTGTACTTCGTGTCTTTCACAGGCTCTTATCCGCGACTGTCCCTGAGCTTCAAGTTGAAGAGAAACATTGGTTATTTCATCCTGCAAACCTACATGCCCTCCATCCTGATCACCATCCTATCCTGGGTCTCCTTCTGGATCAACTATGATGCCTCGGCTGCCAGAGTAGCCTTAGGTCAGTGACTTTTCAATTCTTTACAGATATATTTGCTGATACTACTGAAACTCTCATGAGGAACTCTCTGTTGTCTCACAGTCAGGAGTCATTGTCAGGTTTGATTCCTGGCCCTCTCTGCTCCAGTTTCCCAAATTTCTTGAGACATAAACATGAGATGTGCTGGAGACTCCATCACTGATAGAGCATCCATCACTGTCATGGCGGGGGAGGGGGGGGTGCAGACCAACAAGGAAGCCTGAATCTCTTATTCTGCTGTGCTACAGAGCTCCATTGTCCAAAAAACTAGTATAAAATGCAAAGTCAAAATATAGATCCTCAGTGTAGAGATACGTCACTCTGTGAAGGGGAATTCAGTCTACCTGGAGGGCTTTTAGTTGGTACACTCTGCCCTGAGGGTATGTGCAAATGAGTATTCAGACACGGCACATGGTGTTTACAAGCCAGTATTTCCCCTGGAGGACTGTGTGCTCCTCTGCATTTGAAGATAAGTACTAAAGTATATATAGTATACAGGTACCTCTTATACTGTATATTGCACATTAAATACTGTATATTTAAATATGTAACACTACATGGATTGGAGGGTGTATCAAGCATTATGCCCAAACACCACTGTGACTATATAGGAAGAAGCAGAAAGAAGAGTCATCTATTGATGCCACTGGTTTCAATTAGATATAAGTTTTGTTTTTTGTCATCCTTGTAGTTTATCAAGAACTCAGTCATTTTCTATTATTGGGAGGCTTAAAGGATACAGCTGGCAAACAAGTATTGTGTGTGTGTCCAAAGCCTGATATATCTTATTCCTCTGTGCTGTAGACCTCTGTTGTTGTCCAAAACTTATTATAAACATGTCAATGAGCCACACCACTGCACTACATGACATGTTCCTTCAGCCATGAACACAGTGGTCACCATAGTTTGTTTAGAAATGGCTCCAAAGAGTAAAAACAGCAATAAGATTATAACTCAGAGGAGAGGTTCCTTGTTCACTGCGCTTGCGCAGGAATGCAGTTCCGTTTAAAGAGCTTCACTAGCTTGTTGTGTTACATATCACAACCTCTTGACTGTACTACATTATAAAGTCAAGTTTCCAAGTCACTTTGGATACACATACAAAGACTTGGATACACATACAACACTTGCAAGTAGAGTTCATTGAGTTCATTGTTGGTTTGGCTCTGCACATGAGATTTGTTGACTATAAGAAAAATATAGAAGATTGCCAGCCTGTTATTTTATATTTTTATGAAAAGATCAAAACCAACAATGTGTTAGAACATCTCTCAATACTTTCTGACTTCCCTACCCTACCTCTTTACAAACATCTCACAAATATAGTTTTATTTTTAGCCATGCTGGCTGGCTTTAGAGATTGCAAGGTCGGTTGCTTGTCAATCCACCACTTTGGTGGTAATTTTCGTATTGTCCTGTAGAGGAGAATGGGTGCTCCTCTGTGTTGTTGTACTTATTTGTATTTTTGGGCTAGAAAGACAACTGAATTTCAGCTTTAAAATAAACTACAGTATACCATACAGTATAAAAAAATCGATATAATTATCTCTTTTGTGGAGAAAAAGTAAGAGTGGCTTGTCACCACTTTGGGCAAGTATACTCTAACCACATGGACATCCTTGTGATACATTAGTTACATTGTGATCATTAGTCTCCATTCCACTGCAATGGCAAGAGAGAGCCCTCTCTGTGAGTTGGCCTGCTGGAAGCACTTGAGTTATTGAGGTGACAAAGGCATATCAAGTCAATGGCCCATCCATTCCAGTGTTTATAATAGCCATTAGTCTTCCATTACTCAGGTCGTGTCGTGTGTGAACCAGAGGTGAGTCAGAGTGCAGCACTGCCACTTAATTACAGCCACTTTAGTAGATTTTACAGGAATTTGTTCTCTTATGTGAAGCAGTAGCCATCTGTGATAGTACAGTACACATAAGTCGGTTTTAGGGAAGGCAAAGGGAAAGGAAAGCTCTACCCAGCTTAAACCCAACTTTCACTTCACCAGTAGATACCTTTTTAACATGAATACATGGAAAACCAATTAAACACAACACAGGAATGTAGCTCAACCCGTGCTGGAGACCTTCCAATTTTTTCTACTTAACTAAACACATCTTCTACCTCTGTACTGGATGCTCAGAGATCAAATTGTTAACAGTCTTTACATCTGACTCTGCAAGATGACAAATGTTTACCTACTTATTGACTAATATGTATTATGTTTGCATGCATGCTTGCCTTAGTATTTGTGTCACTATAAAATGTGTAAAGGCTCAAACATACTGAAAGCGATCATTTGACGCACATCAATTGATGCTCCTATGGCGCACTGCAGGCATCAGATTTGAAATTCCAAGACCACAGAACCAACACAGGTTTGTCATTTTGTTCTTTGCATTAACCGCTGCATTAGTTGGATGTAATGAATGAATGAAAAGAGAAGAGAAATGCAGAGGAGGAAAATTAAACTGAAACTAAGAGCGTCTGTGTCCACAGAAAATCATCTGTTGACTGTTTGATGGTTATTTATTTATGCTTTAAAGCGTGACTGCCGTGAAATAATCAGAATGTAACATTTTATTTCTCTCATTCAGAGGTTTTGTTCTCACTACCACTCACTTTCCTTACTTGACCACCGCCGCACTCTCTCTCTTTCTCTTTCGCTCGCCGGTGCTCAACTGGCTTGTCCTATCTCTCTCTTTTTCAGCGGCAGAGAAAACTGGGTCCTCATTTGACGCTCTAAAATCGAAACAAGGTTGGAGTTGGGGTGTCAAGACATTTTGACGTGCCTCATAACGCTTTTAGTGCATGTTCGGCCATCAAAAACAATAGGTGTACTTCAAAATACACGTTTAGGCCTTAAGAGTCCACAGCCACACTAGAGGCTCTGTGGTTGTATGTTTTGAGGTTTTTTGAGGTAAATGCTAATGTAGGCATGCTAACATGCTCACAATTTAACACAATGTTACAGTAATATGCTGAATTTTAGCCACTAATGTTAACTCATAGACTGTAAAAAATAATGGACATATCCACTGTGACATCACCCATTGGTTTGTGGACTCCTGTTTTGAAGCCTCAAGTCACCATCACCATTTTGGATTTTTGGAGCCAGAAGTGACCATATTTGGAGGAGAGGGTGGAGCTGACCCTAACGCTAGCTGCTAGCTGTTAGCTTGGTTAGCACAGTGCATTTACAGTTAACTGTGATAATGCTAATGCTAATTTTCACTAGAGAAAAACATTAAAACAGAATGCACTTGCTGGAAAAAACTGAACATCTGACTCCTAAGAGGGTTTTTTAGTGCAACCAAACACTGAACAAGACTTTTTTAGGTGACCAAAATGTTACAATTAACTTTCATGACCTGAAAACACACTGAAATAGCGATGGCTATGGCTACACTCAACTTCTGTGAATCTGGGGTTACACCATGGTTATGTTACCTAACCAATGTTGTCCTCATGCTAGCAACTTGCCTGTGACGGCACCCACCTGTAATTCAAAGTGATCACGCCCTTAATTATGCATAACTTTAAGTCTTAATGAAATATAAATTGGTGAGTTACATAAAAAACATTTTTTGTACCAGGCTGTAAACATGTTTATTTTTACTGTAAACTTGGGCATTTTAACATGGGGGTCTATGGGGATTGACTGGTTGTTGGAGCCAACCTCAAGTGGCCGTCTGAGGAACTGCAGTTTTTGGCACTCCTGCATTGGCTTAATTTTACAGCCAAAGAGGTTGCCGCTTGTGTTAATCATGGTCACCAACTCAGCATGTTAGAATGCTAACATTTGCTTATTAGCACTAAACACAAAGTACAGCTGAGGCTGATGGGACTTTGACTAGTGTTGCAGGTATTTGGTCATAAACCAAAGTATTGGACAAACTGAAATTTTGACCTGATGGTGCTGGATGAAAAGTGAAGGGATCACTAAAGTTATTCCAATTCATCCGGTGGGGAACATCAATATGAGTATCACATTTCATGGCATTTTATGCAATATTTGTCAAGATATTTCAGTATGGACCATAGTGGTGGACCATGTGACTCATCAACATATTTCTATCGCATCCATCTAAAGACTGTCATGGTGATTGGGAGTGTTTTGAAAGCACAAAGCTACAGGCTTCTACAGCCTGGAAAGAGACTCTTAAAAAATCAAATATGTTAGCACCTGTATAAGTAACCATGGAGGAAATGATCACTGTTCCTTTTATCACCCACAGATAGTGTATACAGTATGATGGTTGTTGACTGCCCCATCCTCCCTCCTCTCTGTCTGCAGGTATAACTACGGTGCTGACTATGACCACCATCAATACCCACCTCAGGGAGACTCTGCCCAAGATTCCGTATGTCAAGGCCATTGACATTTACCTGATGGGTTGCTTTGTCTTTGTCTTCCTGGCTTTACTGGAGTATGCCTTTGTCAACTACATCTTCTTTGGTCGAGGTCCTCACCTGCAGAAGAAGGTGGCAGAAAAGGCTGCAAAGTCCAACAATGAGAATAAGAGTAGACTGGAGAGCAACAAAGTGCAGGTGGGAAAGGGGCTTCATGAAGGGGTTCTCATACTACTCATACACTCATACTAGACACACCAAGCTAATCAATAGCATAATCAATAGCATAATTTACGCCCCCAAAATTGCTGTACACATAAGGCCTCCTGTTCTGCTCCATAAGCAATTTTTATTCCTTAAACTGTCCAAACCAAGATATAAAAAGAAAAAAACATATGTATATATATATATATATATATACACACACACACACACACACATATATATATATATATATATTTAAACCCCAAATTCAGATGCATGTTTCAGATGCTGTTAGACAATTCAACAAGAACAAGATCTGAAGCATACTGATGCCACATTTTACTACATGTACTTCTTTACTGACGCTGCGAGGTGTGGGATTTCCAATGCTGGAAACAATGTTTGCCACAAGGAAGGTTGTATATTTTATAGAAAATATACAACCTTCCTACAGTACAATTAGTGTATCTTTGATTCTTATTATATCACTTCATCTCCTTTCGTTCCTGTGTATATTGCCTCCTGATAATAATTAGATACATGCTAAAGATGCTAAAGATTGTAATGTAATTTCATATTTGAGTAATATAACAGTTTTTGTCAGCTGGAGTAGAACCCTGGTCAAAGTAAATGTTTTATAGACAAGATCATTTCTTTTCTGAGCTAAGTAATCAAACTAATTGAAAACCACAACACCATTTTCTTAGTAAGTCTGGCCATTTATGTGTCCGTCAAAATTGTCCAAAAAAAGGTTTCTTAATATGTTCTTTCAGTCAACTTCCTAAACTGTTCAAATTCCAGACATTTCACCAAAATAGAATGCTATCTTGTTGTCAGGAAACTAGTCATTGACTGGCTGTTTTTTTGGGTTTGGTGACAAAGTAAAGTCAATATAATCTGATAACCTCTTTCCTCAGGTTGATGCTCATGGCAACATCCTCCTAACCAACTTAACCAGTGAGATGGGTGGAGCAGACATGATGGGTGCTCTCAACGACCCTCGGGCTACAATGTTTTCTTACGACAGTGCCAGCATACAGTACCGCAAGCCCATGACCAGCCGAGACCTCTACGGACGACCAGCCATCGACCGGCCAATGGGCCACAAGAAGAGTCGCTTGAGGAGGAGGGCCTCGCAGCTCAAAGTCAAGATCCCTGACCTCACGGATGTCAATGCCATAGACAAGTGGTCCCGTGTTGTCTTCCCAATCACATTCACATTCTTCAACTTGGTCTACTGGCTTTACTATGTCCACTAGGGTGGCGACAGCCAGCCTCTGTGGCACCACCACTGCTAGTGATTTGTTAAAAAAGCTACCTAAGTCTTATACAGCGATGAAAATGGAGAAGTGTTCAGCCCATTTGTATAAATCCTGTTTTGGAATGAGGAAGTGCTGGATGTCTTTACAATGTAAATACAATTTAATATATAATATTTAAATATATATATAACAGAGGTATAATTTATTAAAAATTCTATCACTTTTGCTGTACTCATCCATACAAAATAGATATAGATAAAAATAATATGGACTTTAAGACACAGTAAAGGTAGGGTATTTCTAAGTCCAAACTTGCCAAAATGACTTGGTGATTCCAACATTATGGGCAATGATCTTTCATTTGTTTGATCTCTTTTTCTTACCTTCTGTTATCTCACTTTTTGCATGTAAATGGAACACAACTTTTATTTGCTTATAAGGTCAAAAAACCAGTAAAAAGAAAAAGAAGCCCAGCGCAAAAACAGTGGGTAACTAAAACAATTTTCACTTTCTCTTGTGATTAAAACTGATCTTATGATTGGAGCTCATCCAGCAAATTAACGGGAAGATGTTTGGTTGAATTCCATCATGATAATGTTGTCCTCATTTAGTTTAAGCTCAGTGGAGTGGAGTTGGATGTGTATCATTGTGTTCAAATTCCTCTCTGACAGCCATCTGTGAGCTAACAAACACGTTACATTGCTTTTCATGAATGATGTTATTTTGTTAGGATTGTGCTGAGTGCATGTGCATTTTATGCTTTTGCACTGTAAAACAAACTCAGTTTACTTTTATTTCTGTAAAAAAAAGAAAAAAAAAAGCTTTGCGTGGCTCTACAGCGCCACTCTGTATTATAATCATTATTACTGTATGCTTTCGAACAATCATTGCATTTAAGGTAAGTACAGGACAGATGTTAATTGGAACTTCACTAATCTCTCAAAAACTAAATGTATTCAAATTTTTACCTATGATATTCTCACAGCGTCTGTGAGCATGTACAATGTAATTTTCTTTAAAAGAAATCAGGTAAAGAATGACCAATGATGTCACCACTCTTTCAAAACCACATTTCAAATTTCAAGCCCTGATAAAACACGCTGTGGGTGTTGAAACACCAGTGTCCTTTGAAAATTAAAGACTGTTACTGAACATTGGTATCAGATACATCAAATTATATTGTATGTAACTGTTACAATTGCATAGAGCTTCATCCACCTCAGTGTGATAAATAATTAAAGGGCAAGCATGAGGTCAGTCTTGTTTTTCAGTGGATGGGCTTTTAGTTTATTATCAAGGCCTTGTTTTCAGGGGATCAGTTGTAAAGCCCAAGTTCAAATTCAACCATATGACAGTCATATTGAAAATACAGTTTGTAATGTAATTTTATGTACGCAAGTGTATGTAGTATCTCTTTGCTAGGCCAATATCCACAGGTATCATGTCCATACATAAGTCTACACTTCACAATTTACATCTAGTGCCACTGTTCATTGCCAATGCAGGAAGTAGTGAGTCCTTTATGTGATGAGGCTGAGAGCAAGGGTGTTGTCTCACTTCTAAGCAAAATCCCAGAGTTTATGTCCTGTCCTGTCTTTTTATTCATTGTAACCATGCTCTTTTCCTAACCTTAACCAAGTGTTTTAGTTGACGTGCAGATTGTAGAAAGCGAGAATTTGTCATTTTGGAAATTATTGCTCAATTAATAAGATTTGAAGATGTATAGGAGCTTTGATGTCTGCCATGTGGGCATTGATTGACAGTTGGCTTGCCTGTTGCTCTCCCCGGCTCTGGGACTCACACTGAGTTGGACTGTTATCACAATATTTCAGTAAGTTTAATGTTACTTGATAACGATACCTGCCATGTTAGTTAGCTAATGTTAGCCCAAGTGTGCAGTGCTCATTGTTCCCAGTAAGCTAGCGTTAGCTCGGGTCCGAGGTAGTGGGGCATTTCCAGAGCATGAAAGGCCAGACACCCAGACTCCTTATTTGGAAAGTCCTTGCTCAAAACAGAAAAGATGGCGCCAACTATAAGCAGCAACTCTGGGCTTCAAACGGGCTCCAGTGCAATTCAATGGGTGATGTCACAACTCACTACATCCATCTTTATATATAGTCTATGGTTTGTGTTCATTCAAAAGTGTTGGTAGGATTAATTGAATGACCTGGCCTCTTATGGCTAGGTCATTCCACCTGAATGTTCCTCAATCAATAGCACTGAAGGGGACCATTATATTGTAGAAAGTTTCCATCATCCACTTTGAGGTGCATGGTAGGCATGGATGGATGCCAACTCCAGTTTGCTATGATGTAAAGGTCTTCTTATGTGTTGGTGCTGGCATCAAAGTGTCAATCTGCAGGTTATCCAGTGTAAGCCAGTAGTTAATACCTGCCAATCCATTAACATCTCACCCACAAGCACGTACAGTTGTAATCATGTATGGTCTATAACTGATGTTATTTAGGCAACTCACTGACTGAGATTGTAGTATTGGAGATGGAACCAGGATTCTTCAACTACAAAATCTTGACTTTTCTCAGCCTGCTCCATCACCAGACAAGGATGGTTATTTTGGACAATTCTGCAAAAAACAGAAACAGTTCAATGAATTACAACTAATTAATTACATTCAGTGTTTTTATTGCAATGCCAACATTTTTTAAATTCTCGCTTTCTACAATATCTGCGCATAGCAACTATGGTATGGTTATGGTTAGGCAACTGCTCTTGTCTGAATCAGTGGAGTTGGTAAACTTGTTGTGTTTTTTTGTTGGTTCTCATTGGACATTTCCCAACCTTACAATATAAGGTTGGGAACTGTCCAATGAGAATATAATTCCAGTAGAATACACTTTCATCAGTTTCCCATTGACAAGAGAGTCACCTTGTGTAGTTATCTGCTGTTCTACCCCCACACAAGTAGAGTGAGACACATTGTGGCCCTGTTTACACCTGGCATTAACATGTGTCTTGGGTGATCCAATCACAAGTGGACAGCTCTAAGTACAGGTGTGAACATACCCAAGACATATTGAGGATGCTAGAGAAAATCAGTAGTATGGGCATTTGATTTTCATGAGGGGGCACACAGTGCATTGTATATTTGTGTATTCTGTTATCAAACAAGTTGAACACAGCTTTGGACAGAGGGTACATGGACCCTGCCGGTCCTCCCACCAGCTAAAAACAACAATGAATTTCGTCTTTGCAAACGGAAATTATGTAGGCTATGTGTTTATTTGCATATAGAGCAGGGAAGTGAGATCCGATCACAAGTGGTCACTCAAGACGCATGTAGAGAGGTGTGAACAGACATACATAGAGCTGTCCACTTGTGAAAGACGCATGTTAATGCCAGGTGTAAATAAGGCCTGTGTGTAAATCCTTGCGCTGATCAGTCACCAGACATCTCCTACATTCTTACTACATTTGTAGACCTACCAAGGTCTGCATCACTCACAACTTTGAAACTGCTACCTTTAGCATGCCCATAAACTTGACATTCTTTGTGATACTATTTAGTTTGAAGGCCATACTCTTCTCACATACAAAGCAAACTGGGAAATGCAATTACTGTTGCACACACCTCATTTTTGTAGTGACGTTAAGGGTAAAATGGGATCACTCCTTTGGTTGTACTGGTCACTGGTGTTTGTATGTAGTGAGATGTGAATGTTCACAATGAAATCAAAAACTGAGTTTTCTAAAAAGATGAGTCTTATTTTCACAGTTTTTGGCCATCATTTCTATTAGGTATGCTAACATTGTGCTCAGTAAGTTAATTGCTGGGATCAGGGAACATGGCAACAGTCAGGCTGTTCAAGAAACACAAGTAACATGATCAGACAGGTTGTAAACAAAACAGCTGTCATCCAGATCATCTAAACCATTTTATATGGAGGTCAAACTGAAAGTGAGTATCTGAAATATCTGTAATAAGAGATCGGGGACAAATTCAAGTTGGTATTTTCCAAAGTTAGTCCTTTTGGTTTGAAATTATCTTTGTGTTTCCATAGACAGGGTTTTCTTGCTGGTCCATGGTGGAGGGATAAATTCTGGTAGTCATATGTAGGTTTGCTGCTGGGACAAAACCCTTGCAATAAACCTAAACAGGCCCACTAGGATGAAGATAGCCACTTTAGACTGCTAAGTCCTCATAAGACTGCCATAGCTACCATTGAGTTCACAGAGGTCATGTCCTATTGTTAAATTCAATTTGGAGTTTTAACGACATTATGAGGAGTTTACATTCTACAGTTGTCACATCTGACACATGGTGGGAGTTTTTGTTAAAAATGATAATTATTTAATTATACTACAAGGATTTTGTATTTTTCTACCAGAAGTATACCATGGTAGTGTGAATGGGGACATGACATGCTTTTTGTGATTTCCTGTCATTTTAAAGACAATTATAACGCCAGATGTCTATGTTAAACATAGTCAAAGTTCCAAAACTTAAGCTGAAAGTATGTAAAAATGCCACTCTCAAGTCAAAAGCCAACGTTTCAGCCTGCCCTGAACACTGCTGTAGTCTCCGATGCTAAGGTTGTTGCTAAGGTTGTTCCACATGATGTTTGCATCATCCACTCGCATATTTTGGATCGGATTCATGCTCAGCATGTACAGATGTATTTGAGAAGTTTATATTTAGAGTAAAGAATGGGAAAAATAAACAAAATCTGACTACAGTTGTTTATTTACGTAGCCTCTGGAGCTGGTGAGGGCCAGCTTCCAGGAGCTAACCAATCAGAACAGATTGGGTTCAACGGGAGGGGGGCCTTAAAGAGACAGGAGCCTAGGCGGCTTTTCTCAGACAGAGGCTGAACTGAGGGGCTGCATAAAGGGTCCATATAAGTTAATAAGGAGTTCTTTTGAACTGAAAATCATGCAAAGATATTCTAGTGAAGCCCCAGAATATAAATATAGAGCTAGAAACGTTATGTCCTCTTTAAGTAGGCTTTGAAACAGCATTTACATCATCAGGCAGGGAGATAAATTTAACAGGAAATATAACTGAACAGTTTTTCTTTTTAGAAGTTTTTCTAAAATCCTGGATCCTTATGAAAGGATCACCTCACAGCCATTATGGCAAGGAAGAATAATTACAAACACCAGAAACTCCTTCAATGTACATATAGCCTGTGAGAATTGTATGAAGATATGCTTGATGAAACACAAATGTATCCTTTAAAACCTGTGTGATCATCTGACTACTTGTGTTTCTTACCCTGCACTACTTTTTAGTTATGCTGCCACTTCTCCAGATCTCAGCAGGTAACTCGGTGAGCACTGTGTTATTATTAATGATAGAGATGACGGTCAAAACTACAAAAATAAGACCTAACTAAATTTATAGACATAATGAAAAATGATATGTGTAAAGTCATTAGTTTCCTCAAATACTCTCCAATTGTAGTCATGGCAACATGATGGTTAGGACAAATGTGGACTGCTTGTCTTATCAGGGCTTTGAACAACAAAACAAAAACAAAAACAAAAAAAAAGCAGCAAAACCAGACAGGCTTCTACAGGACACAATAGTAGCAGTGTGCTCTTTCCTCATGGCTGAATATTGTGCCTTTACCAAGAATCTCAATATTTTCACAGGGTTTAACTTAACTTCTATCTAGTGAGTAGAATTTAAAACAAATCATCTTGTACTTTTTTAGATTAAGAAGAACAAGGAGAACCAGAAACAAAACAGAAGTGGACTCTTGAGATTTTTTTCTGAGGCTCTCAAGTACAGTACCATTATCTAAGCGTAGATTGTAGTAAGACATTCCAGCATTACGATGACAATCTTTTGAATTCAATGCTGAAAAATTCTCCTGCGAGGCTGGTCTTCATGCTGTCAGCGTTGCTGTTTTGGGACGGAGCAGAATGGATGGATGGACAGGAGGAGAAAAAAAGAAAAAATAAAACAGCTTGGCTTTCTTCACAACAAAGGACTCTTGAGCAGAGGGGACACATGTTTTCTGTGGACGGATGAGCTAATGGAAGCCCTGAACAACTGGTTTGCCCACAGGCTGTGGAGTGGGAGGACATGTGCTGGACTCTTATTGTGTAAAATTACTGTACAATTTTTCTCTCATGCTCTATATGTGCTCTCAAGTGGAATGGGGTGTGGGTGTGTTTGCGTGTGTGTGTCTTTTTGCTTATCTACAAGCAAACATGACACACTTTGCAGGAACGGTTACATGTATGCGTGTGTGTGTGTGTGTGTGTGTGTGTGTGAGAGAGAGAGAGAGAGAGTGTGAGTGGGGCCATATGGATGCGTGTGAGAGGGAGAAAACACAAAATACTAATTCTTTGTGTCAACTTCTAGAGACTTCAAAGAATAGAATTTAAATAAAATTGCTGCCATCTCTACCACCTCCGCACATGAACATGCATCTCATTTCAGTCAGGCTGGATATTGTGACCTCATGAGTAACACTTTATAATACATCCTGTGATTTATGTATGAATCAAGCGCCAATAAAATACTTACCAGTTCTTAAATGTTGGTACAGTGGAAAAGAAAACAAGGATATGGGGAACAAGGGAATAAGAACTGGACATTTTAGAGGATTTTAGAGGAAGGATTTTTGTAAGTTCTGGATACCTGTGAGTTAACAACACTGATATGCTTTGCAAAATCTATAAAGCAATGATGGTATAATGTATTTCACAGATTGGTATGCTACTGAAACTTCAGGGGTACAGTAAGGTAATGAAAAGGGGCTTCAGGAAAACCTCTCAACACTCAAATGGAGGAATCGTTGAAGAACATAAATTATATGGTTTAGGTATGTTCCTAAAATGATGATGGAGTACTCAGCAATGAGTTACAGCATATAGTTTTGTTTTAGTTGGAATAGACACGTTTCTTGACTTCATGACTCCAAATCATACAGTGAAGTAGAAGACAGAATAATGAATCCCTGTAGCATGGGTGTAGCCTATTGTAATTCTCTCTACACAGCGCAGTAATGTTCTTGAAGTGAAACTACAAAGTGTATGTTGTGTTCTTTATTGTTTATTGTATCCAGTCCCCTATAAGTATGTTGCTATACTCCATATTATTCCAACAATGTACCCCTTTACTGAGTTTCCTACCCCAAAACTACATTTCTGTACCTCAGCATCAGTGAGTACCCCTGGAGTCATTTTGGGAAGATAAACCATATATTTCATGTTCTGTAAGTCCTCCTTCTGGGTTTGAGAGGTTTTCATTTTTTGTTACTCACCTTAGTATGCTCACTGAGTTTTTGTAGCATATCATAACCTTTATAGGTTTCACAGAATATCAGTGTTGTTACTTCAGTGTTCTTAGAGATGACTTGATTACATTTTTACCCCTAATCCTGATCAGGGTGTTTTAATATTGAGTATCCACCAACCAAATCCAATCCAATATTTGATTTTGTTTATGTACATGCCATGGACACAACTTTTTTTTGTTTTGTTCCATTGTTACATTTTTTAAGGCCAGTATGTAGTGGATACATTTACACGCTCAGAATTAAGGCATTCAAATAAAATGTCAGACAGTAAATACAGTATAGTGCACTATTTAGCACAGGGAGTGATTTCAGAATCGGTTTGACAGCAGAACAACTGTTTTAAGGGAATGTAACCTCCAGCTTTCTCTGATGGTTTCCTATAACATTGTGTATAGTGTGCTGTAGTATATGGTATATCTGTGCAGAGGAGAGTCATCATGGATCTGCTGTGGCTGGACAGCTTGTCTTTATCTTCAATAGGAAATAATACTGAAGTTCAGCTGCAGTTTGCAGAACATGAGACTTCTGATTCACCTGCAAAATGTCACCGACACAGACACAAACCAACCACAAAGAGACACAAAATGACTGTGAAACAACTACAAATGATGAGGCTGTGATTTATCTGTTAGCTGATTTTCTGTCCTTCAGTCTGAGGGTCTTTCTGCTATGTAGGAGGGGTGGGTTTTTTCTGTATCTGTGCCCAGGGCCCATTGTTTCATAATCTATCCATTGAAGACTTAAAGACGCTGAGTCTGAAGGTCTGAAGTGAAACTGTGGTGGCTGGAGGAGAATACCATTAGTCCATGTCTGCAGCTGTCAGCAGCAGCGCTCATTCTCATGATTAACGTGAAGCTTTGGAGTGAAGAGGAATGCCATTAGCACATTTAGCATGACTTTGTCTGTCTGCAGTTGTGCCCATTCTCATTATTAATCAGACAGCCGGCTGTCTAATCGACTGGAAGGCCACAGCCTGGACACTAACGTCACATCGTCTCACCCAGAGCTTGCTGTGACTTCTGTGCCTTCTTCTGGTTTTAATTCTTTAATTTCTCATCTTTCTCTCCTTCTGTCACAAGTAAACATGGCTGCGTCTCCTGCACAGAGTGGTGAAAACCTCACTTTAACCATGTAGAGTGTAGACATGCTTTCATCTGTCAACTTTGATATGAACCCAGCACAACTGAAACTGTTCAGTCGATCAGTAAATCAGAGCTGTGAGGAAAAGAACCCAGCTGATCTGCAAATTTCAAATAGGCTATATAGTATATCAATACATAGCAAAATGTTATAGTCAAAAAATCTGTGATGTAACCTACATCACCAAGAGCACATAAACAAACATTTTTTATAAGGATCCCTTAAATGAGTTTATTCAAGTTGCCAAGATAAATGGAAGTTTACAGTTTAAAAAATAAACTTGTCAGTCAGCATCAGATCAAGGCTGCAGAGGGTCTAAGCTGTGGGCCTCTACTGAGCCGCTGTTTCTCCCACTCTTTGTGTATTATATTAGTTAGTAATTAGTTTGTGTTAGGTTGATTAAAGTCTGCGTAAAGGAAAATCAGAGATTTCTTTTGAAACACATTATACATTATAGAAAATAATTGCTGAAAACATGTGAAAAGACTTTAAACTATGTAGTACTGAATTGTGGAGCTAGACTGTAAAACTGTTTTTCACCATTTCTGTGTTCCGGATTTGTTGGGCGTGCCTGAAACAGCTGCACCATCATGTAGAGGTGTTACTTGCATGACCCACCCCCCTTCCCTCAACACTATATAAGAACTAGAGCCCTTGGCTTCAGCTGCGTGTGTAGTCTGTTGTTTGCTAATGACAGCACGCATTACTTCCCTTGCAAGCTTAGCATTAGCATCCTAACATATGCTGCAGTCACAACAGTAGATGTAAACTCTGTGCAGATAGAGAGGTCTACACTTAACTATGAGTCCCCCACAACCCTCTGGTCTTACCCAAGTAAGATAAGTAACTTAGCTGTTGTATCCGCCCTTAGGATGTAGCAGGCCAGTAGTTCAATGGCTCTATTGGGGATGCTGCTGTTGAGCCATGTTTCCATAAAAATCATGAAGTTGCAGTCCATAATCCTTTTATGAGTGGTTGTAGTTGCAGTTCATCCATGTTGTTCACCAGAGACCATATATTGGTGAGGAAAATGCTGGGTAGAGATAGCTAATGAGGAGTTAGCCTTAGCTTAGCCGTTAGCACTCCTCTCATCATCCGTTTATTTACGCTTTCTCTCCTGGCCAGCAGAGTGGGGCTGATAAGACGCCGGTGTCATGGTATTAGCTGTTACTAGTGAATGGGACCATTTCTAGTCAACAGTAGCGCTCAAGGAGTTATTTCAAACTCAGCTGAAGCGTCAGTTGACGTGTAGAGTCCACCAAGAGCACATCAGCAGGAGCTGTGCCTGTGTCGCGGCGCTCTCTGCCTTTCTTTCCAGTCTCACAATTGCTACTTGGGCTTTGTTGCGGACACTACTCCGATTCCTTCACCGCCACTACTGCAGCAACTACATCCAGCCCCTTGCTGGTGATTTTCAAAGAAGCAAGTAACTTTGACACTGAACTTCATTGAAAATAACAATAATTTAACAGAATGATGATTGGCCATGGATTACTTGTTAACTACTCATTTAAGTTACATTTTTACTGAAGTAAGTCCACATTTACCTACAAAACAGGTTGTAAACAGTGGCTCCTAGCATTATTTTATTTTTGAAATATCATCCATGTCGCTTGTCTTACACCTACAAACAAGGCCTATTTTTAAATTGTATATTTTTTAAGGGAGTTCGGCATGAGCGTTGTTAAGTTCAGGGGCCCAGAGGCCCAGAGGCTGTTCAGTTGGGGGTGTGGTTTCAGCACCTTCAGTGGACACGCCCCCAGCGTTTCCCAGCTCAGAATACTGTTTGTTGTTCCATTATTTTGAAACCTAATTTCATATACTTTTATATTCTTTTAATCAATTCAGATTTGGCTGGTTGGTTAATAACACATTTTTCTGTGGTGTGAAAAACTCAGAGCACATATTTATTATTGCTTTACACAGACTTTAAGCACAATTGTATTAAATAAAGTGAACCATCTAAGCTCAATATACTGTGTATTGAAACAATATAGCCTTAAAACTATTTTAACTCAGGGCTGCTCTACAAGATGGGGGCTGCGATATTACTGCAGCCTTAAACTTCCTTTCACATTATATATAGTGTTTTTGTTGTGTATAGGGTTTAAACAAATATCAGCTCTCTCTCTTATGATCAACTATGTTACAGAGACATTGCTCTCAAAATTGTTCTGAGCCCTATGGTAATGTATACTGCATCACCTGCCTTGATCAAAATATTGCAGGATTGTTACACACATTGATGATTTGTCACTAAAATACAGGAGAAGGTTCCTAATATATTTAGTGACTAATTTAGTGACCTCTAATCCTGAGGTCAGACATTCTCACTCTATGATATTCATGATCCCCTGACAAACTAAACCTCTAGGAGGAACCCTAATGTTTCTGGTAACTTCTTGTGGTACATCCAACAACATCCACTCATGTAAGCAAGAAATGTAAAAATCAAACAGATGGTCAGCCATGAAATACATGCTCCCCGGAAGATGAACCATTCTTGTTTAGCACACTATATACTATATACACTATATACACTTAATAAATGCTGCAGCTCCTCAAGACCAAGAAAATAGTCGTCTATCGAAGGGGGTTAGCCCCGAAGTTAGCAACAACGTGTTAGCGTAGCCTGACCACGCTCACTCATTTTAGTGTCACTTTTGGCTGCTCTTTAACAGAGAACGGACAAATGTCTGGCTGATGAGTGTTTCATATCCCCCCCTCCCCTCCCCGACTGCTTTGGACAACCAAAGCAGTCAACCTAGGGGAAACACTGTGAACTATCCTCAAGCTCCACAAAATGTGAGTTTTACAGACACAATATCTCATAATCTAATAGGCGGGTAGCACATGAAATGAAATGAGCACACTCATCATTTTAGTAAACCTGTGGTTCTTCCTCTAATGTCACCCTCAGGACAAACTGTGCATCCCATTCATCAACTACACTAGGGGTGTTTGCTGATAGGGCCTTAAGTGATTTAACCTTTTTTTTTAATTTTGGGTTCCTTTTGTAGACAATGTGACACCATGTTGTGATTTTGGGCACAACTACAACTGATGACACGAAATATTTCAGCTATACAAATCCTCTATGGAAAATATCATGTTTTGGTGTCCAGAGTTGCTTTTCTCAACTATCACACTGTTTTTTCACTCTTCAACTCAGTAGTTTGCAATATTGGCCTCAGAACAGCCTCTGTGAAAAGTAGCTGATCCAGAAACAGCTCAAGTTAGTTCAGTGTTGTCAGTTGCAGTGACTCTATGACACACACACACACACACACACATAATACATATACATATATATAGAGAGAATTATTTAACAGTCTTATTCTGTTGCATAACTCATTTAAACATTAATGTGTTATTGCTCTGCCCTGTTGGTGGCCAGATGTGCTTAAACTGGGTAAAAATGGCCTCAAACCTGCTGCTTTCTATGACACTTGGATATCTGATGGTAACACATAGTGTGAAGACATGAAACACAGCTGAGGTAAAATCACAATACACATGGAACTCTATATGTGACTGTTTTTCAATCATTTGTTGTAAAAATAAATGGACACTGGTTGAGTTCATTTCCACAGAATCAAATATGATTCAATAAAACATTTACTTCAACATGTTCTTGATACAATGCATTACAAGTGTTTAGCAGTCAGGCATTAGACTGTATTACAAAAAAACAGAACGCATTAAGACTTTATCATCAAAATCATTTGTGTGTGTCAACCAACACACACGAAGGCGTGGCAAGGCTTCTCTTCATACTGATGACATGATGTCCGTGCACTGGACTTCTGTAGTCTTGGGTCTGAAGGGGATCAGTACTCCACAATCATTCCATCATTTCAACTGCAGCACCACCTGCAAGACACAAATACATAGAAACGCTTAGCATTTCTGCTTGTTTCTGCCCCCAAGTGGCCAAAAAAGTGATTGATGCAGCTTTGTAGGATAACTCTAGCATTATTCTACATTTTTCTTACTGTCAACATATCCTATGATAATACTTTCTGATTTCCTTAATCTGTGTGTGACTCTCAGCCCCAAGATCACAGATTCCCAATGATGTTTTTTGTCATAAGTCAAACTTGTGAAAAGGGTTCACATATGCAGTGTATACTGTACACTTTCAGTTTAAAAAAAGGCTCAACTTCCTAAATTTCCTAAAATAGCGTGGTAATGACATGGTATCATTTTTATCTATTCGGTATAGATTAATAATAAAAAATGGATTAAAAAAACAAACAAACAATTCATTAATATCTCTTATTAATGTAAAATCTGATGTCAACGTCTCCACAGACAAACAGTACAGTTTTATTTTATTAGGAATACAGGACTAGAAACAAACTACATCATATCCATCATGATAGAAGAGTGTGTGCATGTGTGTGTGTGTTGAAAGATCCCCTTCAAACATGTTTGAACTTATTAAAAACTCTGCTTTGATTTGAATAATGTGTCTGATATAGTTTTTCCACAAAAAAAAAGTTAAATTACCTTCTTAGAAAATGTCCTCTTCCTCCCTCATATAAAAGAACAGAATAAATGAATATGCACATTGTTCATTTCAAGTTTTCTTGCTGGACACCAGATTTCTCCTCCTTCACTGTAAAGTCCATTCTCAGTGTTTGCGTACTGGGGGGGCATACTGGACCACGATTGGCTCAAAACTAGATGTGATGTCACAAATCATGCTCATAGGTACACACCCACCTTAAACTCCCCTTTATCAGATGAATGTGAAAACAAACTGCACATACTGTACATCATTCTGCACAGGGAAGCACAAACATCCAACAATAAGCTAAACACTTTTTTGAGTGGAGGGGGACTTTAAGAACTGATAATATATTACTAATATATTATTGACTAATAAAATGCCAGCCATGTAGACTCATCTACAGGGTCCACAGCTAACACATGGATTCGACTTGAACCTTAATCCTTAAAGTATGAACAGAGTGCTGTAATGATTGGATTTACAGTATAGTTAGTTATAAACCATCCTGATGACACATTATATTCCACTTGTGTACTGAGCAGCTCTGGCTTCATACTGTGACAATGCTGCCACCTAGTGGCTGAGCTGTTTATTCTACATGAATGTGAAAACATTAGCTGGTGAAAACATTCTTGTGAAACTTCTTACAGAGACAGAAGAAAGAATAAGTGTGAAGTCACACACACACACACACACACACACACACACACACACGTTTTCCTAGGTAACTTTTGAGAACATTACCTATATTTACATTCATTTCCTGGAACTCTAACCATAACCACTACTTACCTAGCCCTAACCCTTACCCTAACCCTAACCACTGACCCAAAAAACAGCTTTTTATCAATTGGAAAAACAGATTTTATCGCAAGCCATCCCCAATTAACTGGTCTGAATTTGTCCCTGAAAGTAGCCTATGATAGACCTAAAGTGTGAGTGTGTGTGTGTGTGTGTGTGTGTGTGTGCACATTTTTGTTACCTCACTGGGACCTTTTCTGTTATAAACACCAGTAGTCCTCATGGGGACCAAAGCCTGGTCCTAATGAGGCAAATCGTTATTTCTGAGGTCCTGTTTAAGGTTAGGGGGTTAGGCATGTGTTGGTTATGGTTACGGTTAGTGTTTGGGTTCAGCTGTCCACAATGAATGGAAGTCAGTGCAATGTCCTAACAAGGATAGCCGTGCAAGTTTGTGTGTTCTGTGTGTGTGTCTACCTTATTAGCAGCCTCCAGTGAACTGATGAGTGTGTTGAGCTCTTCTCTGTTCATCTCCATGGTGATGGGCCGGAGGGCTCCGTTCTCCCTCACATCCAGACTGAGACTGAGCAGAGGAGTGTGCAGAGATGAGATCTTATCACTGGACAGGGCCAGCTGGAGGGAGAGCAGATACAGGAACAGGAAATAAAACAATAGTTTGATATCAGACCTACCACTTTACTTATAATTTGAATTTTTTTTTGTTGGATATTCTTCATCAAACAGCTTTTTCCAGCCCAATCAGTGACAAGATGCATTATGGAAACATGTAAAGTTGTTCATGTTAAGATAAATATACAAATGTTTCAAAATGAGTGTGGCCAGCGCAAACACGCCCATAAAGTTTTGCAGCTGAGTGCAATTTGCCCTTGTTTTGCGTCTGTTTGAGTGAGCAGAGCAGTTTCTAGTGTTTCAGGCTTTTCTCCACATTTCAGCACACAGATTGGTCCATAATGAAAACTGCAGAGAGCACAGAAGCCTCAAATTAAGTGTCTTTAATTAGCAGAGGAGCATACACACAAGCTCTCCACAATCACAAACCAACTTCCATGTATTTTGCTTCTTTGACTTCTCTAGTATTTCACATCTATAACATAATCTACTGAAAGTCCATCAATATAGACTACAGCTATTAATGTGACTCAGGCAGGTCTGAAACATGTTAGATTCATGTCTGAATCTTACAATAATGTTGTTCAGGTGTCACTGAATGTATCCGGGATTTTGCAGAAACATCAGTACTGATGTTCTGTTTGTTGCCCACAGCTGGCTGTGTGTCACAGCTGGCTGCAGCATCACACAGCAGCTGAAACGATAAGAACGTCTCCAAACTGAGAAAGAGGCTGTATGCAGCACAGCAGTGGTGACTTCAATAACACCGGATCAGTCAGGATCTGACGGTAATTAATGTTCTGAGTTCTGCTACACATCTACACAGGTCAGCTGTTACACACAGATTCAGGTTTATACGGTGGGATAAATAATAATAATAATAATAATAATAATAATAATAATAATAATGAAGCAGAACTTATGGAAGAATCCTGAGCTCCATCAGAGCTGTCAGGACATTTTTATTTTTATGTAGCTGAAAGTCCGAGATAAACCTACCACCCCATACCCACTTGATCCCCCCAATGTCTGGCTGAAGACTTCACCATTGATATCATTTAATATCAATTCAATATCATTCAATGCCTCACACCTGAAGCCTGAAGATTTGAAGAGAGAGAGCGAGAGAGATAGAGAAAGAGAGGAGTGAGTGTGCACCAACGCCAACTATCTGAAGACGCTAATAACTCAACCCTAACTGTGTGTGGCAATTAGAGCTGGTCTTTGTGAATTAGAGTTTTTGCAGCAAGGCTTATTTGCATTGAAAGTGGTCAATTTTGCGCCGAATGCATGAATACCACCTAATTTACATACATGCAAATGACACAGGCACACTGTGACGCTATGTGCTTAGCGGTGCAGTTTGCAGTTCATTTCACCCTTTGCAGGTGCTTTGTGAATTACATGCTATGTTTTTATGTCACAGGTTTAACAGCCGCATAGCTGTACAATCCTTTCAAGGATTTGGCTCTAAATGAGCTAAATGCACATCCACAATTCATTTTCAGGTTGTTTTCATAAAGATCTCTGACCACACAGAAATGCCAAAAACAATTGTAAAACAGATGGTGCCAAATTTACAAAACCCCCCCAAAAAACTAACAAACCAGAGCATAAAATGGAAAGAAAACATTCTCACGATGTCCACCAACACAGGAGTGGAACCTACTTTAAACCTATTGTTTTTAAGAGCAACCCAGTCTCACGTCAAAATATATAATAGCTATGTTTGTCCAAACCGCAAAGTATACAGACTTCAACTCAGATGACAAGCTGTCTAAAGCTGGAATGGGATTTTGATGATTTGTATCAGCTACATGAAGTCTGATTGCATGATGTTCTGCAGTGACCCTCCTTGCTCTACAGTGGATGATCCTGTTATTTATGACAGTTTGGAAGTAAATATTAAAAATGCAAGTCATGCTTCTTAAGTAAAAAGGTTAAGAGCGCATTTGTCAATGAATGACAGTATCCAGTAAAAAAAAAAAATGCACAGCAGTAATTCACCTTAAGCTGCCAGTCGAAGTCCTGCAGAGTAGCAGAGGAGATGGAGTTGGTTCTGTCCAGCAGAGCGCGGCGGATCTCCTCCCGTCTGGCTTTCAGCACACTCAGCACAGCCTCGGCGTGGCTGCTGCTCACATCCGACAGTCCGGCCAGCACCTGCACCCAGCCAGCAGGAGGACACTGACAACCTGACCTGAGAACAGCTACTCACCACTACAGCCCGTATGTTGCAGTATGACACAAACCTCAAAGTCTGAACACACGATGTAATCATCTTTTACTTGACAATGAAAAGTTGACATATACGGTGGATCTCTTTTACAGACTACTGATTCCATGATTTATTACTTTTTAGAGTCAATAGATGACATCAGAGCCAATAGCAGATCAGTGCATATCTGTGCTTCCCTCGTATTTACAATTATTATGTAAAGATGAAACGACTACCTGATTAATCCATTAGTTGTTTGGCAGAAAATTAATCTGCAACAATTTGGAAAATCAAGGAATTCTTTGTAATTTTTTAAGTATAAATGCCAAAAGTCTTCTTCTTATTATTATTATTATTTTATATTAGTTCATTGAATATATTTGGTTTCGGACAAAACAAGACGTCAACTTGAGCTCTGACATTTTATTGATGAATAAACTGATTAATCAAAACAACTGACAAATGCTCTACAGTAACGATAAGATGTTAATTCATGCCAACCAAAGGAAACAAATCACTCCTCATCTCTAATCTAAATGTCACCCTACAACTGTAATCGTGTGCTGCTGCTGTCATCTCACCTCCTCATCAGAGCTGTCGTTCCCTACAGCCAGGCGGAAGAACGCTGTCAGAGAGTCGAGGAGCTCCAGCCACTCCGTCAGGCTCCAGGTGACGCCGTAATCCCCCCTGTGAGGAGGCTCCCGTCCACAGAGTCCATCCACCACCCTGTGACACAGCTACACACGGACAACACCGTCACGCTCTGTTTGGTGTTTAAGTTGTCTCGCTGGGCTGAAAACTTATAGGCGTTCACACATTTGAGAGTTTTGAGATGATCAGCTCTGTACGGCTTTGCAATGATGGACGAAGCCAGGGTCACTGTGCTGAGTTTAGAGATGCTCTACTCGAGCTAACACGGAATTTTAACGGCTGTCTCATTGCTCATACAGCATTTCCAATGTTCTCTCTGTTCCCCTACTCAAACTCCACATAGAACTGGGGTCCAGCTGGTCTGCTTGAATTCAGATCCAGCTGTCATCATCACTGTGTTCATGGCCTAAATGTTCTTCCAGAGCTGCAGTAACAGGTGGGAGATGTGTTTGGGGTCAACTGCTCTCCAGTCTGATCACTGCAGATTGGGTTTCAAATTAAAAGAGAGCTGTCTTCACATTAAATCGACTGCATAACAGAGAAAAAGATGAACTATGAGTGGTGAGGTTGAACCTGGCAGGTACACATATTAGCAAATGAAATAAAAAGTGAAATTTAAAAGCCTTAAAATTAAATAATCTTGAAATTCGATTTCCATGTGTAATTATAAGTCATTTAAAGATAGAGCAAAGATGTAGAATTATTAATGGACAAATGTAATGATACTTTTATTAACATGCAGCATTTAAATGCAAATGTAATTGTTTTTTTTAAGACATAAAATACTCTGCTTGGAACAATAATGTGTGTCTGATATGGTTTTTCCCTCAAAAGAAGTAGAATTACCACTTTCAAATCATTCTAATTACATCTACTCTCAATAATCTATGAATATATAAACATATTTCATTTCAGAAGTTTACCTGCTGGACACAAGACGACACACCCACTTTACTACAAGACCAAACTAGTTGTGATATCACAAATCAAGCTCCTTATAATCACATTTTCAATGATTTTAGAGAAACTTTCAGCAGATGAATGTCAAAACAAACTGTACAGAAATCATTCATCAAACATCCATCCTTCATGTTGGAACAAGAAGAAAAACCTATTTTGGGGTGTAGTGGGACTTTAAGTATCAATGATCATAATTCAATCATAATGAAACACTGACGAAGACAGATGCAGGACATTTGTAAAGACTATTTGTAAAAAATAATAACTAGCCTGTTCACATGGAATCCATCTACAGGACCACACATAGAACAGATTCTGGTTGTGTGTTCAGTATCAGACATAAGATCCAACATATCATCAGTAACTGGTGAGGGAAGAATGGAGGAAAAGACTAATAACTGCCGGTGAGTGATACAAGAACAGTGACGTCACAGACTCTTGATTTACAAGCTTATTTCATTACGCAATTATAAAACGTGTATTAGCATGCAGCAGCATAAGCATGGATGCAACGCTTAGCACTTACTTTTAGACTTTCTGTGACAGGTAAGCTTCCCAGTAAAACCACCATGTTTTCATTTGGTTCCGTGTTCTGATCAGCTGATGTCAGTCACGTGGTAGTCTGAGCTGCGTTCACTTGCTTTGGGGGAAAATGAGAACCCAGCATCTTCAAAGACTACTTATTATGTGCGTGGAAGGTGTTAAATGTATCACAGTGTATATGTATCTGTGTTTCGCCATGATGTGACTCTTACACTTGTCGCCTGGTCATTATGTGTTAACGTTGGCTCGCGCGCCGAACTCAGTTTAAAGATCTACGAGTTCAGTGTGACCTTGCTCGTTGGTAAAAAAGGGCAAAAGCCAGAGTCAACCAACTGTTAACGTTTAAAAATGTCGTTTCGCAAATTGATACAACGAATCCAATGGATGCTGGGTGTATTACCAAGGTCAAGTAATTCTTAATTAATACCACACTACACATATATTTTTGCCGATACGGAAGGGAGTGCGGTTGGACGGCGCCGCACGGGGAAACGGAACGCCTCGCAGCCGGTGATCACATCCTGCTTTGTCCTGCGGGCTGTTTGTGAGAAAGTCGCAGTCGCACAGTGATGCAAAGAAACAGCGATGTGAGTTGCTGTCGTTACCGTTAAGCAGGACACGTATGGAAACAAACAGCAGGGTAAGTGTTGTCTGTCACTCGGATATTTTCTTGGAAGAGATGTGTTCATTCATTACAGTGATGGTGAACAGTATGCAGAATGCAGAGGAACAACAATGTAGGCCTGCAGTTTTATCTACCACTGAAACACAAGCTATTGTGGGAAGCTTTCTCTTTCTGTTTAGACTTAATGTTGGTCGAGCGACTCATTAAAGTAAGTCATAGCCAGTCATAGCTGACTATATGTTGTTAGCTATTGGACACAGTAATAAGTAGGTTCAAGAATTTACAGACTCTTACTCAGCAAACCCAGTTAGATAAGGTGAGTAAACAGGTGTGGTTACAGGTTAGTAACCTCGTGTTTATATATCCAGCTTCAGTCAAGAGAAAGCGTATCACTGCAAACCATGCATGTAGTTTTTGTTGGTATGGAAGGCTAAATGTATCTGTGTTGTTTCCCAGAGTTGGTAAAGTTTGTTTTAGCTGGACAGTGATGACCTGATGCTGTTTGGATCCACTGTGAAAGAGAAGAGTGATGTTGGGAGAGCACACTAGTATGTGTCAGCAGCTAAACCAGAATCATGGCATTTTAAGTGGCTCTCACTGTACTCACACATAAGGCAAAAAAAAGACCCTACCCTACTACCCTATGTTAGGGTCAGACCTGGGGGTACAGTTACACTTGAAATGATGTGGGCAAAATATTCTCTCAGAGACAGTTTCAATAAAAATAGAACATTAGAACTTTCATACAGGTAGTAGTTGTAGTACATAAAGCTAATAGACTGGCTAGTAGATATATGCATCTGATAATCAAATTGCATTGATATTTCAGCTGTGGTATCTCATAGCTTAGTGTGAACCATATCACAGGGTTATGGTGTGGATGGCGATCATGCATCTATTGAATAAAACAGCAGAACCACTAGCAGGCCAGTATGGTGCTGCTTACATGGCCAGCAGATGATCATCACCTGACCAACTTATGTAGGTGTTTCTCTCAGTGTTTTGGTGTTTTTGCTGGGTCAAGCTTTTCCACCATTGTAAACAGTGAGATACACCGTTTGACCAGAGGTATGCTGACACCCCTGTCCACATGCTTAACTTTTGGACTTGGGCTGATTTTCATATTTTGGGCTCAGCCTCTTATACCACACAATCACATGGTGGATGGATGGTAGAGATAGGAAAGATTCCCGTGTTTATGACGTCTCAAACAGGTGTATTACTACAGAGTTGGTCGTCTCAGGGTTAAAAATACTGTGCATTGACAGTACTATATTCTTTAAAGTTGACTTTTATCTAGAGGTGCAATGATTAGTCAATTAATCGATAAGTTGCCAACTATTTTGATCATTGATTAATTGTTTTGAGTCATTTTAAGAGAAGAAAATGTCCAAATTCACAGATTCCAAATGTGAATGTTTCTGGTTTCTTTAGTTCTCTATGACAGTAAACTGAATATCTTTGGGTTATGAAAAGAAGGGAAAAGATCAACATTTTTCACAATTTTCTGGTATTTTATAGACCAAACAACTAATTGATTAATTGAGAAAATAATCTTCAGATTAATTCATACTGAAAATAATCATTAGTGGCAGCCCTGCTTTAATCATGTTGATCGACAGACTTTGGTTTACATTTTTAGGTACATCCATATTATGATGCGCCAAGTCAGAGAGAGCTTTCAGACATTCCAAACATAATCATGAATGTTGACGTGAACAATATTTACATATCAGAAACTGTACAGTAATGACATGATTACAGCAATAGTTCCAAAAAGGCATCTTAATATGACAACATATCATTATTTTAGACTATAGGGTTTTTCCAAATGTGCGAGCCAGACCTTACCAGCCAACATCAGTGTTGGACCTCACTGAGGCTCTTGTGGCTGAATGAGAGCAAATTCCTGCAGCCACTAATGTACAGTAGGTCTTCTGTATATGACCTTCAATGATCAGTTTCAAGCACACACAGACCACCTGTGGTCATCAGAAGACCATCTCAGACAATCAGAGATTGGCAAAGATTCATTTAAATAAAATACAGCACTCTGCACAAAATCATATATATTATAATATACTAATTAGACTATAACAGCTTGACCAGTCAAATTAAGTGAGGATCATACAGTAGATCCAGTTAATGTGACATCATTAAGTCAGTAGCTCTCAAATTGAGAGTCTGGGGACCTGTTAGGATCCTTCAGAGGGTTTCAAGAGTCTCCAGCTATAATAAGTAATAGAGTAACTCACTGCAACATGATTCACTGGGAATGATCCCTGTCATAGAATGTATAAATGTGAGTTGTAGTTTGATGTATTCTGCATACATTTACAATTCAGTTCCAGAAAATCACAACACAACACAAAAATAAAATCACACTTTCAACTACCACAACATGTGACTAACACAAAATTGTTCCGTTTTAATGAAGTTGGCGCTGATTCTATTGACTTCTCGGAAACCAGTTTAAAACTAGTATTTATGGGGAAGTGTACTTACTGTACTGAAGTAAACAAAGTTCCATTGTACAGGGCTGGTTGAGACTTTTTCAAGTTCATTTGCCCACATGAAATGCTGCATTGGTCAGTAAAGCCTGGGCAATTTTTTAGAAAGATCTTATTATAACCTTTATTTCAGCTGGGAAATACAGTGAGGCAGAGACCTCATTTACAATGTAGCCGAGTAAAACTAAATAAAAGAACCAAGGTAATATTTTGAAATGTTGATGTACTGAATTTGACACGTGATTTTAAGGCCTTAAAATCAAACATTCAAACTTGCAGGTGTGTACATGTGACATGAGCGGTTTGAGGAAGGAGTATAGCTACCAACTGTACAAACATGTGTGCCTGTGATACTGTGGAGATAAAGCAGAGATTTACATCTCCTGTGTGGCCTTTTTAAAGGACTATTGTCAAATTGTTAATAACGGGCCGTGAACAATCGTATAAATCTCAACCTAATGCTGTATGTCTGTGTCCCATATTTACTTTGGTATCATGAAAGTAGATGGTACATGTGCAGTAGCCTCAGTTGTTCTCTCATTATCTCAGCCATGTGCTGAGAATGATGGTTAGCAGTTTAAGCATAGACCACACAAAACACTAGATCCTGTTTTTTTTTATATATATTTATTGTACGCCAGTTATTTATAACTGCGTGGATCTTTGTGATTTTGAAGGAAATTGTGCATCATTATTCATGGTGACCTCAGACGTAGACGTAAAGAGTGATAACACCTGCTGTGTATTTTCACATCCATGTTCCAGACATGTTTCTTCCGGAAAAGTGTGCTCTGAATTTTCCCCCCTATTACCAAACTGTGTCCCCTTCCCTCAAAGCCTTTGACTCCTTGACTTTTAATTTTCCACTTTTAGTCCTCCATTCAAGAGAATGGGAAGGTGTGTCCAAACTTTTGACTGGTACTGTATACAGTATGTGTGTGTATAAACAACACTGGATATCTTACATCTGTATAGCCTACATTGTCGAAGTACTCTCATCATTTACTTCAGTAAGTAGTGTCAATACAGCAATGTAAAAATACTCCATTACAAGTAAAAGTCCTGCATGAAAAATCCTTGATGTAGTTAAAGTATTGCAGTAAAAGTACATAAGTATTATGAGCTTGATGTAGTTAAAGTATTGCAGTAAAAGTAGTGGTTTGGTCCCTCTGACTGATATATTATTATATATGACATCATTAGATTATTAATAGTGAAGCATCAGTGTTAGAGCAGCATGTTACTGTTGTAGCTGCTGGAGGTGGAGCTAGTTTACACTACTTTATATACAGTTAGCTAGTTTAGTCCAGTGGTTCCCAACCTAGGGGTCGGGCCCCTCCAAAGGGTCAGCAGATAAATCTGAGGGGTCGTGAGATGATTAATGGGAGAGGAAAGAAGAAAAAACAAAGTTCTGATACACAAATCTGTTTTCAGTTTTTGGACTTTTTCTCTAATCTTTGATTTTTGGTGAAATATTGGATCATTTGAATAATTTCATTATTGAAATGAAAGCATGTGAGAAGTTTAGAGGGAAAAATCATTATTTGTTGGAGCTGTTAACAACTCATAGACATGTGAAATGTGACCCCGACTACACACTGCTTTTTGTAAGACGTCAAAAGCCAAAAAGGTTGGAAACCACTGGTTTCATCTTTAACAATGTGTTGTATTTTAAAAGCTTGTTATATTATCCATTGTGTCAAATCTTCATCTGAAAAGTAACTAAAGCTGTCAAATGAATGTAGTAGAGTAGAAAGTACAATATTTCCCTCTGACATGTAGAAAGTAGCATCACATGGAAATACTCAAAGTACAAGTACCTCAAATTGTACTTAATTACAGTACTTGAGTAAATGTACTTTCTTTCCACCACTGACTGTCACTGTAAACTGTCTACAGGGTTACAATAGTACAATGGTTCACGTGAGTGCAGAGGGTTGTGGAATAAATATTGTATGTGTAATGTGATGTTATTTTGCATACAGTGGATTATGTACAGCATGCAGGTATATATACATGTCTGCATCCCACAGTCTGTTTGAATTTACAACAATTTGTACATGTTTATTGCACAATTTGAATATAAACAGTAATATATCATTGTATATGTTTATTGAAGGTAATCATAATAAGGAACAACATGATTAGATATGTTCTTCAAACTGTTCAAAGCTAAAGTCATCTGTGCAACATATGAAATGAAGATTTCCTCCCTTAAACAATGTACAAGGAAATCATGCTTTCTAAGTTCTCTTTTTCTGACGTACCGCTTTTGCAAATGTATGTTTGTTGGTCGCTTATGTGACTAAAGTATTGTACATGTTAACCAGCATGGAAGGTACCTGCATGTGTCTCTCTGTAATGTTAGACAGCTTGTTCTAATGAAGCTGTGTCAGGTCTGATGTCTCTCTGTCAGACCAGCTGCAGTATAGAGTGTTACTCACATGTGCAGCTCCTCGCCTGAGGGCCGGAGCAAAGTGACGTCAGCATGTGTAGAAATGTGTCAGAAAAGCTTCTTCCCAGAATTACTGGAGGTCATAGACAGAGTGAGAAGAGCCTGTGTCATGTGCTCCAAATGTTAGCCTTTAGCTGTTTCATAGTGTCTATAGAAGTCAGGGTTACACTGACATGGACAGTCTGTTGATAGTTCAAAAGACGTGACCTGGAACACGTCTTTATCACACTTTTACTGTAGGTTCACTACCATTCGTTTTCTTTGGAACCCTGTCACCATGTCACCAGATAGAATGTTGATCACAGACAACTCTGCAAACTCCCAGATTACAACATTATTAGCTATGCTAGCTCAAGGGGGGGTGTTGGTCTGTCGGTCAGTCCAAAACTAGTCCAGACTGAAATGTCTTGAAAACTATCTGATGGTTAATCTGAAATCTTGTAGTAGACATTCATGTTCCCCAGAGAATGAACTGTAATAACTTTGATCTCCTGACTATTCATCTTGCGTCATCATCTGGTAAAAGTTTCATTTTGTCCAGTGCTGTGGTTTATGAACAAACCTCTGAAACTAATAATAGTCACATCAACCTCAGCTGTCTGCTTTGTGTTTAGTGCAAATGTTTGCATGTTAACACACTAAACCAACATGAGGATCATGGTAAACATTATACCTGCCGAATATGAACATTCTGGTATCATTACTGTGATGATGTTAGCATGCTTATGTGAGCATTTAGCTCCAGCACAGCCTCACAGAGTCAGCAGCATTGCCATAGACTAGTCTTGTTTAACATTCAGCCCTTATGTGGCAGGTTGTTTAAGGTACCAGTGAGACAGAAATACGATATACGTGATGAAATATGATCCAGGAAGTCCATTTGGACTTAAAGGACAGGTTCACAATTCAGGTCTGTCTTAAAACAACAGTCAGGCTCAACAAATGAACATGTAAACATGTTTTTCTTGCTGTAATCATTCCTCCTGTTCATACTAACCATTAGTTGATCCCCTCAATATGAAGTATAAAAGTATAAAAAGATACAAAGAAATAGCCTAGTTCCTCCAGGTTGATACTGATGCGAGAAGAAAAAAACCTGCAAGAAACTTTGAGAACTGAAGCAATGAGCACCTTGGTGGAAATGAGGGCAGCCTAATGAATGACATTCAGCAGGCTCTCTTATCAGCTCGCAAAACAACATAAAATTGTATAGTGATTATTGGGAAACATGTTCTAACAGTAGCTGTTATGTTTCATATATTCATCAGCATGCAAGGTCATTGATAAACAGCGATGACACTGAAACCCTGTGCAGACCTACTTTTTTTTTCCACACAAAAAATTGGTCAGGAATCGATAAGGGAATTGACAAAGAATCCAGAATTGATAATCAATTTAAAAAAAAAATCAATAAAATCTTATCAATTCCGATCTCTAGTCTTACATAATATGAGTCTCACACATACTAACATGCAATATTAATTGTCCTCCGACGATAGGCTACACTTTAGGTTTTTACAGTCTCTTTGATCTGACTGCAAATGACAGTGTATGGCGTGTGTGTGTGTGTGTGTGTGTGTGTGTGTGTTCAGTCTCATCTCTAGCTAAAATAACCCAAGAAGTCATTTTAGTGTCTTCACATCCTGCTGTTACTTTATCTTGTCAGACCATCTGTCTCTCAGAGAGTTTTGAGGGCCCAGTGTTTGGTCTGGCCAGCATCAGTTGTCACCCCGACTGTGAGACTGAGAGATAAAAGGGCCAGTTCTGGAACAACACCCACCTTGTCTTCTTTGTGGAATTAAAGAAAGGATTTCTCCTGTGAAATTCAAAAATAAAAAAAGGCTGTCCTCCTTACACTAGTGCCAAAGTTCCTCTTTTTGTCACTATACTTTCACCACAGCTCAACACTGTCTGAGGAAACACAAAGAGAGAATTTGATGCGAAAAAGATCCACTTGATGTGACTAACTCAGACTGCTGAAGCCTCATATAAGCTTCACATCAACTTTTAAATGCATTTTTGCACTAAATGACTGTGGCCACCGTCACTCACATTGAAAGCACATTTGAAGAGGATCTTTTAATATCCGGTATGAACAGGAGGAATGATTACATCGAGGAAAACCTCTTTCACTGTTCATATGGACACCTCACTGCTGTTTAAGACACACTTGAAATATTGTGAACTTATCCTTTTGATGTGTTTAAAGACTTCTCAGACACAAAAACGCAACAGTTTGTAAAATTACCACAAAGGCAACTGCTGCATTTTTCACTGTGACAAGCAAAAGGTAAATAGTAGGAACACAGTATCCATGTTACAAAGTAATCCACCAGTACTGTGCACCTGGTGTGCCAATGTATAAAATTAGCCAATGAATGTAGTGTCTTGTGATGACGGAGTTGAGCCCAGTTCATTTTTTTTGTACCACACTGCCTTATTTTGCTGGAGTCCTCTGCGTTGATACTCTAGCTACATCAGCTCAGGACTCGATGACTAATATAAGAGGTGGTCAAGGGATGTGACAGTCATGTAGATGGATGAGTGCATACAACACAGAGGTATCATCCAGTCTGGAAGTAATTCGTGAGGTACAGGCTGCGTCTTTGACTCAGCTGTGTATCAGCGGTCATTTTCTCAAAGCAGTAAAAATGGTCCATATGACAGACATCCTTTATAGCTATTCTGAGGAAAGTTCGAACTTTGATCGTGTTTCTGAGTGTCTGTATACTCAGGTAACTGATGAAAGATTATTACGCAATGATTGTAATACAGGAAATATTAGGGCATGGCAAGTGAATGAATAGCCTTTACTTTTGCTGCTTCGTCATCTTCTGCATGCATGTTCACTCACAGGAGAGACATATACTAAGTATATTAGACATTTATTTTGGCTTTCCTGCACACCAGCTCTGCTCTCTTAAATTTGTTTCCAGCAGCAGCAGGCAGTTATTTTCAGTTTCACCATAACAATTTCATAATGTGATAATATGTTGTGTTCATAGCATGTTCCTATGTTCCCAAGTAGCCAAAACAATGAATTAATGTAGGTTTGAAGGATGAGTCTGGTGTTACTCTCATGTAATGAACTGATCTACTAACAAGTATTGTGATGTATCTTATTCCTCCGGGCCATACAGCTCCACTGTTGTCCAAAAACTATTAAAACACATCAGTGAGCCACACTGTTGCACTTCATTACCATGAACACACACACTGGAGTTTCTTTTGACTCAATCCCACTCACACACCATCCTGCTGCTAGAAATACTCACTAGAACACCGAGTGTGGATTCATCTGCCGCTGAAAATAGTCCCCAATTTTTTTGCCTTGTAAAAAAAAAATGAAACTACTAATAGACTGGGTATCATTAAGTATTGAAAGACAAAAATACGCATTGGACCTTTTCATTGGATTTGTTGACAATAAGAGAAATGCACAACCTTACACTTTAAACTGGAGAGCCTTGATAAGAACAAACTAGAGCAATGATTTATGATTTTTTCTATCTGCAGGATGAGGACATTGTGAAGTCCACTGTGGAGCACAGAGGAGCAGGAGGCCACAGAGGAGGGGGCCTGGCCACTGTCACAGCCCATTTTGAGCCCCTGCTGTGTAGATGGAGCGGCTCCACTGGGTGCAGCACCGCTGTCGGCAGCTGCTAGCAGGAGACTCGGGGCGAGGCTGGTACTCTGCCCCTGATGGCCTGCCCAACAAAAGCTCCCTGGACCCCCACAGCTCCCCACACAGATGCAGTGGGAAGAGAAGAACAGTGTTTGCCCGCCATGGGCCCCACCAGAAGGAGTACCAAGCCATCTCCAAAGACTACAAGGTCAATGCCATCCGCACTACCAAGTACAGCTTGTTGACCTTCATCCCCATGAACCTTTTCCAGCAGTTTCACAGGTCAGACTTTTACTTTGGTTAGTGGCATGAAATTATTAAATGAAATAATTTCTGCTTTGTTTAGTCTTTTGCTTTGCTTTATAATTTGCTAATGAGAGCTGAGAACAAATGGAAAAGGAAGAGGAATACATATATCACCATGCACAGATTGGAATAATAACACTCCTTTGTCTCGTCTTTTGGCCTGAGAATAGATGTCATGGAATGTAATAATTGCTCACTGTGCATAGAATCCACTTACCCTAATTAAAGGACGGGTTCATAATTTTTCAAGTCTGTCTTAAAACAACAGTCAGGAGCCCAAATGAACATGTTTATCTTGCTGTAATCATTTCTCCTGTTCAAACTGAACATTAGAAGATCCCTTCATAATGACCTTACAACGTAAGTGATGGAGGACAAAATCCACAGTCCTCCTTCTGTGCAAAAATGTATTTAAAAGTTTATCTGAAGCTAATATGAAGCTTCAGCATCCAAATGAGTCAAATCAAATAGATATCTTTCAGTGTTACAGTCTTTTTGTTACTACACTTCCACTGCAGCTCAACAAGGAAACACTGTCCGAGGAAACACAAAGAGGGAATTTGATGCTAAAAAGACTGTAAATGTGTCAGATATCCACTTGATATGACTCAGACTGATGAAGACTCATATAAGCTTCACATCAACTTTTAAATGCATTTTTGCACTAAATGACTGTGTGGACACACTGTGGATGTTGGCCTCCATCACTTACATTGAAAGCACATTTGAAGGGGATCTTTTAATATCCAGTATCAACAGGAGGAATGATAACAGTGAGGAAAAGCTCTTTCACTGTTCATATGGACACCTGACTGTTGTTTTAAGACACACTTGAAAAATTGTGAGCCTATCCTTTCAGGCTATTTACATTAAAATGTCTTAGATTCACTGTATATTAAAGGACCATACCAGTGTTTCTAAAGGGTTAAGCCCATTTACTACACATACTGTACTGTATATTTCACATAACAGTATTTTCCAAAGAATGGTGTATTCAGGGTTTTGGTGGGGTGGTATGGTTTATCCTGACAGCCTTTGGTTCACACTCTGATGGCTCTATAAAACATGATGCAAGTCATTGTAGATCATAGTCATGCAGGTTAATCCTGTGAACACCAAGCCTGACTATGATGACCAGGTATATTGATTTGATTTATTGATTGGGACAGTGTGAAGTTTTAAACATTAAAGATGCACGGCACCGAAGTTAGCTCGAAGCTGATTTGCATCCATAGTCCCCCACAATTAAAAAAACATACAACAGCACAACAACAAACAGTACAAAGCAAAAAAACAAACAAAAAAACCAAAATAAAAAAAAAAACCCCACACAGAACACACCATACAAAATACAAAGCTACACATAACAGCACATCACATACACCCACAATGTCAATTAGATGTCAATATCATGCTTCATTCTACTGATGTCTAAAAGTGTCTCTATTGCTCTTTATAACTGGTCACTTTATTGTAAACTCAGCACTTTAGTCCCTGTCAGAATCCCGTGAGAATGTTTCTCCAGTAATTTGATTGGTCAGTAGTCAGGTTGCCCACAGTTTTGATCTGATCCTCTGAACTGAACCTGCTTCAGACAGGTTATTTGTGCAGCATAGGTTACCATGGTGATCTTCCCTGGTTACCATGGTGATCTACCTCACTTAAAGATGAGTCAGCTACATGTTAACAAAAAAGAGTCAAACCCAAAGATAGCTGGAGAACACTTTAATCTTTGCTGTGTCATAGGAGCCCCTGAATACTGTGACATGTTAACAAGTTAGATATGTTGATAAAGGATGTAATTATGTGGATGTGGATGAATTGTATTGTTTGTCTTGTCTTCCAATACTGGTTGGATGAAGAAGCAAACCTGTTAGGGAAGTAAATGCAGCAAAGTCAGAAACAGAAATGAGTTTGTCCTCAGCTGCTGAGGTCAGTACAGAAATGACAGAGCTGCTGGATGTGGAATAACACAAGACACTCTTTTACTAAATCAGAAATATGGACACTGTCAGAGTTTTTTGCCTTGAGTAAATTGATTTAAGTTAATCAGTTAATTTATACTTATTGAAACTCGGGGTAACAAGTGGTTTAATAAGGCCAACACACAATAAATAAAGTATTTATCATGGAACAAATAACAACATAAAACATCAAATGGTTTTGTAACTTTGCTGAAGTTGACATGGAGAGCTACAGGTAGTTATGGGGGGATAAGAGAATATAACAACATAGCAGATACATAGATAAGAACCCTAACCTTTAGTTTTAAATTTGAATAGTTAAATAAACCGCTTTGAAATGTGTAATGTGATGCAGAACCTGTGTATTTACATCTCAGAGTTCCATTCTAAACCACAGTGCTTTCAACTGGAATCACACCACAAGACACTATAGCACTCGTCAGATGATTCAGATTGTTTGACATAAAGCTGTGATCAGAATGGGGACATAAAAATCATGAGGAACATTGAGCAACAGGGTCAATGCACTCACACACTTCCTGTTTAACAATGCCTTAAGATCAATAAAAACAGATAATGCTGAAAATCAAAATGACCTAGATCATTCTGGAACAGAGAGCTTGAGTTTAAAGGTCATTTCATCAGGTCTCTTCCCTCTAGAAGTATCTACACATGCAAATAGTTTTGGTTTTAATCATCCAGAATTTGAGATATCTGTCTGACAGTTCAGCCAATACCCAAATATCCCATTACATGGAGTGTGATGTTCACAACATTGTAACTTTACACATTGTAAATCTACATAGTAAATTTCAACACTAATGTTTCTTTCCAGACATGATCTCCCTGTTATTCAACAGTTTTTCTTTTTTTGTGAACTTCTACTCTACTGTGCATTTTTGTAAATTGGGTAAACCAGCACTTTTATATTATTTTTACCAGGAAACCTTACAAGGCTGTGTACTGTCCTCCAGACAGTGGTCATTTTGTCTCTTTTGGGTGGAATGCATCCAAACTCCAATAAAACAACCCCAAACAAGTTGACACTATGTCTCATTTCAGGGACATTCATTTCAGTATCAAATCCTCCAATTGCCACACAGCCAGTGTATTCTTTGTGGTATTCACTGTAAGGAAATCCATGGCACATTGGTTTAGTGTTTTTTACAGTCTGTGTAAGTTGTGACATTTGGATAGAAAGCACCAGCTCAGGTTATTAGCCCTCAGTTGACTGACGGCCACACGTTTTTTCCACAAATGTATGTAGAAAGCTATATGGAAATGCATCCAATAGTTGTTTAGATATTTCACCAAAGTTGTGGACTGACAGAAAGACATTGCTAGCATGGCTAAAAGCAAACAGTATGTTTGCAGGAGATGCAAGCTGGTCTGGTTGTACATCATGACAAATGATCTGGTAGCACCTGCACTTTAGTGATTTCTGTTTATTGATGTTCTGCTCTGGTCTTCCCTGTGCAGGGCTGCCAACCTCTACTTCCTGTTCCTGGCGTTGCTGAACTGGGTGCCAGTTGTTGAAGCCTTTCAGAAGGAGATCACCATGATTCCCCTGCTGGTGGTCCTCACTGTGATTGCCATCAAAGATGCCCTGGAAGACTACAGACGCTACCTGTTTGACAAGAAGGTCAACAACAATGTAGTGCGGGTGTACTGTGGGTGAGTGAACCATGGCCAGTTCCATTGACAGTCCATTTTTTTTTAACTTTCTACATGGTTATGATATATATGTCAGTGTGTATGTCAAGAGTTTCCCAGGCAAAGACACCGAGGTTGACTCATGTGTCAGAACAGTGCCACACAGAGGCTCCCAAACACAAATGATTATTGATTTCCGAATGAATGGATATTTGGCGTTATTTTTGGCATTAAAGAAAATATTTTTTTGGCCCAGTGGGGCCTCTCGTTGGCCTGGTGGCCCACCAGGCCTGTACAGTTATAGGGGAAACACTGTATGTATTAGGCCTGTGCACTTGTCTTAAAGAATATCTGAAGGATGGTTAAAGAAAAGTACATGAATGCTTTATTGAAGCTGGCAAGGCAAAATTTAGAAATGCTGCCTTTGTCATTTAGCATCTGACCATGGTTTAGCTGAAGTTTAGAACTGGTCCAGCTATATGGGAACGTACAGAGGTTTAACATTCAGCTGTGTACTAAGTTGTACCTTATTAGTGTGTCAAAATGAACACAGGGTCAGCTGACCTGCAGCTAAACTGGATTCGTGATGAACTTGCCTTAATAGCTCTGGCCAGCACATGTGATTCAGAACATGGTAAGGTAATGGTATGTTTGCTCAGGGCTTTCCACAAGGGTATGGAGTAGCCATCCAGTGGGACAAAGTAGCCAGCTAGGGGTTCCAGGGGCTTTCACAAGGGGCTTGTCGGTAAAAGCCCAATTTTGGTGGCCTCTGGTACATTCTAATGCCACTATTCCATCATATACAATGATCTTAATTATTGCATATTTTAATGAGTTTGACTACCTGATTGTAAACATGTACTGAATAACTGTAGAGGAGGCTTCTTGTGCGTTTTAGCCCATACAGCCTATAAATAGCTATTAATACTTAAAACCACACCTATTCCTGACTGATTAGAACTTTTGTAATTACGAATCATCAGACCTTATTTATTTTTTAATCATTTATTACACCTTCACTGTAAGGTTATCAAGACATGCCACAATGATAGTTAAGTTATTGTTTAAACATAAATGCACTCCTATTCAACAAAAATAAACAAGGTTATTTTGAGGGGGAACATGTTTTTAATCCCATATCTTATCTATCCTAAGTATTGTTTTAAATTAGGCTAAATTATTTATAAACTAAGGCTATGCCAAAAATAACTCTAAACAAAACAAAAAAAAAAACAAAAAAATAACAAAACATGTGACTCATTTGACTCAAATCATGTGAATCTACTGAATCAACTCAACTTCTAGTCATCTTCGTCTTCATTTTCATCCTCACTATCACCCTGTGTGTGAGGCTGAGGTGTAGCCCACATTTTCCTCATATGACAAAGGCCTGTTACCTTGACAACATTGCCTGTTTTAGTGTGTGTTTGCAATGCGCCTTAGAGATGGCTCTGCTGTAAATAAAGATCATTCAATCATTCTGTGTGGCATATGTAGAAAATACAGTGCTTTCAGTGGACTTTTTAATAGTTACTGTGCAATTGTGAAGTTGCTGCCACCCATTTTCCAGTGTTTTCTGTACATGACACAAACCCTTGTAATACATTCTTTTACGTCCTAAGATGCTGGGAGCCTTGGCTGGCCTGGATAAACACACCAAAATAAATAACAGAAAAATTCTACTTCTGACTGATAAATGTAAAATTAAAACTCTGGTAGCAATTACATGTTTCAACACTGAAACGGGGAAAACGTTACTTGTGTTGGACTATAAGCTAACCTCCCCTCCCCCAGTGTGTACATGTGCTCCTAAATGACAAATTAGGAGCAAACAATGAAATCATGGAGCACTATGAAAAATATTCACAGGATATATTAACTCAGTGATGAGCAGACTTCTCCTCAGTTTATCTTTCACACTAACTCATTATTCTGACTTACTGTCTTTAGCACATCACCAGCGCTAAATATCTTAGTTATCAGTCAATGTGTTGTCTTACTGCCACAGCAAATGAATAAATTGTTGGGGTATTAGCACGACGTCGCCTCCCTGTTGTCTCGTCAGACCACCAGCTCAGTGAGAGGCACAAACTGAGGCTAAAGTGTGCTAATATTTAACGTTACGTGGTGGTGTGTCTTTTCAGGGAAACTAATGCACTGCTAATAAACATTGTACATCATCTAGGTTTTGAACCATTACCAGCTGGGCAAAATAAATATACATTACACTCTTACCTGTCCAGCAGTAAACTGGAAACTTCGGCGTTAGTCTGCAAACATTTCTCTCATCAGGGATTTCCATCTGGGTTTATCCTCGTTTTATGCCGTTGCTTGTCCCGATTTCGTTTAGCTTCTTTGTGTTTTTGTTTCTTTGACGATGACAATTCACGCTCCTGTGATTTTCTAAATAAGTTTAATCCTCCATTTATCAGATTTTGGTTTCAAAAACTTCTCACAACACAAAATGTTTGGTCCGTTCTTCTTCTTCGTTCTAAAACCAGTGCATTTCCGGTAGTCGCCCACTGAATCTAAAATGCGTAAGGCCCTCACTGGAGCCAGTGTTAGGTTTGTCCGTTCTGCACTATAGAAGAAACATGGCGATGCAACATGGCGGCCACCATGGAAGGGGACCCGCTCCCATGTAGATATAAAGGGCTTATTTCTAAGGTAACGAAAACACAACAATTATTATTTTCAGCTGATTAGACACTAATTAAGATATACTTATAAATAATCTATTCAATTTTTACTAAGTCTGTTCTTTTAGATGTTACTAAATACTACACACTGGACCTTTAAACCTTAAATCACAGCTAAGCTGATGACGGAGCCCCACTTTCCCAGTATGCAACAACAACAATGTAGAGCTCCATACAGAAGAACAGCCCCTCCACCGTATTGAAAAACCTAGACGCAGATAGCTCAAAACCTTTTTTGTTGCAGCAAAACATGACTAGATACCACCAAAAACACCCAAAAAAGTCTTTGCTCCTGAGGTAGCACTTTCCCATGACCCAGGATTTATCAACTGTTTGCAGTGCTGGTCAAATGCAAGCCTCAAGAGTAAAACAACTTTTCTGTCATTCATGCAGACTGTAAACAAGCACTGGCTGTCATGTGTATCATTGTTAGTCTTTGGGACAGGAATTTCCAGAAAGCAGAACATTGAGCTCATGATAGACAGGGTGAGCCAGAGGAAAGGAACTGAAACTCAACTTCATATGGCTGGTTGTGTTTTATACCAGAGCAGAAAACCGGTCATGATGAAACGCTACCTCCCTTTCTGCCATTTTCAACCCTCCCTCCCACCTCTCTCCATTTCCTCTCCAAAATCAGTTCAAACATGAGAATCACACAGCAGTACCTTACACACATAATCATGCGTCATTGTCTTGTAACATGCAGGCAGCTCATGGTCTGAAAAGTATGCAGTCTACTTGACATCAAGAAACATCTACCATGAAGTAAAATAACAAACAAGTGCAGTTACATTTTTATGGTGTGATTAATTACACCGCTTACTGTTACAAGAGGTCCAGTCACACAAACTCCTCCCCAGATAAGGTATGTTTCCTTATAAACTCAATATAAGAGGAGACCTCCCTCTCTCCCTGCATTTGTTGTTTCACTGTGGGGAATGTGTACAGTCTGCTTGGAGATCAACCTTGAAAATTTTTTTCTGGAAAGACTGGAAAGCTGCTATTAAGTCACACACTCAGTTGTTACTTCCCTGCAGCTTGAAGTCTAGCTCATTAAGCTCAGGTGTCATGTGATGTCAACCAAGAATGCCATTATATCAATTTTTCTCTCAACTTGCCAAATAATTGAGAACTGTATGGCTTTTCTGTTGTACTGAGAAACTTTTTATTTCCTTTCCCAAACATGCTTCAGCACCCTAACTTAGCCATCTTACCTTGCAGTGCAGCAGTACGTCATTTGCATTTGCATCAGCTTCTTTTTAGGAATTGATGTTGATAGGATGAAGATGCCCTGAGGACATTAACAAGTTTCATCACTGTATTGATAAATTCAGCATGGTCTTCTGCCAGAGCAGGGCACAGAACAAACTACTGGATAATACAGTGGTACAGTATAGTCACAGCTCCTCTCTGTCTCCCTGTCATGGAGGACACCCCATCAGTGGCGATGGAAACCACAGATTTCAGGCTGACCCCTCTCTGTGTTAACATCTCCTCCTGTGTGTTGCCTATGCTGTCATATCTAACAGGTCCTCACAGAAATCCTCTCTAGAAAATCTGGGCATTATCATATCAGTTGATTTGTCTGCATGGCCTATGCATGGTGCACTCTTCATGGCAGCATCAAGCTTTGACTGCACATCCTTGGCTAAAATTTCAGATCTTCTGGTAGCTGTTGAATTTGACAGTGGGATTTGCTTGATCTTTTCCAGCAGCTCATCTTTTTGTTTACTGCTGAGCAACACTGTGTGTGTTCCGGGCATGCCCAACTGGTAGGAGAGCCCAGGGAAGACTCAGAACACACTGGAGGGATTAAATATGTTATATATCTCTGCCGTTGGAACATCTCTGGATTTTTGCTGAGGAGAGGGACATCTGGGTTACCTTGCTCTGTCTGCTCCCACTGTGACCCGGCCCTGTATCTGTAAAGCTACAAACTGGTCATACTGAAGGTATCTATTCGTTAGGTTTTCTACAGTATCCAATCATGAAAGGATAATTAACATTTGCATGTTCTGTTTGGGCAACTCAACTCAATTGATTCAATATTTTTAAAAGTCAATGCTATTTGGAAGCATGCGTAGTTTACTTTTCCAAAACTAAACCAAAACTATCAATCATTTGTGTAACTCTAATCACAAGTGTGGGGCAGGTTATAAACCTTTGTCTCTGATATAAAAGCCTTGTGCTTTATACGTCCTCCATCCACCCCAAACACCACCACTATAACCAATGGACCAAGAACACTTCCTGGACTGGAAAAAATGCTGCCAGTGAGCATAATCAGTTTCTATGTTAGTGTAATTTTCAGGAGCTTTTGTGTTATGGGCACGTTGGCCTGCAAGCAGAATATCCCTTTACTGCCTCCACCTTCTCTGCCTCAGCACACAGTTAACTGTTTGCTGCCATGCTTGGGTGTGTTTATGCCTGTATTCATTATTTCAGTGTGTTACAATGTAATATAATATTATCAAAAGGACTTTCTTCAACAGATAGATTAATCAAACTATGCTTTTCAGTTTCCCTAATATACATAATATGGACTTGTGCACCACTTCATTCTTGAAGGATCATCAGGAAATCAATGACAGCACAATCCATGCCGCTGAATTGTTGTAAAACTTGAACCTTGAGTTTGTTTACAGTGTCAGTGCCCTTTAAAGGAGTGTCTGTGAATTCTGTCACAAAGGTAGTTAACTATCCACTCAGTCCCACCTCACGTGCAAGCCGACCCTCAGGAAAGACAGGGAGGTCTTTTTTTTCATGTGGAATCATGTGATTCCACATGAAATGGTCAGTTAGTGGAAGGGACAGCACAAATACTGACAGCAAATATTCTCATTACAACTGGAGGATAACTTTCGGTGGGTAAGTCTTCTAAGTAGAGACATAAACTGGCAGGCTGCTGTGAATCCAGTGGAGCAGTGGACTCATGTATAGCTTGGAGTGTTTGTCCTGTCTTCACTCTACCAAGAAGCACCTGCGGAAGAAGAGGACAGTGGGACCTTCCTCCACAGAGGATGAGGAACTGAGTCAACTCCTGAAGTCATATAAAAACAACAAGATCCAGACTACAAAGTATTCCATCCTCTCCTTCCTCCCCAAAAATCTCTTTGAGCAGCTACATCGCCTCGCCAATGTCTACTTCATCTTCTTGGCTGCTCTCAACTTTGTCCCAGTGGTGGAGGCCTTCCAGCCAGAGATCGCTCTGGCGCCTATCCTACTGGTGCTGTCAGTGACAGCCGTCAAGGATATGTGGGAAGACTACCGCAGGTTTAAGTTGGATCATTTGATTAACAGGCTTCTCTGCCATGTTTACAGCAGGTAGGTTGTCTTATTTTTATGGCCATGTGTATTCTACTTTGTGTTGAAATTTGGTTTGATTTTTAATTCCAAGAAGGAAATTTGTGACTCAGTTGCATGCTCTCTTGTTTTGCTGTGTTCTCTCTCTAGTAACTAGTTAACAGAAAGTCAAAGTCCACTTACTAGATTTCTTGCAGAAATTAAAAAAAGAGAAGACTTAACTTCCTGCATTTCTGGGAGAAATGTGTCAAAGTACTTCCAAAGTCAAGAATGTATGAAGAATGACAAAACAAAACAAAAGGGGACTATGTGTAAACTAGAATGTAACCTACAATAAAATAAAATTACAGATGCTATGATTTTCACCATCTTCTATGGTCGAAGTGGTAAAAAAAGAAAAAAAAAATCAGGTCAAGACTTCCAGTAAGGCTCGACAACATGGACGTTGGCATGATTTGGTTGATGATCAGATGGTGAACCTGTAACATAGGAGGGGGTGTAACAGTACGTGTATACCTTCCAAACCGTCACAGTACGGACGTTATGGTTCAGTGCACGCAGTCGTATGAAGAATACGCTGTGTGACCCAAACAATTACTGTCAAGTGGATTATTGATTACTGTCAATAATCCACTTAGTTCAACATGTGCAAACAATAATTCTAGAGCACGAGTTCCACCTGGAATGTTTTGGCAGCACACCACTTAGCTGTAGCATGTTCATGGATGTATGCTAGCTGGCTTAGTCAAGTTAGCCTGGTTACCCTGTAGTGTCACTGCCATCAGAATGACAATCGAGAGACCCATAACACTGACCGAGTGCAACATTATTATTAAAATATGCACCGTTACCTCTGTATTTAAACAATGTTAAAGAAAAAGTCTTAATGAAAACTGTTCAACTGTGACTAATAGATGATCCGTGAGTATTATAATGGAAATAAAATTTCAAGAAAAAAATAGAATGGTCACTGCACGTTAAAACTACCTAAAATGCAGGTGGAACTGAAATCCAAGATCTAAAGCAAAATCTAATTAAAAAGAAATAAAAATATCCTTCTCATGTTTAAACTCTCTGTTCCAATAGTAGTCTTAGATAGTGGGTATTTTCTTTTTGAGGTCCTCTAAAGTCTATTTGACACATCACTTAAATAAAAATCTGTGTCTGGACTATTTACCAGCACACTGGTCATAAACTCCTGTAACTGTTTTCTCTTGGAAGCCTGGTTTGCATGACACCCACCACTAATGATGGTAATTTAAAAAGAAATCTTTTATCACCACATTGCAGTATGTCTGTATTGCAGTGCTTGCAGTTTAATTGGAGTAGTTTACTTTGGATAAGCTCATAACTCATGACTCACTGTACAAAACTGTACAATTACAGTAACTCCTCTACCCTGCTGTATTTCAGTCATTATCGGTAAAGGGTGTGGGACTGTGAGTGTTACAGTGTAATGATTAACCACTAATTGTATTCACACACAGTGTAGATCAATTGACAGGTGTTTGTATTTCCACTGAACCTTTGATATGTACAGCCTTACTGTTGGCAAATGACACCAAGAGCTATAATATGTAACTATTCTGCATTAAAATGTCTAAAAACAACTAGACCTATGTTATATATTGTTGAGTTGTGTACTTACATCATCCAAAATGTGTCCAACAATTTTCAAACCCAGAGAAATTCGTAATCTTAATCAAGGTAACGATCCGTTTCATTTCATCATCTGTCAATGGTGTCATATCCCCTCTACCAAATAGTATACGCGCACAAGATACATGTGTCAGCGTTGTGTTTGTCTGCTACAATGGCCTCTACCAAAGAGTATACACCCACAAGATAATACGTTGGCGTTGTGGTTGTCCATCGCAATGGCGTCTACCAAAGAGTATAGGCATACAAGATAATACGTCGACATTGTGGATGCCTGCCAGAAACTGTCATATATTGACTTTTATTCAGTTTTAAGCTACATTTTCATGATAAACTTTTTTAGATCTTGGTCGTATTTAACTGTATCTTTTAACTGGATGAAGGATTCTAGTTATTGGATGTCTGGATCTTAAGTTATCAGAGAAATAAGCTGAGCAAACGTTAGCAGCAGCTTGGCCAGCAGCCCCTCCCAGACTTTCTCTTTCTGTTGAATAGCGTCAGAGAAACAATGATTTTTAACGTGAAACTGCTTTACCCACTGTTTTTAACAAGTTTTATTCCCCGTGTACATTTGCTTTGGAGAGGAGGAGACCTCTGTGGATAATTCATCCCCGGTAAAAAAAAAACATGTTGAACTTCTGTATCTTAAGTTGTTAGAGAAAACAAGCTTAGCAAACGTTCACAGCAGCTCGGCTAACAGCCCCTAGCAGACGTCCTGTGTCCACTGAACAGGAATCAATATCAAGATTCTCACAAATGATAGGCCACGTGTACTGTCAGCCACAGCCTGAAGTAGGAAGTTGAATCGCGAATAGGATGTGAGATGATCGCTTATGTGATACAAAGTATCAGTAAGTTCAGAGGGGCAGTGTAATTCTTGCAGCTTGTGTGTTACAGTCGACATCCTGTGGTCAGAGGATGAGGCACTGAAAGACTACACTTAGTGTTGTAAATATCATATAATATGATAGATTCTTTTTTTCACTTAATTTAATTCTAATATCGAGGTGTCTGCAGCATGCTGATGCCAATGCTAGCAGAGGTTTGTAGGCCAGACTAGATACATTGTATTAACAGGACTGTTTTCATTGGGCTTGCAACATTTAGGCCTGATCTATATTGCTTATACCATTTTTCAAACAGTACGGCCATTCATGAGCTTGTCAAACAATTTTGTTTAAAATAATTAAAAACCACAGGTAGTAATTTGTGGTTTTTGCAAAGAAACATGTCAACAATTAATTCTGCCCACAGAGGAGCCAGTGGAAATCATATAAATAAATTAAAAAAAAGAATTAATGGTGCCTCGGAGGCTGTGGTTTGTGTAGACCAGCGATAGACCTTGACAGGTAGAATGATAAGGATACTTGGATGGAGGGAGACAATACTATTTAGTCTCATACAAAATTATTAGTATGTCATGTCTTTATTAGCCGATAGACATTAAGTGTAGACACCTCTACATCATGTTCCTGAAGTAGTGGACACTCATTGGCTCCCGGCTGTAGACCATGGCACACTTAGGGTGGAGGTAGAAAGATTTGGCATCTGATGGATATTTGGAAATATATAATTTGAAACTTGCAACCACAGTGGACCTCAGGCCTGGCAAACATAAAACCTCTTAGGTTTTCCTTGTCTGGGTCATTTGGGTCTTTATGAGTCTTAATTTGTGGATTGTGTTCCAGGCTGACATATTTGACCCCGTCCCTGTCTCTCCCCCCCTGCCTTGGTGGACTGGACAGCGGCATAAAACCTCTACAAGGCCTCATTCACAGCATCGGCGGTGTAGTTTTCAAAGTCCTTTCATTTTTGTGCAAGGAAGTCTCTCAATGTATTAACTGCCCATTTCATTGTTTTTTTGTGTTGATCTCATCTTATTCATCTTCTATTTGATTTAATTCTCTCGGTGTTAACTCCTTGTGCTGTTTCTCCCTTTTCTTTTCAATTTCTCTTTCTTCAGCTGCATCCCAGTCATCAGAGTTGTCATATTCTCCAAATAGAAAAGAATAAAAGAAATGCTGAAGGCACTCATTGTTGTAATTAGATGTTAGCTTGTTAACGTGTTGCAATAAATTGTAAATACAAAGCTACACACAACAGCACATCACATACACCCACAATGTCAATTAGAAATTAATAATGTGGTCACACAGCTGATTGGTCTTTAATACATGTTTTAGTTTGGCCTTGAATGTATTGATAGAACTACAGTTCTTCATATCATCAGGTAGAGTATTCCACTGAGTGGTGGCTTTCACAGAGAAAGCTGACTGTCTAAATGCAGTGTGATGAAATGGTATGGTACAATCTTGTATAGAGGATATTCTGGAGGATCTAATAGAACTTACTGAGTGAGTGTACACAAAGTCACATAGTGGAGGAGGGGCCAAACCATTTAAAATTTTATAAACTAGGCACAAATTTGCGAATAAACTAAAATTCTCAAAGCTCAGTAAATTGTATTTCTCCAGTACCCTACAGTGATGGAAATGCATTGGCTTTTTATCAAGAGTTTTTAGAGTTTGTTTGTATAAGGACTGAAGAGGTTTTATGGCTGTTTCTCCAGCCTGCCCCCAACAAGTGATGCAAGAAGACATATGGGTGTAGGTGCCCATTATCAGGAATTAATGGACACCCTGCAGGCGTTCAGAATCACCCAGACCATGGTATAAGAAGCAGATAAAACAGTACCAAAATGGTGTTCCATGGACAGAGGATGTTCTGTGTGACCACCAGCTGATTAAAACTGTCACATAGACTGGGAGCCACATCATCAATAAGCAGCTGCCACACTCAACTTTGGACTGTGATGTTTAACATTTGAATGGCATATGGGGGCTGAGGTGCCAGCACTAATTTGGTAATTGTGGAGTTTTGCAGCTGTGTTTGCAGACTGGCATAAACAGCATGCAGGGGCCCTTAGATTTTGTTTTTTTACTGTACAAACTGTTGTGCATACAGGGCTATTAACAGTATTGTCACAGTGCATCCAGGATACTTTTTCAGACTGGATAGTGATTGGATAGTGCTGTATTTCAGCTTTATTTCCCTTTTAAACTGGGTAAAGCACATAACCTTCAGTGTCTGTTAAGTTGTATCGAGGATGTCAAATGCTGGATGACCAAAATTATCCCCCAGCTTAATGAGAGAAAGTTTATCGCTCCCGAAAATCTCACTAGTGCTGTTGGCAACATTCTGGAGCAAGTCTTCAAATGACCACACCCATGCAAGGAATTTGGCTGTTGACTATGATGTAAAATATATCAGTAGTAGCTCTTTCCACATTAGGTCAACTGCGAAAATAAACCCTTAAACTTTGGTGATCCTCTGAATTCTCATCTAGGGCATTCATGAGGTCAGCATTTCCATTTGTCCAATACTTTGGTTTATGACCAAATATCTGAAAACCTTTTACATTCTTTGTGTTATCATGTTAACATGCTAAACTAAGATGGTAAACAGTATACCTGCTTAACATCAACATGTAAGTATTGTCATTGTAGCATGTTAGCATGCTGATGTTAGCCTTAGCCTCACAGAGCTGCTAGCATGGCTGGAGACTCTTGTTCATCTTCTACCTCCTCTGTGTCCATTCTTATGTCCCATAGCAAACAGAAAGCCTACATTGAGCAGTGCTGGAAGGATGTGCGAGTTGGAGACTTTGTTCGTCTGTCCTGTAATGAAATCATCCCTGCTGACATGTTGCTGCTGTATTCCTCTGACCCCCGTGGGGTTTGTTACATTGAGACCGCCAACCTGGACGGAGAGACCAACCTGAAACAGAGACAGGTGGTTTCGGACCTCCCACTGCAGGCAAGTGCAGACAAGGAAAAGTTCCAATATTTTCCACTGGAGCTGTCAAGTCTCTCCATCAACTTGTGGCAGCTAGATCAAATCTCTTCATCTTTGTTACTGTCTTTTGAATGTGTTCACTTAAGTTTCTCTGCACTGACTAATCAGGGACTTGGAAATCCTTGGAATAGTCTGGTAATAGAGACTCCAGACTGTGTTGCTTTGGACAGCATTATACACCTCATTTACATTCATGGAGGAACAAAAATATTACTAATTTGAATATAGGTCTACTTTGGACTAAGTGTACCCTGTGTGTTATGTAATAAAATATATACTCCATATTTAGACCTGGATCTGTAGTAATGGTTGACAGACTCAGAGTAAAAGCACACACTTTAAAATGCATGGCATTATCAACCTGTAGTATGTATTGTGTATATACTGTGCATGATCTGAATGTTTCTTTTTCTTTGTGTGTGTGTGTGTGTGTGTGACTGTGTGTGCGTTTTCCAGGGAGTAGAGTTCACCCCTGAGAGCTTCCACAGTCACATTGAGTGTGAGAACCCCAACAATGACCTCAGCAGGTTCAGAGGTTACATGTGAGTTCCTTTTCATCTTAAAGTTCACATGACCAGTCTGATATATGACATCAGTGTCTTTGATTGGGTAATGTTTCCATTAACCTTGTATTGCTGTATCTAGATACATTACACAGTGTACCCAGTGTACTTGTCATGTTATATCTTTGTCTGCATTTATGATAGAATTGGGACAGCATTTCCATGAAATGTAGCAGTCAGTAGCCTGGGCAAGAACACATTCATGTTTAGTCTGAGGTTTCAGTCATGTTGATCACCTTTTGTTATAATATGTAGCATCATTTATTCATAAAAAAATTTCAATTAATTCAGCATCACATGGTCACATGGTGAGGAAGCTGCAAAATAGTGTCATGTATAATGTATACTGTAGAAAACAAGACAACTTTTTAATAATATCCTTTACTGGGCTGTATTCATGGGGTATTATAAAGAATATTGAATACAGAATATTGATGTTATAACATTGACCATATAACAGAGTGTCCAATCCATATGAGATATGAGACAATTAGTTGTAGTAGTAAAATGTTTCTTGCAAAATGGTAGGATTGATCAAAACAGCTATATTCTCTATATAGCAAGATGGTGGATGTAAGAAAATATGTTATCAACCAGCTAATCTTTGCTTCCATAACACTGTGTAGGAGAACCTGACTCAAATCATCAGAATGCCTCAAACACACTTTTTGTTGTCTCCCAAATAAAGAGGTCTATTTAGAAGACAACAACAACAGCAAAAAGAAATAGACCTGTCTAGTGGATTCACAGTGAGTAAAAGTGGATCATGTTATGCAGCGTTAACTTCAGGGTGTGTTGTTCTGCAGGGAGCACTCCAATGGGGTTCGTGTTGGCCTCCATAACAGCAACCTCCTGCTGAGGAGCTGCACCATCCGCAACACAGAGACTGTGGTGGGCATCGTGGTCTATGCTGGTAAGAGCATTTACAACACATCTGACTGACTCTCATCACATCAGTCTGTTCACTGCTCGCTGCGTGAAAGCAATACAATGACACATTTGACTGATGTCATTTGTATTTCCATATTGAAAATCCTGCAGGGGCAAGCAGGTAAGTCTTTCTCCACCTGGTTCAGTATATTAACCACAGACTTTGTATAAGATGGATGTAGCGAGGTGTGACGTCACCCATTGGTTTGCATTTTAGCCGGTTTGAAGTCCAGAGTCATGGTCGGCACCATCTTTTCCGTTAATAAGCAGTGCGGCGTGTTTCCTTTCATGCTCTGGAACACGCCTCGCTACCTTAGACCCAAGCTAATGCTAGCTCACAGGGAACACCGAGCGCTGCATCCCTTATTTTTTTCCCATTCCGCGGAGACCCGCCCTACTCTGCCTCTGATTGGCTGGTGCTCATTGCCTTCATTCGATAGGTTTACGAATGAGGAGTGAGATGGTTGGTTAGGATAAGAAGATCAGCCAGTCGGAGCCAATCAGAGGTGGAGTGGGGGCAGGTCTTCACGGAATGCAGGTAGGAAAAAAATAATGTGTGCTGCACACTCGGGCCAATGGAAACTACTTTAGCTAAATTGTGCTAAGAGAACAGGCATTGTAATCAAGTCACATAAAACTTGGTGAAATATTGCATGAAAGCATCCAGTTAGGGTCTTTTTACTTCTTAACTAAAAACACACAACTGTGTGGCTGAAGAAAAATCACTGTTTATACTTTACACAGAAGCTCCAAAAGTCCAACTGTTGTCAATCAACACCCACATGGCAGACATCAAAGCTACTATAAGTCTTCAAATATTATTAATGCAGCAATGACCACCAGCACACTCATTAGAGGGCCTGAATTTAGAGATTGAGACGATAATGATTTGTTGGAAAAAATAATTGACTTAGTATTTCTAGAGAGAAGTTAAGACTTTTTGAATGGGAGTCAGTTGGAGCATCGAGCAGCTGTCAGTAGTGTTACACTTTAAGGTACCTCTGTATTGGCTTCAGCCTCAAGCTGTGGCAGTTGCTGCTAAGAGATCTGGATGACATTTGATCACCCCTACACCTGGTATTCCCCACCTGTTCAAATCAAATCTCAATATGCAGATTAGGTAGGTGGAGCTGGTGTACTGGTCCCCGGTTAAGACAGGCAATGCTACTGTACAGGCTGTGCTTCGCAGAGGATGGGTCTGTCTGTGGCTGTTTGATGGGCAGCTTAAGAAAGCTCTCTTAACCTGTTGGCTGGATTTAAACATATGGATGTGGTCGGTCTTCATAGATTGTATTACATTTACACCTTACTTTGATCCAATCACAATGTGAGCCAGACCACCTCAGATCTGGTCTGGCTGATCTAAATACATTCCAGTTGCATTGTGTCCTGCATGAATTTACACCTGCATTCATATGTGTTTACCCGGATCCAGATAAGATATCCTTTTACAGATCACATGTTCATACCTGAACCTATGTTTTCCTGAAGAATATGCTGGTTGTATCACCGGAAAGTGATTACATCTGTAAAAATAATCATTACATGCAACTTCTAACAGATCCACCCCCAAAAATGTTGTGTAGTGTGTTCCTATGTTGAAGGTTCAGCTTCTCTTGACAGACTGCAAACAAATACTGTATGGGAAAACAATCCTGGTTTATGTCCTTGAAGCAGCCATTCTAAAGAGATTATTAGAGAACACTGGGCAAGATGACTGAGAGGGAGAAGAGAAAAATATGGAGCCTTGATGCCAGGCTTTTCAAAGGAATCCCATTTCATCATGTTGTATACTGTGACAAAACACATATAGTCAGATGCAACATGCATCAAACACTGCTTTTACAGATTTTATTTGTGACAGAACTCACCTGTTTTCAGTCTGTTTCAAATGTACTGTAGCATGATACAAGTGTAAGTGAATCTTAGCTCCTTTGTGTCTGCTCTGAGTAAAGATAATACAAGTGAAACCAGTCAGGTGAGTGGGAGGAGGCGTCCACCCTCTCTGCCTGCACTAAACTGTATGCAGGTGTTGTTATAGTACTCGCTCTGTCCACAACCTGCCAAAGATAGACAGAGGCCACCATGAGTACAGTGTACAGTATAAACACTGATTCAGTCATGTCATTCTCTGACCTGAGCTTCAGGGATCTGGAAATGTCTAAGAATGTTGGAAAAAAAACACATTAAAGATCCTGAATCAGGCTGCATGGAAAGACCACTGACTTGACCCTGGCTTGCACTGTGCTGTAGCAATCCTGCAGCTCCTGTCTGCCTTGCTGGGATTGAAGGAAAATTCTCATTTTCATTGTTTTGTCCATCATTTCTATCAGAATCGTACTCGTACTCACCAGAGTAATTGCTCGGATGCTGTAAAGCAGGGTAATTGCTACACACATTGTCAGATGAGCTAAACCACTTTTTTGGGAATTCAAGTTAAAAATGCACTTGAGATTCTTGCTAACAATCTGTTATTGCACAAGAAAATAGTGTTGCACATAATTGTGGTAGTAAAGTAAATCGTTTGTTTTAGATAGAGGGTTAGGGTTAGCTTAGAGATGGATCTAGGTTTATTTCAGAGTCAGGCTAGCTGTTTCCTGTGCTACTTCCTATCATTATGACAAATGCTGCACACAGAACATTGGTTACTATTATTACTTATATTGACACTATTCTTGGTTAGCAGCTTGCAGGTAATGGTAGTAACTTCCTGTAGTGAGTCAAACAAAAAGTTAAACCAATCACATATAACAAATCAAGAGTGTAGTACACAAAGGATACAGAGAGTCTGTTGATATTCTCTATGTTTTAACAAACCCCACAAAGGGACACAAACCAACAATGAAGTGATCTACTAACCAGTATTATGTGTGTATTAAAGTCTGATGTATCTTATTCCTCCGGGCCATACAGCTCCATTGTTGTCCATAAACTATTAAAACACATCAATGAGCCACACTGTTGCACTGGATGACATCTTCCTTCATTACCATGAACTCAATCCCACACACACCGTCCTGCTGCCTGAAATGACTTAGTCTGGTTGTTTTGTCTGCACCAGAAAATAATTGACAGCTTTCACACTAGCCAAACATAATGAACCAAACAGGTTAGGTGTGAAAATATCCTAAAAAAATTTGAGAAACAATAAAACAGAATATAAAGTAGTGTAAGGTGGAGCTGGAGCTAAAGATTTAACTAAAACAAGAATGAACTAGTGTGATAATAATCATACTCTGTATTACTTTTTGTGAAGCTTTATGATTCCAACTTCATGTAAACTCTTGCTAAACTTTCAGTGACCTGATGTAGTCCTGGATTAGTCATTATAATTGAGTATGTTCTCTTGCTGTGTGACTTAGGTCATGAGACTAAAGCCATGATGAACAACAGCGGGCCGAGGTATAAACGCAGCCAGCTGGAGAAGGGTCTGAACACAGATGTCCTGTGGTGTGTGCTTCTGCTCATCGTCATGTGTCTGACTGCTGCCATAGGTTTGTACCAGCGCCGACTGACACCACATACTGTAGCTCTCAGTTCACACAACACAGCTGAACAGCAGCAGTATTGTTGGCTGTGTAAAACAACATGAAGACCACAGGAGAGCCATTGACACCTGTGTTCAAATCATTTCCAGCTTTAATCTTCAGTTGTTAGTGTCGGTGTGATGACCTGCGCTAGTGTCTCGCTGTGTTTCAGGTCACGGTCTCTGGATGAAGCAGTTCAAAGATCCTGTCTTCCTGGTGGATGGGGATACGTCTCCTGCCCTGGCTGGCTTCTATGTCTTCTGGACCATGATCATTGTGCTGCAGGTATGATTTAGCTGTGTCTGAGTCTCCCATCAGCTGCAAATATAAATCCATGAAACCTTTTTTTAACCAAAGATAATTAAATACATTAAACACATTTACTAGAATTCTGGAGGTGTCAAATATGACAGCTTATTACAGAACTTATTATTGAACTACTCAGTGAAATTTGTGAGGTTTTGGGTGTAAAGGCATCATCTCTGGGATTACCACAACATCAGATCGAATGGTCTCCACACCATTCAAACCACTAATCTTTCTGACTCCACGGGGGTCAAGGGTCAACACCTTGGATGTCAGTTATTTAAGCAACACTATTAGCAATAAATAGAAACAGTGAATTGTTTATAAGCTCTTCCCCCACTTCAGCAGAGTGAGACACAACTAAAAGTGATGTGCACATGTTTGGATCACCACAGCATCGCAAATGAAGGGGCACAACCAATCATGATAACTCATTTTACTTAGAAGGAGTACGACCACTGATATATTGGTCAACAGCTATACAGTGTTACACATGTAAGCATCACTCAAACAATGCACACTACACTGGTGTTCTGGTGGTCCAGTGCAAACAATGGACAAAAGCCCACAAAGGCTTATCAGACACAGGGGTTACTATGAGACAGGATTTTACAACTCTGGGAAGTTATGATGGTGTCAGTCATTTTATTCTCCATAACAATGATCAGGAATGTGTGCTTGCTCCTATTAGTCCGGCCAACACAGTGAGTTACCGGATGATGTTGCATTGCATTGCAGCAAAAGCTGAGCCACTGGCACCTCCACTGTGTCACTGCAGTGATGTCATTGGAATGAATCACTTTTTTCACGCAGTGCTAATGTCTGAATCTGTTTCAGCAGAGCTTCAGCTACAGTGTTGGTGACTTGGTAGAGAAAAGGCATCAAATTTGGTTCATTTTTTTATGTGTGGTTGTTTCAAAAGCAGTGGAACATAGAAGCTTTATTATACCTATTACATGTTCAACAGTCTGCTTGTCATATAATCCATTTCTGTCCGACAGGTGCTGATTCCCATCTCTCTCTACGTGTCCATTGAGATTGTGAAACTGGGCCAGATCTATTTCATTCACAATGACCTCGCCCTGTACAACGAGCAGCTGGACTGCAGGATCCAGTGCCGGGCCCTCAACATCACCGAGGACCTGGGTCAGATCCAGTATCTGTTCTCTGATAAGACGGGAACTCTGACAGAGAACAAGATGGTGTTTCGCCGCTGCAGTATCTATGGAGTTGAATATCCTCATGAGGAAAATGGTAAGATCTGAAAATATGTCTGCGAGAGTCTTGGACCTTCAAGATCAAGAGAATGATAATAAGATGAACACTCACAGTGGTGAGGAGTTAGCTCACTGATAAGAGCAGAGATCTGACATGAACAATGAGAGGTTTTTATACTCTCACAGACAGTATGCAGGCGACTAGACAGAAGGGCTCATTGCAGTGTGTGCAGGTTACAGATGTCAGCTGATCAGGGCATATACTGGTTAAACCAGATGATCCTTTCTTCACTGTACTCTACTCTGTTTGTCCACTTCAGTCAGTTAGTGTTGCAACGCTGCTCTCCTTTATGACAGCATTTCCCTGCATACAGGAGTGAAAATTAGGGTGTGAATGTGAAGAATGATTTGGCGCACCGGTGCGAGTGTGTGAGTTCTGACACCAAGATTAACAAAATACACAGATTCGCTGAGCTTCTGCTTCTCTCTTACTACAAAGAGCAGCATATAAAACATTCAGGCAGCAGCTTCTCATTTTTCAACTGTTTTCTTGTTGATATGTGTTTCCTGTAACCTTAACCTGACCCCCACCTTATCAATTACCCCCAAGCAGTTATCTCTGCTACACCTAACCATAACCTAACCTAAGCCCTAACACCAACTGCAGAGTGGAGCGCTACAGGAAACATCATTTTAAAGAGAGGAGAAACAGACTTTGACACATGAGTCGCTGTTGCATTGACTGTCACTGTTGCTGGTTAATATGACAAGCATGACTGACAGCAGGTCGTATCAGCTGTCACTAACTTAACATTAATTCCATGAGTAACTTGACAACAAAATGAAACTGTCTGTTGTCTTGTAAAAGTGCTTTCTGCAGCTGGTGTCTGTCCTCTGCCGAAGATTGTTTATAAGGGAGGAACCTCCACTCTGTCACATCACTGTGTCACTGCAAATGTGTTTTTTGCTGTTCTCACTGCTCCAACATAATTTAAGCTTATAAACTAAATATCTTTGAATCAGTACCTTCAGTATTTGGATCAAGGAGCTCATGGAAAAATCAGGTGTTCCAAATTCAGTCGTCAACAGCTGTTATTTCAATGTGTCAGACACATATTTAATCAATATTTAGGTAAATATAAGAATGGGATTTAAAAACTTGATAGGGACATACCTAGTGTAGACCTTCAGTCAGAACTTTTTGTTCACTGCTCCCCAGTGCAACAGTACCTTTTGAAAACATATAACATTACAGGAAAATTCTTGTTCATTACAATTTGTATCTTATTTTTGTAGTAATCGACTTTTTATGGAATATTTGACCATTATAAACCATGCAACTCATGAAGACACAACAGGCTTCAGAAGAATAATTCCAGATCAGACAGACAAAAAAGAAAGGAAAAAAAACCGAAAGTTATTTAGGGGTTACAATTAACCATTGGAAAAAAACCAGGCTCTCCGTAGGTTTCCTCCATAATGTTTGAGTTGTAAGTCTTGTGCTGTAACTGCTGTGTTTGTGTTTGTGTGTTTGCATTAGCTCGGAGGCTGGAAGTGTACGAGGCAGAGAAGAATGAAGCTGCAGGTCGCTCTATGACTCTGAAGTCCGGCTGCAGCGGTAAATCTCTGAGCTGTCGTTCCCTCAGCTGCAACCGCAGCTCCGTGTCTCTGCACACCCTCACTGCTGAGTCAGAGGAAGAGGAGGACCAACTGTCCAATCACATCCAGCCCAGGACCAGTGCCTTCTGCAGCCGCATGGTCAGACACTCACACACACTCAAACACACCATAGACACATTATTTATAGTCTGTTCGGGTCATATCCAGAATTGAGAAAGTATTGCAACTTATGCAGCTTAAACCACACTATAGTCAGAATATCTCAGCCTGTGCTGCACAGATGTGCTCTGATTTTATGGAAGTGTAGTATTAAATCACACTTAGTACATTCACATGCACACAGGAAAGCAGAAATCAGGTTGTGCAATTGAACAACATGTTAACACACACAGTTTGTTAACAATTGGGTTGTACAACTGAGACTATGTCACGTGACTTGCAAGAGGAAGGCTCGGAGCACATGAGGGAACTCCCTGAGCCAACATGTAACTTGTGTATCTGTCAGAATAAACTGAATAAACATTTCTGCCCTGGGCATGTTATGATGGATGCTTTGTTCATGCTCTAGTCATGATGGCTCAGCTCCTGCTGCTTGTGTCTCTTCAGGCGAAGGAGGTAGTACCTGACCCTGAGCTGGTGAGGAAGTTGAACTGGCTTTGCTCTCCTGTGATGCCTCACTCTGGTGTCTCCTCTGTGACTCCATCCAGCCTGGAGCTCACCTACATCACTGACTTCTTCCTGGCTCTGGCAATCTGCAACAGCGTGGTGGTCTCCTCACCCAGCCAGCCGCGACATGTGGTAAGTGGACAACATCTCCAAAGATTATATATGCCTTGTACAGCTTCTTCATTTGTTTATATTGTGATTTACTGGACTGGAAAGATTTTCTGGTGGACTGGTGGTGTGCTTTATGTAACTCTATGAGACTAAAAAGTTTGCTTAACTGTACTGTGTGTGTAAATGCTGTAGTTCAGTGTGACATGGTGTCACAGTTTGGCTGATTAAATGTCACGTTGTAAAGATGAAACCAGTGATGGGTTGATTAAGGTGTTAAATGAAGAAAGGTTGGAAGCACCTTGCTTGGAGAGAGCAAAGATTTACGCATGCACAAACGCACACACACAAATTAAAAAAAATGATCAGATTAAAAAAAGACTGGCAGTTTAGCTCAAGAGTACTCTTACAAAAACTGATTCCATCTTCTCTTTCTTTCATCGTCCCTGCAGGTGCCTGAAGCACGAACACCTCTCAAGTCCCTGGAAGAAATCAAGCTGATGTTCCAGCGCTTCAGCTTCTCTCCTTTCTCAGCCCTCTCCACCCTGTCCCCTCCCCAGATCAGAGGCAGCCCTCGTAGCTTCACCAGCAGGCTCTTTGCCCGGGGGAAGACGGGCTCAGCATCCCCCAACAGTACCACAGAGGGGTCAGATCCAGGCAAAGACAGCAACCTGGAAACCTCCAACCCAAGGCATAAGCTAGACTTATCTGCCAGAGTGGAGGAAGGAGCCGCTGGGAAGGTGGAGGACAGGGAGATGGAGGACGATCTCAAGAGTAAACAGACAAACTCTGACGGGGCCTGGCAAGATGCGGAGGACATGAATAGGGAAGTTGACACTGAGAGCAACACTGATGATGAACTGCTGTATGAGGCAGAGAGTCCTGACGAGGCGGCTCTGGTCCACGCAGCCCGGGCGTACCGCTGCACCCTGCGGGGACGATCTGCAGAGAGCCTGCTGGTGGATCTGCCAGGAATCGGCTCTCTGGCTGTCCAACTGCTCCACATCCTGCCCTTTGACTCCAACAGGAAGAGGATGTCAGTGGTGGTCCGCCACCCGCTCACAGGAGAGGTGGTGGTCTACACCAAAGGAGCTGATTCAGTCATCATGGACCTGGCTGAAGGTACCTAACAGAATGAATACTGAATAAAAAATGACAGCTCCAACTGAAGGATTATTATAACAGAGATGTTGCATCACTTTCTGTCCCTGTGTTCTGTTCAGGTGCAGAACAGGCTCAGGACATCTACAGTCACATCAGAGAGCAAACTCAGAAACATTTAAACAGCTATGCCAGAGAGGGCCTCCGCACACTCTGCATCGCCAAAAAGGTAACGTTTCAGGAAGGTGATACTGACATGAAGACAGCATGAACTGTGGGTGTCAGGAAACGGCTTTCTACATTTTTCTTGCACATTTTCATGTACTATCATGAAGTCTTATGCTCTCAACAGTTCAGGTAAAGCTCATTAAAGCAACTCCACCTAAATGATGTCTTCAAGTTACATGAGGAGCTGAGCTATCCCAAGACCAGGGGCTAAATTTATCAAGCTTCTCAGAGCAGGAAATCACTCCTAACTGACCAAAAAGTCTCGGTGATCCTGAGATTTTGGTTCAACTTTTAGGATGTTGAGTAAGAACATCTTATCAACTGTCGTAGCTTGGGAAATCACTCCTAACTCGGTTGATATTTAGGAGCTCCAGAGGTGTCCTGACCTGTTGGGAGTTTCCAGGAGACGGCATTCAGGCAGAGATATTCTGTGAGAGGAAAGATGTTTTATGGAAGCTTGATGAGAATAAGCTTATTGAAAGATCATTTTCACCAGAAAAAAATGCTGTAATGGGGAACATGCAGCTTTGCAACAGTGATGAATCAAACTTTGATTGCCCTTACACAGATATGGTGCATGTAAGTGAGACTAAAACTTATATGAACACAATCACTTATCTATTATAATTATATTAAATTGATGTTCATATCACATGTTTATTATTCATGGAGATTTAAAGATTTCACTCAAATAAAATAAACTTTTAAAAAAAGTCTAGTTATACATGTTCTTATAGAATAACATACCACTGACCAATCAGAATGTACAATATGACAGATGTAGGGTCAGTTTATATCTCTGATTGGCTTTTCCCTCATGTGATTAATCATGTGATCACTTGCGAGTTGCTCTTAAAAGTTACTTTTACACTTTGCTGTAAGTAGGAAAAAGTCACTTCATAAATGTGTCATTGCTCCCACTCAGAGAAGAACTTTACTCCTAAGTTGGTTCTTTAGAGCATTCTTCATCGTCACTAGATAAATGAGCTCAATCAGCTACAATCAGCTGATATGATTTTACTATTTTTGATGCTTCAATGTAGATGTTAAACGATTAGTCGATTTAATTGATTGCCAGAAACATAAGTTAAAAAAAGTCCTGGATAACTAAAAGCACACTGAAGGCACAAGTTAGCACAGGAGGTTAAATCAAACATTAAGAACATTTCTAAAAAGTGAGTTCTGAGTAAATTCTGGAACAAAAGAAGATTGGTGCAGTCATGAATGTGTTTGGGCAGAGAGCTGGCTATGGATGAGACTCTGTCACCCAGGTTTAGTGCTGGTTCAGGAGCAGGAGATACAGACTCCACCTGTCTCATGGCTAAATATACAGCTTCCATTCCATTCCACATGTACTACTCTCTGCACTTCACCAGCAAGTGTGTGCGCTGGTTTGCACCTGGTTTTTAATATTAACATAAATTTTAATATAATTACTAAAAATGTCATTCTTTTAAACAGTTTCTTCAAAGGTCAGTATTCTCTATCTGTGCACATTTGTCTGCTTAACCGGTGTTCCTCAGAAGAGAATCCACTGTCTGTATTGAAACAGGTGTGTGTGTGTGTGTGATCAGGTTGTGGAGGAGGAGGAGTATGAGGTGTGGCTGAAGAGACAGCTGCTGGCAGAGAGCAGCATAGAGAACAGAGAGGAACTGCTGCTGGAGTCAGCACAGAGACTGGAGACCAACCTCACCCTGCTGGGTAGGACATGGACCACACATATCAGAACTGTGATGACTCAGGCAGCTCAGTAGAGCTTAATGTGCTTTTCTACATGTTCAGGCAGCACAGGGATCGTAGATAGACTGCAGGAAGAGGTCCCAGAGACCATAGAAGCTCTTCAGAGGGCCAACATCAAAGTCTGGGTCCTCACTGGAGACAAACAAGAGACAGCCATCAACATCGCCTACGCCTGCAAACTCCTCCGTCCCAGCGACCGGCTTCTGACTGCCAACTGTGGAAGCAAGGTCAGTGGAAAAGTTGTTGTTTTTGGAGTTCCACCTTCCAGCTTATTGGTGCTTATTTGGTCTGTTCTCATCTACTGTCCTCATTCTGCAGGTTCTAAATACTGAATTATAAGTTTGGCTTACAGTGTCGGTTAGCTTGCTGGCTGCTCTTTAGGAATGTGTCCACCCTACTACCCTAGTATTGTACGTTTACAGCGTGTGCAAACTAACTCTTCTCCTGCCGGTGGTGGGACATAACAGTGCTGGCCTGTCTGTCTGTCCATTCAGCACTTTGGCCCAAAACTATTCTTAAAATCACACTCCACTCAAAAATACATCTTTCCTCTTGTTCCTACAGTTGAATATTTGAGCTTGTCGGTGCAGAATGATGTATGTACAGAGTTTTTAACATTCATCTGCTGAAAATGGAAAGTTTCTCTGTGCTCATTGAAAATCAGATTTTAAGGGGTGGACCTATGAGCATGATTTGTGACATCACAACTAGTTTTGAGCCAGTTGTGGTCCACTATTCAACTTACACAAGTGTCATTCGGAAACCTCCAGTGTACATACACTGAGAATGGACTTTACATATTCATAGCTTCTGGATTGTTTATTTAGGGAGAAGGAGATGTGATTTTAATGAATGAAAGTGGTTATACTATACTGTGATCTTTAATGATCCCCTCCAGACATTTATAAAGACATAACAATAATGTGTGTCTGATATGGTTTTTCTGCAAGAGAAGTACCACTTTAAAATCCTTAAAATAGCATCTCCTCCTTATTCCTGGTTAAAAATTCAAGAATCTATGAATATGCAAATACTGTTCATTTCAGAAGTTGAACTGCTGGACACCAGATGTCTCCTACCTCACTGTAAAGTCCATCCTCAGTGTATGTGCACTGGAGGCCTCAAGTTTGGACCTCGACTGGCTCCAAACTAGTTGTGAAATGTGAAAACAAAGTCTGAACATACATCATTCTGCACAGTGAAGCTCAAACATCCAACTGTAGGAACAAGAAGAAAAACATATTTTTGAGTGGAGGGAGACTATAACGATAGTGTTGAAGTGTGTTTCTCCTCAGGAGCCTGAATATGCTCGATACATTTAATAGAAACCTGACCTATAGAATATGAAATGTCTTGTGCGTGCCACATTGATATTTAGTCCTGATGTGAAAGAATAATCAAGGTCACTGAAAAGTCATCCTTTAGGGAGCATGAATGTTCACAGCTGATTTCATTCACTGTTGTGTAAGAAGAAAGGTCAAGGGGTCATAAAAATCATATGGGTAGTAAAGTAGTAAAGATATGTTGTAAAGATATGTTCTTCCACAACAGTCCCACAGACTGTCTTACCAACAGCTTGTTTGATTGTGATCAATTCAATGAGGTAAGTGAACTGTGACTCTGTATGATAGTATTTATGTATGTTTTCTCATCAGGATGCGTGTGCAGCCTTACTTGAGGACCTCAAACTGGAAGTGCAGCACGGTGAGGACGGTGTGACTGAGCAGACTGCAGCAGGGAATCATGGGGAATTGTCCTCAGGCTGTGCGGCTGGCTTCATTCTGGTTATAGATGGCCGGACGCTGGACTGGGCACTGCAGGAGGAACTGAAGAGAGACTTTCTGGAGCTGAGCTGCAGCTGCAGGGCGGTCATCTGCTGCCGCTCCACCCCGCTGCAGAAGAGCCAAGTAGTCCAGCTGATCCGGGACCAGCTGAACGTCATGACCCTGGCTGTGGGTAAGGACATGTAGCAGGTCCAAATGTTGCTTGTTAATGAATAATTAAGATGTCTGTTGAAAGCATGTTGATTTCTAAGTGTGTAAAACCTCTAAAGCCATCATCCTATACCTCTCACCGTGGAGGATAATGCAAAGTTGTGTTTGTTCATTTAGGTGATGGAGCCAATGATGTGAGTATGATACAGGTGGCTGATGTGGGTATCGGGATATCTGGTCAGGAGGGCATGCAGGTAACAACCACTAGTTTAAACCAGCACCTAATAGAAGCACATACATCTAAATCACATAAAGGGAGCATATGACTTATTTGTTGTCAGAACAAATAAGTCATATGCTCCATGAGAACTTGAAATGGAAATATAATTCCCAATGTTTTATTTCTAAACATTTTCCCCTTTTGTATGTTATGTTTCTGGACTGTTCTCCAGGCTGTGATGTCCAGTGACTTTGCTATCTCCAGGTTTAAACACCTCAGTAAACTGCTACTGGTCCACGGTCACTGGTGTTACTCTCGTCTTGCAAACATGATCCTCTACTTCATCTACAAGAATGTGGTGAGAGATCTTTACCAACCTCGACATAGTCCTTATAAAAGTTTGTGAACTAGCTTGATTACAGTGGGTAAGGCACTCACCAATACAGAAAAAAATCTACTTCACAAACCTCAAAAGATGCACAAACATCCTCAGTGGTAAATTTCTTGATCTAATGTTCAACAATTCTGTCAATAGACAAGACAAGACCATGGAACAGATTTACTGTGGCTTTTGAGCAGGTTTTTCATGTGATGCATGCTGTATGTATCTAACAGACATGGCAGGCCAGAGCCCATGAACATATTATTACCTCCTAATGTAGCTCATTAACAATTAGATATGCAGTACAATATATATCCATTCATGAGAAATATTTTGAGTAATAAGTACTTTTTTGAGCGTAGTGTTCTCATTCAAATCCCACCTCTGACCTGTACCTGTGAGCTCTCCTTCATTCACTGCTTGTGTTAGTTCCAGGATCAGGAGCTGACTGTGTGATGTGCTGCTGTCTTAGTAAATCAAACATTTATTGCACACAAATTGAGGCTACAAACTCAATGCAGTTGCACGATGCCACTTTCTTAGTAAATCTTGCCACAAGTATTTTGCTCACATGATTTTTCCTGCCACCACCCTCCTTACTTACATGATCACTATCTCGTGATCATACCTGTTCTACTGGATATTTGTTGTGTAAGCAGCAGTTGGGATTAAACGTTGGTTCTCACATATATCTCACCTGGAGGTTCCTGTCCCACCTCTCTAGGAGGTGGAAAATCAGAAAAAAAAGCTAAATACCATATAAACACATATAAACATGTGCATCCTCACCTGTGTGTGTGTGTGTATGTTTACTGCAAACAGCGTTTCATCTAAAGCAAAGACTCAAGATGCTTTGTACCCTAATTTAGCTACTAGCAACTCTGCAGGCCCTCGTTGACACAAACACTACAAAATACAATCCAGATGTTGTGAGAATCCTAACTGCTGTCTGTGTCTGCAGATGTATGTGAACCTGCTGTTCTGGTATCAGTTCTTCTGTGGTTTCTCTGGGAGCGTTATGACCAACTCCTGGGTTCTGATCTTCTTCAACCTGCTCTTCACCTCCGTTCCTCCTCTCATCTATGGCGTGCTGGACAGAGACACACCTGCAGACACCCTGATGCAACTGCCTGAGCTCTACCAGGCTGCACAGACTTCCAAGGTGATTACACGCACACGCACACACATACACACACACACCAGACACAACACAGAAACATGTCCTTCTAAAACCTGCTATCACAGCTGCTGCTATTCAGTATTTAGATTTTTTAAAATTATAGTTTGCTTTTGAAATGGGACCACAGAAAATAATATTAATACTAATGACATCATTGGATCTCAGCAGGTTCAGGTCATATTATTGGCTTCTCAGAAACACTGAATATGTGATCAATATGTATGCAGTCAGATCATATCATGATTTGATCATGAAGACCAGCATTAGGAGACAGATTTCTCCAGTTAACCTGATCAGACATGCTGTAATTATTTTATTATTAATGAGAAAAAAAATCATGTTCTTTATTTATTTTATCATTTTTTTATATTTTAAGGTATAAAATAAGACTTAATGACTGAATGACTTTCTGTGGTCCATATGTTTTGTATTGACATGTACTGCTGTGGTCACATGCGTTTAGTTACTGTGGTTTCTGCATTTCCAGCAGGAAAACAAAGCCACTGAAGTCATTAAGAAGTGTTCAGTGGTGGCTGTTGTGTGCTTAAACTGGCTGACAGATGATGTGTGTCTCTGCAGGTCTATGCTCCCTACATGTTCTGGATCACTGTCCTGGATGCTTTTTATCAAAGCCTTGTCTGCTTCTTTGTGCCTTATTTTGTAAGTACAGCGAGTCAGATTGAGTTGATTCCATTGCTTCACTTTACATTATAGTCTTACTAATACTGGACGCTTTGGGCTGATACTGATATCGATATTTGGAAATTTAAAGAGTCTGATAACAATATATTCACCAATGATACATTTTTAAAACATAAACAAACAATCTTGATACAGATTCCTAGATTTTTTTTTTTTTTTTTTTAAGAATTGTGACCAAGATACACACTAATCTGGACATTTTTCAGTGTAAAAATCAACTTGTCACTCCCCTCTGGTGGACAAACTATGAACTGCTGACCTGCAATTTCTTGTTACTTGTGGGTCAACATACACACAGATACCGATATCTGCCATAAGCTCATATAAATAATACCCATATTATAACCATATATTATTAGCAATATAGCAGATATCAGCAGATATATGGTAATCGTTCAATATTGATGTTCTCTCCAAAAGATGGTTCTCATATCAGAATTAATGGTACCCAGCTTCATTTGTCAAACATCTGCCTGAAATCTGAAAACATTTTTTTATCAACTCATTGTTTAAATCAGTCCTCCAGAGATTCACTGTCTCTTCCACAAAGTTAGTTGGCCTTGGTCCAGACTTTTTGTGCCTACTATGAGTCAAACTCCAAAACCACTGGATCCTGCAGTATAGCTCTACTTAATGGTGGTGACCAGGCAAGCCCAAATGTTGCTGTGTGCTGTTTCTTAAACATAAAACTAACACTGTCTAACACAGCGGCCTGGACAGCCTTACAGCTTATCACACCGTGACAGTTTCATATCACAGAGTAAGGAGCATCTATCCCACTGTAAGATGCTGTGATGTTTTTTCTCAGGCATACGCAGGGTCAGACGTCGGGGAGCTGTCCTTCGGCTCTCCAATCAATGCCTCGGCTCTCCTCATCATCCTGCTGCACCAAGTCATCGAGAGTCATACTCTGGTCAGACACACTGCTACACTGAAAGCAAACTATAGCTTAACTATCTCATTGTTGTCATTGGAATCATTGATTATGTCCACCACTTGCTTTAATGACCTTCTAGGACACCATACTATACATAACGCCCAACTGTGTGTGTGTGTGTGTGTGTGTGTGGTGAACGCAAAGAACTTGATCACAGTCCAGACGATAACTCACATGAAGAGCAGATAAGCACGAACAGTGTCCCCTGGTGTGTTGTGGAGTGTGTAAATCCTCTGTATTACCTTGCAGACATGGATTCATGTGCTGGTGTTGGTGCTCAGCGGGGGTTTCTACTTCGGCTTTGTGTTGCTCTTCAGTGTGTGCTGTGTGACCTGCAGCCCCCCAACCAACCCTGTGGGTGTGGAGACACTGCAGATGTCCCAGCCTCTCTTCTACATCGTGTGTGCTCTCACTACTGTGACGGCTCTGTTACCCAGGTACACACACACAAAACATATACAGCCATACGATCATATAACAGAATAAATCAGAACAGGATGTCAGGGCTGTTCTTTTCAGATGCAGATGAGATATGCGGCCTCCTTTTTCCCTTTTCCCTTTGAAGGATACAAACAGTCTATCCTCCCTTTGTAACCTAAAATCTATCTCTTGTCACTTATTCATGAGGTTGGTCCTCATCAATGATTGAGTCATAAAATTATCATGTTAGCATTTCTGGAAACTAGGAGCCTCATGTATCATACCACACCATGCATACGCTGGTATCTAAGCATAGAATCTGACCAATCAGTTTCCTCTTGTGCTTCAGCATGTCAGCACATTTAGAATCACTCCTGTGCCCAGTGGAACACACGTATAATCACAAGCAGACTGATAATCTAGTCATTAAGAGTGAAATGTCTCTATTTCTCCTTGTTTCTGTAGTACTGCACCGCAGTGAAATGTCACAACTCATAAACTCACCATGTTTCTGAGTTGTGTGAGATTATGCTGTGGTGAATCCTCTGGATTGCATTAAAAGACAACATATTAATTTGACAGAAAGTCAGAAGGTTGGCATCCAGAACTCTTAGAACAGTAGTTCTATTTGTAACTCTCGTTTGGATTTATAATTTAAAAAGAGAACTGGAGGTTTTAACTGTCAGCAGTTGGCTTGCAATCAGTGTGTGAGTCAAACATAAGCCGTTACATAGCTGCTCTGATCTGAATACTTTTTAATTTAGTGACCAACTTTTTTTAAATGTATTTTTCCCATTTAGTTTGCTGAAGATACAGGAACATAACACAAAAGACTGAATGCACTCATACAAGGAACATCAACTCCAAAATGAAATATTTTGCATACAATCAAAAACACAGACAAGATGGGTCAAAATCTCCACCCAGGGTCCTTACAATATTGAAAAAAAGTAACCCCATACCTTCCTGCCACCTATACTTTATATTCATGAGTAGATTTTTTTTTTCAAATGTGTGAAGAAGTGTGTTCCAGCTACAACAAGGTGTTAAGTTGTTCTTAAATTAATATTATACACACACAAGAGCAAATGTTTGCTTGACTTGAGTGGGAGACATTGAAGTGTCCGCCTGTAAGCAGAACCACGCAGTAAAGGTGTGATTGTCATAGGCAGTGATCCAGCTGCAGAATCAACACACAATCTCAATGTCACTGACTTGCGGTGACAAGTCGTCATGGTGATGACATTACACGTCTTGTGTTTAAACCTGAGTGAACACACATCGCATCTTTCACACACACCCACACAAACACACACACAGATAAGTATGCTGAAGTGTGTTGCGACACTCAAAACACAAGAAACGACAAGAAATTAGAAGTTCAGTCTGGATCTAGATCTTTGTTTTGGACTTTGAAAGTCCTCTGACGGTCCTAAAAAATACATGCGGCTCTACAGCGGTGAAGTCATCAGTCACATATAAAAAAATCTCTCCTGTGCTGCTGTGGCCCCTCACTGATACTGACTGATACTCATACAGTCCTGTGTGATTTGTCTGCAGGCTCTTGTTTCGGGCTCTGCACAGCTCCTTATACCCGCCTGCTGTGAAGAAAGCAGCTCAGTTGGACAAAGTGGATTCAGAGAAATACTGCAGGAGAATGCAGCGCTGGAACCTGAACCACTCCAGAGCCAACAGGCTGCCAGTATGTGCTGACAACCCCGGCCTGGAGCCCAGCACAGGATCAGTGGTGTCCTGACCAAGCGCCTGCACACACACACACACACACACACACACACACACAGCAGGCCATGTCAGCAGAGCAGAAAGACTCATGGCCACGTAAGTTCAGCTGACATGCTGAAGTCAGTTGCATGTCAGAGACAGAATAGCACAGAGACATTTGTGGATGGATCCTTCAGTACAATCAAAGCTTTTTAGTAAACTGCTCCACTCCTCATCTATTTATAGACTGACTTGGCTTCATGTTTACCAAAGGACTCTTGGTGAATTGATTTTTCTTCTGTGACGTGAGCTGCTAGAAACAAAACCATATTTTGATTGGACATGGAAACAGAATGGAAAATATCCCACTGTTGGAATGTTGTCTTTACTGAATGGATCAGAATAGTGAGTATCTGGTGAAATAGCACATCAGCCATCAATTCATGGTAACAGAAGCTGTGAAACATTGACCATCAGAAGGAGCTGTATGTATCATTGTAACATGAGGAAATCATCAGCACATTCACCTTCTGACATTGGCTTCATTAACATAAAGAAAGTCTCTTCTGGCCAATAGTCTGTACTGTGGGTTACATTGAGATGGTTGCAACATTCACACTGCAGGTGACCAAATATTTTCTTTTTAATTTTCACATCTCCCATCAGTATGACCTTGTGCTGCATGACCACATGGAGAGGTGTTCATCAGAGAGACAGTGAAGTGATGCCTCACTAAAAGCCGATATTCAAATCTTGGTTCTCTTTTCGCCTCCTCACCCTTATCATTTTTCTTCTAAACTTCATTGCACATGAATACTTCCATCATGCATGAGTATACCTGTTATCACACTGTTGACAGTGATGACACATCTCCATGACAACTGACCAAAACTCCACTGAAGAAGCCACAGAGTGTGGTGAAAAGTTCCAGGAAACAACAAGGACTGTAAGTGGTTCTTAATAACAGCGATTTTAATCAATATTAATATCAAACATGTTTCTGAGGTCAACTGAAAGCCTGCGGTGTGAATGTAACACCTTTAACCTCTATATATGAAGGAGGAATGGGGGGGGACTACCAGCACCGCAGCACCCTGTGTGATCCAGCTGTCTGCATCATGGTCTCATTAGTTTCTGTCTACTACAGTGTAGATACCACTTTTTGTGACTTAACTGTGTGGTGGAGTTTTTTTTTTTTTTTTTATCACTGATGTCTTTTTAATCTTTAGTCTGCTTGGCACTGTTTCATGAGGAACAAACACACTAGCATGCTCACAATGTTAGGAATGTGTTTACACTTTTGTGAGCTGTGGACAGTGTGTAGAGATTAGTGGAATTTCAGAGCTGTTAGAATAAGCAGCCTGTTTTTGTTTACCTGCTCAGCTGCTCTCTCTGCACTGACCACCAGGGCAGAAGAGGTCAGTTGGGGTAAATGAAGGAATCATCACTGAGTCATACTGACTTGATTTGGACCAGTCTGTGTGTATTTATTAGCTGACTTTGTGTTGCTGATATCAGTACTCTCCATCCTCTCCACCAGCACCTTTCTCAGCAGTCACATGACAATACTACACCACAGAACAAGGACTGAGCTTGAGCTGTTTCTCAGGGCAGACTGATGGATCTGCAGAATAAGTCATAATTCTTCATCTGAGCTGCACCAGCAAGGATTAACAGAAATCAAGATTTAAAGGTGATTTTGTTCCTAATAGTCCCACTTGGTTATATCATATCCCAGCTCACTGTGCTTATATTAGAAATATTGTAAGCCATGATTGAACCAAATCACATCCAAGACTTAATTCTGTTACAGCTGAAACTGCAATTTAAATGTAACCAGTTTCAAATGCTCCAAATGTCAGGTGATACTGTAAATTCTTCCAAATGATTGTGCGCTCGCACATTTTAGCTTCATTACATTTTGCTGACTGTTTTCAAATGAATGCTATACAATTTTAAATTGTCAGATGTATTTTTACTACTGTATACTATTTATCCTTGCACACAAACAAGCCTTGTTAGCTCAGTTAGAAAATGAAATTTAATTATCTCTATATAATAAAAAAGACCTCTCAGATTCACAGATCGCACATATTTTATGTACTGCTGAAAGGTGGTGATTATGGTCTGGTTACCTTGTGTACTGATGTCTTATATTTGAGTCTAAATCAGTATATTGGTGTTATAGATGTGGCAGGGAGTGATTAGAAAAATACATACTGCACAGACTTTGTCAATTTCAAAGCAATTAGAGTAAAAATGGCCTGTAAAGTTATTACTATTCATCTTTTTTTGTTTTTGGAAGAATCATATCATTTTGTAGGTCCATGAACTTGGGAAGGTCTGAACTAACATGCACAACCACTGATACGGTCCTTCTAATTGTCACTTGTAGTGGTTTAATTTGCATCAGTAGTTAAAGCATCACAGGCAGATTTCTTCCAGAAAAATTAAAGATAGACCAAAGTCTGTCTCAAGTTTAATGTGTTCTCAAATGTGGTCAAATTAACACTACTTTTCCTGTCAGTATAATGCGTATGTGTTTATCACCATAATACTGTTAATAACAGACAGTTCGGCTGTGTGTGATGTAACAGATTTGATATGGAACTTGAACACCATGATATTTAAATTTGAATTAAATATCATAATGACATTAATCTGAATTATCTTTAAAATGAGAGTTTAAACAAAAAACAAATAAGATCAAAATAGTTTCACCCTTGTCTGTGCAGCACAGCAGTGGAATACTGTGTGAATGTTATGTGAAGGAACACCCAGCCAGCCTGTCAGCATCCACGCTGCCCTCTCCTCCTCTGCAACTTAACATGAACTGGCCTTACTGCATCTGTGCACATCTGTATGAGTGAACCAGGTGATAACATGAAGATAATCTTTCAGCCTTAACTTTGATGCAATACTTTCTAGATGTTGACTTTTCTACAAAAGCCTTAAAGATTAAAGTGCAGTCAACACAAGTCACTTTTTTCTACTCTGTAATTGAGTTGTTAAATTAGATGTATGATATGTATGAAACTTCCAGTGACTGTGAGACTTTCCAATAAACAGCTTGTTGTTCAGATCATGTGTAACATGCGTAGTGTGTCGAAATAACCTGAGAACTGTTATGAAGTCATCTTGTTGGATTTGTTATATGAAAGCCAGCCTTAACCGTTTACAAGGAAACCATGTGCCTCTCCACAGAACCACTAGTTCAATCAAGTGCACCACATTTACAAGAAAACATCCATCCATGGGAAGTCAAAATCAGATATGTTCCTATTTCAGATATCTTCAGTTTGAGTTTTCTTCAAGCTGAACTCCTTATTCATTGCCATTGTATATCTCACATCTGCTGCTCTGTAAAGGAGGTCTATACTGAACTTGCTGTACTGATTGGCTGAAGCCTCAGGAGTCCTGTATCAGAAATGAGGGCAAACAACTTTTATTAATTGACTGGACTTATAACTGCATGTTTAGGGCAGATCAGTACAGACTGAATGAAACCAAGCAGGGACAACTGTGTGCTAAGATCAACAGATAATGGAACTGCATTATTGCTACAGCACATCTTATAGAACAGTGGTTTTGACTGATATCATGAAAAATGGTGTGATCTGGTTTAACTGAATAATGTTCTTGCACTTGCAGGATCATTATCAACTGTTAAAAAGAAATCAAATAATATAACAATTATTTGTGTAATAATATAGATGTGGAGTCAGTTAACATGATGTTCCACGACACCTAAACAAGAGGTCAGTGTATCATGTGTAATTAGGATTTTGACTACATTTGGAGACAGCACTGATGTTAGTGAACAGGGCTGTAGCTGCCACTGAGGATGCTACAGGTCATTTGTATTTTCTCTGGGAGTTACTTGTCATAGGTCGATACCAGTATTTTTACTCATAAATCCCTCCAGACGTCATTTAACACATGTAAAAAATACTCTGTTCTGACAAATAATTTGTGCTGATATGTTTTTTTTTCCATGCATATACAAATATTGTTGATTTCAAGTTTTTCTGCTGAACACAAGACGTCACAGAGAGACTTTCCTCCTTCAGCAGATGGATGTGAAAACAAGCTGCACGTCATTCTGCACAGTCAAGCTCATATGTCACAGTGAAGGAACAAGAAGCAAAAACATACATTTTTTACTTTAATACTGTATTAAGATTTCGCCTTGTAATGCCAAGCATCTTTTATGTGAAATACATAAGCTATAAATCACATGCAGAGCACCGGTCACGTGAAATACTGAACATATGAAAACTAAGACATCACGTGTGAAAAAAAAAAAAATCAAGTTCACATTTAATATCATGTGTGTAAAACTGACATTGATAAATTAACATAGAAGCGCGTGTGGATGACATCACAAACTGACATGTGGTTCTCGGGACATTTCACATGTTAATGTAATATTACATATATTACTGTATATGTAAATGAATTGCTGTTTTTCTATGGGTTCATCTGACTAGGATAACACAAATTAATATCATTAATAGTCAGTTCTGAATTTCATTCATGGCAGTGTGGGGAAACAGAAGCTTTTGCCAATCCGTCCCCTCGGTTTATTGGTTGTAATTCGCGCAGCTTTTCGTATCAGTGCTTCTCTTCTCCTTCATGACCCCTGGGAAGCTCTGTACAGTAAAGCTTATTTCCTCTTAGGCGTGTCTGACACAGTCAGGCTGTCAGGCAGCTTTCACTTCTGCCTGCTGTTCCTCAGATGATCAGCAGACTTTTGAGGCAGTGAGTGAATCCTGGAGAGATGAGTTTCTACAGTGATGCGTCCTCTGAAGATATAAGCGACGAGCTGGAGACTTTGGGGTAAGACTGTGAAATAATTCACTCTTTGATGTAAAGCTTTCTCGCCTTTTCCTGTTGCACAAAACGCCATCGCCGCTAGAAGCATAAGAGGGAAACGAACTGCAACCACTACTGTGCCAGACTCTATTCAAAGAATCATGCGATTGAAAGTGTTCTTATTTATTCACAAACACGTAGGCTACTCTATGTAGAGTTACATAATGTTCAGTGTTTGTTGGCACTGTACACAGTAGAGGTGCTAATTCAATGACGTGTATATGTTGGTGTATTATTGCAGTGAATGGTGGTGTTGTTCTGGTTCAGTCTGCACATACCAGGGCAACCAAATGCTGTTTCACGTTTTTTATTTAATGTTTATTTGTATAAGGACAAGTATACAGCATGAACTAATGCCACATACCCCAGCATGTATAGCCTTTAAAATACAGAAAACTCAACAGCAAAATAGATATGGAACTGCTGACGACTGCAACATCTAAGCAATGTGTATTTACTGACAGGTGACAAATTAAAGGAAAAACTGGTCCAGGTCTGAATGCTTGACCCCTACAGTGAGGGGATCTGGGGGCTCTGTTATGCTGTGGGGGGCATTTTGCTGGCATGGTTTGGGTCCACTTGTCTCCTTAGAGGGAAGAGTCACTGCAAATCAATACAAAGTTGTTTTGATCACCTTTATCCTATGATGAAACATTTCTATCCTGATGGGAGTGGTCTCTTCCAGGATGACAATGCCCCAATTCACAGGGCACGAGGGGTCACTGAATGGTTTGAGTATGAAAATGATGTGAATCATATGATATGACCTTCACAGTCACTAGATCTCAACTCTATTGAACACCTATGGGAGATTTTGGACTGATGTGTTAGACAGCGCTCTCCACCACCATCATCAAATATGAACAATCAATCAAATCCTGATGTTGGCGTTGAGTTCTATGTAGCAGCAGAATTAGTAACAGCTGTGCAAAAAGGGACGTGAGGTGAAAATTATGTAAGGAGGTATTGTGGGTTTTTCCGTAATGATGGCAGTCAAGCCATGACCGACCTGATTACATCACTATCACATCGTCTGGGGTTGTTTCAGTTTGGACTTAGAAACTACAGATTTATACAAATATTACAAAATGGAGGTGTGGATTTGAAGTTTGACCCATACAGGATATGTCCACCTCTGATGCTTCAATCTCGGCCCCATGAAGCTGGTGTACTCCAGTATTATGACATTGCATGGAGTTTACACCTTTAAATCAATACATAAGAGAACAGGAGTAGTTTGCTCTGGAGGAGTGGGCTGAACTAACAGAGGAGAAGTGTAGAAACCTTATTCAGAGTTACAGAAAGCGCTTTACTGCAGTTATTGCCTCCAAGGGCTGTGCTGTTAAATATTAAGTTAAGGCTACCAATATTTTTGGCCATTTTCATTTGTTTTATTGTATTAAATAATATATTAAGTTGTAAATCAAAAGCAAAGTTTCAGTTATATTCAATGTGAAATAAATAATGATGGATACCATATACTTGTGTCAGTTTCAACTTCATACAGAGAAAATGTAGTTTTTTTTAAAAAAAGGTGGAAGGGTACCAATATTTGCGGCCACGTCTGTATTGTGCATTTAAATCAAACTCATTCTGATGAACTGACTTTTCTTGTTTTTACTGCCATTTCCTTTGTATACTGTCTTGATTGTTTTCTGTTTAAATATCGCCATCACAGTTACTTTACATGTTCTCAGCATCTCTAATGCAAATAATCAACTTTCACATCCTTTCACACTTGTTTCCTCCACATCTGTCGCATAGGTTGAGGTTTAACAGCAAACATCATCTCCTTTTCCTCTGAAAAGCACCAGGTCTCTTCTCCCTCACTGCTTGAAGCAACAGTGCACCTGTATGTCAGGCCGCTTCCTGCTAGGGCACCATAATTCAATATAACAGTTTACAGATTATAAATGGTCTTGTATCATGATATGATTCTATCCTATTATCATTTTACAGAACTCTTTTGCCCAGATTAATATATCCAATCATACTGTAATTAAATTAAAATAACCTAACTTGTTTTCCCCTGATACTGATTCCAGCACACAAACTCAGGGTATCTGATCTGAGACCAGCACTCCTTTCCCCCAAAATTTAAAATGAGTACATTTCTTACGAAAATTAATATGGATCAGATGATACACGATGCACTTCAGAAAGTGTTACAGAGTGCTTTACTGTGGAATAAAAGCAGAAAACCAACAACAATACCAAAGTCAAAGACAAATTGTGGAAGATCAATTTATAAAATAGATTGAAGTTTTAAGTGTGATAGACCAAACACCTCACGCAGCTCAGTTTTTGATGCTATGTCTATAAATACCTTCATGGAAAATGTGTACTTGTAGTGGCTATTTGTCCATAATATAAATGGAACATGAATCCAACTGATAATCAAAAGAGCACTGAAGCACCATGGTAGTGTAGTGGGAATGTAGGCAAAAGAAGTCCATCGTCCAAACAAAGTCTTTGAGTTTTCTTGGAGGATATTTATCAAATGCAAGCAGGCAAACAAATGAAGAAAGAAATCACAGCTCCTGCTGCCTCTCTTGCTCCAGTAACAAACCAAAGACCCACCCAGGTGCATGCTGGTCCTATACCTGCCTACCTACTTACACAATCTGAGGTGCTCATAGTGTTACCCAGTTCTCACAAAACTGAATACCAGTAAACTAAACTAAATATGCTAAACAAACATATAAATAAACTAAACTAACGAAAAATACCATGAAAGAAAATACCATAAAAATCTAATCTAAATAAAGCATATATCTATAGTAATCAAACACTCCAAACAAATACTAATAATGAATAATTATTAATAAAACAACAAACAAAATAAATATCTCCCTATAGTACTATCTGCAACATTTTGTTATGAATCTCTAACCTAAACTTCAGCTGTACACTGGACATGACAATATGCTTTAATGTCAGTGAATGTGAACGTTCTTGTTTCTCACCAGTGTTAAAGTGGCCAGTGTGAAACTGTATGGATTCCAAATACAACAGCAAAAGCTGTTGTACCTCGAACCAACCATGAAGGGGAGAAAAAGCTATGACTTGACCTTTGCAGTCACGGTTCAGTTGTCTGGATCTGAGCTGTTGGATCATGCTGCACTGTATTTTATCAAAATTTGGATCTTGTTTTTTAAGAAATATGATTTATCATTTTGCTTCTCAGCTCACCACATTATTAAGTAACAGGTTCTGTCTTTACATGAGAGATTTTATGTCTGATGTGTTGTGTTGAAGGTGGTACCACTATGACCTGTCCCGTCACGCTGCAGAAGCTCTGCTCTTGTCTAATGGGAGTGATGGAAGTTATCTCCTGAGAAACAGTCACGACGGACCAGGCTGCTTCGCCCTGTCTGTCAGGTCAGTCAGCATATATAACACCATCATTCTAAATGAAAGAAATATAAACACAATGTCACATAGACATCTCTTGTTCCTTTATATCACTGGTGTTACTGTGAGGCCTGTTTTAGAACATCACAACTTATGCTAAAGTAATTCCCCTAAACCTAGTGCAATGTACTGCATCAAACCTCAGTACTGTTTTGGTAGAGAGCAAAATGTTTTACTGAGTATCGAAAACTGTTTAATACCAAAAGTTGCTGAATTGGAGAATGAGGTTGTGCTTCAACAATGGGATTCTCAGTGCAGTGCTAAATCCAAAGTCCAGTGAGCATGTTTATTATAATTTGAATCTGTATCATATAATCAGAACAAATTCTCACATTTGAGATGTGCTACGTTTTCATATTTTTGGAACATGACCAAAAGCTGCTGTTCACTGCCTGGTCAGATTGGTGAACTTGATTTGATCATATGATAAATATTCAGATTATAATTCAGTTTTTATTCAGAAGAAGTTCTTGTTGTGGCTGCATGTGTTTAGAGGACGTTTAACATTTGAGACTGACTTCTTTTTTTAATATTTCTCAGAGTAAGGTATTGAACAAAGTATTATTTTGATATTGGTATTGAAACTCAGTATCAGAACTAGTATTGTAACATTTCAAATGATACCTGAACCAGTGATCAACAGGAAACACATATATGGTTTTGAATCTAATTGTTGCTCAAGGATCAGATAAGAGTGCTAATAAACATGTTTTTAACTGCATGTTTGTGTGCACATGCTGGTTGTTCTCATCCTCCAAAATGAATGTTCATTAATCACATGAAAGGTATAGGCAGTTTATCAAGACATGAAGTAAAGCTACAGACACAGAACAAACAACAATAACAGTGAAGGAAAGCTCTCAAGAGATAATAATAAAGCATGTTGCTAGTTTTCCTTCATGAACATCTCGTCATCTTCGGTCCTGTTTACATTGCTCAAAATTGGAAGTTCTGAGGGAAGATATTCCAGGTGGCACAGGGATGATTTGGCTGCACACTACTGTAGATGTACTTTAAATCTTCCTGTTACACACAAAGTACACAAACAAGTATGTAAACAATGTGTTGCAGCCACTATGTGTCTTTGTACATGCTAATAAAAGCAAGTATATCATGAGCCTTAGCTTTACAGTTAAGAAAATAATCTAATTAATGTTTGACATTTTCCTTTAAGCTGCATCTCTGTAATGTCACTCACCTTTTTTCTGCAGAAAAGCACCAATATGGATCATTCTCTTGAATCATTTTTGCATGTGAATGACTTCTTTTAATTCAAGAAAAAGGTATCTTAAAGGAAAAGTGCAATGTTACATGTCATTTTATTTGTAACTTCACACACAGGGCGAAGGATTCAGTCAAGCATTTTCATGTGACACGTAAAGACAAAGATGGCTATGTGTTCGGGTTTAACAAGTTTGCAACCCTTCAGGACTTTATCAACCACTTCGCTAACCAGCCTCTGCTGGGCAGTGATGCAGGTATGCAGAGTCTCATTTCAGACATTCACTAACACATTCACTGCAAGTTAGCAGCTTCAAAGCAGCATAATGCTGAGGTGACTTTGTTCAGCCTCATACACAAATGTTTGATTCATGAGGAATTAAAGGTCTTCAAATATAGAAAAGACTCAAGTAGTTAGAATTTGTAAATGTAAAAGTGTGTGTCAGGATTGCTGATCAGGAGGCCTAGATACTGTCCATTTACTATAAACTGTAAACAGACCTGGGTTCAGTTTTCAGCTTACACACAGTATTTCTGCTGTTTTCTCGCAGAGCCCACACCAAATAAATCAACCAAGGATTAACCAAACTGTTTGCCTAACCTAAAACCAGAACCCAAAGTTGTTCTTTACTTGCCTAACCTGTTAACCAACTTTTACATACGCTGAACAGATGTCTCAAGTTTATGCATGCCACATCTAAGGAGGAAGCAAAAGCACTGGGCTTAGATCAGAGGAATTAAAGCCCTCAACTTATCCCTCCAGACTGTGTACTGTACTAAACAAGCTACCAATCAAATCCCATCCCTAATATGATTATAACCAGGATAAGACTTATACTAGGGACTGTAGTGTACATGAAAACATACTCAATCTGTGTGTTGCTTGTGACATGACACAGATCACAGGATGACTGAAGTGAAATAAAGTTGAACTAAACTGAATATCATAACACAATATTGTGCAATTAAAACATAAGTCCCCTCGGGAGCACCAGTGGATGTCTGGCCAAAGGCAAACAAATGGCCAAGGATCAAATGCTTTTCATTACAGACATTAGGTTTAGATCCATGGCTGGGCGTAGAGTCCTTCAGCATTACACACTACCGGTCAATATAGCACCAACACAATGCCGGGTTAATGCTACCCAGGAAGCCAATCAAGACAAAGAGTTGTTTTGACCCAGTTTTAGTGTTATTTTATTTAACTAAAGCTTATTATAATCTACTCTTTTTAAACTTAAATGTCACATTTTGTTTTTGATTGTTAATAACTTAGTGACAATTTTTAGCTCAAGCTTGTTGTGTGTAACACTGGGTCAAAATAACAGTTTGCTGCTGGGTAAAATTAACCCAATGTTGTATTGGTGCCATATTGACCCAGACTGGGTACAGTTTTAACCCCTGTCACATATTTTAACTGTCACAGATGTTTTGTTTCTTGTACAAAACAAAGTGCATATGATATTCAAAAGATACACAAGTTCTTAACAATCAATAACAAACTGTGACTTGTAACTTAAAAAGGAGTAGAGTAGATTATAACAAGCTTCAGTTTGGGTGAATAACTCAACAGTAAAATAAAAAATAACACTAAACCTATATTGATCCAAACTGGGTAACATTTTAACCCAGTGATTTTTAGTGTGTAGTGAAAAAGGAAGGATGTATATACATCCTGACAGAAAGTTCAGCCTGTCCTCAGACCAAACCAGTGAGACTGAATGGGAAATTGAAAAATGGCAAGGCATTAGAGTTGGGTGATGTGATGATATATCCTGGGACAACAGGAACGTGTCAAACATCACATAATCACATCTCATAATCTGATTTTCCAGTGATGCACGATGCACACGTGACACACTTGAGGAATTGCAAAACATTCCAGCTCTGTTACAAAATCCCCACCACACATTTTCCAATGTCACCACAAGAGAGAAGCCTCACTCATATGCATTGCGTTGTTGGATCTTGTGTTTTCTTCAGTTAGTCAGGACTATGACCTCCTCTCTCCCTCTGAACCAGGGACGCTCATGGTGCTAAAGTGTCCGTACCCATGGCGTGTGGAGGAGCCATCCATCTACGAGTCTGTAAGAGTTCACACAGCCATACAGACTGGACGCACTGAAAATGACCTGGTGGCGAATGCACCATCGGTATGACACTTGCTGCACACACATTTGAGCAGCTGATGCTCATGGATATTAAAATGTACGTGTAATGTGACGTGACTGAAGTAAAGGATAATTCCAGTCTGTTACAACTTGGGTAGTAATTTCATTGTTTTGGCCATCATTTCTAAAGGTTACGATAAAATTGTACTCATCAAAGTAACTGACCATTTGCTAAAGCTGCCCCCAACAGCAATTGTCCAATAATAGCTTACAGTAGGTAAAGCAGACCAGTCATGCAATGGACTTTACCACATGTTCAAATGTTGAGCATGAGGCTCTATAAGAGTGATACCTGGTATCTAAAGAGTTTGTAGGGTGGTGTCTTTTTTTTTAGTTTTTCAAAAGGTTTCCAAAATGAAAACTACAAGAGCACACATGTAAGGAGCAAATGTTAGCAAACCTGGCTAACTAGCTTACAACCTACAGTAGTAAGACCATAGTATGGTGTTAGCTAACTACATTATTTAATGTGGTCATAGCCAAGTTAGAGAAATACTTGTTCTGGACTGGAACATCCACTGTGTGTAAACAAGTAAAGCACACTGTCCAAGTAAACATATATTTATAAACATCCAAACTATTTAAAGGCATGTTAGAATGAACATTTTAATTACATTGTTACTTATAATACAGTACTATAATACTGGGGCTAACTAACCCTGAAATACACAATATTTTTACATGCCTTTTACATGGATCCGCTGTGAGGATGAGGACGGTGAGGTTGCTGAGTTTTTGCCTGGGACATACCTTCAGTCTTTCAGCATGATATCATGTATGCAGCCAACGAGTACATATTTAACCTGTGAGCCATGAACGAGCTCCATAATGTTGTCAGACACTGATAATAACAATCTGAGTCTGTCAGTAGTAAAAACAAGCACTTTTAGTGGATGTACATTGATGGGGCGCTATTGACCCAAAGGATTATATTGCAGCCCGTTTCACGGCTGCCTGCTAAAACACTCTCAATCAATACTGGACCAATTTCAAAAATTGTTGTCCCCAATTAGACACTTAGACACAAAAAGATGGGAAAATAGGGTCCAGGCTGAAAAATCCCTAAGTTTCCCTTTTGTTTTGTCTTTTGTCTTAAGTTTTGTCTTGTACAAAGACAATGTCCACAAGCAGTAACTAAAGAAACAGCCATGAGGTCACCCATCTCCCCCATTGTAGCTAACATGGAACATTTTGAACAGATTGACACTTTCTCCAAACTGTGCTGCTCCAGCACTGAAAGCTTCATCCAACACATCAATTCACTAGTGAACAGAAAGGGGCTTGTAGGTTTTTTGTGAAGACTAATAGGAGCACAGTTCACAGGAAACCACACACATAGAAATAGTATCTTAATTTGAATTCTCAGCTATTACAACACCAAAGATCAGTGTGAGGAGCCTCGTATCAAGAGTATAACATCTTATCAGTGAGAAGGAGGCAAACAGCAAGGACCCTCTACAAGAAGTGTGTCATCATTGACATCCAACACCAGAGACCCTCATGTTACTGAAGTTCAAAACTGATGACAACTGAACCAACCACATAGTAAATGAAAAAACAACTTAATTCACTAATGAAAACCATGAGATGTGGTTGAAGCTCCTGAAAAAGCTAGTAATTTTAGTTGAAAAAAATGAGAAAAAGAAAAATTATCTTTGGGATGGGTTAGGGTGATGGTGGGGCCTCCTATGCTCCTGTGTCTTTTTAAGTTATTTAAAATTTTGAAACTTGCAGCACAAGAGCAAGCGGTGTTGAGATGGAACCTGTTAGTACATCAGTCAAATCAAATCTGCCGGAAGCTTTAGCATGGGCCCACCGCCACTCAGTGCTACGCTGAGTGCGTACATAACTTCTGTAGTCACAGTTTGCATCACAGGCGGATGACGAGCAAAGCAGGACACTGAAGTGTGAATATGTTTAAAATAGACTCAATATTTATAAAAATGGGTCAAAAAACTTCTCTCACTTGTAGAATTTTTCTACTGACACAAAACATTTGTTTTCAGCTGGGCACAAAGGAAGGCTATCTGGTGAAACAAGGAGCATTTGTGAAGGTAAGAGTTACACCTCACCATGTCTAAGCATGAAGCTTTTACAAGCTTTTATCAGGACGTCTGTTTTCAGCTGTACTACTGTGACTGCAGTTGAAAACGTTTTAACTGTAGTAGAGCAGGACTATTTTAGGAATATGTGGTGTTCAGCCCACTTACTGAGTAATTTGAAATGCTTCCAATTTCAAACCTCGTTGCAGAACTGGAAACAGAGATGGTTCACACTAAACAGATATGAACTCAGATACTTCAAAGACAAAGTGGTGAGTCTGTCTTCAACTCTGGGAAATCATGTGTTAAATGCTATTTCGCTTTACAAGGGTTCGAGCTTGTAGTATGTAAACATAAGCTGGAGTGTGTCTCTGTTGCAGTGTGAGGAGCCCATTCGAACCCTGGATCTGAGAGCCTGCTCTGCAGTCCAGTTTGACTACTCTCAGGACAGAGTCAACTGTTTCTGGTAAGTGTTGGAGTGGAGTGTTGGACCATCTGTCAGTGATGGTTTATTATCATACTTCCATAAAGACAATAGACAGATTAAAAAAGAATAATGGAAGTCTGTGCAGCAGAGGCTGAGACATGATGATTTTTCGGGTGTTTTCACACCTATAGTTTGTTTGCTTTGGTCCCAATCAGTGGATGAGCTGCTACATTGTTGCATTTTCCCTTTGGTTCAGTTTGGTTCGGTTTGGTGTCACACAACAAAATTTCAAGCAAACCAAAATGTATCAGTAAAAGCCATGTGGGAGCTGTCATTCTGTTCATTGGTCAGAAATCTTGTGGGGTTGGAGGCTGGAGAAAGGAGTTTTTCAGAAACAGCAGATAGGCCACAACATTCATAAAGGATTTGATTTTCCTTCTCGCCTTTGTAGAAGAGAAAATAAAACTGATGTATGAACCATAGCATTCAGGAATACCAAGTACTTGTTCCACACAGGAGGGTAGATTAATAAAATGATCCTTGAACATATTTTCTATCAGCAATAAAGTGTACTACTGTTACACTATGACTCAATAGTGATATGTAGATGTGTTCAGGCCTGAACTTTTATTAAGCATATGACATTTGGGCCAGATTTATCAAAATCTCACCAGTTATTTTTGCATGTAAAACCAGATAGAATCTCACTGATTTAAACTTTATTGATAAAAAAAGAAAAGCAAAAAAAAAATGACATGCAAAATACACAACCGCATTTTAAATTCTACTTTCGTTTTATATATGGAACTACTGTGATATTTAACAACAGGGGGTTATTGTATGGGTCATTGTGATGGCGAGTAAAATCTTACGCACAGAGAACATGGTGATTACTGGATCGTCAACGTGTATAAAGTAAATTTAACTTGAAACTCTCTACCACAAAGTCAATAATAAGTTTCCTCTGAGCTAAACTCTGACTGATCTCAAAACTAATGAGGAACTTCATTTCCTCTCTAATTTTTCCTCTTATCTCTGTGCATTTTGGAAGTATTCAGGATATTTTGTACTCAGTTTGAAACATTTTCATTAGATGCCTCTTCGGCTCATTTCGTGTTGTGAGTGAATTTGCATCTGTTTGCACCAACTTTTGCCTTTCCATTGATTGCATATGTAATCACACCGTGTCTAAAATTTACTTTGCGTTCTTTCTGAACACCTATTGAATCTCTTTAAACATACAGTATGCTCCGTGGCCAATATTTCCTTCCATCTCACTGTTGGTGTTTGGAGACTCAACTGTGAACTGTGTTGAGTAACATCATCAATAAGTTCAGAGGAAATGTTGAAGAGTTCAGGAAACAAATCAGGTCGTGTATAAAAATAACACAACAACTAAAACTACACACAAGAAAGTCAATGAAACATGTACAACATAATAATATAAAAAGGTATAAAATGTAAACAATATGACCATGACTATGAAATACAAACATCACAATGTGTGTAATACTGTATGTAACAGATGACAATATAAAGAAAAAGTGAACCAAATTAATTGCAAATCAGTCAGAGCTCTGCAGTCTGAGGTGGCTGTTTTCTTCTCAGTTGTACTTCCCCATGGTAGCAAAAACTGACATTTGCGTTGTTTGAAAAGGGGGAAGTTTGAACAGATAAATAACAGAAGGAAACAGTGGGAGGGAAGAAGAAGGGCACATGAGCTGAAAGGCAGCAGTGGTTTTACAGCATTTCTACCCACTGATGCCCCTTTTCCTTTTACATAATGTCTAATGCTGCTCAGTTGTTAATGCAAACAGGAAGTGCTGATTTAGCTTTCTATCAGGCTGCTGGAGTATCATTTCTGTTCATTTCTGGATGTTAGAACATTTCCAGCAGATTCATCATAGCAACACATTGTGTACCAAAATTAGATGTTGTACCCTGAAACTGTATTACTATGTTTACAGTCATAGCAATTAGAATCACCACACATCTGTCTTGCAAAATTATGTAATATGAGCCAGCTCCCACAGTGCAGATGTTTGGTTCTGTGTTGTCCTGTTAGCTTGCACACATACCACAGTAATACACAGCTTTCCTTCTCTTAACCTGGGGGTAACTCTGCATGACATATATTCTCCACAGTATGGTGTTTCCTGAGAGGACATTTTATCTCTGTGCAAAGACCGCTGTGGAGGCAGATGAGTGGATCAAGATCCTGAGGTGGAAACTGGTGAGTTCGTCTACACTGTAAATTTTAAACAGTGCTGGTAGGAAGTCTGATATTTTTACCAGTAACTTAAACTGTTGGAGAGCCTCCCCTCTTCACTCCATGTCATTGTGTAGTTTCAAGACAAAACATCTCTGGACATAGCAAGGTCCTGCCTTTCATGGGGGTTGATGAGAAGCATTCTAGGAAATAGAGGAAATCACTAACTGAAGGGACAGTTGGTAATTACCACACTTTATGACTCAGGAAGTCCTGCAGTGTCATAGATGAGGGATGATTTTTGTTTGAAGCAGTGCAAACAAATTGAAAGTGAGTAACATGTTATATAGCTTGTGTAATATTAAACCTACTTCCTTATTACTGAAAAATACCATATTTATTTAACTGCTGAGCTAACACTTTTGATTATAGGATCCTCTGCTGGTTCCAAAAAACACACTGCTATACTATATGACTGTGTGTGTGTTTGCGTGTGTAGCATAAGTCTCTGATAGTATCAGTTTGATATTGAAAGCTGAAATTCTTTGTGACCATTTAAACTGAAAGTAGAAACAGTGTTAAATCAGTAATCTGTACACTTCCACTAAATAATTCCCTTAGGTTAGTAGTCAGAACACAGCAAGTCAGCTTAACATGCGAAACATGCCATGCCTTTAGAGAACTAAAGGCAAGCAGACAATTTAGCATATGTCGAGTAATGTTTCCAATAATAATTTAGTAATTAATTCATATTTATTTAAATGGAGGTTTTCTGTCAAGGTTTTCTTCCTATTTTCCCAATAATTAGTACCAAATAACAGTAATATTGAAAATGACTGGGAAATAATGCACTTGTAAGGTGCACAGTAAAAGTCAAGAAGCTAAATAATTGTTTTCCTGTTGCCTTTAAACTGTTAAAGCAAAATTTTTCACTGAAGTTGTAGTGAATCATTCACTCAGCCATATTGTGTTACCAGTCACACACATTAATTGATGAATGCTTTCCAGTTCAACATTTCCTGTTGTCTGTATCCACAACACAGATACAAATCTGTAACTACTCCAAAAAAAAGGATAAGAATATGGGTGTAAGGATCTAAAGGGACAGTTCAACAAAGCTGGGTCACATTTCTGCCTCTACCTCAATACAGTGGAGGCAAATGCAGTCTAGTTTATGTTGTCCATTAATCGCAGGGTTTGTGGTTTGATCCCCAGCTCCTCCTGTCCACATATTGAAGTGTCGTTGAGCAAGAAACTGAACCCCAAATTTTGTGTGACTGTTTGTTTGAATGGGTAGCATTATGTATAATGCAGTCCATTTAGTTTGTGGTGCTCACAGCACTGAAAAATGAATTAATGAGCAACACATCTTTCCAGTAAATGGGCTGCATTTATATAACGCCTTTCTAGTCTTTGACTACTCAAAGCACTTTACACTATGTGCCACATTCACCCATTCACACATTCATAAACTGATGGCAGAGGCTGCCATGCAAGGTGCCAACCTGCTCATCAGGAGGAGTTTCTAATCATTCACATACACTCACACACCGATGGCACAAAAAAAGCAATTTGGAGTTCAGTATCTTGCCCGAGGACAATTCAACATAAGGACTGGAGGAGCCAGGGATTGAACCACTGATCTTCCAATTAGTGGACAACCCACTCTACCTCCTGAGCCACAGCCGCCTAGTCAGTGTTCCTGTTACTCTAAATAATCTATAGCATACACAGTCAACAGTTGATAGGGTATTTTGCCCTCTGTATGCATGTCTAAAGTGCACACATAGACAGATAGCTAAACACTATGCACTGAGAGGCTAGAATGATGACTCAGGCCTAGAAGTATGTATGACGCATCTTTACTGGAATATCTTGACACATCATGTCATCTTGCTCGCCTGGCACATGAGCCAAAAAAGTTTTTGAGCTTCTGGGTTTGCATCCGCATTGTGTGACGCACTGAATATGTGCAGTAGTGTTTGTCCCACTGGCCCTGCCCGCAAGTTCCTGCTTGGAACAATAGAGTTTACATTGGGATGTCACAAATTTTAAAATTCAATTTTAGTTATAATTTTCTAGGCCTAAGGAAAGTTTTACAAATATAAAACCTTCATGGATTAAAATTCATAATACAAAGATTAATAGTTGACCTCATTTGCAGTCCGAGGTGTCCTGTAAACAGTTTTACAGACGTCTTTTTTTATAATGGTGGTCTATGGGGAAAATGCTTTTTGGGCCACAGCATTTTTTCGCTGCAGTACCAGGAGTGGCCACTAGGAAGAATTGGCAGTAAGGCTGAGCAGCAGTGCCACATCCAGTTGTTTTGATATATCCATGCTCTGCAGCATGTATTCCAAACAAAGATAGTTGAAATGAACTACAACCTGGGTACATATTTGCATTAACCAATGGAAAAACAAGAGAGAGGAAGTTTCCTAAAGTGGCTTTGCTTTAAAGCTGCACCAAAAACATCCAGCAGGGGGTGCTAAACCCACCGTAAATAAATGGTACATGACACAAGGACTACAGACAGGTGACAAATTAAAGGAAAAACCATCACAGGTCTGATTGCTTGACCCCTATAGTGAGGGGATCTAGTAGCTCTGTTATGCTGTGGGGGGCATTTTGCTGGCATGGTTTGGGTCCACTTGTCCCCTTAGAGGGAAGAGTCACTGCAAATCAATACAAAGTTGTTCTGAGTGATCACCTTTGTCCTATGATGAAACATTTCTATCCTGATGGGAGTGGTCTCTTCCAGGATGACAATGCCCCAATTCACAGGGCACGAGGGGTCACTGAATGGTTTGATGAGTATGCAAATGATGTGAATCATATGTTATGGCCTTCACAGTCACCAGATCTCAACCCAGTTGAACACTTATGGGAAGTTTTGGACTGTCGTGTTAGACAGTGCTCTCCACCACCATCATCAAAACACCAAATGGTATCTTTTGGAAGAATGATGTTCATCCTTCTAGTAGAGTTCAGAGACTTGTGGAATCAATGCCAAGGCACATTGAAGCTGTACTGATGGCACGTGGTGGCCCAACGCCTTACTAACACACTTTATATTGTTTTTTCCTTCAATTTGTCACCCATCTGTATTTCTTCAGTATCAATCAATCAGTTGTTATTTATATAGCGCCAAATCACAACAAAAGTCATCTCAGGGCACTTTTCACATAGAGCAGGTCTAGACCATACTCTTTAATTTACAGAGACCCAACAACTGAGTAGCACTCGGTGACAGCGGTAAGGAAAAACTCCCCTTTAACGGGTAGAAACCTCAAGCAGAACCCAGCTCTTGGTGGGCAGCCATCTGCCTTGACCGGTTGGGTTGAGAGAGAGAAAGAAAGGGGGGGGGGGGGGGGTTAGGGTTAGGGCTAGGGTTAGAATAAGGAATAACAGGGAATAACAACAATCATAACAATAACAATAACAGCAGTAATAGCCAGGGAAGGACACAAACAGGACTGCGAAGGACCGCCAAGGCTCGGCCTGCAACCCAGGGTTTCCTGCGAGATGAGAAAGCACAAAAAACTCAAGGTAGTTTTAATGCTGTGAGCACAAATGAAGTATGATTCTCCTCCTGAGGCACAAATCTCAGAGACAGATATCTGACAACTTGGACAAAAGATAAAACTGTCTGACTAAAGGAAAATAGAGGAAATAGGTGTTTGTCATTTGGGAGAGCTGACTCTTTAAGTCAATACTAATCTTCACTTTTCAATTTTTGTTGTTGACTTGGCTTAAAACTAACAAACTTACACATTCTACAGTATTTAAAGGAACAGCTAATTTCACTTCTTTGTTGTAGTAAATTTCTCGTTTCCAGTCACAGATACGAAAAGGTCGATGACTGCTGTCAATGAACAAGAGATCGAAAGAAGCCAGACCTTCATAGAAGACATAACATCACTGTTCAAAACTGAAGATCACATTCCAGCATGAATAACACAGGGACACATTTCCCTGATTGCACTGAGTGAAGAATAACAACATGGATGTGACTCTACTGTGCTTTATGACTTATTTAATTTTCATTACTTTATTTTCTAAAAAAGTTTGCTTAAGTTCCTCTAAATATCTTGTTGACAGTCTTACTTTGCTGTAGATGTTCTTTCTTAGGGGATTTTTTTTTCAATTATTTAAGATAAGAAAGGTGTTATTCTATATTATTAATTAAAAGACCAAAACCAACAATGTGTAAATCCATCTCTCAATACTTTGACTCCTCTGGCTGTGGCACCAAGCCCGTTGTTTTCTACTGAAGATGGAAATCTTTATAAACAGCTCACAAATAGGTTCATCTTTAAGACTCAGTAATTTCCTAAAGCAGCTTGTCACTTGTTATTTTTAACAAAAGTTTCTCAACAGGGGGAATAGTGCATTTCTTGGGGACTATTTTCAGTGGCGGATTAATCTCTAGTGAGTATTTCTGGCAGCAGGACAGTGTGTGTGGGATTAAGTTAAAGTTAAAGTTACAGTGTGTGTGTGTGTGTGTGTGTGTGTGCGTGTGTGTGTGTGTGTGTGTGTGTGTGCGTGTGTGCGTGTGTGCGTGTGTGCGTGTGTGTGTGTGTGTGTGTGTGTGTGTTCATGGTGACGGAGGAAAATGTTACCCAGTTCAACAGTTTGACTCACTGATGTTTTTAATAGTTTTTGGACAACAATAGAGCTGTATGGCCCAGAGGAATAAGATATCAAGCTTTGATACACACACAATACTAGTTAGTAGATCAATTCATTGTTGGTTTGGGATTTGTTGACAAGATGAAATATATAGAAAACTGATGAATACTACATGAGAATTTACAGAAGACTGATGAATGTCATCATGTAAGGATATGATTTTAAATAAAACCAGTTAACTGAACGATTCTCACCAGATGTTTTTCAATAACACCTCTGAAACAAAGCTTTCATGCATGCAAATACACTGACACTCCACTGTTCAAGTTATTAAATGTATCACTGTTTTAGTAACACTTTAATTATCTACTAATGGCAGCACGAGTTGACTACATGTGTCAAACTTAAAAGAACTTTACTACCCAGGTGTTGGAACCTGGCTGCAGGGATTTTCTCCCATTCAGACACAAGGGCATTAGTGAGGTCCAATACTGATGTTGAGTGATGAGGTCTGGCTAATGTTCCAGTTCATCACAAAGGTGTTGGATGGGGTTGAGCTCTGGGTTCTGTGCAGGCCAATCAAGTTCTTCCTCACAAAATGTCAAACAGTTGGAAGCACGTTATTGTTGAAAATATAATTTTATGCTGTAGCATTTAGGGACAGATTTGTACTTATGCAAGTATCTTAAAGAGGATGTATCATACGCATTTCCAGGTCTATATTTATATTCTGGGGCTCTACCAGAATATCTTTGATATGATGATAATTTACAATAATAAAAAAAGTAAACTACTTATTTAACTTATACTTACCCTTTACTGTTACCCAAGAAGGCCCAACAGAGGATGTTCTACCTGAGGCAGCTGAAGAAACTCAACTTGCCACAGGTAGTGTTGATCCAGTTCTGCACTGCCATCGTCGAGTCCATTCTCACATAATCCATCACCGTTTGGTACACAGCAGCAACCAAACAAGATATTCAAAATCTTTCCAGAAGCTGTTGCCCGACTAAATAGCTGAACTGTATAGTTACCAAACTGGACTTTACATTTCACATCCCTCATTTACTCCCTGCACTGCTCACTTTAATATATTTCATCAAACTGGATTTAACACTGTACATTGCATTCAACCTTCACTGTTATGTAATTTAATTATTTATTGCACGTCACATTTAATTTTTGCACATCTTGGTCGGTAGCGCAATCCATATTTCCTTTGCACAGTCAATATTTTATTTCTATATCCCATTTCAAAACTACTATTCCATTCTGTAAAATTTTAAAAATGTAACTTAATTTTAGTACTACTTTGTTTATTTCATTATTATTATTACCTTACTCCTTATTATATTTTTATTCTTCTATGTCACGTTTGTGGGAGCAAATGCCAAGACACATTCTTTGTATGCTTGCATACATGGCTTAGATTCTTCTGATTCAGTTCAGCCCAAGCGGCAGCCTCCAAGGCTGAAAAATGAAGCCAGTGCGGAAGTGCCAAAAACTGCAGTTCCTCGAATGGCCACTTGAGGCCCGTTTCAATTTTATGAAGCCATAAAGTTATGTATGATTAAGGACGTGGTCGCTTTGAGTGACAGGTCGCTAGCCGCTAGGTGGCTTGTTACAGCAACTAGGCTTCATTTGGCCTGCCTCAGCTCCATGTCTTTGCCCATTTTGGATTAGCTGGGAGTCAGACAGAATCAGGCACTGCCAAGATGGCAACGGCCTGAGCCGCCCACTTTGAGCTTCAAAATCGCTCTTCAGAAACCAATGGGTGACATCATGGTGGCTACGTCCATATTTTTTAGTCTATGGTTCACTCTCTGAAACAGGTCATTTTAGCTCCTGTCTCTTTAAGGCCCCCCTCCTGGTGAGCCCACTCTGTTCTGATTGGCCAGATGCTACATAAACAAACTGTAGTGGCAGGGTTTCACTTTTTTTTCTCCTTCTTTACTCCAAACGTCAACTTCTCAAATGCAGCCATACACATTAGAGACTGAATCCAATGTAAGTAGACAGTGCGAACAGCCTCATAGAACAGCCTTGTCAGGCAAGACTACCAGCGGACAGCCATTTGTTGGCATGTGCAAACAATCTGATGTCATCATGGGAGGAAGCAGAAGTAACACTGCAAATGAAGCATTCAGAGCAGGCTGAATCCCTGGCTTTTGACTTATAGGGATCATTTTACATACCTATGTTCACCTCAAGTTTGACAGAAAATCAAAAAAAGCATAATATGTCCCCTTTAACATAACACTCACATGACAAATAATTTTACTGGTCACTGTAATCATTCCTCCTCTCCATACTGGTCATGAAGTGATCCTTATGTAGTAACTACACTATAAAAACTAGGGAGCAAACTCTAACATAAAGCTTCAGTAGTCTCACTTACACAAATTGAGTATCTTCGTCCTGGCAGTCATGTGTAGGTTTATTGCAACTAGGAGGTCTGGCCTAAATCATTCAAAATAGCTCCGTATCGGTTTGCATGTGGAAAGGGGTGTCCAAAACAACACTGTTGTGAGCTGTATGTGTGTGGTAGATTCAAACACAGTAGATTTTGAATAGCATGAGGTACGTCACTTGAGTTGGATCACCTTTGTGTAGCCGCATCACTTGCTGACTCAGGCTGTATGTGTACATACAGCCATGAGACTTTAAGAAAAAGGCAGGAAAACCGTTTTAGGTGCTAAAAATGAAACATTTATTCAGACTTGACATTTGATTTGACATAAAAACTTTGCCTTAGATGTGAAAATGCTGATGAGGAGCATCTAAATACTACAGAAAAGCAAAGTCAGCAGAAAACAGAGTGTACAGGAAATTCAATCATGATGTAAACTGATCTGAAGATGTAAACACTTCCAAGTCGTTACTTAGAACTGTTCAAACCCTCGGACAGGTTTTCCCACAGGACATAAATGCAACTTTAGAGACAGAGAGATTGAGTGGGCAGTATGTGATCCAGACTGGTGATTCTGCTGTGGATCCTGCTTAGGGTTCTCCTGTATGTCTGACATTATGTCACCTCCACCACCTGCCTCAGCTCCTCTATTAGTGGGGCCAACTCCTTCTCCAGACTCATGATGAGACCTAAGGACACATAGGACAAACTGTTGTTACTTCACTGGTCAGCTCGTTGCTCAAGAAACAAGAGACGTACATGTGAAAAAATAACTCAGCATATTCAACAGAGAATGAACTGTAATATCTCTGGTGACACCCTGACCTTTCCTCTAATGGCACCAGCGCAAAACATCATATCTCTGCACATATTTCTCACAATCTGACTGCAAGAGGCAGACTGCCATTAAAACATTCATGCTCCTCAGAAAATGAACCCTACTTACTGCAGAACAGGATCGCCACCCTCAGTGCTAACCAGCAGTTGAGCTAAAATGTATATTTTAGTTCCACTGCTGGTCAGTTGTCTGCACTTATACAGCAACGTCCTACCTTAACGGACAAAGCACTTCTCTTATTAAACACATTCACACACATATGTCAGAGGAGCCCCCTGATCACTGGGTTCAGTGTCTGGCTCAAGGGCACTTTGACTCATTGACAGGAAGAGCCGGGGATTGAACTGCCAACCCTGCGGTTAGTGGACAATCTGCTCTACCTCCTGAGTCACAGTGGCCCTGCTAAGGTGCTAAAGCTCTAAATAGCCATCTGTATGTTCTTTGTTCTGTGGTGCACTTCAGTAGTATGTGGTGTAGTGAACACTGTAGTGTGTAGTGAGCTCTAGCAAGGCTTTAGACTTGTACACTTTTAGTTTCATGAAAAACTGCGGGTGACAACTGATAACACAGCAGAGGTAACACAGCTTTCACTGCTCATAACAGACTGGAGGTAAGCAGTTTGTTGGGAGGCTGATTAGCATCTGGAGTTGAGTTTAGTGGTGAACTGAAATCTGTAATGAAGTCCATGATATTAGAAGCCCAGATGACTTGTGGAGGGATAACCCACACTATGAGGAAGTGCAACTTTGGTAGACTGGTATGGGTTGGTACACTATGGAAATGATTCCGGTCAGAGAATCCTTTGTGGTAGGAGGGCTTGTTTATTTCCATAAAGTTGAACACACAGGTGTTGCAGCGGTGTATGTATGGGGAAATTCTACTCTGCTCGTTAACTACTTCATAGTCAGGTAGGGCTGTGTGTCGGGAAGGTGGGAGTCTGTGTGTGACGTCACCTTATGAAGAAGTTCAACTGGTAGGCTTTCGTACACACACAGACCATATTTCATTAGAAAACACCTTTTTTTTTCTTCCTTCCTTTCTGTCTGTCTACACCTTTTTTCATTTCTGCCAACACAAAGCACCCATACCGCCATGAAACTACAGACCTTATTTAGTGATTTTAGTAAATACATAGGGTAAGTTAATTTATATTAATTTATAATGGTATCTTTATTATCATTTGCACATTATAATAGAACTGCAAAAATGGTGAACAGTGTCTCCAACATATTTTACCTGTGTTTGCGTTGCTGCTGGCAATGAAACTGATGACCAGTGGTAACCGATTAAACTGCACAATCTGTTCAACACAGAGACAACAGAGATGTTAAACCACAAGCAGGCTGACTTTAGGAACAGCAGATTACTAGAACTCATCTACTATTACTACTAGAACTCAACTCAAAAATGATGGGCAATGGTCAGCACAGACCCCCTGACCTGACCTCTCTCACAGGCTGACTGCTGGCATTCACAGCTCATGTGTTGCCTTGATGAGGAGTCAAATCTATGAAACAGCTTAAGGATGATCATGTGAAATATGATTTATTTATATGTAAGGATTCCTATCAACAACCTGTGTGCTAATTTTCAATTATAAAAACAAATGTATAATCAATAATAATGCATCATGTGCATTTTGGAAGTGTCCTGAATAAGGCCATAATTTACCAAACTAATCTGCTTATCTATTACAACAGTGATGAATGTATGAAATAGGATGTAAAAATGTGTTACATGGACTACAGCTTCTTTTTTTTATCATTTTGTTTTAGTGCAGAGAACGACTGTATACAGAACCCAACATAGATGAGAGGGAGGGAAAAAGAAAAAGAAAACAGAGGCTCTATCAAGAAATTGTCCACAGTTAGGCATAGTTTTTGGACATTTGGACAGTTATACATTTTGCTCTTCAGGCTCTGTGCTTTAGCACATTGAATTGTAAATAAAACAACAGATACCACATTAGAGTGCCAAGTCTCAGTTTTAATTTGAGTAGGTTCACATCAAAATAGAAAAATTTCGTGGGAGATATGGCCCTTTTAACACATAGTGCCTGAAGTTTAGGGGTTCAGACTAGGGATGCACAATATTGGATTTTTTACTGATATCCGATATGCCGATATTTCCAACTCACTGTGGTCGATTGCCGCTGCCGATACCTATATATGTGCCGATACCGATACATGCACATATTTCTTTCCAGATGGCTGAGGAGACTATTATGCATGCAAGCATAGATTGTACTAAGTATGATCAAGAAAGACAATATATGAAGGAAGAATTTAGGAAGCCTTAAAACTTTACTGAACCTGCCAAGTGAGTGGAGCAGTTTTCATTGAGTTTATTAGATGGACAGGATAAATGTGTAGGATTTAATCTCTGGTCCACACTCCGGAGCAGAAGGTGGCGGTAATGCATCTAATATGCTGGTTGCCAACTGCTGTTATAAACCAAAAAGATTTTTTCCAGAGTGGTACATCCTGTCAGCCGAGGTGTTTCCTATGTGTGCAGCCGAATTTAGCAGCTCCTCGAGCTTGACTGAAGTGGAGTCTGTGGAGGAAGCACCGGAACCGTCAGGGTGCAACAGTCCGTGGAGGAGGCACAGTCAGGCGGCGGAGGAGAAGGCAACAAATCGGCCTCTCATAATCAGCAGAAATGGCCAATGTTGATATTTCATTTTAGAGCTTTTATCGGCCGATACCGATGACGTGCCGATAATATCGTGCATCCCTAGTTCAGACATATGGACACTTGGATAAGAAATGTTTATTGGGAAGTTGTGTGTTGTCCCAAAATTAGTTCTGCACAGAAGAGCTAACACATGGCTCAGAGTTAAAGTTGCCACTTAGATTGAGGTAGAGTTGTCTGTCAGTATGAGGAGTGGAGAGATGATCATGCACGTGAAGAAGATAATGAGGCTGAAAAAAGCAAAAATCTATCAGAGAGATATCCAAGGTTGGGTAGTTGGTACGTTCTAAAAAAGCAAGTGCACACAATAAAACTAGAAAATGTCAAACAAGCTGGTAGTCCAACGAGCAGCTTTAAGCCCTTTAGGACTGCACAGCTAGTCAAGAACGCTCTCCAGGATGTAGGCAGACTTATTTCCTTGTCAACGATCCAGAGAAGACTTGATGACCAGAACCTCAGAGGATTTCAGCACAAGATGCAAACCCTTGATAAGCCTCAAAAACATGACAAAAGAAAGTGGAAGAGTTCTGGAAGAAAGCTCTATGGAGTGATGGAACAAAAATCAACCTCTATCAAAATGATGGAAAGCTCATGACCTAAAGCATAGCGTCTCATTTGTCAAACATGGTGGTGTTTCTATATGGCTCGGGCATGTATGACAGCCAGTGGAACTGCCATGCTGGCATTGATTGAAGATATCACTGCTGACAGAAAACAACAGGATGAATCCTGAGCTATTGAGAACATTCAACCAAATGCATCCAAACTCATTGGACCACATTTCATCATTCAGCATGACAACCATCCTAGACATACAGCCACAGCAGCCAACAGGCTTTTCAGGGTGAAGAGGTGAATATCCTCGAGTGGCAGAGTCAATCACCTGATCTCCATCCGATTGAGCTGCATTCCACCTGCTGAAGACCAGACTAAAGGCAAAGAGAGCCCACCAGTCTGAAGACTGGAGCAGCTTGTTTCAGATGCAGAAGTCTGTTACACTAGTCTTTGCTCAAATGATGTCATTCTAAAAGATCCTGATGAGATAACATAAATCATAAAATTGTAATCAGATTTATTTATATGACACATGTCATTTGTGTGCTAAACAGAGCCATATTTTACTTTGAACTCCATGTTTTAGGAAACAAATACCTAAAAGTGTTCTTAATTACTGATTCTGGTAAATATTTATTTATTTATATATTTTTTTCAGTACAAGTAACTAATGAGCCCCACGGTGAGGACAAATTTGGATTAATTGTTACTAAACCATAGTTCTTTCTATATTGATGTGAACCTCCTAAAATGAAATCTGAGACTTGGCACTTGAATGTAGTTTTTTGTTATTTTATGTCAGATTGAATAGACTGAAGCACAAAACCTAAAGAACAAAACATCTGTATCTGTATATTGTATATATAACTGTATATTACAACAGCATCTCATATATGAGTTTATCTGACATTCAGAATTGAATTGAGTTGTCTTTATGATCATCATTAGATGTCCGATGTCTGACCTGGTAGGTGTTGTAATAGCAGATGATACTCTTATTCTTGGAGAGGCCCAGCTTGCTGCCCTGATCTGTGGCCAGAGCAAAGGTGGACAGGAAGCCGGGTCTCAGAGCGTGGACTGGAGCGTTGTCATTGGCAACTGTGGGAGAAACAACAATCATGCTCACAGCAACTCTTCCAAGACAGTGAATGACCATTTCTCCTTCTTTCTGTTGCAGAATGTTAAATAACTTGTTGCTTATTCTTCCCTTTAGGGTAACCAGCAGTCTCCTGCTGAACGGGTGGCTTCGATTTAACACATGACAGCAGTGACACTAAGATTGTTGTTTTCCTTGATGATATACCAAAACTGCTAGAAGCACCTTTCACCTGCATTTCTTCTTTCTGATCCTCTCACAATGTTTGAAACTAATAAAAGAGCTGAAATGATTCAAATCTAGATGTAGATCAGTTTTTAAATTGAACAAGCAGTTAGCAGCTGTTGGATAATCACACTGACTTAAGTAACCTCTGCTTGTAAAAGTTTGCCAATAAAAGCCTTCCTGTGGTTTTCTGGTGGAAAGCTTTTAATGTAAAGCAGCAGCACGAAGGCTTCAGTTTGGATAAAATGTAAAAACAACGGGTGAAGTCAAACTTATACAAGACTTAAATGTAACGTCAAGAATAAAGTACAGTATAACACAATAGTTAAGAGTAACAATAGATATAAAATAGAAGAAAATATATAAGAAAGTCTTTAAGAAATAAGTCCTGAAAAGTTATTTAAAAGAAGATGCTGATGTGGCAGGTGGTTCCACAGCTGAGGGACCCTAACAGCAAACACTCGGCAGGTTCCTGCCTGAGGATCTCAGGCTGCGTACTGGTTGGTACAGGGACAGCAGTTCAGATATATATTCTGGGGCCAGACCGTGAAGGGCTTTAAAAGTAGTAACTAAAATCTTAAAGTCAATCCTAAAATAAATGAGCATTAAAACTGTAGTAATGTGTTCTCTTTTCTTGCATTTTGCACAACTTGGAATCTGTTAATTGATTTCTGATTGATACACGTTAAAACACCATTGCAATAATCCAACCGTGAGGAAATAAAAGCATGAATGATAGTTTGAGTGCCATTAAAACTCAGCATTGATCAAATCTTACTAATATTCCTCAGATGGTAGAAGCATGACTGGGTGACATTGTTAGTGTGTTAGTGTCAAAGAGAACACCCGGGCTCCTGACTGTTGGTTTCACATTTATTGATAACGGACCAAGAGAGGACTGGAGACTGGGATGCAGACTATCAGGATTGCCGTTTCATTAACATAAAGGCTACAGCAGCACAGGCTTAAATACACAGAGACATATTATATGCACATCACATCCTGCCATCTAAAAGCACTGCATGTCATAAACTTGACATTAAGTATTATCGCCAATGAAGAACTTTGACCTAATTTAAAGCAGAGAATGAGTTGATTTGAAGTTGTTGGGACATTCTTCATGTCAGATGAGTCTATGAAAAAGTGCTTTCAATCATTGTATCCCCTTAAAGATGGGAGGCAAAGGAAGCCTGTGAAAACTACAACAATCATCAGACCATCAGTTTCCACTTTTTCAACTTGCTCTCATGTCAGAGTTCACAGAACACATATGCAGCTTTACATTTAGCATGTGAGCGAGTAAGGATTCAATCAAAGTCTCCACCTAACATCCTCCCATTTTTAACGCCGCTTGAGGGTCATCAGATTGTAAGTTAGAACTGATGACACTGATGAGAAAATGTATTGAGTAAAGGGTTCATTAGAGACCAGGTGCCAAATATCACATGAGCAGTGCAGCTTCAGTCCAGTCATATTAAAATAAAGCCATTATAAGACATTTCTGTAACTGAGACCTAGAGCTTTTAACTTCAAGTTTGGTAGTAAAATAAAATTTCAAATCAAAGTCATAGCTATATGCTACACAGCAAATAAAAAAAGGGCTTTTAAAATGGAAACCCTCAGCCGTGCTATGACAGTATTTTGCTTCATATGCATCATGAGATCAGAAGGGAATGGTTTCCTACCTTTGATAACTGGAACTCCATCCCTGTCTGTCACAACAATAGCATGAAGACCTTCAACACTGCAAGAGAACAGACAGCAGACTTCACAATTTGCTCAATGCTGAACATTCTTTTTCTTTTGCAACTTTATTTTCATTAGTGTTTTCAGGCAAAAAGGATGGGTTGTTATAGCCAACATAACACTAGTATCAATCAGGGTCTTTTAACAATATAAGCAATGGTATCTAGTCCTTTTTTCCAGTATCTTTTATATTGATCATATTGTAGTATTTAGGAAAAGGTCAATTTCTCAGTATTTTTTGTTGCTACTTTCAATCCAGTCATCTATTTCTGGATGACTGTCAGCCATTTTCAACCACATTGCCTCCGACATTCATCCTGTCCCTGAGAACCCTGCTGTGTAAATGTCAATTCTATGAACAATAAACATTGTGACAGTTTCACTGCCAGCTGTGGCATGTAACACACCTTTAACATTGTATGTCATCTATCATACACACCTTTGCAACTGTTTGTACAGGAATCTCTTCAAATCCTGCAAAGAAAAAAAATGTTAGATAGAAAATAACCAGAGAAGCTTCGTCATGACAGCAGCAGGTGACTTGCCAAGCTACAAAGTGTTGTCTGGTGTGGACATAAAGTCAAACCTCAGAGAACCACTGCCACTTTAATGCCTTCTTGGCTCTAAATAACACCGCATGGCGAGTGTTGTGACATGGTGTGCAACTAAATGCGTACCACTTCTACATACCACATACATACAATTTATTCTTTTGTTGTAATGAACACAAATGTTAGTTTTCTCTCTCCATGTTAAAGATGGACAGGGACTCTTAGACGAGCTAAATGGAGGAGAAGTGACTCACATCACCCATGGTGTTATCCAGTCCGCTCAGCAACTGTGGAGAGAGAGAAAGCGCTATTAATAAAGATGAACTTAAACTGTACGCTGAGATAACTGTGGCTTAAAACATGCTAACATGCTAGCTAATTAGCATGATAGCCGGCGACATTTTGCTACTTATAATTTTTCCACGGCCAACTGTTTAAATTGCATGCAAGATGAATTTGAAATTATAAACTAACAGATAAAACAAACATACACGTTTAAAAAAAAACACACAATGGATGTCTTGACATACCTCTTTTAGATTCTTTTTGAGCTCAATTAACTTTGCAGCAACATACTAGGCAAGAGACAGAAGCAGAAATCACATGACACACTTGTTTTGTTTCCGGCTCTTGAAAAAGTGTTGAGGAGAGTCAGTACTGCGCGGCATTGGCGCAACGTACGACACACTGCACACCTCCGCAACATACAACAGCTGCTAAATATGACTAGAAAACACTGGTCCCTCTGCTGCCAGATGGTTAAAGCTGAACTGTAGAACAGCCCCGCTGTTAGGTAGTACTTAGGGCTTTGATTTATGGTTGTGAATTTTCCCATACTTCTTAAATGCAGCATTGTAGCAGGGCTGTAACCAGGATTTGAATAGCTCACCACATTAGCCCATGGATGCATTACATAGACTGTATATAAATATACTTTATATGCAGTCTGTGATGCATTATAAGAACCTTCAGCCTCCCGGGACAGCTGGCTTGTGGGATGATTTTGCAGAGTGACCAGTGTGAATGCTGAAAAAAAATCAGTAAAATAAAGAAGATAAAAAAGAAGCCATAAATTTCACTCACATTCAAAAACAACTCTCTTAACAAATTAAAAGCCAAACAATGTCTTATAAATATATTATTCTTATGTCATTGGATGTACCTGTGCTACATTGACCTGTAAGTGTATGATAAAGTTTGAACCCAATAGTATGGAGCAACCTGGGGGTCATATGGCAGACAACAAAATATTGGTGTGGATATCATTGTTTATAGATTGGTTAACCAAGTGGATGAATTACTAAACCTCCATCTGTATGTTAATAAACTGGAATGGGAATTGCTCAGTCAAATTGTGTTCATGGGATTGGTGACACTGATATGGACATCTGACCTTCAGAATAAAAGGGGTGGGCATACATAGTGTTAACCCACTGAATGGAAGCATGAATTAATATTTCTCAAAAAGAAAAAAAAATAGTGTAGAAGATGATCACAGGAACACAGACTTCACTATGGAGTTCATGTTTGCAACTTTGTTGCACTGCCCCTGAGTGGCCAAAAAATAAACAGGCACAAGTTTAGGAATTAAAATAGCTCCTGATTTGATTTTTGAAAATATATGTAATGTTGGTATTATATTAGTATAACATGTTGTTTGTACTACATAACTTTGATAGATCCAGCTATACTGTGTATATTTAATTATCCTACAAGTAAAATGTATTCACTCCTGCAAACTTTCTAAAGAAATTCAACACCTAGCCATTGTTGTTACACCTGAAGATTAATCACCTAGATTAGATCCTGATGAGCAGGTTGGCACCTTGCATGGCAGCCTCTGCCATCAGTGTGTGAATGTGTGTGTGAATGGGTGAATGTTGGTATGTAGTGTAAAAGTGTTTTGAGTGGTCAGAAGACTAAAAAGGTGCTATATAAATGCAGTCTGTTTACCATTCACCATGTAACCACAAAAAGATGTAGAAATATAAAAATATTTTTTACAAGTAAATGTGGGGTTTTGTGAAGAATGTCTCATCCATCCTTTATACTGTATATAGTATATTTGTACATTATTTTGACAACGACTTGCTTTTTTAAGAAATAAAGAAACATCAAACATAGTGACTTTGCAGTTTAAGTTTCTGGAAACAGAGTAAAGGCAGGGAACAGTTGTCATATCCCTGAGACCAAGTCCAAATATAACCAACTATTAATAGAATATCCTCACAGTCTGGGCTTCATGTGTTCAACGCCACACTACGGTGAAGTGGCTGTCTGAGAGAAGGCCTTCTACACTATTTGGCTGTGTGCTCTGGACTCAGGTGAGTTTATTGACGAGAAAAGAAGAGGTTGTTGTGTGACCTGTAAACCATCGTTAGCAGTGATATTTCAGAAATGTAATCATAGTTTGCAGCACTCATATCTAAACCAACTTTACAAGGTTTGTCACAACTAAGGATAAAATAAAAAAACAGCTAAATAAAATGTTGACTCCTGTGTAAATTAAGAGAATGATAAAATTAATCACACAAAGTAATTAATCTATGCTACCTTAATAAAAGCGCCTTTGATTGACATTTTGCAGATCTCTGTGTAAATGCAAAAAACAATCACACAATAAGTGCAGCTGATTATCAACATGAACAATGTTTTACTAAAAGATTCCGTCTTTCACCTCATATTTCATCTCCACCTCATCACATCACCATCAGATTGTTTTAGAAAAACGTGTGTATGCCTGGTCTGGACGATGCGTGAGTAGCGCACATTCTCACCACACATTGTTTTTATAAATACCATTTAATGTGCGGTAAACCGCGTATGCATGGTTTTTGTGAGTATGGATCTTCATGCACCTGGCCTCAGGTGTTGTTTTCAGGCGATTTAATGATGGTAAACACAGTGAATGGCCGTGTGCTCTGGCGCAGCATTTCAGAGGTTGCACATTTATCAACATATCAGCCCTGCTGCCTTCAGAGGCTGCAGGGATTAAATGAACTGCAAGAGAGAAGCGTTTCATACAGTATAAAGCAGAACCACCCACATTCATTTGCAGATCAATAGCCTACAGATGCTCTAACCACATTAAACGTTATTCATCATTTTATGCACCTTAAACCACAATATTCCACCAGTTTCCCCATTTTAGTCCAGTGCAGCATCTGGACTGTTAACCACCTGAAGTTTTCTACATAGATCATTACATCAGTGTACTTTATAGGACAGGGATTACGTCACTTCACTTGTCTTCCTCATCACTCTTCTACCAGACAATGCAGGGCTTCCTCCACGAACCAGACAGAATAGCGACCACAAATGTGTCTACATTGAAATGACATAAACTATAGCCTATGTTCTGTTACAGTTTTTTTTTTTTTTTTTGTATAATGTTTGATAAATCTTGGCCAATATATCAGGTCTGGACTTGGATTTGATTTCTCTTATTGTAGTTAAAGCTGTTACTGAATCACTGCATATGACTGAGTTGTCTGGTTTATGTTCTCTATCCACCAAAGTGCACACTGATATTGCCAACATCTCTGCTGTGAATACTGACATCTGATATGTCCGTTTTTAATTCTTAATTCAAGGAATGGTTACTCCAAATGCCACTTTCCCACTCTCTGGATCCTTTGATTCATCTGTACTCTGTAAATATGAACTCCATCCTTGTTGCAGATGAGACTTAACTTCCTTGACTATATCTCCTGATTTCTATCTTTTGTTGTTATTCAGTGTGCATAGATCGACTTCAGGTTCTGAGATTATCCATGATGGTACAACTGACCAACAGACTGGAGGGCACACATTAATATTAATAATACCAATTTCTCCTGCCTCAGATCTTCGCTTATTTCCAAGTTTCTTCTTACTTCAATCAATCAATCAATCAATCAATCTTTATTTATATAGCGCCATATCACAACAGAAGTCATCTCAAGGCACTTTTCACATAGAGCAGGTCAAGACCGTACTCTTTAATTTACAGAGACCCAACAATTCCCCCATGAGCAAGCACTTGGCGACAGCGGTAAGGAAAAACTCCCCTTTAACGGGTAGAAACCTCAAGCAGACCCCGGCTCTTGGTGGGCGGCCATCTGCTTTGACCGGTTGGGTTGAGAGAGAGAAAGAGAGAGGGAAAGGGGGAGGGGGGACAGAAGAAAACAATGACAACAACAAACAACAACAAGCACAAGCAGCGACAGCCAGGGAAGGATGCCATCAGGACTGTGAAGGACCGCGAAGGTTCGGCCCGGGAGTCAGGTTTTTCTGTGAGATGAGAAAGCACAAAAAACTCCGGGGAAGAAGCAAAGTTAGTGACATGCATTGATGTTACATGAATGCATACAGATGGAGAGGAGGAGGAGGAGAGAGGAGCTCAGTGCATCATGGGAAGTCCCCCAGTAGTCTAGGCCTATAGCAGCATAACTAAGGGCTGATCCAAGGCGAGCCTGGTCGGCCCTAACTATAAGCTTTATCAAAAAGGAAAGTTTTAAGCCTACTCTTAAACATAGAGAGGGTGTCTGCACCCCGGACTGAATCCGGTAGATGGTTCCATAGAAGAGGAGCCTGATAGCTGAAGGCTCTGCCTCCCATTCTACTTTTAAAGACTGTAGGGACCACCAGTAAGCCTGCATACTGGGAGCGCAGTGTTCTAGTGGGATAATACGGTATTATGAGCTCTTCAAGATATGATGGTGCCTGACCATTAAGGGCTTTGTAAGTTAGGAGAAGGATTTTAAATTCTATTCTAGATTTTACAGGAAGCCAATGTAGTGAAGCTAAAATGGGAGAAATGTGGTCTCTTTTTCTAGTTTTAGTCAATACACGTGCAGCTGCATTCTGGACCAGCTGGAGAGTCTTTAGAGACTTGTTAGGGCAGCCTGATAATAAGGAATTGCAATAATCCAGCCTAGAAGTAACAAATGCGTGAACTAGTTTTTCTGCATCGTTTAGGGACAGGATGTGCCTGATTTTTGTGATATTACGTAAGTGAAAAAAGGCAGTCCTTGAAATTTGATTTATGTGGGAGTTAAAGGACATATCCTGATCAAAGATAACTCCCAGATTCCTTACGGTGGTGCTGGAGGCCAGGGTAATGCCATCCAGAGCAGCTTTATCATTAGATAATGTGTTTCTAAGGTGTTTAGGGCCAAGCACAAGAACTTCAGTTTTATCTGAATTTAGTAGTAGAAAATTGCAGGTCATCCAGGTCTTTATGTCGTTAAGGCATGACTGGAGTTTGTTTAATTGATTGGGTTCATCTGGCTTCATTGATAAATATAATTGGGTATCGTCTGCGTAACAATGAAAATTTATGGAGTGTTTCCTAATAATATTACCTAAAGGAAGCATATATAAGGTGAATAGAATTGGTCCAAGTACAGAACCTTGTGGAACTCCGTGTCTAACTTTTGCCTTCACGGAGGATTCATCATTCACATGTACAAACTGAAATCGGTCTGATAAATAGGACTTAAACCAGGTTAATGCAGTTCCTTTAATGCCAATTAAATGTTCCAGTCTCTGCAAAAGGATTTGATGGTCAATTGTGTCAAATGCAGCACTAAGATCTAACAGGACAAGTATAGAGACAAATCCTTTGTCTGATGCAGTTAGGAGGTCATTTGTGACTTTCACCAGTGCTGTTTCTGTGCTATGATGCGCTCTAAATCCTGACTGAAAATCCTCAAATAAACTATTGTTATGTAGAAAGTCACATAACTGATTAGAGACTGCTTTCTCAAGGATCTTGGATAGAAATGGAAGGTTAGATATAGGTCTATAATTGGCTAAAACACCTGAATCAAGAGTAGGCTTCTTAAGAAGAGGTTTAATTACAGCTACTTTAAAGGACTGTGGTACATAGCCTGTTACTAAAGACAGATTGATCATATCTAGTAAAGAAGTGCTCACTAAGGGTAAGGCTTCCTTAAGCAGCCTAGTTGGGATGGGATCTAAGAGACAGGTTGATGGTTTAGCTGAACAAATCATTGAAGTTAGTTCAGACAAGTCTACTGGAGAAAAACAGTCCAAATATATGTCAGGATTTACTGCCGTTACCAAGGTTCCTGTGTTTGGGGAGAGAACGGTGCTTGTTGAGGGCAGGAGATGGTTAATTTTGTCTCTAATAGTTAGAATTTTATCATTAAAGAAGCTCATAAAGTCGTTACTACTGAGAGCTATAGGAATACATGGATCAGTAGAGTTATGACTCTTTGTCAGCCTGGCCAAAGTGCTGAAAAGGAACCTAGGGCAGTTTTTATTCTCTTCTATTAATGCTGAGTAATAGGCGGCTCTGGCATTACAGAGGGCCTTCCTATATGTTTTAAGACTATCTTGCCAGACTAAGCGAGAATCTTCTACTTTGGTGGAACGCCAAATCCTTTCCAATTTTCGCGATGTTTGCTTTAATTTGCGGGTTTGGGAGTTATACCATGGAGCTAACCTCTTACGTTTTATTATCTTCTTTTTTAAGGGGGCGATGGAGTCGAGTGTTTGTCTTAGTGAGCCTGCAGCACTATCAATAAGATTATCAATTTGGGAGGGACTAAAGTTAACATAAGAGTCCTCTGTAGTATTGAGACATGGCAGTGAATTCAGTATTGACGGAATTGCTTCCTTAAATTTATCTACAACACCATCAGATAGACATCTAGTGAGGACATTTTTATCTAATGGTGTGTAATCCAGTAATAGGAATTCAAAAGTTATTAAAAAATGATCTGATAAAATAGGATTTTGTGGAAAAATTAATAAATGTTCAATTTCAATCCCATAAGTTAGAACAAGGTCTAGGGTGTGGTTAAGACGGTGAGTGGGATTATTTACACACTGAGAGAAGCCAATTGAGTCTAATAATGAGAGAAATGCAGTGCTGAGACTGTCACTATCAACGTCCACATGAATATTAAAATCACCTACTATAATTACTTTATCTGTACTAAGGACTAAATACGACAAAAACTCTGAGAATTCAGATAGGAATTCAGAGTACGGGCCAGGAGGACGGTACACTATAACAAATAGAACTGGCTGTAAAGTTTTCCAGGTTGGCTGGGAGAGACTAAGAACAAGGCTTTCGAATGAGTTATAATTAAATTTAGGTCTAGGGTTGATGATTAGGCTTGAGTTGAAAATGGCTGCAACTCCTCCTCCTCGGCCAGTGTCTCGAGGAATATGAGTATTAATATGACTGGGGGGAGTGGATTCATTAAGGCTGACATATTCTTCATGACACAGCCAGGTTTCAGTGAGACAAAATAAATCAATACGATGATCTGAAATTAAATCGTTTACTAAAACTGCTTTAGATGAAAGAGATCTAATGTTCAAGAGTCCACATTTAATTATCTTATTTTGTTGTACTATTGCAGCAGTGGTTTTAATTTTTACTAGATTTTCATGAATGACTCTTCTTTTATATACTTTGGATTTAATTGATTTATGTGGTCGGGGGACAGACACAGTCTCTATGTGGTTTTGGGTGGGTAACTGCTCTAATGGAAGCGCAGAGAAGCGTGTAGGACTGCAGCTCTGCCTCCTGGTCTCAACTCTGGGTTGTCATGGTTTTGGTTTACTAATAAACTTGGCCATATTTCTGGATATGAGAGCAGCTCCATCCAAAGTGGGATGTATGCCGTCTCTCCTAATCAGACCAGGTCTTCCCCAGAAAGTCTGCCAATTATCTATGAAGCCCACATCGTTTGCTGGACACCACCTCGACAACCAGCGGTTGAATTGTGACATGCGGCTATACATGTCATCCCTGGTCAGATTAGGCAGCGGTCCAGAGAAAATTACGGAGTCCGACATTGTTTTAGCAAATGTACACACCGACTCAACATTAATTTTGGTGACTTCTGATTGGCGTAATCGGGAGTCGTTGCCGCCAACATGGATGACGATCGTACCATATTTACTTCTGATTTAAGAGAGACGATTGAATTTCTGTCTAATCGGTGCTATCAGCTGGGTAGCACGCTCTGTTGGTCATCCCGCGCTGTTGAATTGGTCATCGTGCGCTGTCGTATTGGACATCGTGCGCTATCAGCTTGGTAGCGTGCACTGTCGAATAGGTCATCACGCTGTCGAATTGGTCATGGCGTGCTGTCGAACTGGACGTTGCGCGCTATCAGCTGGGTAGTGTGTGCTGTCAAATTGGTCATGGCGCGCTGTCGAATTGGTCATCGTGTGCTATCTGGTAACTGGATAGGTAGCGCATGGTTTGGGTAGGGCTTTGAATGAAAGGGCTCTCCATATTAATTATGAATCCTAATATCCTTTTAGATTTTTTTATGAGCCAGAGGCAGAAAGACAAAGTTGCTTCTTTCAATAAAACAGTGTTACTGTCTGTAGCCTACTGTATGTATTCTGGTAGTTAGGAAGGTCAAAAACATTTTATAAAAATAATAACTCAAATAATATATATTTTGACAGTTTGATATTGATAAATGCTACTTCAGTGGTTCCCAGTTGGAGGGAGAGTGTCCATGAGCAGGGGGAAGAACGTGGAGTGAAACTTAAGTTGACCTTTTTTCACAGCAGACATTTTCACTTGTCACTTGTGGTTTTCCTGATGACATGTCCAAAAATGTGATTTATTTGTGAACAATAGAGTAAGTAAGTCTGTTAAGATCCAAGAAACAATGCATGCAAAAAGCAAAACAACATGTTGTTATGGACAGACCTTTGACAGGGAGGAAAAGAAAAACACATGATGGAAAAAACAAACAAACATGAAGAAGCCTATATTGTTCTGGAGTTCACTGTTCAATGACAGCTGAAAAAACACCTCACAGCTGATTTTATATCCAAGATATTCTGAATATCTCAATATATATTCAAAGGTTTTATGTAAAACTCACTTATGAAGGCCTGTCAGTTCTTTTCTATACACTGATGGACTGTTACTTTATTTCTGGGTAAGCTTAGTGGACAGATTTATCGTGTTTTATCTTGTCTTGTCTTTGCTCTTAGCATGGGGGACTTCCAGCAGTTTGAGCAGGACTTCTACCAGACAGGATATTACATAGATGACCAAGGTCACACTGTGGCCTACAGCTATGATGCCTATGATTCCGACCCTTCTGCTTATTACGACAAGTAAGTATTCAGACTTTTGAGGATAGCTCCAGATTGTGCCTCTCATGTACTACCATTCCAGACTCTGCTAACCATCTGCATTGTTAGAGGAACTGATTTTCTGTCTGCTGCAACATAACAGGTTTTTACCTTTTTTTTTCCAACTTGTGACTGTTTCCTTATCCAAACAAAGAAGGTAGTTGGAAATGACTCATATCCTTGCTTTATTTGTACAACGTGAACCAAACTTAAAAAAAGTGTTATAACTGTATTTGTCTATATTGATGTTAGCTCAGTGACTCAAACGTAATGGGAATACATGAGGTGACAACAATTAACATGTGAAAGGTTGAAGGCACGTGCAATGACAGGGGAATAGAAAAACTACTGGTGTGTACTGAGGATGCAGTGCAGGGCAGGAACAGACTTACACACCTGAGTGGATGAGAGAGTCATTCACATTAATACCATGTCTGCTACTGACTAACACATGCTGTTTGTGTTAGAACAATGTGTTACATGTCACCATTCATCTAAGGAGATATTACACAGTGACTGTAACACCTGTAGCTCATTGACCAGTACAATGAATGATTTGATGATCACGTCGTCATGGCCAGGGTGGACATCTGACTCAGCCTGATTTGACTGCCATTAAAGACAGTCCGTGGCAGTGGATGTGAATAGAACCAAAGTTCCATTAGTAAAGAATTCCATTCTTGGTAAACAAGACCCCACTTGAAGACAGCACAAATTAAGGCCTTTTCACTGGGTCTGTCAAAGGGCACTCTGGGACATGTAGGAACACACTAACTTATGTACAAGTAGGTGAAACAGGTTTTGGAAAAGCGTGTACATCATAACATTATAGTTTAGGTATGTGCCTTAGTATCTCTTTTATTGCTACTTCTATATTCATTCAATGAGGGTTTACATTGTCTTTTTTTTTCTTGCAACTGTGTTGTTTTTAGTGGAAGTCAGGCTTTCATGCCAGGTGTTCTGGATCCTTCCATGGAGCAGCAGTACACTGGACAGTTCTACCAGCCCTCTGGGACTGTGGGAGACAAAGGAACAAATTCCCTTGAACTGGAGCCTCCTCTTCTTGAGGGTATACAGAAACTGTATTATTTGCATTATCTCGATGTTTGACAATTGTAGAGCACCAGTCAAAATTTTGTACACACCTACTCATTCAAGGGTTTTTCTTTATTTTTACTATCTTCATTGCAGAACAATAATAAAGACATCAAAACTATAACATAACACAAATGAAATTATGTAGTAAACCAAAAACAGTGTTAAACAAACAAAAATATGTTTCATATTTTAGATTCCTGAAAGTAGCCACTGTTTGCTTTGATGACAGCTTTGCACACTCCTGGCATTCTCTCAACCAGCTTCATGAGCTCATCACCTGGAGTGGTTTTCAATTAACAAGAGTGCCTTGTCAAAAGTTAATTGGTGGAATGTTTTGCCCTCTTAATGCATTTGAGACCATCAGTTGTGTTGTGCCAAGGTAGTGTTGTTATACAACAAATAGCACTATTCCACTACTGTAGTAATCCATATTATGGCAAGAACAAGTTCAGAGAAATGACAGTCCATCATTGCTTTAAGACATGAAGGTCAGTCAATCCAGAAAATGTCAAGAACTTTAAATGTTTCTTCAAATGCAGTCACAAAAACTATCAAATGCTGTGATGAAACTGGCTCTCATGAGGACTGCCCCAGGAAAGGAGGACCAAGAGTTACCTCTGCTGCAGAGAAGTCCATTAGAGTTACCAGCCTCAGAAATCCCCAATTAATGGTACCTTAGAGTAGAGCTCACATCAATACATCCCAGAGTTCAACTAGCAGACACATCTGAACATCAACTGTTCGGAGGAGATTGTGTGAATCAGGCCTTCATCATTGAAATGCTGCAAAGAAACCACTACAGAGGGAGACCAATAAGAAGAAGAGAAACATAAGGAATGGACATTAGACCAGTTGAAATCTGTACTTTGGTCTGATGAGTACAAATTTGAGATTTTCAGTTCCATCCGCCATGTCTTTGTGAAACGCAGAGAAGGTGAACAGATGGTATCTGCATATGTGGTTCCCCCGATGACCTATGGAGGAGGACATGTGATGGTGTGGGGAGGCTTTGCTGGTGACACCGTTGGCAATTTATATGCTCAGCATGTGTTGGAACTCCTTCAAGACTCTTGGAAAAGTATTCCAGGTGATGACCTCATGAAGCAGCGATAATGCCAAGAGTGTGCAATGCTGTCATCAAAGCAAAAAGGTGGCTACTTTGAGTCATCTAAAATATGAAAGATATTTTGGTTTGTTTATACTTTTTTGCTTACCATGCAAAAAAGCATGCATATGTTTTATTTCATAGTTTTAATGTCTTCAGTATTGTTCTACAATGTAGAAAATAGTAAAAATAAAGATAAACTCTTGAATGAGTTGGTGTGTCCAGACCCTTTGACTGGTACTGTATGTCTTTGGTCATCATAGAAGTTGAACTCTTGCTAGCAATGGTCTGTTCACACAGGGGTCAGATGTGTTGGTCCCAGGAAACAGAGGGGGACCAACTAGTCACTGAAAGCAACATTCCTCCATTTCATTACATAATTGATGCCCAAGAGGGTAAATTCTCCAAAATTTGACAAAAAAAGCAAAGATTTGAGAAGTCTGATAAAAATTGTATACAATTGTACAGTAGAACTTTTCTCCTTTCCTCCCCTCAGATTTATCTTGTGACATTTTGGAGGGGTTGGGAACCACTGGACTAACCAATGAAACTGTTTATAGAATAGTTAAAGCTGGCTCCACTGTGACGAGCTGCTTTAGATTCATAACTTGCACTGCGCTGTAGCTGTACTCTGACTTTTATTCTTCTGTTTTATTCTATTTAAGCTTATTTTTATTTTCTATTTAACTATTTTAACTGGATTTAAATGTATCTTTTTATAATGAATTGTGTTTCTTTTACATTTGTCTTGATGCCTTGTATGTTTCATTTAAAGTACTTTGAATTGAAATGTGTTGAAATTTGCTGTACATAGTAACCTTGCTTAACACATTGATGCATCAATAACACTATAATAATAATGTTATACATGATAATATATCATGCAGAGGGACATTTTTCTGCAGAACGAGTACTTTTACCTCAGTACATGTTGCTGATAATACTTCTGTACTTTTATTTAAATAGGATTTGAATACAGAACATGTACTTATTATGGAGTATTTTTAGACTGCATGGCACTGAGACTTCACTCCACACTAACAGACAGAAAGAGTTACAGGATTCAAGGTTAAATTTTTAAATGTTTGTTTTCTGTGAATTAATTGAGTGATTTGTTTTTACTCCCGTCTCTTAATTGCCCAGAACTTGGCATCAATTTTGATCACATCTGGCAAAAGACATTGACGGTGTTGAACCCTTTTAAGCCTGCAGATGGCAGCATTATGAATGAGACTGATTTGACAGGTCCTATCCTGTTCTGCATCGCACTGGGGGTCACTTTAATGATGGTGAGTTACAACTCTCAAGAGAGTACATGAGCATTACTACAACTCCTAGTCAACATTCAGTGCTGTATGATATGTAGTGAGATTTAACAAGTGTACTTATGTTCTTATTCTCACACATGAAGGCTGGTAAAGCCCAGTTTGGCTACGTGTATGGGATCAGTGCTACAGCCTGTATTGGAATGTACATCCTGCTGAGTCTGATGAGTTCTCTGTCAGTGTCGTATGGTTGTGTGGCCAGTGTCCTGGGCTACTGCCTCCTGCCCATGGTGGCCCTCTCTGCATTTGCTGTCTTCTACTCTCTGCAGTAAGTCCACTCAGTGCTTGTGTATTATTTCTGTCTGAATATAAACAATAATTATGACTGACTGAATTTTAAAAATTAAATCTAATCTAAACTAAAGGTCAAATCCCAGACACTGATAAGAATATTAGCTGTGGCTGTTCACGGTGTGTGCTGCCGAGAAAAACTGCTTAGGTGCTCTTGAGCAAGGCAAAGTGTGCTGCAGAAGTACTGCTCAGATATCAAACTATCCTACAGATTCTATCAGCTCCTATATAACATATATTCCTGCTTCTCTCTATTATCCTATTATTTTAAAATTTAGGATACACACTATATAATATAATTAACTTAAAGCCACCAATCCCGTTACTTCAGCATACAGTTGCCAGTCACTAATCACCATTCCTTTTATTTGCTGCACTTTTGCTAGCAAGGGCCACTAGCATTTAAACGATTTATTGACAAAAGGAATGAATGGTGTGCAAGGCTTGAAACTTTGCTTGTAGTTCTTCTGTTTGCTGTTTGCGTTGTGGGGAAGCTTTGTTAGGGAGTCAGCCATAGCACCTGAGTAGACAGACCCCCTCAGGACCCTACAAAGGGTCAATTTTGTGCCAAGCCATCCCCCTCACCTGTGGCAGCATTGCCCTTTTTGGTGAAGACTCCTTTATATTCTTCATATAGTATCATCCCGCAGGGTTTGTTTCACTGCTGAGAAGAATACTGCTCTAGTTTTCCCTTCTTTTTGCGACATACTATCGTCCTTTTGTGCACACGCACACACTGCAAGCTTATTCCAGCCTGGCTAGAGTTAGCGTTGACTAGACAAGGCTAAGCTGCGTTAGTGGAACGGTTTGAGCCTCACATGAAAGTTGACATTAATTCAGGCCAGGCTTTTTCAAGTAAGTGCAGCTTTCTTTAGCTGTGTTGATGGAACACCCCTCTGGTGAGGTGTGGTCCTGCTCCTGAAACCTCGCAAGATAAGCTTCAAAACATGCTGCATCCAGCCCCTGATGCCAACATTGAACAATTAGCTACCACTTTCTGCACCAGTCCCAGCATCCATAATGAGCAGGTTAAGTTCTGGTTTCATTTGGAGCTAGAAAGAAAGAGGTCAGGTGACATTTGAGGATCCATACAGGCTGTAGTTCAGGTTGACTTTCATGATTGTGCTGCTTTGTTCCCCTTTTTGTTTTTTCAGAGGCGTCCTGGGTACAGTCCTGGCCTTACTGGTGGTTTGCTGGTGTAGTCTTTCTGCCTCCAAGATCTTCATCTCCACCCTGGCTATGGAAGGCCAGCAGCTGTTGGTGGCCTACCCATGTGCCCTGCTTTATGGGCTCTTTGCACTGCTCACTGTATTCTAAATGTCATCAGAGTACACCCAGAGGGAAATCTTTATTATTCAAGCACAATCTTTTGTTTTTATTCTATTTTTTATTTGTTACTTTTGCCAACAAAGTAAGAGGTAAATGTTTTCCACCCCTGTCTATTTTTCTGTTAAGGTAAAAGATCCAATGGAAAAATATGGGGATGATTGTTCTCATCTGATTACTGCATTTTGTTGATGACTTGTGCCATAAGATGTTTGAAGTTCTGGCAGTGCGTTCCAAAAGTTTATGTTAATCAGGAAGGTTCACACTTAAAAGTGTCACATTGGCAGAAACTGGAAATGGTGGGTTTAGAAATAGAGCTTCAGTGCTTCCTTTCCTGTCTCCTTTAGTGCAGGAAACACAGAAGCATGCATTAGGACAGTGGTTCAGTGTAGTGGTAAACATGGGTTCTAAGGGATCCTGAGATAATTACTGGAGTATGGAACAAGAAGAACCTTTTCTCAAATCTTTTTTTTGTTTTTGTTAAAAGTTTCTCCTCAGGCCTCTAACAATTATTCAGGTGAAACAATCTGACATCTGTGTCCAGCAACAGACTATAAATGTGAGTGTTCCTCCTCTATCTGCAATGAATTTCATTAAAGATTTGGGTTTAAATCATAACACAGAACATGTGTTTGAGTAATACACACGATGTTAGAGGACAGAAAGAGACTATTGATTAACTGTTTCACTCATTTTGAAAACATTATCATGTACAAAACTAAGCCTCTAACTCTCCTCTTACTGTATTACAGCTTCAGTTCCAGACTAAATCCCTAACATTAATGCGCTTGTTTTTATATCATTTGATTTTATTCTCTTTCATTTGAATACAACCTTTAAGGCCTATTTACATTTTAGTTAAATTATTTAATTTAATACTTGCATTTATGTTTGACTAAGACAGTGTTCAATTATCTTGAATAATGTATTGATGTATGTTATTTATTATGTTAATAGTTTTGATGAATAAAGATTTATGTATTTAAATGTCTCTAACAGAAATCTCTAGTATCAATTTGTGAGATTCTTTAGTTGTCTTTACTTAAAGGGGCATTATTGATTTCACACATCAAGTTCAGTGAACTATGGTTAGTCCTCCTCAGCTTTTGAGAACAATAATGTCTTCAGGGGCTCTGGAGAAGCTTGGTCAAGTTTGAGAATATTAACATAAAAATAAAATACTTTGGAACAGAGAAGTGAGAAAATCTAATTGTTTTTGTTTGGACAATTGGTTATAGGACTAAATAGATTTGATCAGGATGAAACATATAGCTTCAGCCCTGCAAGAATCAGACATGGCTTGGATGAACCCTGAATATGTTAATGATAGAAATATGGTTTAATTACTCAGATAGAAACTGATGTTTAAGTATGAGTTTACTTAAGAGATTTGCTAGTATCTCATGTCTGTGGATATTATGATGTAATTCTCTTTGACAAATGAATTTCTCCCTCCTTTGGTTTGTCTGTAATCTCTGCTTTTGTCTTGTTACAAACTTTGTCTGAGTTACAAACTTATGACATGGAGTTTGAAAGATGTGGGTTTTACCAGGCAGAAAGGGGCATAACAAAAAACTATATCAAGTTACTCTATGTTAAATGTAGTATCCAGTGTTTTTGGAATGTGAGTCATATCAGGGGCTTAAAGTCTGGATATCTTGACCTCTGCTGTTGTTTTGACCACCGTTTCTTATACAGTGTCTTGTGAGTCCCCCAACTTTAAGGAGGTGCAATACTGACTGAAGAGCCCCTTCATAGTGAGACTACATAACTTTTGCTGAGCAGTGGAAACAGCAGCCCTCTGCTGCCACAAGTGGTAATTACAGGATGCTGGTTCAATTCATTGTGTGAATATCTGAGTGGAGGTACCACACTATTCTAACCAACAAGTCCTACAAATTAAACAACCACATATGTAGTTTGACCATGTGACTCAAGAACAACAAATAGGATTGTTTTCTAATCTGGCATCCTTATCGGCAGGACAACATCATTTGTCTGTGCTTTCCAAAACTGTTACACATCAGTGTTAAAAAACAATGATGTTTCATGACAATACTGTGGTTAAGGTTTTGTTAGGTTTAGGCACAAAAACCACTTGACTGGTTTTCAGGGTTTATTTGGGGATCAATCCTGCTGCTTGACCGAGGTATGAGAGCGGCTGTCACAACTGTCAATCATGACATCACACCTTTTTATATTGTGAAATAACTAATTAAAAACAAGCTTATCAGAAAAATAAGCATTTGGACAAACATCAGCATGATACGAATGACCTAAAATGACAGACACTATCTTTGGGAAAAATTTATTTGATGTGATGTTTTGATATTTTGTGTGTACTTTGATTTTTTTAGTCTGACTCATGTTCTATTTGCTAACATGGAGGGGGCGGGACTTATGACCTATACTGCAGCCAGTCACAGGGGGAAATCGAGATGTTTTGGCTTCACTTTTGGAGAGCTGTCATGACGTCCATATTTATATACAGTCTTCTATTAATGCTGAGTAATAGGCGGCTCTGGCATTACAGAGCCTATATGTTTTAAGACTATCTTGCCAGACTAAGCGAGATTCTTCTACTTTGGTGGAACGCCAAATCCTTCCCAATTTTCGCGATGTTTGCTTTAATTTGCGGGTTTGGGAGTTATACCATGGAGCTAACCTCTTATATTTTATTATCTTCTTTTTTAAGGGGGCGATGGAGTCGAGTGTTTGTCTTAGTGAGCCTGCAGCACTATCAACAAGATTATCAATTTGGGAGGGACTAAAGTTAACATAAGAGTCCTCTGTAGTATTGAGACATGGCAGTGAATTCAGTACTGATGGAATTGCTTCCTTAAATTTATCTACAACACTATCAGAGAGACATCTAGTGAGGACATTTCTGTCTAATGCTGTGTAATCCAGTAATAGGAATTCAAAAGTTTTAAAAAATGATCTGATAGAAAGAGACAGGAGCTAAAACCGAGTGTACAAGAAACTGTGTATATTGAGGGGCTGCATAAAGGGCCAGTATGAGATAAATAAGGATTTTTTTGAACTTTGAATCATGCAGAGCTACTCTAGTGGAGTCCAAAAATAAAAATTTACAGTTGAAATGAGCATAATAGGTCCTCTTTAAATGTATTTACCGGAGGCACAGTAACATAGCATTAACATTCTTTATAGCAGTCACCCTCCTAATGGTAGGACAGTGAATCGCAGTAACAATCATTGACAACATAAAAATGTAGCTAATCTCCACATGAAACTGCCACTTTAAAGGTTCTGTATGTAGGCATTAGAAATTCCTTCTCATTAATGACATCTGTGACCGTTAAACGAGGTGCATGCAAAATCCTGGTACTTGTGCTCGTGCGCATGCTCGTGGCATGAATCTATTGCAGCTGATGTCTTTTTCCTCGCTTACACTTCTCATAAATACATAAAAGAGCTCTAACGTGTTTTGCACCATGTTTCAGCAAAACATTTCTCACTCCCAGTCAGTTGGCCCGCCCCCCACTCACTGTATGTATGCTCACTCAGAAAGAGAGCTAACACTTGGGGTCAGTTACCGCAGTAACTGACTCTGGGAAGCTTACTTGCTTACTGGCAGGTTTTCTTCAACAAACCCTGAGTCTTCCCTCTTACAGAGCCAGACACACTGTTTCATTTCCTCATTTATTCAATCTGTGTCAAAGTGTATTCATTAGTGGAGGTTTACTGTCTGTCAGAATCTAAATTCTGGCTGGATTTTAGTTTGTTACTCAGGACTTTCTAAAGTTATCACTTTTATGCGCATCAGTCATTTCTTTCTCTCATATTCAGATATTACACAGCGTGAATTCATCCTCAGCTCAGAATAAAACCTCTCCTTGTCCTTCTGTTATAACTCTGTGACTTTGCGCACAACACAGCTGTTAGTTTGTTAGAACAGCTCCTGACCTGAAATCATTATTGCACATAATGTGTAATCTCAGTTTAAATTTGAACAATTGGTATGTAGCTTTAAACTCGTGGGATCAATGAATAATTATCTCTATCAGTCTTGATGTGATTGGTCGCACTGATGGAACATTATTCCTATAATATTGGAGATTATATGTTAATATGCTTAGTGAGCAGGATTGTGGTGCAGCTGCAGAATGTAGTTTGAAAGTGAGATTTTTAAATAGGGAGCATAATCTTAACGTGTTTTAACAGCATTTCAGTGACAATGTTTAAATTTACTACATTTGTTGAAGTAGCTGAAATAAAGTCACTGAATGCTGTTGAGCTGAGATACAAATAGACATCTAAAAACGTCTTTTCACCAAACACATTATTACTGGATCAGACTGTGAGCATACAGTCATGTCTCTGTGTTTTTGATGATATGATATATATATGTATGTATATATATATATATATATATATATATATATATATATATGTTTTAAATCTTTAACTATACTTTTCATCTTCAGTTGCTGCTTCCTGTGTTTTGTCCATCAGATTAAAGCTGAACAAATATATTTAAAATATAATGTAGCTGCAGCCTGATACACAGTCAGATGTCACTTGATCATCATTAAGGAAATGTAAGTCTGGTAAATGATGGATTAATGGACAATAAACTTTATTGTGTTAACTTATTGACACTTTTCCTGCTTTGACATAGGTTCTGCCTTTTATCTGTCACTTTCTATTTTGTCCTGCTGACATCCTGCTGATTTTACTCCTCTTCCTTGTAACGCACAGTTCTGCGGTTGGTGGTGGCTGTTGTATTTCCCCCCAAAATATTTGTCATGTTCGCCTTCCCTCCCATTCTTTTTATGTTTTATGGTGGCTGGTAAAAATGAAGTGACTGACTACCACCATCCACTGCTATGGAGTGTGTTATTGCTTACACGGTGGAACATTTGTTCACACCTGGTTGTAAATCTGGAAAGTGGTCGTTCCCGACAACAAAAAAAAAAGGATTTAGCAGCCAAAATGAAAGTAAAAGTCAGTTTGGTGCATTATTTTCATTGTGTAAAAATCTAACTTTTTTGTGAGAAAGAATTTATTTTTTGTACATTTAAATGTTACATAGATTCACTTTAAGTCCTTGTAAATTATACTTTACAGCTTTTCTTTTCCATTTTGACCACCCAACCTCATTTAGGGTGTGATCTGCCTAAAAAATAAAACAAATGGACTATTTTTGAATGTCAGACCCTTGCAATAAGTGTGGACAAAAAGTTTTCAAGGATTTAATACATAATACGTATTATAATACAGGAGTGTTCATAGGTTTAAGGTTTCAGTTTTAGACACTGCAGTGTGTTGTACCTGTTTTATTATTATATTTTGAAAATCACCGCAATGACCAAAAAGTAGAGAATCAAATCCATTGATATATCACATGCTCATATTCATGTGACTTTTATAGCAGTCTGTGAGTTCTACATGGTGATTGCACTCCACATTTAGAACACAGGGTGGTACAAGCTTAATTTTTCTCCAGGAAAAGTGGTCACATCATAACCTAGGTGGATTTGAGATTGTAAATTGCCCATGAGTGTGGGTAAGTGTGTGACAGTGGTCTGTAATCTGTTTGTAGATAATCTTTTTAGTCTCTGTCATAAATATAGTGAGGAGTTCACCCAGACTCTCCATAGGACTTGAAATTAATCTCTTTTATTTTCTTATTTTTCTGGACTGGATCATCCCACTACCTAAGGCTACACATCTGCAATTCCTTCTTACCACAGCAGAGAGAGCCACAACATCACAGTTCTTGCAAACTCTGCAAGGAAACAGCTGTTCTCAATCCCAAACATCCAGCACATGTCATGAAGAAAGACAAGGGCTTCAAACTAGGTAAAATGTTATAAAGGGTTCCATTTCTTATTCCAAAGCCATTTCCACTGCACTGTTTGTCATTTTGTGTGTGATGTGTGGTCTGTCATAGGCTCCTTTTGAGGACAAATTTCAGACTTATGACCAATTAATTGGGGATGGATTGTCCAATTGGGGACAAAAGCCATGTCCCCAGTTGTGAAAAAGCTGATTTTTGGGTTTTTGGGTGTGTGTGTGTGTGTGTGTGTGTGTGTGTCTGTGTCCACAGAGCTGTGGAGCATTCAGAGGTAGAAAAGGAACTCATTTTTCACATAGCATCCATGATGTATGAGGGTCTGAACAAACTCTGACAACTGCAGAGTCAGTGATGTTCTGCAGACAACTTGCTTTAAAAGCAGGGGGAGTAGTAGAGGTGAGCCGGGGGGCATGGATGTCGACACAATTTGCTGTGATATTAACAGCGGGTTACTTCTGAGGGTCCCAGTCCAATCAGTCAGGTGGATCCAGTCCCTCAGGTGCTTGTCGAGCTGACAGGGTCGACCTCAAATACCAAGGCCATGATTTCTCAATGCTCTGTGTGAGAGACTGTGGTGGCACCAGGACTGAGCTCGGTCACAGTGACTCATAGAGCACCACTACACTGCTCATTACTAATGCTAATGTGCTGAAGAATGCTAACAATGTCACTTTTAGAGTGAAAAATAGAGAGTGCACAAAACTATCACTTTATTATTTACAGCTGGATGGATTCCATCGCATAATCCAGTAAGTTTGTACAGTATTGTTCACGGCATTGGTTCAGAGTGACACATATACATACATATACAAACACACACACATATATATATAATATATGTGTGTGTGTATATATATATATATATATATATATATATATATATATATATATATATATATATATATATATATATATATATATATATATATATATGTTGGTAAGATTGGTGGAACCTAACCTCAACTATGGCCTAACCTAAACTTTAGCTCCCTGTAACCTAAACCTCAACATGACCTTTTAATTGGTTAATTCTGTATAGGGTCTCAGGATTGTAACAGAGGAAACATGCAACATAGTTGATCCTATACACTCTGAACTGGAAAAAAAGATGGTTAGCTGAAGCGATAGCTTAAACAATGGCAGAAGAGTGTGTTTGTATTAGTGAGCATACACCCCCCTACAGAGAAAATGTATGTGAAAGAACATGTGTGTATGTTTGACAGAAAAAGGAGGGAAAGGGAAAGACAGTCCCACAGAGGGACTGTGAGGAGCAGGCCCAGTCTTTCTTCTCCTGACTGTTTGGATTGGTTAAAGCAAACAAATCCCTCTGGCCAAGCAGTAGGCTGAAGACAAGCGCTCCCTGGGCCCTGCGCAACTCTCCTGCTACTTTACATTAAACTCTTCCAGATGATTTATGGGCTCTCTCCTCTCATAGACTCGCTCCTGCTCACCTTTCATCACCAGAGCACAGGCTGACGGCATCTCTGCTCCGTGTACTGCGACCCATCATTAACCAGTGCACTCCACAGGACAAATAATGGATTCAGCTCACAATAAAAGTGAGACCTACTTAATCTGCTGTAAACCTTTCATTCCCCACAGCCGTTTTTAAAAGTCTTTATGTTTAATTTTCCAAGGATGCAATATGGATTAAGCTGACTTCCTGCTTCTGAAGTTTTCTGTCTTAATGCTGAGACAAGCACAACAGTCATAGAACAAAATAGGCTACTGATGACTTTAGCCCAGCCATTTTAATATCCACATGACAGAGCCCAGTATGGTAGGACATTTATCAAATGACTCCAGTAACAAAAAAACATTTTTCCTTTTCTCAATGATGGCAGCTTGTGCAGACCCAATAGCTATTTGGTTAAATGTTATATTGTATTTTTGTTAAATTTGTTATGTTTGTTGTTTTTACATTATCATTTGGCACCTAATTGAATGTTGAATCTGATATTTATTTCTGGACATGTGGAAAGGGCTCCATGTTAAATAGGACATATTCTGCACATTTCCAGGTCTGTATTTATATTCTGGGGCTCTACTGGAATATCTTTACATGATTTACAGTTACAAACTCCTTATTTAACTCATACTGACCCTTCATGCAGCCTCTCAGTTCAGCCTCTGTCTGAACCAGGCCATTTTAACCTGTTCTCTGTTCTGATTTGCTCACTTCTGGAAGCTGTGCCTGGAGCCTATGTAAACTATGACACAAATAATAATTGCAAGATTTCACTACTTTTTCTTATTCTTTATTCAAAATGACAACGTGAACAGCACATGGAAAAACCTTAGCAACAACCTTAGCAACAAAGCCTGCAGAACTGACAGCTGTTTATGGGCATGCGTGACCATCTCATGTCAGCTCATTGCAAATGAAGTGTTCAGAGCACATTGAAGTCTGGGTGTTTGACTTGCAGGGAGCATTTCCACTGTTATGACCCTCTAAAAACAGCTCGCCCACAGAAGGCCCAACATAATTAAAAGTCAGGATATTCCACAATAATTAAACCAATTTATTAACAAAAACAACAACCAAATAGCAAAAGCTGGTGAGCCAACCAAAAAGAACAGAAAGGAGGAGACACCCAGACCAACCCACAAAGGGCCGTAGGATATGGGCTCTCCCCTCTAACCTAAATCCACATAAGAACTAAACCTAACAGAAACAGAAAAGAGGACTACCGGACTCACCAACCAAACCAAGAAATAACAAAGGCAAAGCTAAAACATAGCAGAACAAACACAAGAACAAAACTGCTGCTGCTCAGATGATATATATGTAATATCTACATATATACATTAAACTCAAGTTTTGGAACTTTGACCATGTTTAACATAGATATCTGACATAATAACAATATAGAAATAAAAAATCACAAAAAGCTTGATATGGCCCCTTTACAAAATATAATTTACATAGAGTACAACTGAACAGAATCTTTTGAAAGTAATGGGGGGATTCTATAGCCCAGCACACAACCAGGGTGGGTGGAATTGGTTTTTGCTGCAGTGTGGTAATAAGGCTCCTTTCACAGATTCATATCATATAGTACATAGACGTCATCACATATCACACAAAACAGTATTCTCAGTATTGCTAAGCAGGAATATAAACCTGCATTTTCAGTAATTCATACATGTAGGCATTACATTATTAGCGGGCAGAAATTTGCTGCTGGGTGCCTGCTTACTGCACCATCCACACCCTTTTACCCTCTGTGGAGTGTGATAGAGTTGTGAAGTGGGAGCAGCTGGTGGTTGCGGAGGTGTTTTTCTCCGTCTTTATTCCCATTTCAAATTTTCTCGAATAATTAATGAGATCCTGATCACGTTATTATGAGAAAAAGTTTAAGGTGGTTATCAATCATTATTTGAGAAGACAGAGACATGATGACGCTATCTGATTTAATTAGCTTTTATTATTTCCTCCTTGATTTGAGACACTGGGATATATTATAGTAATGTCACTGAATAATGAAGATGGTATATTATTATTAGTTTAATCAGACAGCCTGAGGTTGATATGCTGACGGATGTGAAATACAGCAGTAGGAGCAGGAAAGAGCAAGTCACACAGCAGAATAGTACATAGTAATCTCAACAACACACTTTTCATTATAGAAAAACATCCAACAGGGCACAGCAGTGTCAGGAAGCAGTGACTGTACAACATGTCATCATATTATGCAGGAAATGAACAGAAGGAAGACTAGAAATGGTTACACAATTGCAGTAATCAGGATTATCAGAAATCAGTATAAAAAGTAGTATGTAAGCATATGGGGCAGGCAGAAAGTGGCTGTTTGGTTCTTTGAGGACAACCAGACTAATTAAACAGATACAGAATAATGGGACAATGACTAGGACTAAAACCAGAAACACTAAAACCCCAAAGAAGAAGAACGTGGTAGTATTCTATGCATGTCATTGCTGGAGGGGTTATGTAGACCTGTTTGACACAAAGAATGACACAAAGAATGACAATAAGCACTACAATTAGTAAATCAACATTGTGCATCCAAAGTCGTTAGGATCGTTCAGGCACACATAAAAGCAAATTAAATCAGGTAGCTCACCATGCCTCTGTCTTCTAAAATAATGATTGATAACCACCTTAAACTCTCATAATAACAAGATCAGGATCTTGTAATTACAAGTAAAGATCTCATAATAACGAGATCTCATAATTATTCTATGCATTCTACGTATTCCTTCCTCCTAATTTTGAGATAGTAAGTAACAAATATTACATCTTTTCTAGTAATTCTAAGATAGTAAGTCATAATTATGAGATCTTTTATCCTAATCTCATAACTATGAGCTCTTTTCTCATAATTATGAGATATAGAAGTCATAATTATGAGGCCTGTTTTTTTTTAAATTGGTGAATGTAATGCGTTTCCGTAAATTTTAACTCTGTTTCTGCAAAATATATTGTATCCATCATTTTGGCTAAAACATTTGTATGGCACATTTAAAACATCCAAAGTTTACCAAAATGCTGAACAGGCTTAAAATACAAAATAAATACATATAAAAGTAAATAACAAATAAGAATAAAAAAAAGCAATAAACATAATAATAATAAAAGAATTTCAGCACAATAGAAGATGAAGTCAAGGTGTCAAGCTCAACTCGAACTGAATGTCAACGAGAGAGGTGGGTGTTCAGTAGCGACTTAAAAGTTTCTAGGGTCCTGTTCTTATATGAATAGGTAAGCTTTTGGTGCGGCCGCCGCAAAGGCTCGGTTGTCTCTATTTTTGTGCCTTGATCTTGGAACATCCAAGAGCACCCGGTTGGTCATCCTCAGGGCTCTAACTGGAGTATGATGATGCAGGAGTTCTGCTGGATAAGGTGGCAGCAGCCCATCTAAAACCTTGAAAACAAGCAATAAAATCTTAAAATCGATCTTGAAACAGACAGGAAGCCAGTGGAGAGAGATTAATACCGGTGCTATGTAATCATGCTTTCTTTTACCAGTTAGAAAATGAGCAGCTGCATTTTGTACTAACTGCAGACAACAAAGAGATGACTGTTCTACACTCACATACAAAGAATTACAATAGTCTAACTGAGAAGTAATGAAAGCATGAATAACTCTCTTGAAATCTTTGGGAGAGAGATAGGCCTTTACCTTGGCTAAAAGTCTTAACTGAAAAAAGCTAATTTTGACAACTGAACTAATCTGTTTAACAAATTTGAAGGAGCTGTCAAAAATCACACCAAGATTCTTAACAAAAGATCGATTGAAGAAGCTTACGGGCCAAGAGTACCATCAGAGTCATCCAATAGGTCAGGTCGTCCAAACGTAACGATCTCAGTCTTAGTTTCATCAAGATTGAGCAAGTTTAAATCCATCCAAGTTTTGATATCTTTTAAGCAGTTCAGCAGAGACTGCATTTAATATTTACTTTCTGTATTTAAAGGCAGATAGATTTGTATATTATCAGCAAAACAATGAAAAGGAATATTATGTTTCTTAAAAATGGACCCCAAGGGTAGCATATACAATGAAAGGAGGATGGGGCCCAAAACAGAGCCTTGAGGGACCCCACAAGTAAGTGGGCTGCAGTTGAAGAATATTTGCCTAGGTGAACTGAGAAACTACTATCTGTCAGGTATGACTGAAACCATTTGAGGGCAGTACCTGCCTACGCACTGTTCAAGACGTGATAAAAGGATCCTCTGATCCACAGTTCCACAATTCCTTGAATTAACAGTTAAGAGAAGATCATTAAAAACTCTTCAAAGAGCTGCTTCAGTACTATGGTATGGTGATGACTGATATGATCAAAACTTTTCACAAATGCCATGGGTAGCTTAGAAATTGGGCTGAAGTTAGAGAGAACAGAAGGGTCCAGATTTTTCTTTTTGATAAAAGAAAAATCGGAGTGTAGGCGTTGGCACAATATGAGCTGTATCACTGTACTGAGCTGTAATGGAAAGCAATGAAAAGAACCTGAGGCCTATAACTGTTATTGGAGACAAGGTTAGATATAAACTCTGATCTAGCAGTTTTAACAGCTCTATGGTGTTTTGATAAGCAGTCCCGTAAAATCCCTAAGGAGACTTGGAGCTTATATTTCTTCCACTTTCTCTCAGCTCCTCTACATGCATGTCTGAGAGTGCAGGTAGTGTCATTCAGCCACGGCTCTGAAAGTGGTGTTGTGCATTTAGTCCATTTAGTCCTAAATGGAGCAAAAGAGTCCAAGATATCAGTACAAGTGTAGTCATAAAGGGTGGTAACCTTCACAGCACTGAGATCACAACAGCCATCCAGGGTATAAAGCATAGTCTTTAAAAGCAATAGGAAACTGCAACATAGTTAGGAGGTTAATCACATGCAGGAGGTGTGCAGAAGCACAAGTTGTATCCCTAAAACAAGGGACTGCAGCTGTAAATAGAACAGGCGGATGATCAGATATAAATGTGTCGCAAATTTCTCTGACACATACAATAAACCATGACACAGCACAAGATCCAGTGTGTGTCCCTTTTCAGTCGGGCCAGTTATCAAATGAGGGAGATTAAGAAAGTCAATATGACTCAAAAACTCTTTGACCAGAGGTCTGGTTTCACAGTAAACATGTATGTTAAAATCATCAACAATTAAAAAACATAATATTTTAACATAATCCCCATCAAGAAGTCTGCAAAGTCCTGTGTAAAATCCTTATTGAACTTGGTGGTGGTACACCACCATGCACAGTGTGGGAAAAGGAAAATTTATCTCAAATAGCTGCAGCTCAAAGCTGGAGTAGGTGTCAGATGAGGTCTGCTGACAGTGGAAGGTGGTTTTGAATCAGGGGAGGCTGGTCCATAGAGGCAGAGGAGGTTGATCCTCTATCTTTTGAGAGGCAAGAGGGAGATCAAAATATAAAAAAGAATATTTGGTTGAAATAAACCATGACCAAATCTCAGTATTATTTACAAAATATTTTTTCTCTCTTCTTTGGAAAAATCCATCATTGAAATTCTGTTTAAAATGCCTCAACAGCGACACCTGTAGGGCAGGAGGAGAAAGAGCAGTTTGTGTGAAGTGGTGGTGGGGGGCAGTGGGGGATAGTGGAGGGGAGTGGGGGACAGAGGAGGACGGGTGCCTGCTGTCCTCCACAGGGCGGGATCTGTTAGATCAATTTAATGTACTTCATTTTTTTTCATGCTAATCTATGATTGGCAAAGACACGTAAAATGGCGCTCCAAGGGAGGACGTCCTCCCTAACCAATCAACACCCAGAATACAATATTGACATCGCGTTGGTCCAACGATAGTTTCCAATTCAATTCTCTACCACTGTAAGGCAGAGTAGCAGCAGTAGATAACGAGCAGTAGATAGCTCCTTGCGTTAGCCAATGCAACATTTGGCTTGTTGTAGCAGGCCTGAAGGACTCTTTATACATCCATGGAAGGACTGTTAAGGACTGTTGTTAAGTTAACGGGAGAATGGATCTGGACTGTGCGGCGCAGCAGCGGCAGGACGCCGCTGGGGAGGCTGGAGGGTGGACCAACCAGAGAAACAACCGAGAGAGTTAGCTTGTTTGTCAATGTTGCTAATGATATCAGACTGGTTTACCAGCAGCCACAACGTTCTGTTAACTAACAAACAAGATGACCAACAGCCACAAATGGACGTTATGACATGAATACTTCATCTCCATGATAGAAAGAAGAAGACATCAGATAACGTGAGTCAGATACAGCTTCTCTCTCTCTTTCTCTTTGGGCGCTAATTTAATCTCTGATGGTTAGATGTCTGTGTGGCTATTGTGTGAATTTATCTCCTTAACAAGAATGCAGCAGAGATCATATAATGTGTTGTGGGTAGTTTGCTTGTTGAAGTTACAGTGAGCTGTTGGAATTGATCCAGTTTTTAATTGAATGGTTGTTCAGTCACCTGTTGATGTGTAATTAGTGAATGAGTGTGCAGGAGGTCTGGCTGCTTGTTGTGACGATTTCTTCAGTTTGTTTTTAAATTGAGACTTATGTTGAGTAATAAGCTTAAAGTAACTAGAATAACAAGTGTTAACTAGTGGTGTAACGCATCGTAGTTGATCCGTGATCCGAACGGATCGCCCCCCAAGGTTCGGCACGCATGTGAACTGTGGATTAATTGCAAAATTTAATGTCTCATTTAATACAAAGTAAACAAACTGCTGAAGAGCAACGATCAAACCAGCACCTAACGCCTGGGACACACTGGATGTGTGAACCTCAGCAGTGTGTGTGCGTCGCTGAATTGCTGCATCTTCCACGCTTGCAGCATCCACACAGGAAGCGTGTCTGCTGCGGCGCTTCTGCCACTGGCAGCCCTATCTTTCTATTGTGTTCCCTGTCTATTTCTAAAATAGGCGAGAATCACTAGATGACATGATGCAGCAGTCTCTTGTGAGATGGGCGTCTCAGGAGGGCTGTGTGGCTGCTCTAACCTGTTAACATGGGCGCCACACAGTTCTCCCTTCTCTATTTCTCTGTTTGGCGTCTTCAGATTAGGCTAACCCATTGTTGCTAACTTTGGAGCTAACCCACTTTACTTTTCCAGCACTTGGGGAAATAACTGATGACTTTTCTTGGTCTTGAGAAGCTGCAGCATTTATTGACTGACACACTGTCGTCTGTACTTTACATTTACTGCCAGACTGACAACTTACTGCTAATCTTTTCCTCTGCTCCACTCACATTCACTGTCACTTTTCTGCCACGCGCCACCAGCTATGTACACATATTACTCAATGCCTTATTCCTTAATGGAGTGACGCTATCAATAGTTTCCCAGGCAGCAACACAGAGGTTGACTCACATATCGGAATAGTGCTTCACAGGGGCTCCCATACATTGCTGATTTCTGAATGAATGGATATTTGGTGTTATTTTTGTCATTAAAATTTTTTTTTTTGGCCTGGCGGGGGTTCTCGTTGTTATAATTATAGGAGAAACACTGATTCAGTAATTGTTCAGTATGTTCAGTAAATTCTCATTAAACGCCGAGTACAGTTAAACCTAGCAGTCTCCATTAGGTTGAGTGAGTTTTTTTTCACAGGTAATTTGTTAGTCTGTCCCTCCCACCGCAGCAAATGGATTAATCCTGGAAGGCTACTGATGTAGCACTTTTCTCCTTATGAAAGTAAGCCAGCAATATTCGACCAGTGAGAATTTGGTCGAACAAGATCATATCAACCAGTCGACCAGGAGACTACAGCCCTACATTTATTTATACTCCTCATACGTATATGTATAAGTTTAGCTGCCCACAAAATATTCAAAACACCATATTTTAAAAACTATAAGCAGTAAAAGTAACATACAGTGTAACATCCATCAGCTGTATCCTGCACTGACCAACAACTCTGGTGAAAACTGATGAAAAGCTGTTGAAGATAGACCTTACTGAATATTTGAACATCAAACTTAAAACTGTCTATACATCTACACTATGTATTTTTAACCTATATTTACATTGTGTACATTTGATCACTTTATTAGGTTGATACTAAAGAGAAATGAATCGAATAGAAATCTGATTATTATGAGTCAAGATCTGAAGTAAAGGGTGAATATTGCTGCAAACATTGATGCTGTTTGTATCAGTTCAGATTCCATCATCTGTATAAATCAGAATAATGTTTTCATATTTGTTTACACCCCTAATGTGCATCATGTAAGCATGAACTAAAACTAGATTTTGACACAGGACCTCTCTATAAAAGACAGGACAACCTGAATAAATAATGATGAGGTGCAAATATTCAAACTAATTTGCAATTAATGAAACAAACAAAAAGCAGTTCAAGGCCCCTGGGGTTCAGGGTCTGTTGCCTGCTTTACTCGGTTGGTAATCCAGCCTCGACTCCTGCAGTACTCTATATTTTAAAGGCAGAGTTCAGTATCCTTAATGCAGAAGGAAGTGGGAGGTCATTTTCCAGGTGACTTCCATATGGTGACAAGTACTTTTTAAGGAATAGTTTAACATTTTAGGGAATATACATATTTGCTTTCTTTCTGCGAATGAATCTCACATCTGTGTGTTAAGCACAGAACTGGAGGTATTTCTAAATACTTAAATATAAAACAATAATGGGCTACTACTGACCATTGGAACATAATTAGACTGGATTCAGCAGAACTTGATCTGTACTTTAAAATCCCCTGAATGAATAAAGATGACTGAGAATATGCATTACATGTATGTAACTGGACTATCAGTAAGTCAACTTGAAAGTCTATACTGTTCAACTGTGTGAAGAGAATTCAATTCTCTGTGTGCAAATACAAATATGTACTTTATCACTCATCAATTACTTACCGCTTCAATTCTCAGCTTTGTAATTATTACACAATAAAAAACCAAGATAGGACAAGTTGCAATCATTTGTTATAAACTTGGGCTAAAGTTGAAAAGTTCAGCATGGTGGTCTAAGGCCACAGCAGTACAGAACAGATTTGGATGTGCAGAGGCTTGGGCCAAACTAAATACTCACGCTGTTTTCCTTCAGCCTGCTGTAGGCTTGGTGCTGCTCCAGCCGGTGTTAGGAAAGAAGATGAAAAACGCAGATAAAGAATTGGCACTTTGTTCCTGGTGAAAGTAGAAGACGTCTGAGTCAAGACCTATTAGTGCTTCAAATCGTTCAGTGAAAAAACTCCACAGTGTAGTGCTTTAAAACCTCAGTTCAGCTGCACACAGGCTGATGAACACACGCTATCTACAGGTTTCACCAAGCCAAACTCAGACTACTGAGGGTCCTCTTAATGCTACCAGCAAAAGAATTTAAAGTTTGTTTTGGAATTCACATTTGTCTACATTGAAAGAGGCTGTAATCATCGCTCCACCTTGTACTGGCCATGAAGTGAACCTACATGCTTGGAAGGGGTAGGGTGGTTGGGGTATTAAGTTTGTTGCAATCTGCAACCTCACTGCTGGATACCACTAAATCCTACACACTACACCTTTAATGTCAAAGGTGCCAGCGACCCATCATTCAATTTCACTACCTGTCCAGTGACGACTACCAGTCAGTTTAACTTCTTATTATTTTTATATTCATTGTATCAGATGTTACTACACTCTGTTGTGGTGACTTTCAGTCAATGTTAGCAAACCCACTAGTTGAATATATCAAAGACTTTTTAAAAATCTTCCCTGTATCTTTTGATGATCTAATTTTGTCAACAAGGAAAGCAGACATGAGGATTAATGTAATAAATGATTTCACTAAAGCAAGATTCAAATTCATTTCATCATTGGTTTTCATGTTGTATCAGGGATGTGTGAACACACCAGTATATATGATAGTGCTATGTACACTCTAGCATCCTTTAGATATTCAGCACTAATGTAAAGTACATGTGATTTTTTCATAAAAATTGACTGAGATATATCAGACTTTTTAAAATCTCAATATCTGATATATTTCATAAATATCTCTTCCATAGGCTATTCAACTACAACTCTTTATATCTTAATCACAACTGCACTACTGCTGAAATACTGTATAAGTATTAACACTGGATACCATGAAACTAAACCCTGACATCTTAATATGTAAAACTATAACCTTCCCACATATTCTTTCCACATTTTCATCACCCTCTGTGATCGTGTTGCTGTATGAATGTTGTGGCCTCGGTTGCACCATCATGTCTAACATCAGCTGTGATGTAAGGCCTGCCCAGCTCGTGTCACTGGGGAGCAATAGGCTCTGGAACAGCCTCTTGTATTGGTCTCTGGGTGAGTATTATTACCACAGCGAATGCTTTGCGAGGTAACTTCTTCCCCAAGCTGCAGATAAATTGATGTTGGACATTACCACACAAAAACAGGTCAGTATTACCACAAAACCTCCACTGACAGGACTTAAAATGAATTTTTGTAAGCCAATATCTATATTTTATTTATTTGAAATTCACAGCATCATTATTCAGCATGCATGCACGTAGCAGCTAATGGTTCAGTGTCTGGTGCCCCTGTCGGAAGGACGGTATTGTTTGTCATTGTTACAAATGAGAGTTTAAGCAGCTATGATCTACATTTTAGCGCATCTCATATTTTTTGGAACATGCTCACTGGATATTGTGTTTAGCACTCCACTGAGAATCCCATTGTTGAAGTGCAACCTCCTTTTCCAATGCAGATCCATACTTCCAGATACTTCATGATAAGAATGTATCAAACAACAACATGCAATGTCAGTGGTGTCTCTCATAGTGATGAACTTACAGAGAATTATCAGCAACCCTGCAGCTCCCCTCAGCTTTATGGCGCTTTAGAGCGAATTTCAGCTCATCATTTGGCTGTCCGGCTGAACTTTACTGTTTTGGTTCACTCTCAGCACTCTCATAGCATCATTTTTGGCCACAGCAAGCAACTGTTGTCAGAGAAAAAACTGCTCAGCACCAAAGGCAAAAGACACAGTTAGCTATAGACTAGCAGGTGAACATAGTGGAGCATTTGGCAGCATAAGAGACATATTATATGTTTCCTACAGGAGTTGGTAGAGAGCAAAAACAGAGATAAAAGAGAGTGAATATTGGACTTACATTCACCAGGTGGACAGAAACACAACTCCATATGAATGACAATATTGCTCCGTAACTGCTGGATTTCCACATCCAGCAAATGTTTGCTAACAAGTTCAACATATCAACTTAAAAGCTGATGATAGGTCAGTGTTGTGGTTACTACTTGTTTCCACTGCCCCCAACAGGCCAAAAGATCAGTTAATGCAGGTTTAAAAAAATGATTTATGTAATATGTTTCTGACTTGCCTTCTCTATGGTTAAAGGGGAACTCCAAAAAATCTGGGGGACCAAAATCTGTTTCTTGCGAGACCTGTAACTTTATGTTAATGGCTGGACAAACTAATGATTTGTTTGATTAGGTTATTGCTCAATTTATTTTATTTCCCTCTCCTACCATAGATCTGAATGTCCACAGTGAGCCTGAGGGCTCGGATTGATCATTGTAGATATAGTTAGTAACTTCACAACATATTGTGATTTGTGTGATCTGCATGGTTGCCTCTGGAGATTACTATATGCTTTTAGAGGTGGAAATAATTAATCTTTGCTGATCTAATTCACTTCGTTAAGTTCAAAGATTTATTGTTACTGTGTAATTCATTCACTTTTTTTCCACTAAGCAGTCACATCACTGTTAAAATGTACTTCACTATGTACAACAGTAAGTGAGTGCATCACCATTCTATGGCCTGACAATCAGAGCTGATTCTGACTGTCTTCACTTCAGAAGTACATTCAGTCTGTTGTTGGTCCAAGCTCTCACATTCAGTTCAGTACAAAAACCAGCCTATACAAGCACTGTACAGAAGTTTATTACAACAGAGTTATCACATATGGTTGTTTCTGTAGTTTTCACTGCCTTTTAATAAGTTATGATGTGGGAGAGAGACAAAATATGGGATGTTGATTTTGCAGGTACACTTTCATACATTTTAAGCTGGTCCAATTTAGAAACATGAATTCCCCTGTTGCCTTAAAAATGAGAGTTAACTGAACTCAAGTTGAGTGATTAGTTAAAAGTTGTCTTGTGAGTTGTGAAAACGTGATACTAACTCAGATTAGTGAAGTCATAACAAGTTCAATAAACTTAAGATATTAAGTTGAATCAACAACTGGTCACTCACATCCACAAACATTCTTTAGATTTGCTTTCCATTTCTCAGTTTGAATTTGACACAAAGAACTTAGAGCTGTAGCTGCTGCTGGAACCACCTTGTACCAGAGTCAACACAAAGTCAACACACAAGAGTACTCTCAGTGACTTGGTTCAATAATAAGTGTACAGGGGTAGAGACTGATCATGGCTTGCATTGTTTTCATTACTAAGAAAAGAAACAACCATGACTTCTTATTTTAACATGTATTAAAGACACACAGCAAGTTTCCATCATGTATGTTTTCTTCAAACTTTCTTCAAACTTTTATTTTTTCAAACTTTTCTTTTTTCTACAAAAAAAGGATCTCTGGAGAGTTTTAACTCTAAAACAATACATGCTGGGAAATATGTGAGTATGCTGATCATGTTTCTTTAGAAACGTAATTTAATGAGTGGAGTGAACTCTAAGCAGCTCAACACATCATTTCAAGTCAAAGGACCTCATGTTTATAAGTTCAGAAATGGTCTGAAAGGGAAAACTAGACTTTTTGAGTTGAATTAACTTGAAATTAAAAGCATTTACGTATTTAAGTTAATGACAAAAGATTAGTTGATTCCACTAAATTCCTGTATAATGTTTTACAATGTTTGGTCTTCAACCAAATTAAAGATTTGACCTGATAATGTTAAGGGATCACCAAATTTAATACTATCAATCCTGAGATGGACATGTATGTCTGAACTAAATTTAGTAGTAATGCATCCAATAGTTGTTGAGCCTTTGGATCAAAGCGGTGCACCGACTGACTGACACTGGCATTCCTAGAGCTGCAGCCAGTGTTAAAGCTCATGTGTCAAAATGTCACCGATCAAACTATTTGACCTATAAAATATGAGTAATGCCACTGAACATGTACTTATTTCAGATGTATGAGACATGAGCATAGTGAGCACAGTCAGTTCAACAGAAGCTGAGGAAAAGGCAGATTTAATGCACCTTTAATTGAACCATCATGTGTTGGACCTTGAGGCAGCCTGAGTGAGGCCCTCGCCATCTATATTAACATTGCAGTACCTATCAATATTACTGTGCCTATTAAGGGCATTAAACTCAGTAATTGCACTAATTGGAGTTATTTGTAAAATAAATAAAATGGAGCTGCCATTAAAATGCCCCAGGAGCATTGTGTGTGAGATGCATTTGATAAAGTGGATGCCTTTGAGTTTCTACCTTGTTTTCCAAATCTGTATAAATGATCCAGAAAATGTCTTAATGAAGAATACAGGTGGGAAAGTCATTATGTATCCTGGGGGTCTTGCTACCACTTCATGTAGGGAGAAATGCTCTATCTGTAGGTGACCTAGAGAGAAAACATTCCCAGCTAATGACTGCTCTCAGAGCAACAGGCAAGGCCGACTGAAACCTACCCCTGAAGAAATTTGATTTCCAACCCCCCTTCTCCCCTCCTCCCCTGGAGCTTGTGTGTAAATTAGGCAGTCTGTAAATGAAGCAAGTCACTAAGCATTATTCTATTATGTGCACCTGATTGTAGAGGCTTAGAGCAACATAAGATAACAGACCTACCTCTGTGTACTTATTTAAGGAAACATGAGAGAAAATCATTTATCTATTCTGTAAATTCTCTGATCAGTTAAAGCCATTTACTGCAATGTTCTAACAATGTTGTCACACTTGTTACTTGAAGGTATTTAAATGCTGCTCATTTTTTTACATGACAGTTCTGCCACTCTTTATGCATTGAGTATGTATTACTTTGAAAAAAGTAATATGAACCATGGAAGATCAATATGAAATAAAATGATTAAGTCCTCAAGATTAGATTTTTAACTCAGCTCCATTTATGCCTTTTTTGCTCTCTATCAGCTCCTGAGGGAAATATCTGGCTCTTTAGCTGCTAAATGCTCCACTATGTTCACCAGCTAGTCTGATGGCAGGCTTAACTGCTAGAAAGTTTTAACTGTACTTAAATAGATGATGTCTGTGGAACCAAATGTATGTGTAGAGGATGGAAAAATAGCCCTTCTTTTTTTTTTTTTTTAAATAAAACATGTAAAGAGCAAGCTACTTCATACATTCATCCCTCAGATAATACATTTAGTTTGAATGTTGTTGTTGTTACATCTTGTGACAGTAGGTGTCACTGTAATGCCAGGTCCAGTAAGAAACATCCCACTCAAGCCCATGTTGGTCATGTCAGAGACAGAATAAAATAGTGCTTGAGTTGGTCACACACCAATAAACCGATAAATAGGTATGTAAAATGTGGTGTAAAACAACTTAGTTTTAGTTTTAGTGGGTCAACATACACCCTAAACATTAGATAAGCATTCGACTAGATTTGTGAGTTAAATAAGTGCTCAAAGACCGAGTTTGAACGTAGTTTTGTGTCGAGTGTATTTTTCAAGCTAGCATCTATTGTTTACACTACCTAGCTCAAAGTGACTGAGATGCAAGCGTGGAAAGAATAGTTTTTGGTTTCAACTGCATTCTGAAAATAACTAGGTACAGTAGATTTTCAGTCTCTTGTGTGAGGGGAAAGTATTTAGTTTTGATTCCATGAGCTGGAGGTGAAATCACAGTGAATTTGTTGTACTTTATGACGCCATAATTTTGATAATGGCGGCCACCAGGTGATGTAGTTCATGTAAACACACTGACTTGGTGTTAGGGAGAGGAGAAATATACGTAGGGATGTTTTAATGTTATTTCACAGGGTTGTTTCATAATCTTTGTGCATTTGATATTGAAGATATGAAATTTGATTGTGTTTCATCATCTTTGTGCATTTGATATTTGTGCCTTTGACACTGAAGTTATGAAGTTTAATTGTTTGTTTCATCGTTTTCATGCATTTGACCGTGCATCTATGCAACCGTATTCCATTTATATAAAAGTATTATTAGGGCTAAAAATGCTGAGGAGCAGAAACCAGTTGAATGTGAAGTGATATGTACACGATGTGACTGAAACATGATTGAAATGATAGTAATAACTGAGGATACGAAGGGTAGTATCAGTTAAGTGCAGATTTATGTTTACTTTGGATACAGAAATACTTTGTTGGTTCATGAGGATGATATTGAAGTTGAACATCCTTGAAGGATTGTGGTTTTGAGGAGACAGAATAAAATGGCGCTTGAGTTCGTCACACACCGATAAACTTGTGTCTGTTCCTTACTGCTGACTGTGTAGCAACATTGCTACGGGCCCAGGTAACCCTAGGCTTAAGGCCAGTAACATGCAGAATCAGAGAGTGGTTTAACCAATCAGAAAACATACCATTATATTTTATGGGGTACAGATCTTTTAGATTAATGGGGTCACATTTATAAAATTACAAGATTTTAGAATGACATTGGCATGACGTTCTTTTTCTGCCTGTATGGAGGGTAAACATTGCATGGTCACAATTAGCCATCTAGCTACCTTTATTATGTTTTGACAGGAAGTGTATCCAAATGTGAGCGATGCAAGGTCCAGCTACCTGTGTAGCCTGTGTATGCCACTTATCCTATTACTGTCTTTCCACTCATCATTTTGCGTGAGTTGCTACGTACTGAGCTGCTGTTCAGAGTTCCAAACATCAAATGCTAACTAGCCACATGACTGAACACCAACACATATACTTCATTACCCAGAATTCACAATGGGTAACAGTTGCCTTTTAGTAAGTTCGTAAAAGTGGCTTGTCGAGCATGCAAATGACTTTGGTTGGTGACAACACAATTGCACATGTATTAGAGGTTTTATTATGCTTTGTCCTGTCATCGTATAATACAAAGTTTGATGTGGAGAACGATGTAGAGGATATCAAATTTAAAGTGTGGAGTCTATAGCCCTAAACAGATCCATAGTCAGGATCAGGTCATGAGTCAAAGTCCCCGATAAACCCAACCCCAATCCACCAAAAAGAAAGTCTAAAATATTTTATTTATTTGGATTTTTCATATATTGTTTATTTAAGTAAGTTGTATAGCTATATTTTCTGTTTTATTTAAAAACATAAACTTTATTATTTAACACGTCTTTCCTAATATTAAAAAATTATAGACTCATAACAAATAATTTTATGTCTAAATTCTGGTGGAGAAATATTGAATTATTAATTTATGTGGCCTCAAGGGAGTCAAATTTAAATATTCCCTTTAGACATGTTTTAAGATACATAAAACAGTCTGCTTAGAATGATAATTTGTGTCTGATGTAGTTTTTCCACAAAAAAGTGGAAAAATTTTGCGGGGGAAAAAAATCCTCAAAAACTTCAAATTACAACTCAAATTACATCTACACCTTCATCGAAAATCCAGAATCTATAACTATGCAAATATTATAAGCCTAATAAGCCTATTAGACACAAAATGTTTTCTACTTCACTGAAAAGTCCATTCTCACTCACTGGAGGCCTCAAGTTTCCACATCGCAATTGTGTAAGTTGCATACTGAACCATGATTGGCTCCAAACTAGTTGGAGGCAGACTCAGATTTAAAGAGATTACAGAGAAACTTTCCTCCTTCAGCACGTGAATGTGAAAACACTGCACATACATCACTCTGCACAGAGAGGCTCAAACATCAAACTGAAGCAAAACAGATTTTTGAGTTAAGGAGGACTTTAAATGTACAGAGTCTAAAAAAATCATTTCATTCATTCAAAAATTAGCAATGAATTTAAAAGAAGTTTGCACATTAATAATAATCTAATAAACAGTCTTTGAAATGACAAACTGTGTTTTTATGGGTGTGAACAGTTTATCCATGAGCATTTATTGTATGAATCAGGTTTTACTGCTGTGACTTTCTCTCATTTTCCCTTAATGCTGCACTAACATGACAGAACCTGTAATAGGTAAAGGCCTATCCACAGACAAAGCATTTTTGATATCTGTCCCTCGCACAGCTCACAGAACAATGAACAAATCCACACTGAGTCTGAGACACACACAGAGACGCATGTCACGCAGGAACCCCCGTGAGTTTTTTAACACTCTGAGTCTATTTTATATTTTTTTCACTGGTGAGCGTAGTGAAGCATGATGTTCACAGACAGCTGCTAATGTTAATTAATGATTGATGAAAGCACCTAGTGTGGCTGTAAACTTGCTGGTCTATAGGCAGAATCCTGACAGCTGATTCCGAGGACAGAGCCGCTGAATGCAGGTCATAGTCGGTATGGATTGAACGAACAGCTTCAGTGAACGCTTTAGTAGCACACGTGTTCTGTTCATGTCTCACTTTTGATGTGAATTCCCAGTAAGAGAGCAAAAGCATGAAGTTGAGAGGGAAAAATCCTCATTTCTTTTAGTCTTTGCAAATACTTTCCTGTTATGAAATAGCTATGTCGGTGACATAGTCATAGTTTTATGAATGGAAATATCTCCCATGTTTAGACAAATAGGTTTAATAATTGACAGAGAGACAGCAGTAAAGATTGATTTTTTGATGTGTTTGCTGCGTGAATGCTCCCTCTAAACTCTTGACCTTGGGAATAGCAGTGTGACAGAACAATGTTAACTCAAGGTACACTTACTAGCTTTTTAAGGAGCTTTTAACAGCATCTCAAAGTTTTCCTCAGCAGACGGTTCAGTTGTCATCGCATAATTTAAGCACAGTTTCAATCATGTCATAACAGGTGGTTGCATACGGGGGGAGATGATAACATCTGTCTCTGTTCAAGGGTGCTCTCTGCTGCTGGATGTGAATGTCCTCCTTGATCTTTCTCTGGTCATTGAACTTTGACCTCTTTCCAGTGGATGCTGTGAGTGGTTTTGGTCTGGTGTTCACATGACCGAAATTCCGTATTAATCTCATGTGATATCAAATAAACCAGCTAAATGACAAATGAGGAAATTCCATCTGCTGAGAAAGACCATGAAAACAGTGAATTAACACCAAGTAAGTAGACCATGTGATGAAATTTTTGGTCGCACTTTATTTTACAGTACATTAATAAAATGTAATAAGCTGTACTTTGTACCAAATTAGGCAAAAACTAGAAATAATGTGTTCTTTATTCGTGTGTGTTCGTTATTAGACAGTAAACAAACACAGTTAATCCCTAATTAGACACCATACACCTAAATTATGCTGAAATTAGACACCACATTTCATGCTACCAACATGGGCCTATGATAGCTTAATTAGATAACACAGGCTGTAATTAGACAAATTTAATGCCATATTATATCAGGCATAGCCTTTATAATAGTCAGACAAAACACTTAGAGCTTAAAGGACAATGCATTTATTTGGCCTTTCTTACAGGGTCATTTGTTGCTCATTAGAAGAAAACTTTATTGTAAACTAAAGTCAAACCACATCAGGTCACATCTGATCACTACCTCACACGTCCCTCGTAGCCTGGATGTTCTTTGGAGTCCCGTGGGGTTGCTTCCTCGAAACTCTGCTCCAAAACCATTTAATGCCATGTCACTATCCAACCCTGGTAACATTAGACTATGGAAGCTGCAAGCTGCATCTTCATTTACCACTGTTTGACCCTTATTAGACTTTCTTGCGACACATTAAGACTGGGGATGTCTAAAATTATTTGTTTTTGGGAAGAACAAAAAAATGTGTCAAATACCGTCATGTAGGTCGGTTAGATCGCTATCTCAGTCTCTCTCCTCTGCTCGGTTGGATCAGCAGGTCTCAACGAGGTGAGTCACATCCACCTGCTACATGACGCACATTTCCTAATATGCACATCACTCCCAGAGTTGGGGGTGTTTCCAGAGATAAAGCTGAGCTACTGACACACGCAAAGTGCTCCCAAGGGACTCTCCATAACCTGTTGTTCCCCTTCTCCTTTCCACAAAGTTAGGTTGTAAAAAACAGTCAATAAATGAAAGGTGCAAAGCAACAATTACCTTTGAAGTTCTTCCCTACATGTTATACAATGTGCTGTCTCTGTGTTATGGGGTTATAAATCGATAGAGGTCTGCCTGCAATGAGGAGATGAGTAAAGTTTTGGCTCAGTGGCGCAGTCGTCTATGATCTGGGAGACTCCAGTTCGAGACCTGGTGTGGGTACCTTCTTCATAAGATAGTTTATTCATGAACACTTACTGTAACACTTTGATTTTCTAAAATTAAAAGCATAATAGGTGGGTCGCTGTTATTAGAGCTCTAGTAATATTAAATAGTTTTACTAGCTGATGCACAGATTTGCATATATTAGTGCACGGGTTAAATAAACACACGTGTGGTATGTTGTTTGTGTATTGCAGTTCGCTTGAGTCTGGTGTTTCACAGCGGGGACGCTGGGCTGTCCCACCTTTTCATTCGCTTGTGAACAAGCAAATAATGCACATTAATTTATGACTCAATAGTAGCAAAATATATGTTCATTGAGGAGTATAATGTAAGACTCGTGATAAGCTAATTGTAATAGTAAATTGAAATCTGTGGGTGCCATACACAAACTTACCTCTGCTATTAATAGTTCCAGGAAAGTATCAAGAAGTGGTAAGTGAGTAGAGGGGATTTCAACTGTACTGTTGTACTAGATTTTCTGTTATTTCCAAGGTCAAGGATGAACCTTCAAACTCAGTGTTATTTTAATTTGTAGCTCAATCTGTGTAACATATGTAAAGTAAATAGGAATGTTTGCATGCATATAAGGGTTAATCCTGATCTTTTGTCTTTTTTGTGTTATCTGTGATATGCTGTTAGTCTGTAACTCATTGTTATTGCATTTGTTACAATATTTTGCTGTTTAGGCTGCTACAACAACTTTCAGATGAATGGATTTGTTGACACTCAACATGCAGTAAGTTGCTGTGTATTAAACCTGCATTATGTGGATATTAATGTTGCTCTGCAGATATACTGTATATAAACACTCCAATACTGTGTATGCAAGTATTAGAGTCCCTATACATTCAACAAGCTACTGAAAAATCTCATCATCTTTTTGCTGGAGTCTCAGATTTCCTAAATAAATCAGTTAAAACCTTGAGAGGCCCCCGGTGGCTTGTAGCCAAAAGAAACAACACAGAGTCAAACTCTTCCACTTCCACCACTGGTACTGAGGCTGGGCCTGTTGTGGTTGGTTTCACAGTTGGGGCTCTACCAGCAGCAATAATGTGGTAATAACATCTGTAACATCTGGAAAACATCAGAATTAAAGCCGAGCTTGTAACAGACAAATAAGCCTGGGTCCAGCATGTTGCTCTGCTTCAGCAGCTGAGAGTGAAGCAGCTTCCCATCACATCAGTAGCTGCAGAGATGTCTACAGAGCATTATAAAAACTGCTATGCCCTTATACAAACTATGACATGAATAATAACGCATTTATGGCTGCACAGAGAAAAGCAAAAGAAACAGAATAAAAAGTGTGCGAAGCAGCTCCTTAAAGGAGTAGTCTGAAAGTTTACAATACAGCCTTTATATCAAACCCACAGTTAGACTAGAAGACCAATACTGTCAATTTCATGTCTTTACGTCCAGTACAGTGACAGATCAAGGATCCAGGAGGCCTTAGCACAGAGACTGGAAGCAGGAGGGAACAAATGGGAAGAAAATTATACCTACCAACAATATCAAATGTTAAGATATTCATGTTAAGATTGTGAGAAAAGACTCACAATTACTTGTGTTACTGCAAATACTGACTTTTTGTAGTTTTTGAGTATATTTGAATGAATTAAAGAATAATTCCAGTTTTTCTCAACCTAGTTCTTATTTTCATGGCTTTAGTTTTATTTTATTATTCCTATCACTAATAATGACATTGTACTAACTAAGTGTCAAATTGCTGAGATCAAATTACATCACTAAAAGAAATGGTGGAATGAAAGTATGTAGTCATTTAATGATACATTTAAACATCATTTAAATGACTTAAAGATGAGAGCGAGAGAGAAAAGAAAAAGTCAGAGAGAGATGGAGGCATGCAGGGAAGAGAGAGAGAGAGAGAAAGTGTACACATGAGCAGGTGAGAGAGGGAGTGTACATATGGACAGTTCAGTCAGGATACTCACATCAAGGTTTTAAACATTTATTGCGGTAACATGCATTTTAATTTGATGGTGTGGTTCTGCTCATGTGATGCTCTGGAACAAATCTGAGCAGGCTTGACACAGACACAGAAGCAGGCAGCAGTGTAGCAGTGAGGGCAGAACTCAGTGTTGTTGTAGGTAAAGTGAATGAGCATTTCTATTGAGAGAGGTAGGTTATGGATATACATGATTGGAGGGTGTATGGGACATGTGACTATGAACTTACTCACCTGCCTGAACTACCACAAGGCTTCATAAGTAGACACATTAAAAAAACGTAGCTTATATTTGATAATTATTCAGCACAGTTCTGTGTAACTCTGTTCAGTAGTGAAGTGTACGGAACTGCACTGCAGACTGCAGTCTGTGCTGCCAGTAACCAGAGTGACAGCTGTTTCATATAGGTCCAACATGGATAGATCACACATTGAGTAGATCCACCATCACATACTGTAGTTATGTGAACACTGTTTTCCTGTTAACAAGCATTAAGCAACATTTCAGGAAAACATTTCAGATTGCACTCACTTTCAGTCAAACTGAAAGTGAGTGCAAAAGCAAGTGAGTGTGTTGTTTCTATGTTTACAACCTGTTTAACCGTCTGACTGCTTGTGTTTCTTGTAGGAATTTGTGCGCTCAGATATTTTTATGATTTTATGGAAGAATTATGAATTATTATTGTGCACAACTCCAATATGAAATTATTGGTCCAGTGACATAACTCATATTAGTGTAGAAATAATAATAGGGAAATAGTCGTCCTTGTTGGACACACAAGAGAGGTCAATTAGAATTATGATTGTTATTAATCTTAATTATGATTTTGCAAAGGTACAGGTCTTTTAAGGTTAAGTGACTGAGATGCAAGCACAAGAAAACACAAACAAGTTCTCTTTAGTTACATACACATTTATTACTAATACTACAGCTACAAGTACTTAACACTACAACATTTTACAGACAAGACACAAGAGGGAAAGGGAAACTGGTACACAAGGCTATGGCTAGTGAATGATTGAAATGCATAATGCAGAGTTATCTATTGTGTAGTTAGTATAAGAAACCTGATAAACAGATGAGATGACTGATGCCCGGGAAGCAGCGAGTCAAATCAACGGTACCACAGCTTAGTTCTGAATTGCCAATTGCAATTACAAATTATGAAAGCACCAGGGTTTAAGCAAGTTGATGAGGGTTTTGTAGGACTACTTGCTTGCTCCCCGGGGTGTCTTCTTGTTGAGAATGGAGTCCGATGTGCTGGGGTGAGGAGCTGGAGTCTGGATCTTGCTGCAGTCTGCTCACCCAGAAGGTGCCTCCTGGCCAATCCCAGGGGTGGCAAAGTTCTGGGGGAGTAAAGTCAGTCCCCCCCTGTCCACAGACAGGCGGGTGCAGTTCCTGAATATGGTTACTCCATTAAACAAAGTATTTACAATGATTGATTCCTAATTTTGCAATTAGAATTGTAGCTTTAGTGTTCTGACAGTGAAACAAGCAGAATGATACTAAACATGATAGGGTTATCATGGATGATGGGATTATGTTCATGGTACATGTCTTGGCTTAAAGGCAGTGGGATAAAAGTCTAACCAAAGTACATAACAACACACATATGATACACACATATCAACATACAACAATAATTGTCCTTAGACAAAATCTAAAACTAATCCATGGATTTTACAGTCCTCTGGTCTTTGGTCTGACTGCAAATGGCAGGGGTCCATGCCATTTAAAGGTGTGTGTGAGTGTGTGTGTGTGTGAGAGAGAGAGATAGAGAGAGAGAGAGAGAGAGAGAGTGTGAATGGGGCATGTCATATAGTGCAGCATGTCTTGTGCCTTATGCTGGTTTGTCCAGTGATCAGTTCTTGGGTTGGTCACTCAAGTCTTGAAAATCAAATTCCACAGTGGGATTAAAGTTGATGCCAGCTCGTCTCTGTGTGTGACTGGCTCTTAGAGATGAGTTATGATAACCAATGGTGGGGGTCTTTTATCCAAATGGTACTATCAATTCACACTGGGGTGTGAATTGGTCTTCCTATCGTGTCAGATCTTGTAGCTTGAAAGATCAAAGATGGTTTGGGTCAGTGGTCTGGTTTGGTGACCATGCAGGAGATGGGGGTTCCTTATCTGATCCTTTCTGTTTGCAGGAGCTTGTTTAGATGGTCTGGTCAGGAGGAGTTTGGGACTCTCACTTTATTGGCCAGCTTTCCTGTGGTGTTGAAGAAAGAGCTGGTCAGTTGTTTAAGGCTTGTGCTTTCTGCCTTCGAAACATGCAGGGACTTTATCCTACATTCTTTACCTGTGACTTAGCTTTGATGATGCCCCTATATTTCCAGATCTCAACAATTATGAAATAGAAATTATGGACATGACTACAAAAGTAAGACTGAACTACTATTAAACTGGAATAATTCTTTAACAGCACCTTAGTTGGCCTATGAGTATGTCTCAGTGTGTACAAGCTGTCAAGAATAGCATGAAAACTGACAGACAATGAATCAGGACTTATACTAAAAATGCATAACTTGACATTTGCAAATATGTTTGATTTATAAATGATGTACAAATGTGTAGTGACATTTATTTATGTGCACCCCATCTGTCTCTTATTTATGTGCACTTGGGGAAATATTAAAATGATTGTGGTGCTACGGTCACAGGGTCACCAACATCATCAGGATTCATTCTCTGGGAATCATAAATACCAACAGCAAGTACATGGAAATCCAGGTCCTAGTTTTCAACATACTGGAACTTTGTCAACCACTAGTCTTATCTTCCATACCCAACTTCATTACCTTATGAGGCAGCTGGATTCACGAGATCATGAGATCACGTGAGAATCCATCTTGTCCAGCTTCAAATTATATGCTTGTGTCCAAACCACTGGTGGTTCGGACCAGTCAACGTCCAATGAGGATTCTCACGTGATCGCGTGATCTCCCGAATCCAGCTGCCTCACAAGATGGTGATGGTGATAGATGATAGGTGATAGATGGTGATAGCCAGATGGTTCATCCAATCACCTGCAAGGTATTTTTTGAAAGTGCCTGCCCTTTTCCAAACAGTTTCTAAGGATGACTTTTCAGATGGTTCTGTGTAACAAACCATCTGGTGCGTCAGATTACCAACTTCATGCAGCAGGGAAAATAGTAGTTTGTGTTGAATTACATGGATTTGGGCAATCATACACGTGGCAATTATACAGTATTATGACCTTAAAAAGGCGTTACAGTGAACATATTAGAAACAGTTGTCCATTAACACACCCAGCAGACACAGAGCAATATTAGCATTCATTCAGAGTCCTGTTTTTGTTCACCTGGTGAATGTAAGTCCAATATTCGCTCTGCTTTTAGCTCTGTTTTGGTCTCCACCAGCTTTTAAGGGAAATATCTGGCTCTTTAGCTGCTAAAGGCTCCACTATGTTCACCAGCTAGTTGCTAACTTTGTCTGCTGCTTGGTGCTGGGTAGGTAGTGTAGACTATTAATAGGCTTTTATCACAGAAGACATTTTGACATGTCACATGTAAATAATAAAATGAATGATGGCTGAATATCATTTGGGTGCTTCAGTGTCAGCTGGTGACAGCTAATGTTAAGCATTTTTCCTTGATAAATGACCCAAATAATTAATTGATTACCAAAATTGTTGAGGATTAATTTTCTGTCAATCAATCATTTGATACATTGCTTAATTGTTTCAGCCCGGGTAGTCTGACTCACAAGATGTAGACTGTGGGGATAAGCGAGTACACCATTATCTGTATCTGTATCTGTATCTGTATCTGTATCTGTATCTGTTCAACCAACTAAATTATCGGTATCTGTGTTCGTACTTGGAGTGGGACTGGATTAAACCAGAAGTGGGTGGTGTTTAACCGGAAGTTGGTATTTTAAGTTGATAAGAAGTTGCTAAATGTATTGTTTATTAGAAAACTATTTATGGAACAGCCTCAGAATTGAGCTTCAGATTAACGTTTTTGATCACAAGTTTTTAATAAACCCGAATGACTAAATGTCAGTGAATCAATGAAAACAACACATACACAAAGTGTAGCAGGGTTGACACTATTAAATGAAGAGGGGTGCGAGTCAGAGTCACATTTGACAGGTAATAATTATAAATTATAAAGCAAATAGCAAGTAGCAATGACATATACAGTACTGTGCAAAAGTTTTAGGCACCCTAGATGTTTAGATTCTTATCCATTATGCAATACCATCAGGGAGGTGTCTGATCGGTCCCAATTTTATTCACGACATGACAATGACCCCAAGCATACAGCTAGAGTTATAAAGAACTATTTTCAGCAACAAGAAGAATGATGAGACAATTAGACCACAACTCAATCCAGTTTTCAATAGGTGTATTAAATCAAGCAAGCAAAGCAATACTGGGGTGTGCCATGTGTAAGTCATCCCACAGTCTTAGAGTTCAATCTACTTAGTAAATAATCTATTTTGTTTTCCCCACAACACTAAAAAAGTTAGGTTCAGTCCAGTTTCACAAACATAAAAGAAAGACAACTCAAAAGTCCGCTGCGGGTTTAACCGTGGATCCCCACAAAGCAAAACCAGGAAATCAAAATTGAAATAGCAGAAACTCCGACTGGGAAATACATACATCCACCGGATTATTCCTCCTCCTGACACAGACTCCAGAGACAAGGCTTATGTTGGCTTATGAGTTGGCTACAATGACACACACTTTGATGCTGAAGGTAAAGCTGGCATAACTCCCCTCCACTGACCAAAAACACTGGCGGCTCTGAGACACACCAATAGATTTCCCGGAGGTTGGTTTCACATTGCGAAGGTTTTTTAGGGGGATTGTGATTAGATTATTGGAAGATTGTGGGTGTTAACTGTGAGAAACATGAATGAACTCTTGACAGGTGGGCTGTGAAATAATTCTGATGGGTGGTTGCTACAAAAGTATGAAGTAAAATGCATGAGTAACTGCTGTAGAAGCAGTGAGATTTGCAAGCTGTTAATCACTGTGGACAAAGTGGCTATGATGATGGCAAGATTGTGTTGTGTGGTGCAGCAGCAGTGAACTTTGTATAGGCTCTGTGTAGGGGAGGAGCTCTATGTGTGGCTGCCTGGCCTATCACGGAACAGTGTGTGCACGAGTATGAATATTGACACATTTTACTCTGATGATCAAGCTTGTAAAAAGTACATTATCTGTACCAGATGTTACACGATGTCAATATTGTATTCTGGTTGTTGATTGGTTAAGGAGGACGTCCTCCCTTGGAGCGTCATTTTAAGTGTCTTGGCTAATCATAGATTAGCATGAAAATAAATGAAGCACATTAAATTGATGTAAGAGAGCCCGCCCTGCGGAGGACAGCAGGCACCCGTCCTCCTCTGTCCCCCACTCCCCCCCACTATCCCCCAGTGCCCCTGACCACCACTTCACTCACACACTGCCCTTTCTCTTCCTGCCCTGCAGGTGTCGCTGTTGAAGCATATTAATCAGAATTTCAATAATGGATTTTTTCCAAAGAGAGAAAAAATATTTTATATAAATAATACTGAGATTTGGTAATGGTTTATTTCAACCAAATATTCTTTTTTTATTTTGATCTCCCTCTTGCCTCTCAAAAAATAGAAGAGTAGCAACATCCTCTGCCTCTATGGACCAGCCTCCACTGGTCTGGAGTGAGCTAGCGAGGGTAAACACAGACACATGGCATGAAAATTCCATGGCTTTGTATTATCCCCCTTGGGCACAATAATGGAGGACCAGGTGAAAACCCTGCAGTCAAGGGGGGTAGCTGACGTGTGCCAGGCAAGATCCAGACATGTAGGAGAAAATAGCTGCTGGCCAGTACTGCACTGTATATGCATCTCCTGAAACATTTGTTGGCAAAGATAGGTGTAGAGCCATCCTGCAAATGACTATGTTTTGAGAGCAATTGTAGGGGATCGCTGTGGACGAAGTACATATGGTGACATATGGTGATCAATTGGTAAGAGCAAATTACGATTAACTATCTGTCTAGCTAATTATCTAATTTCTATAGATTACGTTACTGTATTGTGTGCAATGTAACACTAGCAAAATAACTTATTATCACATTTGTTTTTAATGCCAGGGCTTGCCTCCCTACGTGCAAATGTTGTGATTGATTTAAAGAATATAAACAAGCCAGAGTATTTTTTCACTCTATAGCAGAATGATAATGGGTTCAGCCAGACCTTCTCCAGCACTGGCACAGTGCTAAAACAAAGCATGGAGAACTGGAGATAGGTCTGGCTATGTAAGACTACAGCCCTGCTATTCTTTGGTTGAAGTGGTCACAACCCATAGACATATGCAATTGATGACAATAGGTCATAAGTAGACATTTCTTAATCATAAGGGGTCACAAACCAAAAAGATTAGGAACCACTCCATTAGCCTTAAGTGTTTTGAAATATCCTGATGATGTGCTTCCTAAAATCTGAAGCACTCCGAATAAACCTTCACCTCTCACCTCATGACTTATGTCAGAGCACCACAACTTTTTACCACCACAGTCCTGAGAGACTCACCACCAAACACTAATTAAGTTGTTTATTCATCATAAAGCCTTATATGTTACATGTTGAACTAAAACTGTTTCCCAGTAACAGGATACGCTTCACTGTGCTATCCGCTTTCTGTATTTCACCACATTAGAAATCCTGTCAAACGTACTGTAAGACTTTCCCATTTTTCTATCCAAACATAGCAACACCAGAATCCACACATTCCCACGTTCAAGCCCATGTTTTCTCACATGAGGAGAAAAAAAAACAAAAAACAATTAAAGAACTATCTATCATCCAGCTAATAAAAAACAGCTTTAACTGACATAATGTATGGCCTAGATGACAACTGCAGTCCCAGTATGTCAGTAGCTTGGGCCAAGACTTGGCTTTGATAAATGGGGGCCGGTGCTTGGTGTGGAGGTGAAGAAATAGGGATAGGTCTGTCTCCACTGTGGAGCTCAACACTTAGAGGTGAGTGCTCCCAGGACATGTCTGTCTGCACACAGCCGTGACCAGTGTGACCCATCAGCCCTTCCAGGTGACTGGCTCACGCCTCAGCTACATGTCACATGATGTTTCAAAAGAGGCAGCTTTCACCTTTACCCTCATCCATCCACAGCTGCAGCGTGTTCAACATTCCAATAGCTGAAATATCTGAATGTTTCATATTCAAACAGGAATGGATTTATAATAAATGTGTTACTGTCTGTGATCTAGTGAGCTTAGAGATTTTTCACTGATTTTCATGTTTCGGACACACTGCACCATCAGTTGTGTGATGTCCTACACTTTATTACCTCAAGAGGAAAAGTTGCATATTGAGCCTTTAACCTCCACCAGCCCTCCTCCATGGCTAAATGTAATTGGCCAAGAGCAAGAGGCATAGCTACACCAAATGATAACTTATGGCCCCTTGATTACTAAACAGGCAAATTACAAATGTGTCGTCTAATTATGGTTTCTCATTTTCCATGACTGGGCTGATGTGCAAAGCAAAAGTCTTTGCCAGTATTACTGTGTCAGACAACATTATTTAGTGTTATTTGCTGTCTTTTCCACCTTCTTTATCAAAACAACATGGAGATGATGAATCCTTTCAGCTTAATTTGTTTGTCTGCACTTAAAACAAATACACCTATAGCTCTTCTGCTTTATTTCTGACAGAGTAGACACACAAGGTGTGTGGTTTTGAATGGAGCTTTGGGTTCAACCAGTAACCATAGGTGTCGCCAAATCAGCCAGGACTGAAATCTTCAAGACTGCAACTTTTTACCACCACAATGTGTTGAGCTCCACAGTTGAGACAGACCTATCTCTATTTCTTCACCTCCACACCAAGCACCAGCCTCCAAAGTTAACTTGTACAGTACATGTACAGTACTTGTCCAAACTTTTGACTGGTACTGTAACATGTAGGTAATTGCTGTTATGCATGTATAAATATAGGAAAATATTTTTAAAAAGAAATGGTAAAAATAAAAAATACAAATATTTAATTATCATGTATCCACTAGTCTCATCTTTTAGTATCACTGCATCATTCATTAACAACAACATTTGGTTTGCAGTCAGTGCCAAGGGGAACGGCATGATGACATACAACTCAGAAACAGTTGTTATAGCTAACAAGCAAGCTTACAAAAATGTCAGTGTACACTTTTGTTTGTAGTAACAGTACAATATTCCCACATAGCTGTGTTATAAAAGAACACTCTACAACAATAATTTTAAGAGCCCTAGATTATTTAGACTGCTGTGGGACCATATAATACAGTTTATGAGACATTATGGTCAAAGCTATGTGACTGTACTCACTTAAGTAAAGAGTAACATCGGGTGTTAGGATTGCAGGCAGGGTGGAGGCTTAGAGCCACAAAAACGCCTTGGAAGAGAAACAGGAATTGTCGTGTGAAAAGATCAAATGGACCGAATAAGTGTTTTTGTATTGCCAAATAAAATCTCTCACTAGCTACCAAAAGGTTTCTCCACATTGTTTCCACACACAGTCCATCTGCAGGCAGTACCACCTTTCCAACAACCTAACACAAAACCCTGATTGTCTTCACTAGTGCACATCAGACAACAGAGAGGTATGCTGTTGTTCTGTCATAGTTATGTTAAAACTATTGCAAGTTGAAATGGTGATACCTTGTGGCTCCTGTCTAAGCTTTAACCAGGAAATGGGATCACATGCCATGGAAAGTAGCTATGTTCAGTGTTTCAGTTCATCTGTGTAAATCAGCAACATCTGCATTTATCTCTCGCATCCTCTGTATCTATTGTCATTTTGTATTTATTCATCATGTAAATTTTTGCTGTTTTGGTCTATGTGCCACATTTTAAGCTTTGTATGTGAGATATTTATCAGGCAACATTTCCTGATGTGTTTCACACTAGTTTGGCAAGCCAGGCTATTTTTGTTGGTCTCATTCTCATTACTGCTTATTTGTGAGAATTTATATTTAAAGCACAATTAAGCCTATGGTTCTTTTGACTGTATTTTGTTTTCTTTATAGTTTCACCCATTCTTCTCATTAATAAACCTACTACATAGGTTTATTACTACATAATTGCTACGACATAATTGCCTCCAGAGTCCCGATGAGGGTCATCAGGACATATAGTCTATACATTAGGCCCTACTCCTCCTGAGACTGGACAACACACTTAACAGTATATCATTGACCAGGCAAAATCTGTAGAAATCCAGGAAGAACCTGGTAACAGGGAAAGCACATCCAGCGGATGGTCCTCCTCCAAATGTAAGTCACAATCACAACATTCAAGCTCCACACATCAACATAAGGGACTGCTATCATTCTCTAGAGTCAAGTTTTACTCCTGACCATCTCACTAAAGTTCAAAATGTGTCAGCCACTTCCTTCTCTCCATATGACCTCACATTAGAGGAGATGTTCATAATAGTGGTCACAAAAAGCATTATTAGACAACTATAATGATCACACAAACAAACTCCAGAATTACAGAACCTGGAAATTCTCCTTTCAAAATGCAACTAGAGGTTTAGCTCTGATAGCAAGTGGAGAGATGGATATGTTGTTTAACTAACTTGGAAAAGAGCTGAAAAATGTTGAGCAGATTTGAGCCATACACATCAATCTCCCAGAAGCAGGACTGCAAATGATATGGGAGAGACTTGAGCAAAGTGATAGAGGATGTTCTGTTCTGAAGGATTTACATTTTACAAAAATAACAAATAGAGATTATTCAAAGCTGAGAAAATTAAGTGACTTACTAATGGAACTCCAGTCTGTTAAGACTGAAGGAGACCTTCCTGGTCTCTCCTTCCTTGACACAGCAAAAGGTGTAAACCCAACTGTACCAATTTGCAAGAAAAGGGGTCATCAATTGGTGCAAGCTACAAACCTTTCAATGTCCTTGTTGGCTTTGTGAGCCGTCAGGCTAATATCAAATATGATTCAAGCTTCAACTTTCACGCTGACATGATGGCCAAAGCAGAGAACCCCCCCCCCCCCCCGGAAATTGAACAGACAGAGAGAGATCTCTGGATTCTCAAAAAATCAAAGGACTACAATAAACAAAACTCATTCCCTTGTAAATATTTTGCTTTTTGGGAGGAACCCATTAAAGAATGTGAGCAGCTCTTAAAAGAGAACAATTTTCTTTAGGTGCTGTGCCTCTTCATTACATTTTGCAAAGCACTGAAAGGCCAAGGTCCAGTGTTCTGAATTTGGCAATGAAAACCTCAATAAGGATCTCCACCAAGAACCAGCTTCATGGACTAAAGAAAAAGCAACTCTGAGACAGAGCATAAATTTGGTGGAGAGTATCCTACCACCAAATCAGATCACCTCGAACTGCAGGTTGTGCTCCAAGATTTGCCTGGTAAAGGTATAAAGCAGTGTCACTCTGGTACATCTTATCCCAGACATTGACTAAAAAGCCCCCACAGTGATTCTTCTTGGCTGAGACATTGAGTTCACAGGAATCAATTGTAAATGCTAGGCCTTCTATTTTGTTTTGTTTGGTAATTCAGTGTTTTGCTTCAATACCTGGGATTCTTAAACCATGTAAGAGATTATGGATATCAGGGAAACAACTCCTGTGGATTTATTTCCCACTTTTCTCGCCTAATCTGTGGAATTATTGGACATTTTGGTCAAAGGTGCCTCTGCCTTTGGCCAGGCAGTGTGGAGAGGAAAACATGCTGGTGGGCTTGTGCAGGACTTAACGACTATAGACCCATCCCACTGACCTCTGTGGTGATGAAGTCCTGTTCCACCTCAAATCCATCAACAACCCACTTCTGGACCCCTTGCAGTTTGCCTACAGAGCCACCAGGTCTGTAGACAAGGCGGTCAACGTGGCCCTCCACTTCATCCTCCAACATCTGGACTCTTCAGGATCCTGTTTGTGGCCTGCAGTACTGTCATCCCAGTTCTCCTGCAGGACAAGCTCTCCCAGCTGAATGTACCTGACTCCACCTGCAGGTGGATCACAGACTTCCTATCTGACAGGAAGCAGCATGTGAAGCTTGAAATACTTCTTTGACTCCCTGACCATCAGCACTGGTTCCCCTAAAGGCTGCATCCTTTCTCCACCCTCACTGGGCTCATTTCTGGTGGAGATGACACCGTCTACAGTTCGGTTCAATTCAGTTTTATATATATCAAATCATAACAAAAGTGATCTCAGGGCACTTTTCACACAGAGCAGGTCAAGACCATACTCTTTAATTTACAGAGACTCAATAATTCCCCCATGAGAAAGCACTTGGTGACAGCAGCAAGGCAAAATTCCCCTTTAATGGGAAGAAACCTCAAGCAGAACCGGGCTCTAGGTGGGCAGCCATCTGCTTTAACCGGTCAACTTGAGAGAGAAAGGAAGGAAGGGGGAGATGGGGGAGAGAGACACAGAGAAGCATAATAACAACAATAATAACAATAACAATGATAATAATAATAGAGATATGACTAGTAAGAATATAATATAATAATACTATAATAACACAGTGGAAACCACTCATAGTGGTCATGGTTACAGTAATCAATCGCTTATATGTATCAAAAAGCTCGGGACAGAATCATTCCTATACAAATGCTGTGTAATATTTGCTTATAGTAATCAAGTAGTCTGCTTACAGTGTTCATTTTGGATCTTTTCATACATGAAAACATATAGAAAAAAATTAGAACTATGGCAATTCTATTTTCTTTTTACCTTACTCCCATAGTACATGTATGATGTGTATTTAGCGGCTGCAGCAACATCATCACGCATTGCATCACACCTCCACAGGGTTGTGCAGAGGTGCGGGGTGTGGTTGTGGACATGTTTATTTGTAACTGCCATGAAACAATCAGCAGATAACATTTTATTCCTCTCATTCACTTGCTTTCTTACTACCGCTGCTTTCTCTCCTCATCCATCAGCAAAGCCTTACTTTACTTTTAATGTTATCAAATGTCCTACCCTCTTACCAGTAATGTTTTCGTCTTCCCTCATGGCAGGGTTGTACGGTGTTACAGGTTGCGTTTCTCCAAAAGTTGATTCTGGTTCAATTTTCTCGCTGCGGCACCCCTGCGGCACCCACCCTCACCGCCTAAATGCACAACGCACAACCCGTCTGCTGCCAGCTGGTGACCTGAGGCTGGTGCTGTGTGCACATTGAAATCATGACGGGAAAAAGGAAAGGAAAAAATCATATTCTCTCAGTGAAAAATGTAGTCTCCTTGAAGCTTATGACAAACTGCCAAAAACGAGCCAAGATGCAGCAGCGAAACAAGCGTTTGAAACTGCCTTACTGTATTTTGAAACAGTCAATAAAATTCAGTAAATAGCAAAGCTTCCCGTTTCATTACTTTATATTCATGCAATAAATATACAAATGTCAATTAGATGATAATCTGCATGAGAAATTAAGAAAAAGAAAAAAAAAAAATAATAACCATCCGCTTATAGTGATCAATTTGACCTGGACAGAATTGATCACTATAAGTGGTTTCCACTGTAGCAATAATAGCCAGATAAGGTGTCAAGGTAGGACACCCACAGGACCATGCCACCATCCCTACACCATACCCACGGCCATGGCCCACAATTCAGATTCTGGATTTTCCTGTGAGACGAGAGAGCACAAAAACGGGGAAGAAGCAAAGTTAGTAATATGCATTGATGGTACATGAATGCATACAGATGCAGAGAAAGAGGAGAAGAGAGGAGCTCAGTGCATCATGGGAAGTCCCCTGGCAGTCTAGGCCTATAGCAGCATAACTAAGGGCTAATCCAAGGTGAGTCTGGACAGCCCTGACTATAAGCTTTATCAAAAAGGAAAGTTTTAAGCCTACTATTAAATGTAGAGAGGGTGTCTGCCCCCTTGACCAAATCTGTAAGGTTGTTCTCCAGCAGAGGGGCCTGATAGCTGAAGGCTCTGCCTCACATTTTACTTTTGGAGACTGTAGGAACCACAAATAAACCTGCATTCTGGGAGTGCAGTGTTCTAGTGGGGTAATAGGGTACTATGAGCTCTTTAAGATATGATGGTGCCTGACCATTAACAGCTTTGTAGGTAAGGAGAAGGATTTTAAATTAAATTCTAGATTTTACTGGAAGCCAATGCAGCGAAGCTAAGATGGGAGAAATATGGTCTCTTTTTCTAGTTTTTGTTAGTACACGTGCAGCTGCATTCTGGACCAGCTGGAGAGTCTTTAGAGACTTGATAGGGCAGCCTGATAATAATGAATTGCAATAATCCAGCCTGGAAGTAACAAATGCGTGGACTATTTTTTTTGCATCTTTATGAGACAAGATATGCCTGATTTTTGAAATATTACGTAGTGAAAAAAGGTAGTCTTTGAAATTTGTTTTATGTGGGAGTTAAAGGACATATCCTGATCAAAGATGACTCCCAGATTCCTTACAGTGGTGCTGGAGGTCAGGGTAATGCCATCTAGAGTAGCTATATCATAAATTAATGTGTTTCTAAGGTGTTTAGGGCCAAGCACAACAACTTCAGTTTTGTCATCCAGGTCTTTTGGTTCTTAATGCATGCTTGGGGTTTCGTTAACTGATTATTTTCATCTGGCTTCATTGATAAATATAATTGGGTATCATCGGCATAACAATGAAAATATATAGAGAGAGAGAAAGGGAAGATTAGATATAGGCCTATAGTTGGCTAAAATGTCTGAATCAATAGTTTGCTTCTTAAGAAGTTTAATTACAGCTACTTTAAAGGACTGTGGTACATAGCCTGTTACTAAAGACAGATTGATCATATCTAGTAAAGAAGTGCTAACTAAGGGTAAGACTTCCTTAAGCAGCCTAGTTGGGATGGGGTCTAAGAGACAGGTTGATGGTTTAGATGAAGAGATCATTGAAGTTAGTACAGGAAAGTCAATCGGAGAAAAACAGTATAAATATATATCAGGTTTTACAGCTGTTTCTAAGGCTCCTGTGTTTGGGGATCACTGCCTGTTGAGCATGAGGTTTTTTGTAATAGTTAGAATTTTATCACTAAAGAAGCTCATAAAGTTGTTCTCCTCTATTAATGATGAGTAATAAGCGGTTCTGGCATTACGGAGGGCCTTCCTATATGTTTCAAGACTATCCTGCCAGACTAAGTGAGATTCTTCTAGTTCGGTGGAACGCCAAATCCTTTAAAATTTTTGTGATGTTTGCTTTATTTTGCAGGTTTAGGAGTTACACCACAGGACTAACCTCTTATGTTTTATTATTTTCCTTTTTAAGGGGTGATGGAGTTAAGTGCTATTTGCAATGACCCTGTGGCACTATCAACAAGATTATCAATTTGGGAGAGACTAAAATTAGCATAAGAGTCCTCTGTAGTATTGAGACGTGGCACTGAGTTCAATACTGATGGAATTACTTCCTTAAATTTAGCCACAGCACTATCAGATGGACATCTAGTGAAGACATTTTTGTCTAATGGCGTGTAGTCTTTTGGGGCGGCTGTGGCTCAGGAGGTAGAGCGGGTCGTCCACTAACTGGAAGATTGGCGGTTCGATTCCCGGCTCCTCCAGTCCGCATGTCAATGTGTCCTTGGGCAAGATACTAAACCCCTAATTGTGCCTGATGGCTGTGCCATCAGCGTGTGAATAATTAGATCTCCTCTGATAGGCTGGTTGGGACCTTGCATGGTAGCCATTCAGCTTATGACTGTGTGTGAATGATTTGTAGTGTAAAAGTGCTTTAAGTGGTTGGAAGACTAGAAAGGCGCTAAGCAAGTACAGTCCATTTACCATTTAGTCCAGTTATAGGAATTCAAAGGTTATCAAGTAATGGTCTGATAAAATAGGACTTTGTGGAAAAACTATTAAATGTTTAATTTCGATGCCACAAGTCAGAACAAGATCGAGGGTGTGATTAAGACAGTGAGTGGGTTTATTTACACTCGAGAGAAGCCAATTGAGTCTAATATTGAGATAAACACAGTGCTAAGACTATCATCATCAACATCCATATGAATATTGAAATCACCTACTATAATTACTTTATCTGTGCTAAGGACTAAGTTTGATAAAAACTCATAATTCTCAGTATTCAGATAAAAATTCACAGTATGGGCCAGGGGGACAATACACTATATCAAATAGAATTAGTGGTAAAGTTTTCCAGGTTAGGTGAGAGATATTAAGAACAAGGCTTTCAAATGAGTTATATTTAAATTTAGGTCTAGGGTTGATTATTAGGCATGAGTTGAAAATGGCTGCAACTCCACCTCCTCGGACAGTGTCCAGGAATGTGAGTATTAATGTGAGTATTAATATGACTGGGGGGAGTGGATTCATTTAGGCTGACTTATTCTTCATGACACAGCCAGGTTTCAGTGAGACAAAATAAATAAATATGATAATCTGAGATTAGATCGTTTGCTAATGTGGTTTTAGATGACAGAGATCTAATGTTTAAGAGTCCACATTTAATTCTCCTATTTTGCTGTACTATTGCAGTTGTGATGCCCACTAAAGTGTGATCATATTTTGGTAAATGAAATTGTTTGGTTTAGTGTGTTTGAAAGAGAATCAGCATTTTATTTTTATACTGTCTTTTCTTTCTTTTTTTTTTTTTTTTAAAAAAGGAATAATCTAGTTTTAAATCAAAATAATTGGTCTGCTACAGCAGTTTTTCAAAAACAAGTGGCAGTGCGAGACTGTGGTTTGCCCCAGTGACTGTAGTCAGGAGCATGCACAGCTTCTCCTCACAACTGAGGACGATTCAGCAGCAGCAAGCCACGTCTCTCTGTCTCATGTTTCTGTCCTGTCCTATTTCAGGTTAGTGATATGTCAAAAACTCAGAAATTGCTGTAATTCATCAGCTAATGCTAAGAGATAATTTCAGTTTAAGTATGAGAGAAAAACAGGTGGTGAAAGAGTTTGTTTGTCTTGATTTTATGAGGGTAGCAACCACTGACTGACTTTCTGTTGATTAATTTTAGTTAGTAACATTAGCGATGGGCTACACGTCTCCACTATTTTGGTTAATTTTTCACACTGGTTGACTCCATAAATGATTTGTCTCGTTTAATGTCTATAATATTTTTAAACTGTGTTAAAAACTGTATTGGAAATGGTTTTTTGTGTATAAATTTGATGTTCAGATGTTCAGTTATTAGTACTGTTATGTCTTAATCAGGTGGATTGGTGTGGACAAAACAACTTGGAGCTTGATGCTCTGAAGACAGTGTAGATGGTTCTGGATATCAGAAAGAGCCCAGCCCTCCCCGTCCCCATCGCCCTGTGTGACTCTTTAGTCAACACAGTGGACTCCTTCCGCTTCAGATGAAACATCATCACCCAGGACCTCAAGTGGGAGCAGATCATCAGCAGCCTCGCCAAGAAAGCTCAGCAAAGGATGTACTTCCTGCGGCAGCTGAAGAAATTCAGCTTGACAAAGGCAATGATGGAGCAACTCCCAAGGACAAGGTCAAACTCCAATGTATCATCCACTGTGCTGAGAAGGTGATCAGCTGCATCCTGCCATCCCTCCAGGACCTGTATGCCTCCAGGACCCTGATGCAAGCAGGAAAGATCATAGTTTATGTCTGGGCTCCCACCCCAGACATAAACTAAACTTTTTTAAAACACTCTCCTCTGACAAGAGGCTGAGGTCTTAATAGACCTCAGCTTCTTGACAAGAAGACCTCACATGACAAGAAAAAAAATTCCTGACTGCAGCTAGTCTCATCAGCAAGGCATGGGACCCCCACTGACATAGATTCTATCCCACCCCTGGACACTACACATTATATTAATATAAAAATGTCATAATTTCTTCATCTGTGAACCCATCACATACAACATGGTGTGTTACATTAACACATTTCTTTATATTATTACATTTGCACATGACTGTTTATAGTGTGAACATTTGCACAATCCCGGTCAATATCTTGTGCAATATCTTTTAAACTCAAACAGCTCTTTTCACTCACTTAGAATATTTTACTTACATTTACATTTTGTCATTTTGCAGAAGCTTTTATCCAAATAGACTTACAAGCGAGGCAAGACAATCAAGCGTTAGAGGTTGGTTCAAACTCTCAAGTAGCTGACTAGGTACAAGTGAGAGTACTAGACAGAAGTTTTTTTTTTTTTTTTTCTAATTATTACCGTAAGAAACAACTGGGAGTAGACAAGTCCATAAGGAATACCATAAACAAAAAGAAAGTAGTGCAACAATCAACATTGAGAAGTTCACAGAAGAGCTGAGTTTTCAGGCGTTTCTTGAATGCACCATGGGAGTCAGCAGACTGTATGGACCTGGGTAACTCATTCCACATTGCAGAACCACAAACAAGAAGAGTCTGGATCGTGACTTGGTACCAGGCAGTGATAGAATGACCAGACGTCATTCATTTGTGGCAGGAGTGGACGGGAGGGGACATAAGGCCTAATGTGTGACTCAATGTAGGAGGGTGCCATTGCATTGGTCACCTTGAAGGCAAGCAACAAAGCTTTGGACTTGATGCAAGCTGCCACCAGGAGCCAGTGGAGGGAGATGAATAACGGTGTGACATGAGCTTGTTTAGGTTGGTTGAACACAAGATGTGCCACTGCTTTCTGAATACTCTGCAGTGTTTTAAAAGTGCATTCTGGAAAGCAGCAGATAGGTCAAGCAGGATGAGAACTGATGACTTATTTTCCACTCTCACTGATCTCCAGAGCTGCATAGTCTAGAACTGCCAACAGAGCCGTCTCAGTAGAGTGACCACTCTTGAAGCCAGACTGGTTGGGATCAAGCAAGTTGTTCTGAAAATGAGAGACTTGGGTAAGTACAGCATGTTCAAGTGTTTTAGATAAAAAAGAAACTGGTCTCTAGTTTAAAGTTTGTTTAAACCATTTATGATCTTGGTAGTAGTTGCCTTACCTTGTGTTTTTGATTGTTACGCACCGCAACACCAAAGCAAATTTCTTGTATGTGCAAACCTACTTGGTAATAAACCTGTTTCTGATTTCTTGAGATAAGAATGGCAAGGTAAGAAGGGACTAAATGCTTTCTATCACCTATCACAGAGACTGGTCTTCTCCCACCAGAGATATAGAACTTCAATTCTTTTCACAACATTTAAGAGTGTCAGGGAAAGTTCTGTCATAGTTATATTAAAACTACTGCAAGTTGAAATAGTGACACCTAGTAGCTGTTATGGGTATGCTGATGTACAGTATGTCTAAATGGGAGTGGGAGCACATGCAGTCCACTTAGCAACTTACTAGATTTGCCAACTTTTAAGATCCCCTTAGCTACTTTTTTCCCAAAAAAGCAACAAATCTAGCGACTTTCTGGACACACCATAATTCCTCTCCTTGAAATGAGTTGCCTATATTTCTCAGTGAATGTGCGCTAATGTGGCTGTGGCTCTCTGGACTGACTGTGTTCAACGGGTGGGACAGAGCAGCAGCACCAATCATTGGCCAGACAGATATGTGAATGAGCTGCGAATGTGCATACCCAAAGACCAATCACTTATTCGCATTGTTAGGCTACCTTCTCCTTTGTTTTTATTCTGAATGATTGACCTTAATCTTGACTATTTAAGTTATTTTTTTTTACAGTTTACGATAGTGAGTTTACTCCAGTGTGTTTTTTCCAGTTTGACTCTTTACTTTTATTTTTTAAATGTATGATATATATGATATGCAAATTAGTACGTGATACCATCTACCAACATCCAGCAACTTTACGAGCAAGCTTTACCTACTTTCAACTGAAAATAGTTGGCAACACTGAGCACAGTCTGAGGAAGATCTTACAGATCAAAATGTTGCCTCAAAAAAAAAAAAGAAAAAGAAAAACAAGAATGAAATTGGGAGCTTAACAGTGTGCAGACCTTGCCCTTTTGTACCCAACACTGAGCACATGCCATGGAGAGCAGCTTTGTTCAGTATTTCACTTCATCTGTGTAAAGCGACATCTGCATACATCTTATACCTCTTGTCATTTTGTATTTATTCTTCATTTATAGTTTTGGTCAAGATGTCAAATTTGTTAGCTTTGTAAGAGAGATGTTTACCAGACCATATTTCCTTGTGTTTTTCAGCCTAGTTTGGTAAACCAGGCTATTTTGGATTGGTCTATGCTTGTTTGTGAAAGTTTATATTTAACACATATATTAAACCCTTGATTCCACTGGACACAAATGCATTGTATTCCGGCTGTGACACGGTTTTGTTTCGTCCTCCACACAGCTTCATACCCCACTTGGAGTGTTTCAGAAGTGGAGCATTTTGCTCCGGCAGTGCCAGAGAGAAGAGAGCCATCCCTCTACCTGGAGAGTGGGCAAGGGACCAGGGCAGTTATGGCAGCAGTGGTGCCATAAAATCTTTTTCATAAAATTTTCCTCTTCCAAGATGAACCTCTCGTCATCCATGGTGACAAATATCCTCTAACTGGTTGACTTCTGGCCTGGTGGCACTGGTTATAACGTAATGTTGATGTAGTGATGTGATATATGATCGGAAGTCTTCACAGGACTTGGTTTTATTTTGAAAATTGCATATTTTTAGCAGAGTGGAGCAGAGAGCCACTTCTAAGATGCTCATGAAACATGCTGTGTCTGGTGGAATCACAAGCATTGACTAGAGTGGCCAGCTCTGGTGGCTGTGTTGCAGCCGGAACGTGACCAGGTGGAATCAAGCCGTTAAGCATATGAATCTCTGGACTGTATTTTTGTTTTCTTTATAGTGTCACCCTTTCTTCTTGTTAATAAACCTGTTGGATACTACATAAATGCCTCCAGAGTCCTGATGAAGGAAAGGTGTTTAGCTGCCTGTCAACATATACACACCATGTGTGTTGAGAACAACACCGCTTTTCTTTAATGTCAGATAAACTTGTTTGTTTGTGGAGCACTTTAAACAAACTCCACCTACATGCCATTAGCTAATTAGTTTCCTGTGCTACAGTCATTCTCAAATTGGTCTCAACCTCAGCCCCCAGTTGAATTCAAAAATAGTTTGGATTTTTAGCCTTGGGAGCTTCTCCTGGGAGCCACTCTGACAGGCCTGACCTCAACTGACCCTGCCTGTGATTACCATCCAGTAGGAGGAGGCCCTGGAAACCTGAGAGCACACTGGATTTTGAAAAAGATGGGTCTGATTGGTTTGGGAGGTGCTGAATTTTATGTGGATTGTTTTAACGGAGAATCACAGTATTGCAATAAGATAATATTTCTGCATTTGAAACTCATTTGTTTTGTTTGCATTTCAAACCCCCTTCATTTGTTAACGTAAAGCTATGTAACTTTGCAAAGAAGAAATAACATTATTTCTCTTAAAAATTGAAAGTGGAACTCTAAAGCTATAAAAGTGGCTAATTAATCTCACTACAACTAAGGGTCAAGGGCCAACACAGGTCAAGAAACACAAGTGGTTAGATACTGGATTAGTTGTATCTAGGTGTACCTAATAAACTGGCAAATCAGTGTATGTTATACTATGTACTTATATGAATATATATGACATTTATTATATACTTATATACATTACATCATTATGTATATTGCACTTGTCATTCATACCTATATCATATATATATCATATCATTCATACATCATGGCTGCGGGAGTTGCACCACTGGAGTATTTGCACAATTCACTTCTGTAGTCTGAGATGTTGTAATGGCTATACAGTATGTACAGAGCTTTTTAATGTTGACTCTCTGGTTTCTTTAATTGCTTATTTTATTTAAATATTTATTTTTTCAAAGTGATTTTCCCCTCGGGGATCAATATTTTATCTCATCTCATCTTAAGTAAAGTAGGTCAATGTTGAGGCAGGAAGTGGGTCTGTAAACTGGAGACTGTCCTCCCAAGAAAAATGACACAATAGGTCGTAATGTGATAAAAACGATTTGTAGTTATGTTTGAGTGACATCTAGTGTCTAGTCTAGTCTATCCGGGGGGATTGTTTGCAACCTGTCTGATCATCTGATTGCTCGTGTTTCTTGAACCATCTGACCTAGACCTCAGCTATGAATTTAGTGATTATGTTGACCAAATTGGCAAAACTAAAACCCATGTTGTGATAATGTGGAAATATCCTTGATATTTATGATATACATGTACAGTACCAGTCAAATGTTTGGACACACCTTCTCATTCACTGGAATGAGAAAGTGTGTCTCATCATACTTTCCACCAAATTTTAATTAAATTAGAAATTAATTCCCTGAGTTGAATTTGAGCCCTGTGCTTTGTCCAGCCCTTTCTTTCCTGCATCAAATATCAACCCTGTGTTTAGCCGAGATTAAAGTAAGAGTGATACATTGTAACGCACTTTGCAAAGCACAATTAGAGAGATGTAATTTGCCAGCTGCACTAATCCATCATAGGGGTATGTACTGTCAGCCTGGGCTACATCAGGGGCTGCAGCATTTCGCCCAAATCTCTCCCACTCTGCTCATTGATTTGCGCTTATTACCCACTCCAGAGTCACTTTGGGGATATGTAAACAACTTAACAGCAGGCATGTTCCGGTGCTGTGTAGGATGACTGATTATACTTGACTGGCTTTCATGCAGTGCACAGGGGCCACAGTCCGCCTGAACCCCTCCTCCCCTCCGGTGGACCCTGCAATCTCCCTCCTTCCCTCCTCAACATGAAGGAAGTGGGACTCACTAAAAGTGTGGTAGCCATTTTCCGCATTAACACTCTGACCCCCATGCTCATTGTTGGTTCTGATGTTAATCAGGTTTACAGGCCAAGGAGAGAAACAGGAGAAGGGGGGGGGGGGGCGATTTTTGGGTGTGGGGTCCAGGAGTGTTGACTCTGGTAGTTCATGGAGGTCTACACAGTCACTTAGCGAGAAGATTTCATCATGATTCACAGTTCTGTGGTTAGATGAAACAGTGAAGGGTGAAATATTGAGATGCTGGCTGATTCCCCTGAACTTTGTGTCGACTCCCTCATTGCTGCTCTGCCCGGCTCTGTTTATAGCTCCTCAAAGCTTGGTTGTTTTGGCACAATGGTTTACCAGCAATGAATTATAATCTCCTTCATTTTCTCTCTGGATCTCCACTTACTGTGTTTTAAACTTGGTCGTATAATCAGTGCACTGTGTATCCGTCAGATTTTGACAGTTTCCATCTCCTGCAATAGAAATTGTGGCCATCAGGTTGATGTCACATTTCTACCTTCATACAAGACTGAGGATTACATGTCACACTGACCCGTCCTGAAAGAGTAAAGCTGGTCTGTGATGCTGTGTGACAGAGATGCACTCACTAGTCTTCCTATGACAGTACTGTTGTTAACACACACAGTGATTCTAAGAAATAGAAGTCAGCAAACTTGTTACCTCAGTCATGATAAAAAATTAAAAAAAAACTTCTTGTTCTGGAGCTGCATTGATATATTTTTGGACCACTTAGGGACAGAAGTCTGACCCTTTAAAATGGGTTGTGTAACAGTTGTGTATTACACATCCAGCAGACACAGAGCAACATTAGCATGCATTTGGAGTTGTATTTCTGTCAACTGACAGATTTAAGGCCAACATTCACTTAGACTTAAAACTTTAACATACTTCTTTGTGCTGAACACAAGCAAACATGCATGGTTGTTTCTTTTACACTAGACACATTTGTTGCATCTTCTAAGAAACTTAATTGATCATCAGGGTGAATTGCCATTTCATCCCTGACATATCCATCCCTCTGATATCATTTTCAGTGTACACTGAGCCTATGGCAGAGGTTGCTATTTTTCATGGATGTAGTTATACATGATGTTCCTATTCGCTAATATGTCCTACTTGGCTCTTTTTAAAACTGGGCAAACAGCCACCAATGAGCACAGCACAAAACCTATTTGAATGACTGAAGAAGGCAGAGATTTAGAGGTGAGCTAAAAAGGCTACAAAAAACCTTTGTAGAGCTGAGGGGAACTGTAGAGTTGGTGATAATTCTCTGTGGATTCATCACTACGAGTGACTCCTGTCACACATACATATGACCCACCCATCAATCAATCCATCCATCCAAACCAAACCAAACCACCTCAGCTAGCTCCTTTTGATGTGAAGGAGCAGCAGCTCTACTCTGAGCTCCCACCAGATGTATGAGCTCCTTACCCTATCTCTAAAGCTGAACCCAGACACTCTCTAGAGGAAAATCATTTCGGCTGCTTGTATCTGCAATCTCATTCTTTCAGTCACTACCAAAAGCTCATGACCATAGGTGAGGGTTGGGATGTAGACTGAGTGGTAAATTGAGAGCTTTGCCTTCTGGCTCAGCTCTTTCTTTGCCACAATGGTCCAATAGAATGCCTGCATTACTGCTGATGCTGCACCAATCCGCCTGTCAACCTCATGCTCCATCTTACCCTCACTTGTGAACAAGATTCCAAGATACTTGAATTCTTTCACTTAGGTCAGTAACTCACTTCCAACCCAGAGGGAGCAGTCCACCTTTTTCTGGCAGAGCACCATGGCCTCAGATTTGGAGGTGCTGACACAGATTTGGAGGTGCTGACACATGTAACACTAAAGAGGTCTGCCAGTCATGACAGCCCAACAATATCCAGAACCTTCAGCATCTCAGGGCAAATCTCATCCACACCTGGTGCCTTGCCACTGAGGAGCTTTTTGACTACCTCAATGACCTCTACCAGGGATATGAGTGAGGCTTCTCCCAAGTTGTCCAACTCTGCCTCTTCCATAGAGAGCATGTTGGTTGGGTTTAGGAGATCCTCAGAGTGTTCCTTCCACAGCCCAACAACATCCCTAGTCAAGGTCAACAGTTCTCCACCCCTGCTGAAAGCAGCCTGAGCTAAGCCCTGCTTTCCCTTCCTGACTTGCCTGATTATTTGCCAGAACTACTCCCACGCTGGGTATTTGCTTCAGCAACCACCTGAGCCAGCCCCACAACTGAGGTCCTGAACATGGCCCACTTGGATTCCGTGTCACCAACCTCCCTGGGGATGCAGGAGAAATTGAAGACCTCATGGACAGGGGCTTCCGCCAGACATTCCCAGTCCACCTTCACTACTCATTTGGGTCTTCCAGGTCAGTCCGGCAGCCTCCCCCACCACCTGATCCAACTCACCACCAGGTGGTGATTACTTGACAGCTCTGCTTCTCTCTTTACCAAGTATCCAAGTACGAGTGTCCAAGACATGCGGCCACTGAGCTGATGACACCTCTACAATGTTGATCATTGATCTTCGGCTTAAGGTGTTCTGGTACCAGGTACACTTATGAACAACCTTATGATCAAACATGATATTTATTATGACCAGTCCATGTTATTTCCCCCCACCGCCCACTTGAGCATTGAAGTCCCCCAGTAGGACTATGGATTTGCCTGGCCACGCCCCATCCAGGGCCCCACCCAGAGACCACCCTGAGACTCCAAGAAGGCCGGATACTCTGAACTGCTGTTTGGTGCATACAGACAGTTAGAGGCTTCCTCCCAGCAACATGTAGTCACAAGGAGGCAACCCTCTTGTTCTGTGGGAAGAACTCCAACATTGCAGGACTCATCAAGGGACTCCTGAGTATCCCCACATCTGTCTGGCCCCTCTCAACCTGGGCAACTCTGGAAAAGAAGAGAGTCCAGCCCTGCTCCAGGAGTTTGGTCCCAGAACCAGTGCTGTCCATAGAGGTGAGTGCATCTATATCTAGTCACTACCGCTCCACCTCCCGCTCTAAATTTGTCTCCTTCCCCATCAGGGAGGTGACATTCCACATCCCTAGAACCAGTTTGTGATGCCTGGGATCAGCATCCAGGTCCCCGCCCATTGCTGCCGCCTGTTTGGGCAATGTATCCGACTCCAGTCTTTATCTCTGCAGGGGATGGGCCCACAGGGCGGTGACTCCATCATATTTCCTTGGGCTGTGCCTGACCAGTCTCCATCGGTCAAGGCCTGACTACCAGACGATCGCTGGCAAGCTCCCCTCCCAGGCCTGGCTCCAGGAGGGTGCTCCAGTCTCCCTCCTCCAAGTGAGGTTCCCACACTCCTGAAATGCAGCTTCATTGAGGTTGGTGAATAGTTCTTGGTGTGGACACTTACCTGTGACCAATTTGCCCTGTGTGACCCTACCAAGGGCTATTGCCCCTGACAACATAGCTCTCAGGGTCACAGGGACACTCAAACCCCTCTACCACAATAAAGTATGGTTCTCAGAGGAGTACGGCCCATTTAATACATATTTGTATGACCCATTTAATGCATATTCATTTGATTACAGCAGCTTTAAGGAGTGTATGGAAGCGGAAAGTGCTGTGGTTGTTATTTTTTTAGGCTTGTTACCTTGACATCACAACTTAATTATCTCTTTATATGAAGATAAACAAATGGTGGTTGTAAAAGTAATATCCAGTGTAAGCTTTAGGGATGTGCAGAGAGCCCAGTATTTGTATCTGTATTTGTTGAGGCAGCAAAATTATTTGTACTTGTATTTGAATAAAAGACTAAAACTTTACTCATCGCCTCATTGCAGGCAGACCTCTGCCTATTTATACACCCATAACACAGAGACAGCACACCATCTAACATATAGGGAAGAACTTCAAAGGCAATTATTGCTTTGCACTTTTCATTTATTGCTTATTTTTTATAGCCTAACTTTGTGGAAAGGAGAAGTGGAACAACAGGTTATGGAGGGTCCCTTGTAAGCACTTTGCGTGTGTCAGTAGCTCAGCTTTATGTCTGGGGAACACCCCCAACTTCAGGAATGATGTTCAAATAAGGAAATGTGCGTCATGTAGCAGGTGGATGTGACTACACTCATTGAGACCTGCTGATAGACGTAACAGCGCAGCAGAGGAGAGAGCCTGAGATAGCGATGTAACCGACCTGCGTGCTGGTATTTGACATGGGTTTTTTTTTTCTTCCCGAAAACAAATATTTTTTTAAAATAATTGTATGAAACAAATATTTGTAAAATTAAACGACTTTCTGTTTTTTGCCAAATATCGTATTTGTATTCAGGCACACCCCTGGTAGGCTTTCATTATTTTCTATCATTTTTGCTCTGATACCTTTTGGGGCCCCTCTTTGTCTTTGTGATAACGAGACAGATCACCAGAAAACAGACAACAAAAATCTAGATACCATAATGAAACTATTGTTGTAAGTTACATATAAGTTATCTGGATTAAGAAATATGAATATTATCGCCATTTATCTTAATTTTGAAATAAGATAAAGTTGTGATCTAAAGACTGGTCGAAAATAATTATTAGCAACTAACTCAGCCTAATGGTTTCTGTCACAGGTTTCATTTCTGTAGTTTCCATTACCTGAACCCATATCCAAATTTTACTTCAAATTTGGTTTTTAAATATTCCTGCAAACTTTGAAACCACTTTAGGTCTTTCAGTGACTGATTATTTGCTTCATTCTCCATGCATCATATATATCTGAGGGATATTAACATTCAAAGGTGACCGAAGAAGGTTTGAGTTTGAGCTCTGACTCTCTCAATCAGCCACTTTTCACAATGAGCACAATAATCACAGAAGACTTCTCTTTACATGTATAACAGTGTTTGTTAAACAATAGCAAAGTTAACAAAGTTAGCCAATGCTTTGATCAATAAATCACTATCCTAAAATCTAATTCTACCTAAGCAATAACAACAGCTATACACAGTGAAAACACATGCAAGCGGGAGTGTGCATGTGTGTGTATGGGAGTGTAGATGGGTAGGTGTGTCTCTCTGTGGGCAAGATGGTGGATGTGATCTCAGAAGATGACGTCCCCCGCAACATTCAAAATGGTGGATGTGATCATGTGAGATGAAGTCACGTGAGAATCAAAATGCGGACGTAACAACATGAGGAAGTCACATTTTGTGAGAACCAAATGGCGGATGTGACTGCAGTGTTATAGTTAAACAATAGCAAGATGGCACCGACTGGTGGTCTGTAACTCACATTGTCTGACTTTCGATCGACAAACAACTTACTTTCTCACTCATGGTGGCACAAACACACTAGTCTCTAGTGGGACAAACACAAAACAGTCTAGCGTGGTGAACACAACTAAACAGGCAGCAAACTTTAACTACTCCTCAGAGTATAGCAGAACAAAGGGACTCATTTCACAACAAACAACACTGAAGCTGAAAATAACACTTTCATAACCTATCTCTGGCCAGACTTAAGCCTCTTGCTTGTGTCACTTAAGGAAGCAAGTAGAGTATGTTTCAGTCCATCTTTGGGTCGGCTTGGTTCTTTGGCTCTGACGCTGATGGAGCCATCCTTGTGCTCTGTCGGTGGGTTTTACAGCAAGCTGATCCTTGGCAGCATGGCAGAGAAAACAGTGAAGTCAGCTTAGCTGAGGAGGAACAGGGCATAGAAGTTATCCATGTCTTTGTGCAGAAATCCTTTTCTCCCTTCTGCAGGCAGTGAGAGCACTACGTTGCAGCAGCAGCAGTCTCTTTTGGACCTGGTGATTGTGTTTGGGTGAACATGGGTGAAATCTTGTCTTATCCAGTGGATGAGGGGAATTACACGTGCATGGGGTTACCTCTTTCAGAAAACTGGCACATGGAGAAAGTAAAGCTTCATCCAGCACATTTACAATGGAAATGCAAAGGATGTCTGTGTGTAGCTGGTGGCTTCAGTGACATCATAGCTGTGTTGCCTTGACTCCCAATGGTGTTAGTGCATCTCTGCCAATGAGAGATTTTGGTTTGGAGTTTGGGGCTTCCCACAGATTTCACACCAAGGTGCAAACTGAGAAAAGCATGATGGGAGATGGAGTCTGTGAGAGGTTGTTAAGGAGAGGTGTTAAAAGACAAAGGAAGCCTCGTGGTCAGGCTTAAGAGTTTACATGTAGGCCTGCCTTTGTCTGACTCCATGGTTGAGGCCCAGCAGAGTTTATAAAAAGTGAGGAAAAACAAAGCATCACCAGCTTTGTTAACAATACATTTTTTACAAGTTGTTTTAACAACTTGTTTATTGAATTATACCTAGTTCACTTAATTAGATTTTTACAATTGCTGATTTTTGTTTGGAGCAACGCCTCTGATTTCCCTTTACTAATATATTATAGGAACAGTAAATATTGTAATCAATTCACATAGTATAAAACTCATTAATAGATTAAATAAAACAATAGGGAGAAGAACTTAACACTGAGCTTCCTTATGATGTTTGGCAGGAAACGTTATTACTTCATTATGTTCAATTTGTTTAAGAGACTTATGTGATTTAAGATGATTTCAGATGTGATTGCAAGTAAATGACAGCTACCCATTCACATTGTTCTGGTCTAAGTTTACCTATCAATAAAAATGATCTTGAAACACAGCTTTGTTTTTACAGCAGTGTTAATTGCATTGAAATAACAAGAATATTATGGCATCAAGACTTTCTTCAATAGATACTGTAAATATAAATTCTCCAACATCTGTGGCAGCCAGTGGATTAAAGAATTTACAAACACTTGAGAAAATCAGACATGAAACAAGGTGTGATTCATAGCAGTTTCATACAATGCAAGATTCTGATGTTGGAAAATATATTTTTATAAAATATGTTTATATAAAATATATTTTATGACAGCAAACAATTAAAAAACATCCTTGAATTTAAATGAGAAATAGAAAGAATTTGGTCAATAGTGGATTAAAAGCAGTCCTCAGAATTTGCTGAGGTTGTCCAGACAAATGACTACTGAAAAATCTCCCAGTGAGGGCTAAAATATTTTTGGTAATGTGTTTATATCATTTCTTGTGGCTTCAGTAGCTGCACAAATACATTCCTCTAAAATTGGTGCCTGGAGTATTTTATGAGCATCCCTCATTAAATTTGGAGTAAAATTAAATCTAAATGGAGTTCAGTGAAACTGATGTATTTCTCTCTAAAGAGTCATTTCATGGTTCATCACTGCAATACATGCAAAAACATGGTGCACCAACGGTGCTGGGGTTAAAGGTCTCATTCTCATTGGAGACATCCATACTAAAAATATGTGCACTCATAATACTGAGACATGCTCTGGATAAAAGGGACCAAAATTACTTATCAACGTGTAGCCTATCAGAGAACTCACTCATTCACTTCATCTCACTGCTCTGTGTTGCTCTCTTGGCTGGAGAACAAGGCTTTTTGGCCTGAAAAGTGTTGCAATGCAGGCCCCTCACTCATTGCACTGTCCTTCATGACTGAGCAGTAAAATACCAGGCGGTCGTGGGGAACTGGGAGTGTGTTGAAATTCCGCGGGAGGGGGGTTCAGCACACGGCCAAGATATCAATGAGTCATCGCTATTGATTAACAACCCTATCAACCCCGGCAGATATATGATGATCATTTTACGCTGTGAGCCAATAAAAACCTTACTAACTGTATCTTTAAAAGAATAAGTGGCAATTCAATAGTATCATAACAACAAACCCAACCACAGCTGTGGGAAAATAATACAGCCAATAGCCATTATAAAGGCAAAGGAGTGACAATTAGTTAATTTAGCAGAATGTGCACATTGTATGTGTTTACTGTTAAAATAATACCTACACATATTGTATGCTATGTCACCATGACATCATGCTACACCTGTAATTTCACTGTTTCCCTCCAGTCCAAGTTCAACAGCTCATGTTTTTGCAGCTTGTCTTAATTTGATAGATGATGTACCAGTGAAGCAGACTGGTTCACTTTACATGGAGGTAAACACTGTTTCTCTCCACTATCACAGGAGGAAACAGATTGTGAGCATGACTAAATGGGAAGGTAATAAGAACAGGACAGGCAGGCAATCCCTCATTTACTGTGATGCACAATAAGGAGATGAAATGTGAAAACATCTGAACTTGATCTTTGTGCTGCCACTAACATAATACGCTCCCTGCTTCAGCATTGGTAAAGGTCTGCCACACAATCCAAAGGACAGCAGGACAACAAGAACCAGAAATATTGTGAAGGCAATCAGTGATTAAATACTTCATATACCAGAATTCTTCAGTGGTGGAAAGTAACTAAGGACATTTACTCAAGTACTTCTTCTACTCAAGAACTTAAGTAAGTAAGTATACCTTTGAGGTACTTGTACTTTAATTGAGTATTTCCTTTTTGTGCTACTTTATACTTCTACTCCTCTACATTTCAGAGGGAAATATTGTACTTACTACTCTACTACATTTATTCAACAGCTTTAATTACTTTTCAGATGAAGATTTGTCACAATGGATAATATAATAAGCTTTTGAAATACAACACACTGTTAAAGATGAAAGCAGTGGTTTCCAACCTCTTTGACTTTTGACGTCTTACAAAAAAGCAGTGTGTAGTCATATTTCAGATGTCTATGAGTTGTTAACAGCTCCACCAAATAGTGATTTTTTCCCTCTAAACTTCTCACATGGTTTCATTCCAATAAATACTCAAATGATACAATATTTCACCAAAAATCAAAGGTTAGGGAAAAAGTCCAAAAAACGAAAACAGATTTGTGTATCAAAACTTGTTAAAAACTGTTTTCTCTTATTTCCTCTCCCATTAATCATCTCACGACCCCTCAGATTTATCTGGTGACCCTTTGGAGGGGCCCGACCTCTTGGTTGGGAACCACTGAACTAAACTAGCTTACTGTATATAAAGTAGTTCAAACTAGCTCCACCTCCAGCAGCTACAACAGTAACATGATGCTTACAGACTGATGCTTCAGTATTAATAATCTAATGATGTCATATATAATCATATATCAGTCAGAGGGACCAAACCACTACTTTTACTGCAATATCTTAACTACATCAAGCTTCTAATACTTATGTACTTTTACTTAAGTAGGATTTTTCATGCAAGACTTTTACTTTGATAGAGTATTTTTACATTGCTGTATTGCAGTTAAGGATTATTACTGACACTTCAGGTGCTCTCACTTTCAGTTTCACTCATAATGTGGTTATATAATGTAAGTGTCATCCTTTTTCAACCTGTGTGTTTCAACCTGTTCATGTTTCCTGACCCTTCTGACTTTTTTTTTTCTGATGTCACATTTATTGAATGGGACAGTGTGCAGTTTGAAACATTAAAGATGCATTGCAGCAGAGTTAGCTTGAAGCTAATTTGCATCTGTAGTCCCCCACAATCAAAATCAGTACAGCACAACAACAAACAGTACAAAGAAAAAAAACAAAAAACAAACAAAAAAACAAAAACAAAACAAAACAAAACATCAAAAAAAACTCCACACAGAACACACCAGCACATCACAGACACGCACAATATCATTTAGAAATTAATAATGAAAACTAGACTCAGTGGTGACACAGCTGATTGGTGTTTAGTAGATTTTTTTAATTTGGCCTTCAGTGTATTGATAGAACTACTGTTCTTCATATCATCAGGTAGGGCATTCCACTGAGTTGTGGCTTTCACAGAGAAAGCTGACTGCCCAAATGCAGTGCAACGAAATGGTATGGTACAATCTTGTATAGAGGATATTCTGGAGGATCTAATAGAACTTACTGAGCGAGTGTACACAAAGTCACATAATGGAGGAGGGGCCAAACCATTTAAAATTTTATAAACTAGGCACAAATTTGAGAATAATCTAAAATTGTCAAAGCTAAGTAAATTGTATTTCTCTAGTACCCTACAGTGATGGAAATGCATTGGCTTTTTTTTTAGTTTTTAGAGTTTGTTTGTATAAGGACTCAAGAGGTCTTATGGCTGTTTCTCCAGCCTGCCCCCAGCATGTGATGCAATGAGACATATGGGAAAGAATCATAGCATGCATAAATATCTTGGCTGCGTCCAAAAAGAGACAGTTTCTAATGTCTAAAATTTGCTAATTTGTACTTTAAGAAACATGTTAAAAAACAGTTAAAACCAAAAATTTGGATCCAGTGTCATACCAAGATATTTAAAATCAGTAACTATGTCAATTTTTTCACCTTTGATGAGAATATCAGCGTTAGGAGGTTGTACCATAGTCTTAGAGAAAAACATACTCTTTGTCTTGTTTACATTTAGACTCAGACATGATTGATCAAGCCAATGTGTGATCCTTTCCAATGCAATTGTTAGCTTAGCAGCAGCTAACTCAGCTGTTTTTGCATGTGTGTACACAACGGTGTCATCTGCATACATTTGTAATTCTGCATCATGACACTGTTGAGGGAGATCATTAATATATAGGCTAAATAATACGGGACCTAACATTGACTCGTGTGGATCACCCATTGTGCACTTCTTGTTACTGGACAGTGTGTCACCAACTTTAACACATAGTCTCCTATTAGATAAATATGAAGACATCCATGCCAGTGCTCAAGATGAGAAGTTAAATTTAGAGAGTTTCGATATTAAAAGATCATGATTGACTGTGTCGAATGCTCTACGCAGATCTAAAAATACAGCACCGACTACTCCTCCTTTATCAAGTCTTGATTTAATTTGCTCTATTAAGTGCAAGGTAGCAGTTTCAGTGGAATGATTTGCTTTAAAGTCAAATTGCATACAATGTAGACCAAAATTGCTTGTATTAAGAAATGTTGTCAGTTGTTTAATGACAACTTTCTCAGCAACCTTTGAGAGTACTGGCAGTATACTTATTGGTCTGTAGTTACTGGCTTCAAGGCTGTCTCCAGATTTAAAAATAGGCATGACGATGGCACATTTCCAGTCATCACGACAGGAGCTGTGTTTAAAAGACAAGTTAATTAAATGAGCAATAGGGGGAGTTAAAATATCTTTGTGTGATTTGACAAACATAGTGTCAAATTGGAAAGCATCTCTACTTTTTGAGCTTTTTAGGGAACTGATGATTTTCTCTACCAGCTCGAAAACCTGACCTATAGCATCTATAGGAACAATATCCACTTTCCTTTTTGTAAATTTTTTTCCTAACTCATGTACAGACTCAAGAAAAAATTATTAAAGACAGAAGCAACAGTAAGATGATCTTCAGTTAACTTTCCCTGTACTTTGAGTTTAAAATCTCCTAAAAATTTTGGGTCCCTCCTTGTGAGATGATCGATGTTTTTCCAGATCAATTTACTGTTGCCTTTTGTCTCATTCAAAATATTGAGATCAATCAATCAATCAATCAATTTTTATTTATATAGCGCCATATCACAACAGAAGTCATCTCAAGGCACTTTTCACATAGAGCAGGTCAAGACCGTACTCTTTAATTTACAGAGACCCAACAATTCCCCCATGAGCAAGCACTTGGCGACAGCGGTAAGGAAAAACTCCCCTTTAACGGGTAGAAACCTCAAGCAGACCCCGGCTCTTGGTGGGCGGCCATCTGCTTTGACCGGTTGGGTTGAGAGAGAGAAAGAGAGAGGGAAAGGGGGAGGGGGGACAGAAGAAAAAAAATCACAACAACAACAACAACAAGCATGAGCAGCAACAGCCAGGGAAGGATGCCATAAGGACTGTGAAGGACCGCGAAGGTTCGGCCCGGGACTCAGCTTTTCCTGTGAGATGAGAAAGCACAAAAAAACTCCGGGGAAGAAGCAAAGTTAGTGACATGCATTGATGTTACATGAATGCATACAGATGGAGAGGAGGAGGAGGAGAGTGCATCATGGGAAGTCCCCCAGCAGTCTAGGCCTATAGCAGCATAACAACGGGCTGATCCAAGGCGAGCCTGGTCGGCCCTAACTATAAGCTTTATCAAAAAGGAAAGTTTTAAGCCTACTCTTAAACATAGAGAGGGTGTCTGCACCCCGGACTGAATCCGGTAGATGGTTCCATAGAAGAGGAGCCTGATAGCTGAAGGCTCTGCCTCCCATTCTACTTTTAGAGACTGTAGGGACCACCAGTAAGCCTGCATACTGGGAGCGCAGTGTTCTAGTGGGATAATACGGTGTTATGAGCTCTTCAAGATATGATGGTGCCTGACCATTAAGGGCTTTGTAAGTTAGGAGAAGGATTTTAAATTCTATTCTAAATTTTACAGGAAGCCAATGTAGTGAAGCTAAAATGGGAGAAATGTGGTCTCTTTTTCTAGTTTTAGTCAGAACACGTGCAGCTGCATTCTGGACCAGTTGGAGAGTCTTTAGAGACTTGTTAGGGCAGCCTGATAATAAGGAATTGCAATAATCCAGCCTAGAAGTAACAAATGCGTGAACTAGTTTTTCTGCATCTTTTAGGGACAGGATGTGCCTGATTTTTGTGATATTACGTAAGTGAAAAAAGGCAGTCCTTGAGATTTGATTTATGTGGGAGTTAAAGGACATATCCTGATCAAAGATAACTCCCAGATTCCTTACGGTGGTGCTGGAGGCCAGGGTAATGCCATCCAGAGTAGCTTTATCATTAGATAATGTGTTTCTAAGGTGTTTAGGGCCAAGTACAATAACTTCAGTTTTATCTGAATTTAGTAGTAGAAAATTGCAGGACATCCAGGTCTTTATGTCGTTAAGGCATGTTTGGAGTTTGTTTAACTGATTGGGTTCATCTGGCTTCACTGATAAATATAATTGGGTGTCATCTGCGTAACAATGAAAATTTATGGAGTGTTTCCTAATAATATTACCTAAAGGAAGCATATATAAGGTGAATAGAATTGGTCCAAGTACAGAACCTTGTGGAACTCCGTGTCTAACTTTTGCCTTCACGGAGGATTCATCATTAACATGTACAAACTGAAATCGGTCTGATAAATAGGACTTAAACCAGCTTAATGCAGTTCCTTTAATGCCAATTAATGCCAAAAAACGAGATTTAGCTTCTCTTAGCTCTTGGATAACTTTGTTCCTTAAACCTTTATAAATCAGATAGGGGATATTGGGATAACATTATTTTTTATTTTTATATTTTTTTAACGTGTTACTCGCATTATAAACCACACGTTCACATTTGATGTTGTCTCTCACATAAAGAAGCACCCCTCCTCTTCAATCAGGGGTCCGTTTCACAAAGCAGGTTCAACAAACTCTGAGTCTAATCCTGAACTCTGAGTTGATCTACTCTGAGATAGGAAACTCTGAGTTTCCGGTTCCAGAACAGCTGATTTGAGTCAGTTTATTCAACTCGGAGTAGTTTCACCTGGAGTTAAGCGCGTGCACCACAACTATAAAAAGCCAGCATCAATGGAGCCCCGATTCAACGAGTCACCATGGCAACGGGGAAGAGGAGGGCGGCGTTTTTCACCCCACTAGAACTAGAAATCTTAATGCGATAATACGGCGAGTTTGAACATGTTTTCAAAAAGAAGTGCAACACCGCTGCAGCTGCAAAAGAGAGGGAGACGGCGTGGGAGAACATCGCTGCTCGGGTCAATGCGTAAGTTTAAATGTAGTCCTTTGCAATCACAATAATATTACAGAGGAAAACTGCTTGATTGGTCACCTATTAATTTATTTCATTTAGGTCCAATCCCGCGAGGGAGAAGCGCACTTGGCAGCAGTTTAGGATGAAATATAAAAACATTGTTCAAACAGGTGAGACCTCGGCATAATCTCATGGGGGTACCTCACTTTGATCATGTTTTACATTGTAAAGTAAATATTAAGTGGCTGTTTGACTGAGCAGCTGTTTTATCCCCAACATAATGCTGGTTTCACACACATAAATGTCTTCTCATCTACATCATGTTCTTTTAAATAATTAAGCCTATTTAAACTAACACAGACTTCTACTCAGCCAACAGAAAGAAGGCAGATGCCCGTAAAACGGGTGGTGGTCCAGCACCGCCACCTCTAACGGAGGCAGAGGAGCTGGCCCTAAGCCAGAATTTAGGAAGGCCAGTGGCTGGCTCCGACATTGTACAAAAAACTTCCATTTGCAAAGAAACGCAGCGCAACACACAATATCTGCTGGGATGTGAGAGCATGACTACGATTGGTAATGTTGCAAATGTAAGGACGGATTAGGTTGTGTATGTAGATGATGGACTGTGATGTGAAACGGTACCGCTCAAAAAGATAATTGTCTGGAAATGCAAGAACATCTATGCGCGGTCTGATAACCATCTCTCGACGAATATTTAATTCTCTGCGCAGTAATGCTGCACCTTCATCCACGAGATCGTTATCAAAAGGACATGCCATGTTAGTGAAAAATGTTACTGTGCCTAATGGACTTCTAATATACTGACTCTGATTTTTTTTTTTTTTCTTTTTAATGATTTTTTTAAATGACAGACGGCAGAACTAGGCTACGCCAAAACTCGCCTGCTGACTGAATGAATGAGGAAATCAAATGGAGTGTGTGGCTCTGAAAGAGGGCGGAGACTGAGAGAAACTCGAGGTTCATTGAGAAAAACCTGGTCCCGACCAGGTTAGGTTCATAGAGTCTGTTGCTACGGTAACTGACCGAGAGCTTAAGTTACCCCTCTCTCTGAAACAGGCTAGAGTTATCCCTCTTTCTCTGGTTTGAGTTACCTCCCTTTTTGAAACGGAAAACTCAGAGTTTCCCTCATTTCAGGGTTAACAGACCCTGAGTTTTCACTAAACCTGCTTTGTGAAACGGACCCCAGGTCTCTCTCTTCTGAAACATTGGTATCTGAGCACCGTGAACACACTTGCAGGAGTTGTTTGTTTCAACCATATTTCAGTCAGACAGAGAAAGTCCAGATTTGAGTCAGACACAAGATGAGTTAGCTGATTGCTCTTTGCAGTAATGTTTCTGATGTTAAAATGTCCACCGTATAGCCCCCTCAGTTTCAGCTTTGGGTCCCATAAGACTTTTGCATGATTGACAGTTTGGAAGGTTTTGAATAACCTCTGCCTCCTCAGCAGGTGTCAGCAGCAGGTTTTGTGAGAGAGACACTGGACCTATCAAGGTTTCCACAGCCCAGTAGTGAAAAGTTATTCATGGAGCCATCATGCCTGGTGTTAACAAAGTTTAGACTGTTAAAGGAAAAGCCCGGCTCAGAAAGTTGCTGCTCATTTGTCACTAGCACCAGAGGAGTCCCAGACACACTCGGGCACAAATTAGCATCGAAGTTCTGCAGCACTCCAGGGGTCACTGGTCCAGGATTTAGCTGAACATCTCTGGAGAGCAGGATCAGCATGAAGATGAGACCTGCTATTCTCCAAAATGGGGTGGCAGATGACCGGTCCACTGGATCGGTGATTCACTCTGGTACCTGGGCTTGTCTGTGCCACAGGACAGAGGAATAGATTGCAAAATATCCCAGTAAATTATGATGAAAACTCACCGAAGGGGCGTCAACTGGCCATGAGCCAGCATTTGTCCCAAGCTCAATCACTTGGTGTCCCAGTTGTTTTCCATAAGTGTTGATTGCTCTTGTCAGACAGACACGTGCAGGCAATACAGCAATGAGTACCAACAGTAGTCTAAAAAGCACTCCATGAAACACAGCTCAGGTGTTTTTGCTGATGAAACACTGCTTTGAACTTGACGCAGGTTTTGACAGGCATGCTCTGTGTTATGATAAACTGCCTTGGAGGACAGTCCTATGTAGCAAGCCCATCCAGGATCCCAGTGGCCAGAGAGTAGAAGCTCCGCTTTAGCCCCTCAGCACCGGCCCGGTGCACCCGGAATCTCCCCTCGACCTCAGCGGGGAGAAAAGGCCATCATCCGGGCAGTTAGGAACCCCAGGAGATCCGTGTGGCCAGGACCATTTCCTTCAATGTTGAGATGGATGTACAGATGATCTTACTTGATGTATAATCTGATGTTTATATTTGAAAACCTGGACTGACCTGGTAGCAGAGTGATTGACTCCCTGTCATATGCCATAGCTTCTTGAGTCCAGGGTGCACAGAGAGGCTCCAGCATGCATGGATTACATTACCAGCAAGGATCCTTTAAGTTTTCTTCTTGTTTTTTAAAAAAACAAACAAAAAAACAAACAAAAAACAAAACTCTTCTGTTAGCTCTTTGTTAGCATTGTTCCTACATCTCAGCAATTAACTAAAAAATAAGAACCAGGTAGTAATAAGGCAAATGATATGCTCAATCAATCAATCAATTTTTATTTATATAGTGCCAAATCACAACAAAAGTCATCTCGGGCACTTTTCACATAGAGCAGGTCTAGACCGTACTCTTTAATTTACAGAGACCCAACAATTCCCCCATGAGCAAGCACTTGGCCACAGCGGTCAGGAAAAACTCCCCTTCAATAATAATAATAATAATAATAATAATAATAATAATAATAATAATAATAATAATAATGATAATAATAACGTTTATTTCGTATAGCACCTTTCAAAGAAATGAAATTCACAAAGTGCTTCACAGGAATAAGAGTTAAAAATAAGACCATAAGAACATACATAGATTAAAAACATATGCCACAAGTTAAAATTAACCTTAAAAAACAAAAAAACAAACAAACAAAAAAAAACCACAGGCAGCAAGGTACCTCAAGTAGAAACACATGAACAAATGATCATTACACATCACACACTCCAATTACACAACTCAAAATGACACAAAAGCCAATTTAAAAAGATGGGTCTTCATTTTTTTTAAAAGCTTCTATAGAGACTGCTAACTGTATATGTACAGGAAAAGAGTTCCATAGTGTTGGGGCCACAAATGCAAAGGCACAATCACCTTTAGTTTTCAGCCGTGAGCGAGGGATAGCCAGTAGGTCCTGGTTGGATGTAAGTGACCTACTAGCCATGCAGAGCCCTATATGTAATAGCAAGAACCATAAAATGAATCCTAAAATGGATGGGAAGCCAGTGCAAAAAACTTAAAATAGGAGTGATGTGAGTCATCCTGCTGGACCTGGTTAACAGCCTTGCAGCAACATTTTGGACCATTTGTAGCCAGTTCAGAGATGCTTTGCTGAGACAAGTGAAAATGGAATTACAATAGTCTAAACAGGGTGATATAAATGCATGAATGATCATTTCTAGTTCCGGTTGTGATACGATGGACTTGAGTTTAGCGATATTTCGTAGATGGAAAAAACATGTATGGGTCAGTGATTATATATGCTGATCAAAATGCATAGCCTGGTCAAATATGACACCAAGATTTCTTAAGTTTGACCTAACAGCTGACGAAAGGGACCCAATACTCTTCGCTACCTGGGGAGCTTTTATGTCAGAAGCAATAATGAAAACCTTTGTCTTGTCAGTATTAAGCTGCAAGTAGTTGTTTGACATCCAGTCCTTAATAGCAGTCAGACAGTTGTGCAGCACAGAAAGTTTATCGGGGTTATCAGGCTTAAAAGATACATAGAGCTGAATATCGTCAGTGTAACAATGACAGGAAACATCACTAAATTTGCTGATAACCTGACCTAGGGGGAGCATATATAAAGCAAAGAGAATAGGACCCAAAACAGAACCTTGCGGCACACCACAGGAAAGAGAAGCAGTTTCGGACGTGTAAGGACCAGAGACACAGAAAAACTCCTATCTGTGAAGTAGGAGGAGAACCAATCCAGGGCGCTCCCTGAGACATCCACACATTGCCTGAGCCTTTCAGTCATTATTTTGTGATCCACAGTGTCAAAAGCTGTGCTAAGATCCAGCAGCACTAAAATGGAGCACTCACTCACATCTGAAGACATTAATATGTCATTGGAAACTCTGAGAAGAGCAGTTTCAGTGGAATGCTTCTGACGGAAACCTGATTGGAATTTATCAAAAATGTTGTGTGCAGTCAAGACAGCAGTGAACTGTTGGCAACAACCTTCTCTAAAATTTTTGAAATAAAAGGCAGCTTGGATATAGGCCTGTAGCTATTGGGACTGTATGGATCAAGGTTCATTTTTTTCAGGAGGGGCTGAACAACTGCATGTTTGAAGTAAGCAGGGACACAACCAGATTGCAGGGAGCTGTTAATAATAGAAACCAGGCATGACCCAATACACTCAAGTGCATTTCTGAGCATGGAAGTGGGTAAAATGTCAACAGGGGAGGAAGAGGATCTCATACTACTCACCAGATCTGTGAGTTCTTGCATGGAAATAAGAGAAAAACTGTCCAAAATTGATGGTCGAAAAGCATGAGTGGAGAGGGGAAGAAATGAGGGGATAATGCTAGCTCTGACACCTCTAATTTTACGAACAAAGAAGGAAAGAAAATTGCTGCAGTCCTTATTTGACCAGACAGGCACATCCGGAGGTGCCGGAGTGACGATGTTGTTAATAGTGTCAAACAGGACTCAAACAGGTTGTGCTTACTGGTGGAGATGAGGTTGGAAAAATAAGAAGCCCTCGCATCTTTAATCAAGTTGTTTAGCTCGGTTAAAAGGTCTTTGAAATGAAGACGGTAAACATTGAGTTTATTGGATTTCCGGACATCTACACCGGAAACAACGAATGGTGTCATTTATCCAGGAGATGACTTTATGGATGGAACAGGTCTCAATTAATAAGGAGCCACTTTGTCCAGAATCGTGGAGCAATGAGAGTTAAAAGATTGGACTAGACAATATGTGTCTGCTTGAGGAAACAATACTGCACTTGGGTTAAAAGCTGCAGAAAACTTTCCAGCTGTGAGGTGATCTAAGATGCGAGAGTGTTTCAAACTTTTACTGGGCAGAGAATCTAGGTTAAAAGACAGGTTGAATAAAACACAACTATGGTCGGTAACAGGCAGCACCTCAGAACAGAGTCAATAGATCAACCACGTGTAAAAACAAGGTCCAGGTTCTTAGTGGGGCAACAAAAACATGTCTTCAGTCAGCATAGCTACTAGGGATGTGCAAAGGGCCCAGTATTTGTATGTGTATTTGTTGAGGCAGCAAAATTATTTGTATTTGTATTCGAATAAAAGTGGAAAGAGGCTTAAAAATCCTGTTTTTGTTTTTATTATGCTTTTAATTTTAATTAATTAATTATTTTCCAAATTAGGAAATAATAGTAAGTCATGTGGCAGGTGGATGTGACTCCCCTCGTTGAGACCTGCTGATAGACATAACAGCGGAGCAGAGGACAGAAACCAAGATAGTGATGTAACCTACCTGTGCGCTGGTATTTGGTATTTGTATGTTTTTTTTTCTTCCCGAAAACAAATAATTTTTAAAATATTTGTATGAAACAAATATTTGTAGAAAACCCACTATTTGTTCTTTGCCAAATAATATTACTTGTATTATATTAGGAGTGCTGAACTTTTTCTTCACATTAAGTCAATTAAATACAAAAAACTCTAGTTGCTGAGATATTTGTACTATTGAATAGAGAACTTGTGTTAACAAATACAAGAAACCATAGAAATAACCTTGGAGATACTGTATTTCACAGCTGCTTCATTATGGTAGATTATTCTTGATGTATATGAATTTTAACACACAAATGCAAACCATTCATTGCTGAGGTTACATTATCACATTTTACATGTTTACTGCATGTGTACAATATAAACAGAAGAACCTAAAATAGTTTGAAACAAAACAAAAACGGCACAACTGTACCCTCTTATTAACATAAACCTTTCCAGTGGGAAATGTGTAGTCATTAAACACATTAAAAAGCCAGAAAAAATACCCAACAGCACACCTATCAAACGTGGAGAAAATATTCATAATGTTGCACCTGCATGGTGTGGAGTAGGTCAGAGAGAATACTGAACACAGGTTTATGGAAGTGGTGGGAGAATACTTAACATTTTCATTTTCATAAAGCACCAAGCAAAGAAAGCAGTATGGAAATTAATAAAGTAGATTAATTTTCTCGCTGGCTCTCTGAGCAAAACAACCATTACATTACACGCTGGTTTGGACTTTGGCACAAACATTCTTCATTTTGTTGGCAGCTTCTGAGGAAACAGCATTCTCTTCAACAACCCTATGAAAACAGGAAAAAGAAGCACATAACATCAGTGAGGCCATTAGGTCTACAGTATATACTTTGGACAAATGAAAATTTGAGGCCTTGGAAAAAGAAAATCACATAATTGCAGAATTTAAAAAACAGTGAGGTTTTTTATTGCTTGCAGACCCGCGGTTTGTTTTAACTGTCAGTTTGAAGTGTGTAATGGTATGAAAAGAAGATTGTGTCAACAACATTATTCAAATGTATGCCTCAGAAACCATGTATTTAACTGCAGGCAGAATCACACTGCTGTCACACAGCTTTTCTACCATCCGACAAGCGTGTCTGAAGGAGTATACAACCACCTTTATTTTAACAAGACTTCAAGTCTGAAGCACAGCTAGTGGCTGTTTGTGGCTCATTACACCCAACAATAAAAAAGTGTTGAGTGGAACAAACCACTTCCTGACAGTTCTGCCATGTTCTGAGCCTTCCCAGTGGTGGGGCTAAAAAACACATCGGACCAGATGAACTAAGGAAATGGCATAACGCAAATGTTAGCTGAGGTTGTCTATGAGTTTGCAGCCGCAATCTGAATGTACTGTATTCAGCATCTGATTTAAGTGATTTAAGAGAGTAAATTTTTGGATGTTGGTCTGACTGCACCATCAGTCCGCCTATGGGTGTAGCCACAACCATAGACCTTAGCCACACCTCCACGCAAGATTCTCAAAAATCTGTATCGTTTGTAAATCTATAAACTCAAAATATATTGTACCATTTAAACCACCATTGTGTACATAATGTATCACAAAAGCAATACACTGATAATTTATTAAACCCTTTTTATAAGTAAGATGGTTTTGACAGTAGCATTTTCTATAAGTGTTTCTTTTGCCACAGTGGATTACAGGTTTTTAGCACTGTATTTTAAAACATTCAACAACACACCTAGCAAACAAAGAGAAAATATCTTTAACATTGCACCTGCACTGTGCAGAGTGAGTCAGAGAGATATATTGTATTTGTATATTTGTTTTATTGTTTCATTTTATTCTGTATTATGATGATCCCTTGTGGTTGTTATTGAGAACTTTTCTGGGATGGTATATAGAACTTTCAATTGACCCTCCCCTGCTTGTTTTTTGAGGGTGATTTAGATAGCATGAGTTTTCGAGATGTATGTAACTTTCACTGACCAGTCAAAGTTTCATTTTGATCTTATACTCAGATTCATCCTCTCTTTCCCAGTTGATTGCCTTTTGTTGCTATTATAATACATATAAAAGCAACAAAAGGCATGCCTTCATTCTTTTGTTTTTTCAGTGATTATCCTTACAATCTTCTTGTATAATGCTTTTGTGATAAATTATACAATTTTGGTTTGAATGGTACTTACATATTACTGAGTCTGGCTTGGATATATGCATTGATCCCATGGTTGACTACTGATTTATTTTTTTTATTTTTAAAATGGAGAATTCTACAGTGTTGTGAGTCATTTGGAAGCAGAAAGAATTTGTCATGATAATGACATGTCTTTTGCACTAACCATAGACTGTATATAAAAATGGATGTAGAAAGGCATGACGTCACTCACTGGTTTCCATTGGAGCCAGTTTGAAGCCCAGAGTTGCTGCTTACGGTCAATGCCATCTTTTCCGTTTGGAGCCAGGACCTTCCAATAGGGAGTGCAAGGTGTTTCCTTACATGTTCTGGAAAAATGTGTTGTTGAAAAAATGTATTGACTTAGTATTTTATTGAGTATTAGTTGATGCTTTTTGAACTTTCACACTTTAAGGGACTTTTGCATTGGCTTAAGTTTCAAGCCGTGGTTGTTTCCGCTTAGCATTAGATCTATAGTTTGAGCTGAGAGTAGTGCTAGAGAGCTCATACCATGTTAAAAAAGTAAATTCACTGTGTATGAACATCCTCAATAGATTCATGCAATTCTACCTGTTAGATTTAGATTTTTTTAAATGAAGAAATGAACACTTTGAGAAAAAAAGAGGGTCATCAAAATCATGAAGACTTAACTTCTGAGAACCCCAAATATTCAAATCAAAGTTTAAGGAAATCCACACATTCAAGAAGTGACCAGTGACAAAAGAAAACCCTGAATCTCATGCTATGGTCCTTACTATCAGCAGTTCTCAATCCAAATGAACACCTATCTGAGATTTTGGAACAATGTGTTTTGTTATTATTAGTATTACCATATCATTTTTTTATCTTTATGTGCTGCTCTGTTTGAATTTAATTTTATCTGTTTTATCTGTTTTGTTTATTGCTTCATGAAGCACTTTGTAGCATATATTTTGAACAGAGTTACATAAATAAAGTTCATTATTGTATTATTATTCAAGTGCCAATCTGAGGTCAAATTTTAGCCCCACTACTGGTTGTAGTTAGGCTCTCAGAATAGCAAATTATCAGTATATTATTTGTATTATTCCATCACTTTAGTATTGTAGGGTGCCATGAATGTTAGAGCCTCCAGAAGCTGTTAGGGTTTTACTCTTGCTGTATTAAGGCAATAGCATTTTCAATTTGTAAATCTAACATCTGAAATTTTGAATGTATTTATCTGCAGAGGCCTACAGCCTGTTTTCCAGACAAGCATTCATATAGAAAAATGCATTTATAAGGAGCCACTTAAGTCATTTTAGACAGATAAGTCCTATCTGATTCTAAGAAGGAGGTCTCTCTCTCTCAGTCTAATAGAGCTGGAACGCACCATTTCCTCGCCGTTGTTTCCCATGTTAACATGCCAGGCATTTGCTCTTACATATCTGATGTAATAACAAGTAGAGGGTGACAAGTGTGGAGACCTCACAAACTACAGTCACTGATTTGTGGGGAAAACTTTCATTACTTGAAACACAAAGGTTACAAAATTTGCTCCTACCTTGCACTTTAAATAACTTCTCATTGGCCAGTGTATTCATGGGAAATTACAGTAACACTTTTCCTCGCCGGGCTCACTTTGTTAATTAAAAGGTGTGTTTCACTTAATTTTTCTACTTGCTGCTGTCAGGTTATTGGCCTTGGCAGTCATCCTGCTTAGTTAAATGTTGTGTAGATGTGAAGGAGAAAGAGGTGAGAAAACAGAATTAGCGGGAATTGAATATATGTAGGAGAATTGAGGTTGTGAGAACCAACCACAGCCAAATACATTAATGAGATAACAGTCATTTCCCCATTATTTTAAAGAGGCATTAAGTAATCCTGCAGTCAGTTATGACTGCACCAACACTGATGCAATGTATGTCCTCCTGTACAGACCCAAACAGGATAACCAGTGAGACCTTCAGAGGAGTTTACACTAGATGTCGAAATTTTCTAATAGCTGTGAGTTCACAAGTTTTGATATGCAGTGACATTTTTAAAATGGAAGAGCCAATGGAGCTTAGTTTCTGTGCTTTTTTCAATCTTTGACAAACAAATTTCACAAGGAGGATGTCATTTGTGGGAGCTACATAAACTACCCACAACTATTTTAACCCCCAGTAATTACAACCCCCGTCGTACAGGCGCCCAGACCAACCAGTAGGAGTCACTTGTGCAGCAACATGTAGAACCCTCGGCAGATGTCATGATGTTGCAGAAAACACAAAAATAGTTAGATTTCCATTTATATGTAGCGCAAATTGGATGGAAACCCACCTAATGACTTAAACATTCACCAAGTCCTCAATCTCTAAACAGAAGAATCTGTGTTTTGTCAGTGCCTTCAAAAATGTGATCACAGCCAGATTAACCTCCTGGGGCAACTCGAGACAAAAAGCGTTCCACTGAGCCCCAATAGCCCCCGGTTCCTCCCGCTCTCTGTGCAGTGTGCTAGACCTGGTCCCAGATTTGCTATGTGGTCATGTGATTTCTACAAGTCAACACCTTAAGATCTCTGTTGCTACACCTTGGAATGGTGTATGATGTCATCATGACATCACATGTGATGTAACTGACGTTTCATATGTAAGTCATATGATCATACCTGAGCCACTTGCATTCATTGAAGAAGAAAAACTAGTAAAAATATATTAATTAAATATTGTATATATATATGGGGGTCAGAATGAACTAAATTGCCAAGTAAGAAGGTGATAACTTTTATGTGAGACATCAGTGGAAAGGAGTGCATGGTGAGAGAAAGGCAGTGTTTGTCTTTGTTATCTGCCACTGGAGGCAGAAAAAGCCCATTTCCACAAAAAGATTCCGTCCATTCTAAATGTCTTTCTCATTCCCAAATGCTACTTTTTGCCAAATGGATCTGTCTGACATCCAGTGACATATGTCAGGCTGTTTCTCATTTGGTTAAACATCTAGTGAGTGAGAGCACATGGAAGAGGGCTGACAAGTTGTGATTTTCTGTCTCTGTTCTCATGCTGTAAGAGCATCTCAAATTGATACTCTGCAGGGAGCTGGGAGGATGTGATAAAATAAGATGACATCATCATCAATGGAACACAATCATCTGATCTCAAGAGTTTTGTTTGCAACACAGCAGCAGAGCAATCCAAGAATCCATAGAAAAATGCAGCTGCTGTTATAAATTTGCTAGTTCCAGCAAGAGCTCTTAGAGAGGCTGATGTGTAACAGTTATCAGAGTTAGGATCGTTAAAAGGCCTCTTTATATGAATATTTAGATTATTGAAACCGTTTGGATGAGAAAAGACAGAGAGGGGGCTCATTGTCTGAAGAGAAGTCCATGCAGGCGACTCAGTGACTGATTTTCCCCTCACAGTGTCTACGTGACTGTCCAAACAAAACAGCTCAACAGCATTGTGTTAACACTAGACGGCTCATTGAGATGAGAGAGTGGCTAATATCTGGGAGGTACTACATACTGGGTTGGGTAAAATTTAAAATGAAAGTAGCACTAAGGAGAGCTCCTTCCTACCTCCAATCCATGATCAAACCCGCTCCGGACCAGGTTAGCTGTTCAGCATAAGTTACCATACATATGAGTTAAATCTGAAGTTACCTCGCTAACCATACGGTTCTCACCAACTGCAGTTACTGTGGGTGTTTCACCCATCTGCCTAAGGGGGCAGTAATGGGCCCATTCCCATTTGACTTACTAGATAGAAGCAAAAACGATGCTGTACTTGAAAATTAACTTGGGCAAACCTCACTCAGATGAGATTCATGCTTTCTTGGCATTATTTTCAGATATGTATTGGTTTTACAAGAGAAGAGGCTTAATGGATGAGCACAAAATGGTTTGGCAAACCTGAATGATACCTCTAATTAAGAGCAGCACATAGCCACTTCCCTTACAATGTTTTCAATAGGAAGTAGGGGTGGACCCAAATCCAAATACGTTATTCAGCAAAGTACAAATAGTGTTTTTTTTTTTTTTAAAGGAACATTTATTTCATACAAATATTTTAAAAATGATTTGTTTTCGGGAAGGAAAAAAAAAACATGTCAAATATCAGCGCTCAGGTCAGTTACATCGCTATCTCAGTCTCTCTCCTCTGCTCCGCTGTTACGTCTATCAGCAGGTCTCAACAAGGGGAGTCACATCCACCTGCTACATGACGCACATTTCCTTATTTGAACATCACTCTCGGAGTTGGGGGTGTTCCCCAGAGATAAAGCTGAGCTACTGACACAAGCAAAGTGCTTTCAAGGGACTTTTCCTTAACCTAAAAATAGGCAATAAATGAAAAGTGCAAAGCAAAAATCACCATTGAAATTTTTCTCCACACATTACATGCTATGCTGTCTCCGTGTTATGGGTGTGGGGACCTCCTTCATAAGGTAGCTTATTATCATAACACTTAAACACTTTAATATCCTAAAATTAAAAGTGTAATAAAAACAAAAACTGGATTTTTATGTCTATTTCCACTTTCATTTGAAAACAAATACATATAAATAATTTTGCTGCCTCAACAAATATAGATACAAATACAAACACTGGGCTCTCTGCATGTCCTTCATGGGAAGCATCCAAGACCGTCTCCAACAGAGAGAATGAGAGAGTCTCGAAAGCAGCAAAGTGAAACACTACACTCCAATGTGGCCATTCTACTCCGCTGTTTGGAAAAGAATGCACAATTCTGATGACTCCTAAGACTCTGAAGACCAGTCCAAAAGAAAAAAAAAACCTATCAATTTAATTTTGTCGCCTGTGACTCTCTATGACAGCAGGCTTTTCACCCTACTTTCCAGTATAGCTAGTTGTAACAGCTATAAACACTTCTGCCTTATACAGGGCATTTTCTTTGAGCTTGGTGTAAATTTCATACCTGCTCAATTTCAGTTTCTGCCCTCACCTGACCATTCCACTACAAAATGTGTTTATTAGAAAGTACAATAGGGCCGATCTAAATTTGTTTGTTTTTTTATTAATGTTATGACCCAGTCTGAGCAGCTCATTGGCCCATAGTCGGGTGGCCCTTTTGGCATTTGCCAATCTGTCACTGCTTAAGTCTGGACCAAAGTGGTGGACCAACTGAAACTGATCAGAATTGCAGTTCTTACAACCAAACTAGCAGTGTGGCTAACAACAAAATAGTCTGTATCCTAGCGATTCAGGGTAAATAAATAGTAAGGCATAAATTACTCAAAAGACATTGGACATTGAAATAAAGGAAATCTATGAAATAATAACCAAAACCCAAATACATTCCACTATTAGCCTCATTATAGGGCCCACCTCTACAACCACAGATGTGAACTCGGCTAGTAAACTGTTCCTCCACTAAATCATTCTGTTGTCAAAAACAACAGTGCTGATCACAAAAACACTGAGGAGGTCACCAAACCCTCTCAGCTGTATTTCAGGTCACAAGTTATTCCCATTACACAAAACTTAATTTATTGGTTCCCTGAAAAGCAAAAATGTGACAAACATTTGCAGAAGTGGTTGAACTTCATGGTTTCCAACACTGAAAAAAGTCTTTAAGAATGAGAAGCAGCTCCCATGGATGGATGAGATTGAGGAAGCAGCTGTTTGTAAATGAACCAGTAGGAATGACATACCAAGTTTCCCTTAATACATCTTGGATAGCGTGTAAGTGGTAATCAGAAGAGCAGTATTTGGAATAAAAATGGTGTGCACTGCGCAAACAATTAATCCATCACTGACAAGGTTGAGGACTGAAATTGTCCAAGCCGTCTCAAAGATTTGGCGGCAACAAAACAAAAACAAAAACAAAAACAACAAAGATGAAAGTAAAGGGTTGTCTGAAACAGGTGGGTCACAATATCAGATCCTCCAATGACCATTCACAGTAGAAACAGAAATCTCTATTCCACTAGTTTTTTGTTTAGGTTATTTAACATTATGAAGAGGCCATCATACACTAATACAAAAAGGGATGACACAGTAAGGTCCTGGACTAATTTCCATTATGGTCTTGTAAAGATAGCAAAGATGCAGGAGTCCAAGTGACTCAGCAACATTATACTACCTAAAAACCAACACAATAAATGCCTACATCATCATCATCATCCAAGCTGTTGGCACTGCTGTTAACCAACACGAGCCTTAGGTTCCAACCCAACACAACCCTGGCTAACTGATGCATTAACTAAAAGACCATGCACACACATCAAACTTTTTTTTTTTTTTTTTAACAAAAGAAGTTGAAACTGAGAAATTTTCATCAGAAGCAGATTTAAAGTCGTCCACCTGACTCATACTGTATTAATAATAAATGAAAACAACCAGAAGCCCAAAACACACTTTTATTATAGGTAATAAGAAACTCTAATTTTTATTTCTGTCCATTTCAATAGTCTAATCTGTTCATTGACTCGTGTTGGCACTCCCTAGCATTTTGATTCTTAAATGACATTTTCATAACCTTTGGCAAAAATGAGCATTCTGCAGTTTGTAGCATGTGTACTTAAAGGCTCATAACCACTGCACACTTCAAACTGCAATGGAAGTTTTTCATGGTGGATGTTTCAAAATAGATCAGGAGTAATTTATCCTATCTCATACATGTAGTCTTGGTTGCAGATGCAAGGTTACACTCCTTTCTTCATTAACTAGAAAGTCTTTCATGTCATGTGACTTCCACCCAGCTTGGACTTCAACGGTCTTTTTTTGGACGCATCAATATTTTCCTATGTGTTCTTGTGTCTATACATAGGTGAACAGTGGACATCAAAGTGAGTATGTGTATGTTTTCTTAACCCTTTCCCTCTGCAGCGTGGCATGCATACTGTTTGAAAAGGTCCTATGGGAAGAGAGTGGGAAAGCCCTGCTGTGTTCTGGTTTCTAGGCCTGATACAGAAACTGGCACAAGACAGCTTTCCTTCTGACAACAGAAAACAAGCTTTTACCAACCTAGCCAATTTGAATTAATACACTTGAATCACATTACTTTAATAAGATCTTTATGAACTTAAACATGTCATCTGGATCGCTCCAGGCCACATCCCCACCCCCTACCCTCCCCCTCTCCCACACAGGATCTGTTCCTAAGGGAATGCTTTGGATGAGAGGAAGCTGAATCAACATGGAGGCTTTGACTCCTGTCAGTTTGCTCCAGTGGGTCTCGCACCAGAGGCATAAGAGCAGGTGGAAAAACTTATGGAGATTCTATGACTTTCAGCTCCCAGGAGGAAGTGACATGAAGCCCCACAGAGGGACTGGGGAAGGGGGTGGGGGGTGCTGGGGTCGTGTGTAATGTTCTCTGTTACACACAACTCCTTTAGTCCACCACTTTTCACTTACCCTCTGTCTTTGAAGTACAAATGTGATCAATGTGATCACAGTCAGTACAGTGTAAAGCAGCTTAATTACATTGCTTTCTAAGACATCTCCACTGTTCTTGAGACAGTATAAAGGGTGAGGAGAGAGGGTGAATGACACAGGATAGGAATTGGAGTAGAAACTGGCAGACTGATTTAAGGGAGAATATCCAGGTCCACTTTAAAATAAATGCATGCATTCGGTGCATCTAACAATCTAACAGTAGTTGAAAAGTCTTGAAATGTTTAATGCAGTGGGGTATGTTGATGCCTCACTCAAATGAATGAAGGGGCTCACTTTTTTCATACAGTGTAGGCCTGAAAAGCTGTATGCTTCATTTTAACCATGCTATGATGAAGTATAAGCAACAAAGCACAGCAATACTCTTGAACAGTGTAGCCTTTAGCTTAGATTTGATTTGACAAAATCATGTGAGCCTTTCAACTAGCCTTTGCTTGTAATGATCCCTGACTTCATTTGGACTTTAGCCTTTGAAATCAAAGGCTAGAATAATATGTTTTGTCACTGTGCAGTGGAAGCTGCACATCAGAGTGCAGCAGCAGCACAACACTGTCTACATAGGAGGCGTAGTGTGAGCTGCATGTTAGCAGAGCAGCAGCAGCTTCAGTCCTCTGTCTGTCTACACAATATGCATTCAGGCACAGTAATGAGTGTAGGACACTGACAATATGGCAGCACTCAAATCCCAATACATAATCATAGTAGTTACACACTTAAGATGACAGAATATGAATCTGAAATGCAAAAATATGCTTAAGGTTGCAGTTATGCATGTATAGAGGGAGTGAAATGCAGGGTTAATGTTCAGACCAACATTAGCCCTGCGTCAAAAAACAAAGCCCAGCCATTTATTTGAATGGAACCAGTGCCTTAAAACCAATGCAGAGAGCTCCAACAAAACAACGCAGGGACATCAAGATGCTGCATTTGCATCACATGCATGCAAGCGCACATTCTTGGTGGATTATTTTGTAAAGTGAATGCCGTGTTTCTGCTGTTTACCTCGCAATTATAGATAAAATAGAGGCCTGTACTACAAAGCAGTATTTGGGGATAGCGAGGTAACTTCATGTTTAACTATGAGTTTTCAGGGTTACGACAGCGGTTCACTTCTTACCAGGGCACATCACCATGGTAACTTATGCTGAACAGCTAACCTGCTCTGGAGCGGGTTAACTTCAGAGGACTGGATCACAACCTGTCAACACTCTGACCACTGACCAATCAGATCAGATCATCATTCCTACAGGATCCCGACATGGACAAAAGTCCTGAGTTACAAAAAAAAGTTAAAAAAAGAGTAATATATATTTTTATAGGTCAGTGGAAACATTTTATTGTTTCTGTTTCCACTCTGGTTTTAAAACAGAGCTTTTAAAACAGAGCTTCTAACAAAAGGAGAGATCATTTACCACACCTCAGAGGTGGGCCCGAATACAAATATGTTATTCGGCAAAGCACAAATAGTGGGTCTTTTACTGTCTGCACATTTGTAACGTGATTCGTTTTAGCTCAGTAGTCAGCACAGTCATCTATGACTTGGGAAACTTGAGTTCAAGACCAGGTGTGTGGACCTCCTTCGTAAGATAGTTTATTCATAAACACTTGTTTTAATACTGTAATATCCTAAAATTAAAAGTGTAATTAAAAAAGAAAAAAAATATTTTTATATCTATTTCCACTTTTATTTGAATACAAATACAAATATAAATAATTTTGCTGCCTCAACAAATATAAATACAAATACAAATACTGGGCTCTCTGCATATCCCCTGAGTGATAGCTGACAGTGTGGATGATTTTACACTCTGATTACATCAGATCAGCTCAGAATAACATCAGACAACTGTGATGGTGACTGGAAATAAAAATGAAAGATTGTCTTTTACTAGAAAAATAATCCACACAGTGTTAATTGGCTCCCATGATTTTTTATGTGACATATTCAGAATGGTTTCTTCATCATTCAACTACAAAAACTACTCACTCTGTAGTCATATATAATAATTATATATATATATATATTTTAGCCTACTTTTAAAATTTGGAAATTATTTCTAGCATTTCTACATCTTCTTATTCTGTTGTATGATTAATGGCTGTCGTTTGCATTTCACTTCATTGAATATGACTTTTTGCTGTCGCTAAAACAAAAGTTTCCTGCAGGTATTTTGTATCACTGTTTCATCTCATATCATATGAAGTACTTCATTCATGGTTCTGATGATGTCGCTCATAATTAACAACCCCACCTCTTTCAAATGAATGCGCTTGTAGATGGAGAGGAAGATCCAGAGTTGACTGATGATAGTTGATAACCAGCTTCGTGTACCGGTTATCTGGATGGCCAATGTTAGGCTCAGTGAAGCCAAATAACAAAAAGATATCCCAGGTATGTTGAACTTGCCTTGTAGCACAGGCCCCAGTTGCTACAGTGATAACTTACCAGAGTTGTAAAATCCTGTCTGTATGACAAACCACTGTGTTGTGTTTTGGCATCTGATATACATTTAAATGCATTAATCTGTAGCTCCAACTCAACTTCCTGGATTGTATTTCATTGTCTCACTGGTACCTTAAACAACATGCCCCCAACAACACAGGCCCTGTAGTGTTTTTGCGCAGGACTGCTTGAAATGTCATTAAATTTGGTGAAGGGTGCATGATGAACACAAAGTTTAGGACTTGGACTTGACTTGGACTTCATAGCCCAGACCTGAGGTATCCCACCTCTCGCATAAGCCATCAAATCCATTCTTACTGACGGGAAATACATTCCCAGAGTGTGTCATTTTTTTATGTTGTTCATATGTAAAGATATGATATGTCTTGCTACCTTCTTAGTCATGGCTTACATGAGAGGAGGAAAATATTTCAAGTGTCATTTGTTATATTAAAATGAATGAGTAAATGAATCAGTGTTGTCCACCAAAAGGTGGAAGTTGCCAAAATGAGGTTCCAAGGGGACAAATGAGGAATAGTTTAAGTTTGCTATGATTTACACTAAATCAATTAAAAAAACAATCTTAATTATTTTTTAAGAATCACTTTTGTACAAATACTATATGTCTCACTACTACAAATGTAGGCAACAAAAACCTCTGGGGTCTGTAAGATTTCTCTACTTTAAGACACAGGTGGACAGACATTTTGTGTATAACTTCAAGTTCCCCATGGCAGGCTGTAAGACCCCTCCGAGGGGTTGACTGGAGCACATGAGCACTCTAGCCCCAGAAGATTCAGCTGTCTAACTGCTTGAAACAGTCTGACACAAAGGCATGTGGCCCCACCGGTGGAAGAACAGCTTACTGATGCAACTGAAGAAAACAAAGGCCCTCTAAATACAAATAAACCTCTGTAACATCTGCAGACAGAGAAAGGGGAGGCACAGGGAAGCTAACTGCTTCTGCCAGAGCCAGTGTGACCGAGCAGGGAACATGTGACCAGAGAGTAAATAAAGCAAACGGCATGAGGTGGGGATGCAGCGTGGGGTTTGGACCCCTCAGGCAGATGGATGCTCTGGCCTCCACGGTAGAGGTCTGGCCTGTTAGAGGACTGGACATCGACAGCTGTGTTTTCACTGTGTTTGTTCCTGAGGGCCACATGGAGAGGCTTCAATAACCAACAACTCCTCTAGGGTGACTGTGCTGTACTGCACACGCACACACACGCACACACACACAAACATATATGTACATATACACACACACTGCTAAAATCAAGCAGCTATGGTGTATTAACTCTAATGCTGATGCTAATTTGTTGCTTTTAGTTTAGTTTTGTCATTTTTAGGAAAATCCCAGATTACATTCAATGACTTATTTTACATCCAATGCCAAAGGTTTTAAAATGTTTTAGTTTTCTATAATAACTATGCATAGCTACTATGGTTTGGTTAATATTAGGCAAAGAATGTGGATATGGTTAAAGATCCCCTCCAGATATGTATTAAGACATAAAATACTCTTCTTGGAATAATAATTTGTGTCTGATATATTTTTTTCACAAACAAAAAAAAAGTATAATTTTAACTGCAGATCTGTGACTGGACTAGAAGCTCTTTGCTCCTGCATGAAAGAAAAACATGCTACACTCTCACCCACCACTCCAACCCTCCTTTTTGGCTTTCTGCGGTGACAGAACATTGAAACTGGATGTAAATTTTGAGATTCATAATTTTTCAACATGTATGTAATTCCTAGGATAGCTTGCTGCTACTGAGGCTGCTAATGAAACTGTTCACATGAAGAGACATATCAAACAAAACATATGTAGTGGTGGTAGTGTTACTACTACTGATATCACATCATCACAACAAATTTTTCTGCTTTGATGTGATGCAGTACATCAATGCACCTGGGCATCTTGCTATATAGCTGAGAATTGTAGTTCACTCTTTAATTTGGATTTAATGTGTATGTATTTTTAATTGAGCCGCTCTTCAGAGGGCACCTTGCATCTGCAGCCAGAAGTGTTTCCAAATAGGCCAAATAATAACTCTCAAGTGGATATTAGAGTGAATGTCAGACTGCATGCTGAAGGAAACACCAGTGATCAACACTTCTATAAACACAGATGACAGGTGATGACATTAAAGTAAAAAACAGAATAAATAAGTGTAGAAACATTATAAATGCAGATGCTTCCACTGAATGGTTTACTGAAAATGATGTGAAGCTATGGCCTTCAGTCACCAGATTTCAAACCACTATGGGAGATTTTGGAGTGATGTATTAGACAGAGCTCTCCACCACCATCATCAAAACATTAAACGAGGGAATGTGTTTTTGAAGAATTCTGTTCATCCCTCCAGCAAAATTCCACACACTTGGAGAATCTAAGTCAATCTATGACAAGGAAAACTCAAGCTGTTGTGGAGGCGCATGGTGGAACAACACCTTACTAACACACTTTATATTCCTTTCACTTGTCAAACATTTGTATAAATAGTATATACAGTATAGATCTGCCTCATTATTATTTAAAATAATTCTAATGGAGCAAGGTCAGCATTGAGACATCTGACAGAGTTGCAACTTTATAGAGAGGTTTGACATTTGATGTTCCAACTGTGAGCAGCAAACAACTGATAGCTTAGGGCATTCCAGCTATATTCTCTGTCAATAAACCCATGAAAAGACCAACACCAACAGTGTTTTAATCCATCTCTCATTACTTCCTGACTTTCCTGTTCTGTCTTTCAAAATGGCTAACAAATACATATTGGGCAACTCCGTCTGCTGAAAGAATGTGGTTGAGAGCTTTGAGACAACAAGTAACTTTTGACTTGTGTTGAGATTTTTTTTTTTGTTAAGCCTTAAATTATAGTTTCTTTTTATAAAAAGGTTCAGTAATTTAAACACTTTACATAAACAGCTGGCCATTGTAGTTTTAAGCAAGCAGGATGGTGTGTGTTTGTGATTGAGTCAAAATAAACTAGTGTGTGTGAGTGTGTGTGTGTATGGGTGTGTGTGTGTGTGTGTGTGTGTGTGTGTGTGTGTGTTCATGGTCATGAAGGAACATGTCACCCAGTGCAATAGTGTGGCTCACTGGACAACAATGGTACAGAGGAATAAGATATAGTACCAGCCAAAAGTTTGGACACACCTTCCCATTCACTTAAATGAGAAAATGTGTCAAAACTTTTGACTGGTACTGTATATCAGGATATATTTGATAGTTAAACAAACATTGCTCGTAGATCTTCATTGTTGGTTTGGGCCTCTTCATGGGATTTGTTGACAGAAGAAACATATAGAATAACTACAGTTTTATCCTTTATGACAAGAACAAACAAAGTCAAGAAGTCATGATTTAACATTTAACATTACATTTTATAAAGCTCACTATGAAATACTACGCTGGCTTCTGCTAGTCCTGTCCTTTCTATGTTTACTTTGTAAGTCATATATGTCTTGGTAAAATACATTAGTCACTCTGTGATACAAGTGCATTTTGGTGTTATTGTAGTATTTGCATGTTCTTGTAGCATCCAGTCACCACTTGATACAACAGGCCAAGTAGTCACATTTCCTCAGCTGAGGGCAGCCTTTCCCACAGTTTGAGGGCTCTCACATTTCACTGTGAGAGAGTACTGAGATGGAGGGATGGAGAATATTACAGTGTTTCAGCTGCTGCAGCACAATCCTGTTTCTGACTATAATGAAAAGTGAGACTGTAAATCTTTCTCAGATACACAGTCAGAAAATGACCAGTGCGAGTGACCGTGTTGTGACCCATACTATGCAGGTTGTGTTGTACAGAAAGAAGCAGCAGCATTAGCAGTGAGCTAGACATCCCCAACTTCCCTTCTCCTGCACCTCCAAGCTGCCAGCAGTGCTCTACTTTATTTGTTATTGTTGAGGATAATCCAAAGGGGGGATCTCTCTCACTAAGTATCCGTTTCACTCGCTCCATTTATACACAAGATTGATGCTCAATTGAGGATGAGAACTCCTGTTTCCCTCTACTGCTTCCCTCCACTTTTTACTCAGAATGTAGACAGCAATTGGAGGCCATGGTGACATGTGCCAGCATGTAAATCTTTACAGTGCTGGAAGCTCTGTGAAGCGAAAAAATCTGTCGGGTGCATGAAGGCAGCAGAAGATGAAAATCCTTCCTGTTCAGCTGGAGTCAACACAGCAAAGCTGAACTGTTGATGTGACAATGTTCAGATGTACCAAAATTACTTCTAAAATGTTTTAATTAATTCTAATACATTGCAACAGATCAGTAAATAATTAGTGACTTCTTTCTGCTGCTTTGATACACACAGGTTAACTGTAATTGATGTTGGTTGGAAACTGCACCTGAACTTCAGCTGAAGATGTAGAGATGCTTTGGGAAATCTTTCCAAAATCTTGTCTGCCACAGGTGATCCACACTGACCCTCCTCTCCACAGATAGCATATTGAAGTGAAAACCTGTGCTGCAGGTTATATTTTCTTTAAGCAGAACCACACTGCTTATTCGTTGACAACTTTTTTTTCAAAAAGAGCAAAACAAAAACAAGATTAAAACTAAATAAAAAGTAACCTTTGAAAAAGAGAAGTGTAACAATATGTACTACATTTTTTGACAATGAATAAAATCTAAACAATGATGTGATTGAAAAATGGATGAATGGACAAATGAACAAATTAACCAACTGTTTTAACTGTGCAATGTCTTACAGAAGTGGTTGTAGCATCTGTAGAATCACAAGCTAGGCTAACTGTTAACCCATATGAACTGACAGTTCCAACAATCATGTTGCCTAATGTTCTCTGGACAGCAAAATGGATTACATAACTCCCCCATCAGTGCCGGTCACTTGTTGACATGCAAGAGCTGTCTACATCAAACTGAGACATGTACTTTTCTCTTTAAATGCACTTTAATGCACTGTGCTGCTAACTGCTAGTTCTTTTTTTTTTGTTTGTTTTCTCTCTTGGGATTTATATGTTTTATCATTTTTTAAGGGAATTTTTAGATATGCAGTATATCTTTATCCTTTCTGTTGTTGTTGCACTGCTGTGGGCTGGGAGTAACAGCATTTTGTTTTTTTGTGTATGCAAATACACAAGAAAAAGACAATAAACAAAATCTTGAATGTCTGTCTCTCTATCAGTAATGTTATCTGACCTTAGTGCTTTTGGGAAGATACAGATTGGTTGACAAAATTCATGTACAATCTACTGAGAATTAGACAAGAAGCAACAAAACAGCTGACAAATTGTTAAAACCTACAGGCAGCAAGGCCACATTTATAAGAAGGGACGCTAATGTAACAGTATCAAGTGCTGGGGATGTAATGTTAATGTTACTTTCAGTCGGATGTCTTTCCTGTTACAAGCAGGACGAATGAGTCAGTTCCAGGATTCATTTTGGCAGGCAACCATGTAAATCTTCCTCTAGATGTTCACTAAAGAAATATCACTACGCTATCCCATGTTTGAGCTTCTCCTCTTAAGCTAAACCCAGACAGTGAACTGTATGTAGTAAACAGGTGAGTGAATCCAGCTGCTGAATGATCAGCTGCTCTGCAGTAGAGAGCACAGGTAGCTGTGGCAATGCTACAGTAGGTGAGAAGGAACATTTGTTCAAACAGAGTTTGCTGAGGAGAGTGAGTCTGTTGTATTGCTGCAGAGCACAGTCACATGGACACTGTGTGTGTGCGTCAACAAGTAAACACTGCCTTTTCTGTGTTCTGTGGTTATTCACCACAAACAGCGAATGTACTGACTCAGGACTCTTTTGGGGGAACTAAGCTGCCCCTGGCTCCCCCGTAATTCTAAATATCATCACACAGGCTCCGGGTCATGAACTATCATATTGACCATGCCTACAGAGGCAAGTGTGTGAGAGAGAAAGAATATGTAACAAGTGAATCTTTTAGCTTGGGGAAATTTCCAGAGGAAAAATTAGGTGGTCCCCAAATTGTAATGATTATCCACAGCAAAGTTAAAGTGATACTCTGAAACCTGAAATTCATTTCAGTTAAGCAATTACAAGTGAACCAAAACATAAAAAAACATTCCCTCAGCAAAACCCCACTGTCCGGTCTCCATAATTGTGCGGGATATTGCAAACGCTCATAGTGGCTAAATACATGTATGCTATTTCAGGCAGGAGTGCGACACAGAGATGTACTTGGTAATATTTTCATTTAGATCGAAGTTTTGGATGCACAGATCAGCTAATCAACAAACTGACATTGCATCCTTGAGCCCTGACTAAACATTTTTGCCATGCTAACCATGTAAACCCCAGGGAGGACAGTTGGTCAGTCTGTCCACAGGCCAAGACTGAAATACCCCAACAGATACTGGATGAACTTGTAACAGTCGAAATTGTGAAATGTACCTTGAAGACATACCGTGTTGCCTAGATATGAGAGAAGCAACGTCATCAGACAGTGCCTTGTATTCTTTGAATTAGTTGAGTGGCACGCATGCTGTGAATGGACGTGTATTATTGAACTTCGGTTTCCTTTTTGCTTCTCAAATCAAGAGTAATGTTTTGGTTATGTGTGGCGTCATGTATGATAAAATAGTAGCCTTGGTAAGCTTGATGTAGATATTGGTAATAAACGCTGAGCACTGTGTAAATCCCAGTATCAGCGTGGCTGTGAGATTTTGACTTGTCTTCTTCTACTTCAACCAAGAAACATGGACCAAACCAAGTGATGCCCGAACACCTTTTCCTTGTGTTCCTTGACATTAATGAGATGGTACCAGTGCAACTACACAAGGTGAAGTGATTTTTGTCCCTTTTTATTTACCGTGTTGGACTGTGCGCTGGCTTAGCTGCACGTCAGTAAGATCAAATTATGGATGGGTATGCACATATGTATTGCTGAGCCAACGGCAGGAGAGAACCTGCTTTCAACTAAACTTTTTACCATCAGCTGATCTGTTGAATTGATATGCAATGGATTGAAAGATGGACACTTATGGTGTGAGTTTGAACTTTATCTCCGCTGTACACCTGTGCAGGTATTTTTCTTCTCCTTGTCCCTGCTGTACTCTGCCCTTGTGGAATACTGTCGCACATGCCTGGACTGTTCATGCCGAAGTGGCCAGATCTATTGGGTAATGTACACGAACTGAGCACCTAGACATGTTACTACACACCTTGAACTGAAAGTAAAGAGTTTCCAGACTGAAGTTGACATCCTTCAGTGGTGTCTGCATGACTCTCTTGATACACAGAGAAATATTTTTGAATGCTGGGACCAAAACAACAAGGTAGGCACAAAAGCCCCATCTGCTCAGCCTGCTAATCTGATCCCAGTGGCTGCTTTGACGCCCTATGTGCTTGACCTCCCCAACAGGAGACCTGAATATTCTGATACGGGAACACCTGGTCGCACTCAAACTGCCACAACTGCCTCACACCTTCGGTCAGATTCTCTTGAACTGAGCAATACAACCAGAATCCTTGCAGCTGCACTGCACCAAGCTAAACTGGGGCCTCTTGTGTTCACCGGCAATGGTGTGATCCACCCAGAGGACTGGCTACAGTCTGTTAATACTCACAGATTCTTGCTTGACTTGACGGATGCTCAGATTCTCAGAGAGCTACTACAATTCCTTGCTAAGGAACCAAGAAAGTGGTTCAGCGTGCTCAACAACTAACATGTTGTTACTTGGGCTGACTTTTGTGAGCTTTTCAGAATGGTCTTCCTACCTGTGGACAATCAGGAGCATGTCATGAGAGGCATTTGTTGCCCACATGTTCAGAGAATTAAGAAAACTGAGAAGCCCGCCATCAGAGCAGGAACAAATTGAGCTCATCTATAAGCATGCTCTAGAGAAGTACAGAGTCACACTTTACGGCACATCTGTCAAATTAGTCACTGAATTAGTGCTGTGAGCACATGAGCTTCATTCTGTCCTTGGCCCTAACACCACGCAGCTGACCCGTGTTCAAGTGAAAAATAAACCTGAGAAGGGGACCTACTGCTTCAAATGTTCCATGCCATGTTTCATGTCTTGCACCTGCCCTAACTGCTCCACATCCCCCCGGGGACCCCCAAATCCTCCCAGGTCTACCGTTGAGTTACAACAAGCCCTGCCTCCAGTTGGGAGTTCTGACATGGATGCTGCAAGAGTTGAGGATGGGAATACAATGGCGGATACAAGGCCAACTGGCAGGAGGCAGGGAAACTTCTAGGGGGGAGGACATTTTGCAGAGGCAACCCTCCCCCCAGAAGCTGACTGAGCCTCCTCCACTCTCATCCACCCCACAGGACCAGTCTGTGCTCAATCGTTTGGAAGATGAAACTTCACAGTCATCATGGAACAGCCCATTTAAAGTGAAAGTTAACTTTAAAGGTGCAGCATTGGATGCCACACTTGACGCAGGCACCCCACTCTCCCTTCTCCTGACGGCAGACTTGGTTCTGAAAGTCAATCCTTAACTAGCACATGATCAGCCCCACCAATCCCGCTTGCAAATAATACAGCCTGTAACCCATTAGGGACCAACTGGGTTTATGGGCAATCCTGTCTATCAGCAGTTCATTGTTCTCCTTGACCTCTGATTCGTGCCTCACTGACCATACATATACCTACCAGAACAGTGACCATGGGTGACAATCCACCCTTCCTCGATGAACTTGATGATAGCAGCGTGGATACAACTGACCTGGAAAGTGGAACCATAATGCTTCTCAGAGTTCCACCAGCTGCTCTTCATGCCAAACTGGAAGAAGCCAACCTGGAGAAGGCAAAGAAAACAGTGCTGTTAAGGCTACTTGAAGGCTACAGTGATCAGTTTGACAGTCATCTTGGCCGCACCTCCCTGGCCTAACATGTCATGCAAAAAAACAAATCATTGAAGACCAAGTGCAGAACATACTGCAGGAGGGCATCACTGAGCCAGCATCAGGGCCATGGGCCCCCTTGTGAGCCAAAGTTCTGTGTGGACTTTAGACTAGGAAGGACTCTTATCATCTACCACACATAGACAAATCTCTTGACTTCCTGTCCAGAGGGAAGTTCCTTACTACCCTGTACCTTGCTCAGGGTTATTGGCAGGTGGCTGTTGCCAAGGAGTCAAAGCCAAAAACTTCATCATGCACTGCGGCCTATTCCATTTCAGATTCCTCCCCTTTGGTCTTTGCAGTGCACCAGCAACCTTTCAGAGGCTCATGAACACGGTCCTTGATGGTCTCATCTATAAGTCCTGTGCAGTTCACATCTCAAAAACATTGTCATAGCCTCGCCCACCTTCGAACAGCATTTTGGCAGACCCGGAAGAAGTCCTATCCAGACTGAAATCAGCTGGCCTCTCCTTGAATTTGAGCAAGTGTCAGTTCTGTCTAAGCAAACTCTCCTTCCTTGGCGTGCACCTTGTAGTGGTCTGGGTGTATGCCAGATGCATACACCCAGACCCCGACAAGGTGAAAGCTGAGTTAAAGGTGCAATCTACTATGAAGCACATGCGACAGTTTCAGAGCTATTACTGGTTATTACTGTCGGTTTGTTCAGCATTGTGCTTGACATGCTGAACCACTCTTTGCCATCACAAAAAAAGATGCCCCATTCAACTGGGACAGCAAATGCCAAGCAGCCATGGATCTCCTGAAAAGCTGCATAACTTCAGTGCCTGTCCTGAGATTCCTGGACTTTCCATGTCCTTTCTTCATTCATGCCTGGCCTTGGAGCTGTGTTAATGCAGAGAGATGATTATGGCAGAGATGTTGCTGTGGCATATGCTAGTCGTGCTCTGCACAAGTCTGAAAAACCATACTCGACTCCAGAGGAGAAGTGCCTAGCGATTATTTGGGCCATAGAAAACTTTAGGCCATATGTCGAAGGCCTCCATGTGACTATTTTCACAAACCACAGCAGCCTTTGGCTAATGTTCCGCCCTAACCCTTCTGGTAGGTTGGCCCGATGGTCCCTTTGTCTCCAGGACTTTGACTTCAGGATAGAAGTATATGGAGTATATTCAGTATATGGAACCTCTCCCTCTAATGTCTTACCCACTAGATTTTTAAAGGAGGTTTCTGGCTTTTTATCCTCAGATATTATAACAATTTTTAACAAATCTCTATCTTCAGGGATTGTACTTCTAATTTTTAAATCAGCCATTGTTCATCCCCTTCTGAAAAAATCAAATCTTGACACCACTAATCTTAGTAGTTTTAGACCCACATCCAAATTACCCTTTCTTGCCAAGTTGCGAGAGAAAGTGGTTTACTCTCAGCTTATTTTTTTTTTTATCAATGACCACTCTCTCTTCGAAAAGTTTCAGTCTGGTTTTTGCACTCAGCATAGCACAGAAACTGCACTTTTAAAAGTTTTAAACAACATTGGAATGAACTCAGATGCCAGCTGCTGTACTGTTCTGGTGCTTTTAGACCTCTCTGCAGCATTTGATAAAGTCGACCATGGAATATCAATTAAGCGACCAGGAAACTGCATAGGTGTGACTGGAACTGCTCTAGACTGATTTAAGTCTTACCTGAGCGATAGAACTTTGTCTGTTTCAATTGGAAATGTCTCCTCCAAATACTCAGATATTAACTGCGGCGTTCCTCAAGGATCTATTCTTGGCCCTTTACTGTTTTCCATTTACATGTTATCACTGGGTCAAGTCATCCACAACTCCAATATTTCCTTCCATTTTCATGCAGATGATACACAAATACATCTATCCATAAATCCATCAGACCTCACCTCAGCTACCTCACTTACAACCTGTCTTGCAGATATTAGATCCTGGATGTCCAATATTTTTTTTTAATGCTAAATAATGATAAAACTGAAGTGATGGTGTTTGGGCCCAAAGCACAGAGTAAGCAAGACCTTAGTTTCCCAGGGTTTGCAGTGCACCTATGAGGCCAGAAATCTGGGTATAATCTTTGATTCTGACCTGAATTCTTCTAAACATTTCACCAAAATCATCAAATCTATTTAACTGTATTTAATTAGAGCTTCTTTTTTTTGCTTTTGCTCACTTATTTATTCTTAAGTTTTTTCATAGTCATACCTTGTAATCAATATGTAATTGCATTGTGTATTTTGTTTTTTTATGTTTTTACGAGCACCCAGCATCAAATGGCTTGCCTTGGCTTGGCTTTAGCAGTGATGTCATCAGTTTGCTTTTGTAGTTAGTTCACTTTGGAAAGTTCTGAATGTTAGTTTGACAGGCATCTGTAGCATAATCCCACCTATTGTTGGGTCATTTGAAATGTTAAAACCACTTAATACATTTTAATGGACACTTCTGAACATATACAGCAGGGGGCAGCACAGTGACTTTCCTTCCCTGTTGGTGATATGTGTAGGTAAGTGTAATCTCCCCCTGGACAGCACAGAAAATGTGAAATGACATCTTTTAAAAGCTACCCTGTTGGAATGATTTCATAGAAATAAATATGCTGCAGATCCAAGATCAGAGTCTGCTCTCTGGAAATGGGAGTGGGCAGCTGCTTGCAATTGAGACCAAAGAGCTCAGTGCCAGGAATGTCCCCAGTGCCTCAAAAACAGAACAGAAAACACAACACAACATTAAAAGCACCAGAGCACGGGGCTGTGAGGCTTTGGCTCCCTCATCTACTTCATCACCATTTGTTTTTTCTGTTGGGGAGGGAAATGTATTTGAGGGTTGTGGAGGGGTGGTGGGGATGGGGGTTGGGGAGGGTTTGAAAGGACACTAGACTTTAAAACAGAATGAAAGTAACTGTCATGATACTGTATGGAAGAATGAAGAAACAAGCAGGAAAATATTCAAATGATTTAAAACTTGAGTTTTGTCTGGATTTATCAGCATTAAGCAGTTTGTCTAAAGAGTCCCAAAAGGAGTCACAAACTAAAATTATATGTCAAAAGTAGACAAACAATTAAGTAATAGATCTCTAGATGTCTCTTAGTCCCCATTTACCATTTAAGTTTTTATTTTCACTACTTATGCTGTTCTCTTGATGTTAGCACATTTAGTCATTTATCTGTTTCCCATTTACTCCATTGCTCCAGTGTAGCATTTTCCATTTTCCTCACACTGGGAAAAGGGGAAATTAGCTTTACTGTGTCCAACAGTATGTAACATTATTCTGGAATAGTGTTCAGCCACTACAGTTTAGATAAGATATGATTCTTCATCTTGTGATCAAGCAGTCAGTATACAATATAGTGTAACTGTGCAGCACTACCACCCACTGTTCATTTTCAATTTGATTTTATGCAGATTGTTTTTATAGACTAACTTTACAGCAGACCAAAAAGCAGTGCTTAGCTGTCCTCTCTGGTTGGAAGTTTGAAGCCTGTTTTACCTCTGACCACAGCCACGCATGGGTGTGGTCAGCAGTGTGCCCCTGTAACCTCACCCAACAGTGACAGAGTACACCTGTACACCACTGCAGCAAGGTGACATGTTAAACCACTGGAGCTAAGCAAAGATAAGACTTTCAGCAGAAGTTACTCTACATTTGCAGTTGAGAAAGAATAACACTGGAGCATGGCTGATGCTGGATTTTTTTAAAAAGGAAAAGAAAAGAAAACAAAATAGTTGTGACCAAGATATATAAGCTTGTATCAGCCAACTTATCAGTCTAGCTCTAAAAATAACTTAATTATTCACAAGTCAGCCTTGCAAGTGGTAAAATGGCTAGATTCCCTACAAGATGGCACTAGCTTCATTTTTGCTATTACAGACTCAACTTTAATTTGCTATGGCTGATATAGTTACCACAGGTGATGTTTGTCATTTCAACTAGTGAAAGCAACGGTCACACTGGCTAAAAATTTGACTGCAAACATTGTTATCTACATTGCTTTGCTGATAAAAAAAATAGGGATAAAAGGGCTGATAAGACATTAAGTGACGGAGCTGATTAAATCCACATATTTTGCCACCAGCGAACCAGATTCAAACCCTCCTCTTGAGTCAAAGTCAAACATTTTGTTCCAAGGTTTTGAGGCTCTATACATATGTCACACTACTTCCACCTTTGCTCCTGAGAGACAGGAGTCATTTTTACACATGCACAAGATTTAGGTTGTCTGTAAAACAAAAGCATATGTCATATTTAGGCAGTTGAAAAACAACTGACGCTGTTCTTTTTCTTAGGAGGACAGTCTCTTGGATTCACAACAGCTCATAGAAAACACTCCTGCTTTATAATCAATTGCCAACTTGACTCTAACAAATTGCCATTAATCTTCTGGTTATAGCATACAGTACTTGTACTGACTCCCTGGGTAAGCATGATCCTCGTCATGTCACCATGCATTTTGAGATATTACCACTTACAGTGGAGAGTATGAAAGGCCTAATCCCTGTCTTGCCTAGACTCAGTTTTCAGATGCACCACACTTTATAGAAACAGCTGGCTCTCCTCCATCCAACAGCGAGGTAGAAGAAACTGAGTTTTTGCTACTCTCCAACATCAATACTGAGGCAGTATCTTCTGTCATGATAAAAGAGCGACTAAAAGAGAAGAGCTGGAGCCTAACTACCTCTTAAGAGACTATTAGAGAGTGAGTTTCCTTCTCTTCTCTGTCTCCCTGCTACACTCAGGGAGGCTGGCTTTTATCATGCCAACACATTGAGAGCTTTTAAGTAAGCTGTAAAAATAAAATATGTCCAAAATACCTGCAGCAGGCTCCAGAAACAGCCAATGTTGATTTTTTTAAAAATAGTCAAACGTCAAAAGTATTACTGCTAATTGCTTCATCGGAGGGTGGCAGTGCCGGGGCTGATGGTCCTTCCAAGGCAGGCTGGATGTTCTGTAACAGAAGAGCAGTCAGTGCAGCACTGCCAAACTCCTCAGGAGCCTAAGGTCATAGCTGCAGTGCAGTTAGAAATCATTACAGTGCCAGCTGTCTTGTCGAGCACTTCAGGATAGCTCATGTAACATAATACAGTTTGCTTCAAAATCTCACGAACTGTACAAACTACTTCCACAGTAGAGCCTTACGAATGCAGGAAAAATTTAAACTGTTCAAGATGAAAGCAAAGTGTTTCCTTTTTCCAGAAACAGATGGGAGGTTTGGAAGTGCATTAAAAAAATACTCCATCAAAACAAGATTTCATGTTGGAACTGCAGAGTGTAGAAACAGCAGTGATGTGTTCACTGTGCTCTAAGTTCACCTATCAACTGACATCACAGATATTTCTTTCCTTTCCCAGAGTAGATTCATCACTCTGCATTACTCACAAAGGCAAATTTTAGAGTCACTGTCAATGACGCCGGAGCTACGAGGTTAAACATGCAGTTGACAGACAAATCACACAGGCCTAATCTGTTTTCTCCTCGACCTTTGTTCCCATAGTAACAGAGGCTCAGGATGTCTGCTCTGAGGGCCCCCACCTGTGGACAAGGAGGGGATATCCTCCAGTTCAACCATTAACTCCAACTGCCATCAACACATCAGCAGCTTGACAAATTGCTTCAGATATGTGCAAATAACATCAACAAGAATAATGATATATAGACAGAAGAGTGAGGACTGTGAGAAAGGTAAATGTTGGTGTAATGATGTAACAGTACTAGAAGTGATCTATTTTTGACTTTTCATAAGTCAAAAGTATCACTGATTACAATAAATACAGTCATGTGAAAAAAATAGGACACCAAATGAAATATTTACTTCTTTTTTAAGAAATATGGACATATCAATATTTGATCTTCTTTCAAGCAATATCCATAGATAAATGTGATGTAACTGATCCAAAAACAATTAAAATTTAACTTTGTTAGCATTTATTTAACAAAAAATGAACTAAGATGCCAATTCCTACTGAGGAAAAATTTAGGACACCCTATGCCCTAATGCCTGATATTGCCCCTTTGGCTAAAATAACCTTAATCAGACTTTTTCTATAACTGTCTACCAATCTGACAAAGTTTTTCCCACTCCTCCATGCAGAATTCTTTCAGCTGTGTGGTGTTTGAGGGGTTTCTTGCATGCATTGCCCGTTTCAAATCACCCCACAGCATCTCAATAGGGTTAAGATCCAGCCTTTGATTTGGCCATATTCGAGAACTCTCCATTTTTTTCTTTTGAGCCATTCCTTGGTGGATTTACTAGAATATTTTGGGTCATTGTCATGTTGCGTGATCCACATCCACTTCAGCTTCAACTTCAACTTCAACTTTTGGAATGATGGTCTCACATTTTCCTCATGCACCCTCTGATACATTAAAGAATTCACAGTTGATTCTATGATGGTAAGCTTGCCTGTTTCAGCAAAGCAACCCCAAACCATGACATTTCCAGCCCCATGCTTCACAGTTGGTATGAGGTTCTTGTGCTAAAATGCTGTCTTTGTCTAGGTGTTCTCTGGAAAACTTTAGTCTTGCCCTGATGTTTTTTTTGACAGCAAGGGTTTCCTCCTTGCACACCTCCTCAAACTTGTGCAATCTCTTTCTGATGGTAGATGCATGTACCTTGACATCAACTGTGGCAAGAGCTACCTGAAGGTCCCGTGATGACATTTTAGGATTGTTACAGACTTCCTGAAGCATCTTGTGGTATGCTTTTGGGCTGAACTTGCTAAGACAGCCTGACCTAGCCATGTTGGCAGTTGTTTTAAATGTTCTCTACATGTAAATTATTTTCCGGATAGTGGAATGGCTGATTTCTAATTGTTTGGAGATCTTTTTAAATCCCTTCCCAGACTCATACACATCTACAACCATCTACAACACAACAAACCTTTCTGGAGGCCTCAGAGGGCTCTTTTGATCTTGCCATGGTGATACCACTCACTTCAGCAATCAAAAGCGAACCAAACTAAATGTCTGAGGTTTAAATAAGACAGGCTGCAATCCTCACAGTCCACACAGTCCTCTCTAATGATGTTCTAATCATTTACACCTGATGTGGTGCACTTGATACTAATTTTAGCTGTTTAAAGTAGTAATAAATGTAGGGGTGTCCTAACTTTTTCCTCACAAGAAAATTGCATTTATATTAATTACATTTTACAAAACATTTTTTAAATACATTTCTTCAGTTGTATTTGTTTACTTATATTAATTACATCTCCCAGTATTGTTAAAATAAAGATGAAATGTCCATATGTTGAAATATGTTGAAAAAGACAAATGTTTTCATGGGGTGTCCTATCTTTTTCACATACCTGTACATACATAGGTGTTAAATCATTAAAAGAGCAGTAAATATACACCATAGGCTATTTAAACAATAATTTTATCTTTTAAACCAAGCTCTAAACCTGCACGGGTCTAGTGTGTGTGAAAACACGAGTCCGCAAACCAGTGGGTGTGCACCAACAAGCACCAGGTGGCAGTCCAGATGCAGTGTCTGTCTGTCTCTCTGTAGGGTAGTCAGTACAAAATGGTGACCATGCTCGGGAATTGTGCTACCCCCATTCAAATGAATGGGAGGACTGGCGTTTTCGCCACACTGCATGATTTGGTCTGAATACAGCCTTTCCCTGCTGTGTGTCATGCGTAAATGCACACAGCATCTCTGTCAATGGGTAGACGCCCTTTTCAATTCTGCTGCGAGGGATTGCTGTAACTGCCTTGCTAACTCAATATTGTTGTGACTAAGATATCTGCTGATAAAAATAATTTTTCCATGGATAGATTTAGCTACTAGGTCCGTTCAAGCTACCATCCAGCTTCTACAGTTATCTAGTGCAGCAGTGCAGTTAGTTTGAAGGCTTATCCAACTCCAAAACACTGAATAATGGTTTATAATAGTGCGTGACAGGGTTTTACTACCCTGGAACCCCTTTTATGAAAGGCTAAGTAAGGATAGCTAGTTCTGGCTATCTTGTTATGAATCTATAAAACATTAAACGAAAAAATACATCATACATGACTGTTTTCTGATATGCTAACACTATGGCTATGGTTATGGGTTTTCAGATTTAGGCAAAAAAAATGACTTGGTGAAGGGTTAGGGAAAGATCCTTGTCACAGATAAATTAAATAAATGTTGACTGTTGGTATGAATCAGAAAATTAGCAGCAGTCTCCACTGTGAACATCCATCCATCCATCGAGGCTCAATTTTGCGCTACTTCAGCCTTTGCTACTAACAGTACAGGGCTGTCTAAATATGTTTTGTAAGGTCATTAGTGGGATTAGATGTAAATTGTGTACCTTGACAGACTTTATCATATCTGTGGAAGTCTGTTTGGGAGGGATGTATTTCCATTTTTATGACATCTTGCTCTAGTTCCCACAGAGTGTAAATGCACTTACTTATATTAAGGTGCCTCGGCCAAAAGCATCTGTCAAATGAATATAATGCAATGCAAGACAAGTCCTCACTTCCTGCTACATGTGATAGAGCTCTTCAGAATATATCTGTTATATAAAAATGTCAGTTCAACATTAAAAGCCAGTGATACAGCAGAATACAGGACAGACTGTGTCTGTGTACTTCATTGGCTCTTAGATCCTTATCTAGCTATATCATAATGCTGTTTACACTCACTTGTATGTTTTTTCTTATGACACATGGTCATATATGATTGCACTCTGACATAGTATGTGTGTTGGAATTGTACAGTTATTTATTTTCTAAGGGGTCATAAAATGTTGCCTAATTGAAAAAATATGTCACTCCACTGCTGAGGTACCTCTGGTTCAAGACCATGATGTTTTTCTAGCTAATTATAATAAAATACCACAAATGGCTGAGGGCCACTGCTGCTAAAAGCAAAACAATTTTCAGCATCAGACATAAATGTTTTCTTTTGGTTATTAACAATGGAAATTGCTGCTTGGCAGCCTCTGTGACTGCAATCAGCTCCCCTAATTGTCGGGCATTTTATTCGCAGTTGAGCTCACAGCGAACACACGGAGGCGAGGTTGGATTCTCTTCACTAAACATGCCATTACTCAGCACAGTTTGAGCTGTGCAGACAGGGAACGCTTTTCTTAGTACACAGCTCCCGTCATTACCCAACATTAATGGGGTAAATGACACTTTGACTGATGCTTGTAATTTTGAAGGTTTTCTTTAGAGCAGAAACATTTGCTTCTGCTCTTAGAGTAGATGCTTAATGAAAGGCAGGTAACATCAATGACATCTTGTTTTCCTTTCATCTGTGTAGTTCCCACATGTATGATAGCAATAGAAGCTGTCAAACATCAACTTACTGCTGAGGATTTCAAGATGATCTATTGGTAAAGAAACTGTATTGTCTCGTGCTGGAGTGGGAGAGGTTACATTCCAAAATATGTGACAACTTCACCCACTTCCAAGTTGCTGGAGAAACAAAATAAACTTCAGCCCAGCAACTCCCTCATTTAAAACGGCTAAATTTAGTTAAGAAATCAGTTCATTCCACTGGAAGCACCATGATCAGTGGATTTGCTTGCAGGGGGTAAATCCACACAAATCCCTGATCTTTGTGTGGATTTACCCCCTGCCCCCCTTAAATTTATACCAATGACCAATATTGCGAGACAGGACTTGATGGTACAAATACTTTAATAAACTGCAATGAAACTATTGGCCAGTTAGAGACAGAGCTAATAAACTTGCTAATTCCACATTTTGTGTGTGTCTGAAATCCCAATTTACTGCTCCCTAAACTATTGAGTGTTATGTAGGAAGTAGTGAATGAGAGTGATTTTGGACACAGCGCATGATTGTTTTTTTTTTGTTTTGTTTTGCTTTTATTGACTCACAAAATACAAACAGAAAGACAAAAGATATACATTTCTGACAATAAATCAACATACAAGTGAGTCCTACCATTTCTAGACCCATCCAAACCAATTTACAAATCTAAACCTTTACCTTAACCAATGCACCTCTCAAACAATATCTGCCATTACCATTGTTACTATCCTTCAATTTTCGCTGTACTTTCGTCTTACAGCAACAAACAAAGCTTAGCACGACAAAGCTTCGTGATTCCATTCTTTCCATGTGTGTTTCTTTCCATTTGTTCCACTTTATAACCTTTTTGTTTACTGTTATATTTGAGTTCTGCCATAGCGGTTGATTTATTGAGGTTGTTGTGTTCATTCCAATGATCTTTGTACATGATTTCAAGATGTTAAATGAGGCTTCGATTGGACTTTGCATGATTTATTTTGGAAATATTTTCATAAAATATAGAGATTTCACGTCAATGTTTAAGATTTGTAACATATTTTCTTCTATGTATTTCCAATCTTTGCTCACAGAGGGATCAAATGACTCACTAACTTGCTGGCAACCAAAGGACAGATAGTAGTGAAAAAAGCTGAGTAGCTGAAGTCCACCTTTTTTGTACGAACTAGACATCCTTAGGTATGAACATGTTAGAGTGTAATTGACAGTAGGAAGAATGTTCATCTTTTCTATGTTCACTCAACCTCATGGAAATATGTGATGATTTGACCACCGATATATATTAAATAATATATATAAATTTGTGTAGGATTTATATGTTGTGTTTGATAGCTATCTGTTGTAAGTCTTAATCCTAAATATGTTGGCTCTGTTGGTTTCCATTTAATATTTGTATTTTGCACACGTGATACTGAAGTGTTTGTTTAGAGGCAGTAGCTCACATTTTCCCCAAATTACTTTGTATCCTGAAAGTGAGCCATACTGAGTGATAATCTGATCTGAATCGACATAACAAAGTGAGAACTCCACATCTGTTAGGTAGAGGATGATGTCATCAGTGATGATACAGTGATATTTTGTATAGTTTGCTTCCAATTTTTATGCCTTAAATATTCTTTTCAGATCAGATTTTCTCAGCTAATGGTTCAAATGATTAGATTAAATAAAAGTCCTGAAGCTGGACATCCTTGTTTTGTTCCTCGATATAAAATTAAAGGTTTTGAAATGACGTTGCTAGTTCTTATTGAAGCCATGGGTTTTGAGTAGATCATCATAATCCACTGCATAAAACTGTTACCAAACCCATATTTCTGCAGGGTACTGAACATAAATGGCCATTCAATTTGATCAAAGGCTTTTTTAGCATCTAAAGTACACAGTGCTGCCGGATGAGGGAGCTTTTTTGCATACTGAATAATATTGAATAATTTCCTTGAGTTATCAGATGAATTTCCATTTTTCATGAAACCAGGTCAGTCTGTATCAGCTTTCTGATTACTTGAATTAATCTTGCTGCAAGAATTTTGGCAAGGATTTTATTATCTAAATTTGCTAATGATATTGGACGATAGTTATTACAGATTAAAGGGTCTTTATCTTTTATATGAATTAAAATAATGCGGGAATAATTAAACATCCTCACAAAACTCTTGGTTGAACTCTTCATTATAATCATCAGGTGTTCTTAGAAAATTAGTTAATAATTTATTTATTTCAAATATAGTTATTGGCTGTTCAAATGCATTATTTTCTTCCTCTGATAAGCAGGGGAGATTAATATTATTTAAGAATTCTTGTGTTGAATCAGGGTCATCATCACTGTTAGACTTGTTGAGATTTCCGTAAAAGTCAGTAAAGATTTTATTTATTTGATCTGGATCAGTGGTAGTTATTTGGCAATCTAATACCATGTATAGTATTTTTAGTCATCTCTTCTTATGTCTTGAAGCAACTTTCCTGCCTTCTCCCCACATTCATAATAATTTAATTTTGCTCTCTTTAATTTATATATTTCAATTTTGTTCCTCATAATATCATCATATTTCATTCAGGCCATATTTCATCCTTATATTCATTTGACAGTAAACTTTGCAACAGCTTGATTTCTGTGAACAATCTGTTTTCTTCTTATCAGTGGAATGTCAAGGATGGAGTTTTTGTTAATGTCCATAAATGTATGAATGTATTCACTTATTTGCTTTTTAATTTCAGCACATGATTGTGACTGAGTAGAAATGGCATGTTCGCAGCCATTTAGTGTGTTAGCAGTAAGCTTGTCAGCTTGAGTAGTTTACCAACGAATGCTACGAGTAGTCATTACGTCATCAAATGTCTGGCACCACCCATTACGTGAGGATGAACTTTGCTGTGCCGCTTTCTGGTGTGATCAGGCCATTTAAGGATCAAAACTTCCATAACACTTATAAATAAAGAACAACTTTATTACGAAACAATTGGAGTATGATGAGTATGAATGACAACTAATCATATAGTACATACATACATATCCATATCAGTCAGTGCTATAGGATGACTTTGGTATATGGTGGTTTTAGGCAGGCTGTGTGTGATATCATGTTGCGGAAGTGCCATGGGGAGATAGCAGCTGGTTTAGAGGAGGTCTTCCTATAATGTATGTTCGACATACTACATGAACACACTGTACACAATGCTAGTGTATAAAAACTCATTGCAGGTACCTAAAAATAATCATAAAAACACGTGATTAAGGATCATTATAAAAGCTCATTAATTAAGGCATGGTATGGCTAATTCATTTCTATGCGTATAAGAAACAAAGATGCAATGTGATGCTCCATTTCACCGAAATGTCTTACAAATCAATCAGTTTCATCATTACTTTTAATAAAACACCTCCACCCCAGACTGAGATGTTCAACCTACCGTATGTAGATCGGTATATATATTTACCACATGGGCACGGTATCATAGAAATGACATTTTTGTTTTGCATATAATGAAATTCTTACCCATCAGTAGGGTTATTAAATGCTGTATGTTTATTAGTCATGTTACCTGCATGGCTCTCAGATGGCAATGTCAGTCTGTCGGTCCTCCACTTTGGTTTAGTCTGAATTATGTCAACAGCTACTGGATGGATTTACAAAAAATTATGGATGCACTTTTTGACTCCACCTTGTTTTCTGCACATACAAGTCAGTCCTCTTTATAATTTTCTTTTCTTTCAGTTTGGTCTCAGCATTTCTTTTTTACTTTCCTTGTAGTCTTCTTCACACTACAAGTTTTACTGGAGGATGATGACATGCAGAGAGCGAGTGGTGGTCAGCCCACATGTTCCTTTGAGTTTTGTTTGAACCGTCAGCGCTTGCTCATAATTGTTTTCTGCCGAGCGAAATGATTGATGACTGATTGAGTAGCTTCTCTCTCTCCATCTGTGCGAGTGTGTGTGTGTTTGGAGAGGGGGCAGCAGAGCCTGGGACGTTGCTAAGTGAAGAAATTGTTAAGAAAACAGTAATTTGGCAAGTGTGACCTCACATGTGCAACTAAACAACGTAATGTTTTGGGAAGGCTAATTTCTCCATTTTGATGGTCTCTGCCAAGAATGTTGCTTTTCAAATGGTTAACATTTCTTGGCCGTTGCATACGAGAGCTGAATTAACAATATGTGAAATTTTAAATAAATATCCCACATGTAGCCAATCTTGCTTGTCAGCGCCCCTCAAAGCTGTAATGCTCCCCAGAGTCTAATGTTTGTCTTAACCCAAAGCTTTTCAGCCCACAGTTGCCCTGGCCAAGAGGTCATCATAAGACCATTAATACCTGCAGAGGCGCCCACCTCCTGCTCCCAGTGAGCAAACACAACAACTGCCTCTCCCAGTTTTATCAGATCAGTTAGGCTTATCTTAAGATGTACCGTGAGTCTCATGTCTTTGACATCGCTTGTCTTTAAAAGAAAAATTATTAGGGAGCACAAATTCTGTACCACTACCTCCTAGAGGCTTAGAATTTTTAACAGACTGCCTGCATTACAAACAGGTGTGGGGTTGAAAAAGTGGGCATTTAAGAGGCAGGGAGGGTCTAATAAAACAGACTAGTGAGTTGCATTATGAAAAATGTATGATCCAGTGTTTTAATTTTACATACCAGGGTGAAAAAGTCAGAATAACTCACCCTCTGCTGCTTTCTGTTTTCAATCTGTCTCTTGTGAGTCCCTCAGCTTTATGGAATTGTGATACTAAATTACTGAAGTACTCTTTTAAGTTCCTTATAATCCAAGATTGCTCCAAATCTTTAAAGAGATATGCTTTAGTTTACGCTTCCATAGAGTTGGGGGACTCACAGAGACATATTACAGTTTGAACACTGGGTTTCACAGATTTGTCAATACTGGGTTCACTTTGTCAAAACTTTTCACACAGTTATTTTTACCACCATGCAGTTTGGCACAGCAGCTCATCTCACAACCAAATGATGGAACCATCCATCAAATGTTGCAATCAAACCAGCAGGGGCTGAGGATGGGTCAAGTTTTAGTAGCCTATGGTCTTACTTTTCCCATAATGCAACCAATAGCATCAATAAGATGATGCAACCCTCCTCTCCTAGAAATTACAATTATATATGACTAAATTGTTTTCCCAAGTCTGTTGTACATGTTGGCAAATGTCATTGCTTCCTAGATTATGGACACAGGCGACGTTTTTTTAAATTAATTAAGCACTACATTTATATCTTGCACTGAAATCAGGCACAAGAAAAGTGCTATATGAATAAATTTAAACTTAAGTCAATTTTTATTTGTATAGTCCAATATCACAAATCACAAATTTGCCTCAGGGGGCTTTATAATTTATACAGCAATATAAACCCCATAAGCGCTTTGGTTAAGGTGAAGTGAAAGACTGTGGTTTTGTTTAAATGTCAATAAACATGTTGAGCTTCAAATCACTACAGATTTTTTTCTATATCAAACAGAGGCCATTATCTTTGTCTAACCATAACCAAGTGCTGCCTGTGCCTAAATGTAACCATAAAAAGTATGACAATGCTTTAGTTTATATTCGCGGATATTGTAAAGCCAGATCAGATATATTGGTGGGAAAAAAGAACTACATTGTCTCTGAACATGTCACTAATAGGTTCAGTATCAACAACATTATCTTGAGAGAAAAATGTCATCCAGCCAGCATTACATTTCTGGCAAAAATGTATGCTGTTGCAATTATGTCATATGAACTTGATTCCTAGGAGGCAGGGTTGCCCTAATGAAACCATTATATTCAGTTTTCACAGGCTCAGTGGTTCTCCTCATGACTAGCAAGCTCATTTGAATTTGTAAAAACAGCAGAGTGCCCCTTTAACTAATTTCAACTCTGATCATTGACTGATTTAACATTCAGAAATGGTTGTATTTTATGAGCTGGATGAAGTAACAACTTATTATGTTTCCAACATAAAAGATGATTTGTTTTTAAACCTACCATTTCTGAAAGATTAAATTCAAATTGAGTTTCACTAACCTTTGTTCAGTTTTCAACCATATAAATTGTACATATTTTCACACTATATGTCATACCATTGTCTTTTATGTAATATTTCATGTAATGTCAACTAAGTATTATATGAAACATAGGCCTGCTGTATTGCTGTAAATAAACCTTTCACAGCATCAGAAACCATGAACCACATTAGCTGTCATCTGCAGATAGTCTGTGTATTCAGTGTCCTATTAGTCAATTTGGGAGTGGCAACAGCTTCTAATCCTGTTGGTGCAGCTCATTTTTTCTATATCTTTGAGCTGTACTTTGTATTCTTTTCTACTTGTGTTGCAGATTGGGGGAAAGATCTTTAGATGACTGTTCGAGGTGATCAGTCTCCCAGAGACCTTTGACCCGTACAGTCTGGGTAAATAAATTCAGTAGTCTACTAAAGGCTTCAGAGTGTAATGTTGCAATTCTGATAGCCAACAGAGGCTTTAACCTGAAGCTAACTAGACTCAAAGTTTCTGCTCCTGCTCCTAACTTGTTAAAAATTTCATTGTTTACATTACATTCATAAATGCATGGAATTTGGCCGCACGTTAACCTAAAATGATTTTATCATATAACCAACGTTTCTGACCACACTTGGTTTCACTTCAATATAAGTGTCAAATACAGCCTCATATATATATACATTGCATTGCATGGATCTTGTACTAATTCATCATCAGTGACATTATCAACAAGTTACCAGGGTACACGTGAGTTCATTACAATCACTGAACACTAATGAAGAGTAAAAGAGTAAGATGAAAAGTTCACAACACATCAACATTTTGTTATATATATGTTATTTGACATCAAGAGACACACCATAAAGACTATACCTTTTGAAGAATGTAAAAAACAGGACAATATAAAAGTGTGTATTGTTAGGGGCCCAAACTGTACAATTGAATAACATAGAGACATAAGATGTAATACAAACAAGAATTTATTTTAACAATAAGGGGAAAAAAGAAAAGTCTATAAAATCAATATACACATATTTACGGCACAATTAAATAGGCCTTTCTAAGTACATAGCATTGTTATATATATCATATCATCATCTGCTCTAGGTTCAACTTTCATTTATTCTCAAGGCATAATAAAACCAGTCCACTCGACCTCTCTTGTTCCACTGCACCTCTCAAAAACTTTGAGCGGAATGAGTGCTCGGCAGAAACCTAGCAGAGAGGTGATGCGTACCTCACTGAAGGAAGAAGTTCCACAGTGAATGTAGAATGTAAGTACACAACTCAACAAAATATATAGCTTAGGTCTTGTTGTTTTTAGACATTTTAATGTGAAATAGTTACATATTATAGCACCTGACTGCTGTACTGAGACACCATTAAGTTGTGATTAAATGTATTTAAATACTCTTTTTGGTACTTAATGTGGACATTGGACATTAGAGAGATGGCATAATTCCTGAACACTGAAGTCCACAGAGCATAGTGTTAGTTCAGGCAAAGCACTGAAGTCATGTTTGTGTTAGCTGATTGGCATCAGCTATTTTATTCATGTTTCACGTAGCTCATCAACTGTGTGGTTACCCGTTGACTAGTGACGTCCATCATAATTATTCAGGTGTACAGTGTGGCTGTTGTATTCTGACACTTATCACTATTGGTCCTCTGATCCACTCACTACAACACTGTTTGCTGCCATAGCTCACTCCACAACCCCAGCCTCCTCCTCATGTCTTTGGTATTGTTGATTTGAACTAAGATCCTATGTTAATGTATGTGCTCATTAATGGGGGGTTAAGGGTCTCTCAGCAGAATCCTTGTTGATGCTCTGATTCTTTGAGAGCTCCAATAAACAGTAGAGCCTTTTTCTTCAAAGGTAACTATATAATCATTTGATAGAAATACTAACGGTTATGGTTTTATTCCTAATTGTCTCTGACTGAACTTATGTTACTGTAATACAGCCCATATTGAATCATTTGGAAAATATAATTCTATAACCAATTATTTTAAAATAATCATCTACTTGCCCCAGTTACATGTTAACATGTAAGTGAATTCAGTGCACAAATAGAATATCTGCTCTATCATGGAAATTTTCTCTCATATATTCAACATTAATCTTGGAAAACTGATCAGGCCTACCACCATGGACTGTGCACCTGGTTCATAGGAAAACACACACACATAGCTGAAATATGAGGTTCCCATGAGAGTTTGTTAGGTTTGTAGGCTGGTGCAGTTAGTCCTGATTAGGTTCTAGCTCATGTAATATAAGTAATGTAAAATCACTGTCTATGCTCTGCTGGCTGCCTATGCAGGATAGAACATAAACATGACCACATGCTGAATCGATGCTCCCTCAGTGGTTTAATCAGCAGTGTTTTGACAGGTCATCATACACTGACTAAAATTCATATATCATTCAACTATGTGTGTTCGATACTGCTGATGTAGCTCTCCTGTATCTGTCTGCCTCCAACAGTCAAACAACAGACTTTTACAGTAATATGACTGTGTGAATGTATGTCGTCATTAACTTTTAAAAGCAATACTTTGCAAGTTAAGAAAATTATGGTCCTCAGGCAGTCCTGGTAGCCAAGGAGTCGTCTGTAAAATACAAATCAGTGCCACTTCCTGAAGAGGGAACCACCAGATCAACATGCGTCAGAACAGGCCAACAATGAAGCTGAGAAAAAGACTCCACAAGTGTTTACCTGGTGAAAGAACAGACTACCAAGGTTGTAGCTATTCAAAAGCTCACTGCTGACATCAGTTGCTACATTACACAGATCCCATTACTGATTAACATGTGACAAATGCTGCAGGACTCTGGAACTTTCCTTAGGAATGATAATTAATGATGTGTTTTTATCTTGTTTACATATTAAACATACAGTTTTCATTCATGTTGAACAAAAATGTTCCCCTTTGAAGGCTGACAATAATGTATTGATGATGTAGAGCTACATACAGTGCACACATTGCAGTCAACAGGCTGTTGCTTGAGTTGGCCTTATCACATTAACAGCTGTGGAAAAGTACAGTGTAGTGACCAATACTGCTGTTACTACTACTTATGTGGAGGACATGCACTGCCCGGGCTACATTTTAATGTCAGAACACAGATGAACTGGTATTTCAAATCAACAGGCGTGTTGGATACAGACATATTTAAAACTGTTCATACAGTGCCATGAAAAATCATACATCAATTTAAACTTCTCTCTCTGTTAATAAGTACCTGAGATGGTTTTGCCAGAGCATAGTGCCGTTACACACAGACACCAGGCTGCTCGATATTCTGCAGGTTTGTGGGAGGCATCTGATAAGCAGGTCTCATCAATCCTGTGCATCACTGCCTGTTTCTTACCTTTATTTTCAGCAAAAGTGGCATTTCATTCTGTAAATGTATTACAATATAAACACTGTTGTGTCAACTTAGTTACAATATGATGTGATCATATACAATGTGAGATACAGTAGAATTAAAACTAAAATAGTGTTGAATTGAACAAAAACATTTTTTATTATTTATTTCTCTCACCACCGCACTCAATCTGCCTCTGGCTGCAGATTTGTGGTTCTGTGTGTTCATGTAACAACACACTGCACCTAGACAACAATACAATTTACTGAAGAATCAACCCATTTGTTGAGCTAATGTCATCATGCTTCACTTTTATTGGCTCAGCTTTTTCAGAGCTCTGCAACCAGCGATGTGAGTGGCTGGGAGTGTATTTAATAATCACCATACCTGTATATGAAACAAAATACCAGGTGAGCTTGGAGACGCCCACACTGTCTGTGCACTCAAGACCCACCACTTGTTGTTGCACTTTGTGATCAAAATGGGGCCCTGTGTATCTGACATCTCTAATGCTCTGATGAATGTCTTTGTGACATTTTAAATCAAGAAGAAGATAAGTGCTGTTGTTTTGACTTTTTAATAACCCAACAGCACAAAAGTTTTTAGTAATGGCTTGTAACTGATCTATTAGTATGGCTTATTAAAGTTTTATCCAGTTAGGGTAAAGAAATGATCTGCAGTAAATCTGTAATAAATAGGCCTATGTGAAAATATGAAAAGTCATATTCAATAGATATTGTCATTTTGTGATCATTTTATACAAATACAGAGCTGGCACTCACAGTAAGTTTCTCAGTGAGATGAATCACTGAGTCTTTCTGTCATGGTCATCATCATTGCTTCATTGACTCTTTGGCTTCCCTGCTCATTGAGTAACAAAACCTTTCAGCCATGTAACCAAATATCATCTGCTCAAATCATCATCAGAATATGCCGTTTAACAGACTACCCTAAATATTCTAATTCAAATGGTCATCAAAGACAAACACCAGTGTTGCTTTTTGCTTGTAAGACTGCCGTCTGGTATTGGTAATGTAAAGTATATGTCAATCTCTGACATGCTCATCGGCAGCAATGGTGATGACTTTGGCAGGTTAAAAATTCAAAGAATTTCCGAGAATTTTTGTTTCATTGTCATTCCTCAGTATTCCACAGTAGTCTCAGAACAGTGAGGGAACTCAAAGGCCAAATGTGATCTCAGCAATAAGGCAAAGTCATCACACCATGAGGTTTGTCTTTTGCATGATTCTTTACTTTTAGCGATGGAAAATGCACTTTCCCTGTTTTGATGGTTGATTGCATGCATGTAGGAACCCCACTGATTGCCCCCTCTCACTTCTGTGGCCTGAAGTCTCATGAGAACCTTTCATGTGTGCATGAAATATCATTCATGTTACCACCGTGACATGTTGATTCCAGTGGACCTAAGGCATTCCAGTGGATGCCTTAGGTCATCTTCTTTCATATGATATCAGTATCTTTACTCTAGCTTTAAAACTGAGCCTCTACAAGCCTCTGAAAGACAGTAATGCATTAATCGTGCTATTTTTTTTTAAGTGCGTTTAACATTTCAAATTAATTCAAAAATTAACACATTAATTTTGACAGCACTACTTCCAATATAAGCACAATTTTGTTCATGGCATTAGAACTGGAATGGAGGTGACACTCAGATGATGGAAATATGAGTGCTGTAGCCAGGTTGCTGCAAATATTACTGTAGTTTGTTGCCAAACTGTACTAAAACCTGGGACATAATAGGTTATTTGTTACATGTTGTTTTCAGGTACTTCATTGTGATTCACCCTGAGAGGGGAACAGAAGCCAGTCGGGTAAAGTGCTGCCTAAGAAGACAGGCAAGCTCACAGAGAATGCTTGTCACCACTGTTCTGAAGAACTTGACGTCACTCCTTAAAGGTAAGTTAGGTGTCCTTGTTCAAAATGTTTCTCTCTTCCATTCAAGTGTTTCATTTCTCTTTCTCTCACTCTGTGCTCGACTTTCATTCTTGTTTCTGTCTCACTCAGTGAGCTGTGAGCCTGGAAACCTGGAAGCCAACGGTCTGCCAATTATAACAGAGGACATTTGAAGGCATTACAAATTGTGTATTCTGCAATCTGTTTATTTCAAACAATCAATCAATCAATTTTTATTTATATAGCACCATATCACAACAAAAGTCATCTCAAGGCACTTTTCACATAGAGCAGGTCGAGACCATACTCTTTAATTTACAGAGACCCAACAATGCCCCCATGAGCAAGCACTTGGCGACAGCGGTAAGGAAAAACTCCCCTTTAACGGGTAGAAACCTCAAGCAGAACCTGGCTCTTGGTGGGCGGCCATCTGCTTTGACCGGTTAGGTTGAGAGAGAGAAAGCCTTTATATTTGAAACAGTAGTTTGTAAAGCAGCTGTTGTTTAGACTCATTACTAAGTTTTGCTGGCAGCTCAGGATCTTATAATTAACAGATTTACATTGACCCCCTTTGAAAGGGCATGTCTGCAATTTATAGTTGTTGTTTATTGATATGAATAAAAAGATTACTTTTCAGTTGTTTACTGTAACATTTACAGTAGGAAACTGTTCATGTAGATTATAATAGCAACACTGTAAAAATACTATTACTGCAGGCCTAGCTACAGTATCAAACTGTAAACCTCAGTCATTCTACAGCAGGATACTGTAATACATTTTACAGCACTTAACTGATAAAGTAAATTACAATAGTGACACTGTAAAGAAATGGTACTACAGCTGCCAGTAGTTTACTGTGATTTTACAGGGAAATTTGTTACAGTGCAGAGATTCTAAAATGACAATCAAAGGAATATTTATAAACATAATATTTATTAATTATTTTTGTGTGCCTCTGGGGAGCATGGATATGTCAATTTAATGGACATGGACTAATCTCAAACACAGACACAGTACAAACACACAGTCATCTCCAAAATCACAAAACACCATTTTGTATGTACAAATTTGCTTCTTTCAATAACTTACCAATAACTTAAAGGTCCAGTGTGTAGTATTTAGCATCTTACCAAGTCTGTTCCTTTAGCATCTAAAGGAACAGACTTGGTAAAAATTGAATAGATTACGTATAAGTATATCTTAATTAGTGTCTAATCAGCTGAAAATAATAATTGTTGTGTTTTCGTTACCTTAGAAATAAGCCCTTTATACCTACACGGGAGCGGGTCCCCCTCTACGGTGGCGGCCATGTTGCATTGCCATGTTTCTACAGTAGCACAGAATGGACAAACCTAACACTGGCTCCAATGAGGGCCTTACGTGTTTTAGATTCAGTGGGCAACTACCGGAAATGCACCGGTTTTAAAACGAAGAAGAGGAACGGACCAAACATTTTGTGTAGTAAGAAGTTTTTGAAACCAAAATCTGATAAATGGAGGATCATACTTATTTAGAAAATCACAGGAGCGTGAATTGTCATCGTCATAGAAACGAAAAGACGAAGAAGCTAAACGAAAGTTTCCATTTACTGCTGGACAGGTAAGAGTGTAATGTATATTTATTTTGCCCCGCTGGTAATGATTCAAAACCTAGATGATGTACAATGTTTATTAGCAGTACATTAGTTTCCCTGAAAAGAAACGCCGCCACGTAACGTTAAATATTAGCACACTTTAGCCTCAGTTTGTGCCTCTCACAGAGCTGGTGGTCTGATAAGAGACAACAACGTCGTGCTAGTAACCCAACGATTTATTCATTTTCTGCAGCAGTAAGACAACACATTGATTGATAACTAAGATATTTAGCGCTGGTGATGTGCTAAAGACAGTAAGTCAGAGTAATGAGTTACTGTGAAAGATAAACTGAGGAGAAGTCTGCTCATCACTGAGTTAATACATCCTGTGAATTTATATTTATATTTTTCACAGTGCTCCATGGTTTCATTGTTTGCTCCTAATTTGTCATTTAGGAGCACATGTACACATTGGGGGGCAAAGTTAGCTTATAGTCCAACACAAGTAACGTTTTCCCCGTTTCAATGTTGAAAAACATGTAATTGCTACCAGAGTTTTAATTTTACATTTATCAGTCAGAAGTAGAATTTTTGTGTTATTTATTTTGGTATGTTCATCCAGGCCAGCCAAGGCTCCCAGCATCTTAGGACGTAACATAATGTATTACAAGGGTTTGTGACTGTGTCATGTAGCACTTATTTTCTTGATGTTGCTGTTTTTTCTCCAGCTATGAGAGAGGTCCTGTAGCATTGATGCATGGTATTGCCTTTATCTTCATCCTAAAGTGACTGTGTAATATTTCACCATGTGCCATTGATGGCTGGGAGTACGTAGGTTTTCATTACAACCAAAGACAACAAAAGTTGATTTCACTGATTAGCTACTTGTCTCTGACTGAAAGTGTGTTAATCAATTAAATAATCTGATCTAGTCTGTTGTTGGGATGAAAATCTGCATGGAATAAGGTTGAACAGTTTCTGATGAGCACATTAGATAGATAGATAGATAGATAGATAGATAGATAGATGATTTATAATAGTAAGTTCGTTCATTTGTGCTGTTTTATTTTTCTCAGGCACTATAGGTTGGCATTATTCACCATGTCTGTGACATTCACACCTGCCATATCAGAAGTATTGCAGACCAAGTCAGGAGAGGTCTAGGTAAGTGATCCACATTTGTTTGCCTATGTAGCATATTAACTTACCCTGTAAGTCCTACTCTTGGTTAAATAGCACTATTTTCACATGTACAACTGTATAAAATGTATGAAATAGTAAATTATCTCTATGTGTAATGGTACTGTCTTCTACAGAAGCAGTTTTCCATGCAGCTGCTGCTCTACACACTGCTTCTGGAGCAGATGAGGAACAGCAGTGCCAGTGAATCATGGGTGCTGTTCCTGCCATGAGAGCATCTTCATCCAGAGCAGTAAGTTGAATACCTTTGGTGTGGTTTTGGTCTGACCCTTGTCAGCTATTATATGTGCAGCACTTTGACTGCTGGAAGGTGATCGGATAAGTTTAATAACACTGCTTTTAGTGTTCAAACAGACTAATGATTTGATAGATTATTCTGTCTTTATCAGAATCAACTCTGAAGAACACAGAATAAGCTGTCAAAATGTTTGTTTGAACAGTAAAAGCTGCATGTTTATGTTATCCTTTTATTGTCCAGATTGAAAAGGATGTCCAAAAATGTTTTTGTTAAATAAAAGATATTTTTATTACAAATGTCATTATTCTTTGTGTTGTTTTTTATACTTTTATTTTGTGGTTCAAACTAGTGAATTACAGTTAACATAACCTGACGTGGCAATGAAAATTAATCCATAACATGTACTACAATGCCCTGTTCTGAGGATCAGTGGTATTCAAACTTCACTACTATTTTATGTTGCTTTATAAATATAAATAAATATAAATTTATTATATATATTATATATATATATATATATAAATGTAAAAAAAGAGTGTGTATGTGCGTGTGTATATACATCAGTCAAAAGTTTGGATATTACATAAAATATTACATAACACATATGTAATTACATAGTAAGCGAAAACAGCTTCACCTGGAATGTTTTTTGTGTTGTGTTTTTTGTGCTAAGCAAAAAGAAATGACAGTCCATCATTACTTTAAAACATGAAGGTCAGTCAATCCAGAAAATTTCAAGAACTCAGAAAGTTTCTTGCAGTCACAGAAACCATCAAACGTGATGAAACTGGATCTCATGAGGACCGCCCCACGAAAGGAAGACCAAGGGCCCTATCTTATGCCCGGCGCAAAGCAGCGCAAAGCAGTGCAAAGCGGCGCCAAGTGTGACACAAGTTACTTACTTTGTTAGTTTAAGACCGACGCAGTTGTCATTTTCACATCCAGCGCCCATGTTGTTTAAATAGCAAATGCACTTGCGCCCATCAGAGCGCCCATGGGTGTGTTGGTGTTAAAATGAGGTGTGGTCAGGCACATTGTTGGCGCATTGCTATCTTGAGGCAGCAGAGAGCGATTGCACTATTGACCAACAAAAACCTGGTCTGAAGTAAATGGCGCAGTGTGTCACTGTTATTTTAAGGGCGCATTATCATACACGGTTGCACAACGCGCATACACTCTGCTTGTTGCACACACACAGGACGTGCAGTAGTGCACAAACATGCAAAGGATTACAAATAGAAGGATTACAATGTGAAAGATTATTATTATGTACGTCAACATATTCTAAATAATACATGTCATAATGCTTAGTCATAATATTTATCAGAATTAACTAATCGGATAAAATTGTCTAATTATTTGACCAAATCGTGGCAATACATGTAGGTATTTAAACAGATGGACAACAACGGATCAAACACGGATTGACTTTCCTGCAGCGTCAATACATGATGACATGAGGAACACATGAGGAAATAAATGAGGTGAAAACAATGATTTAACTAATGAAGGAAATAAATCTGCACAGCTTCTAGCTGCTGCCAGCACCAGGATCAGAACCTTGGAGAGCTGATCAAGTCCTGATAACTGTGTTGATGATTCCTTACATGATTAAAATTAATCATTTAATTTTTGAACAATATTTAAGAAATATTCTTTAACATTTCTGAGAGTACAGTGATCAGGTTTCCATACTTTCAGCAATTAAACCCCTGCTGATTTGACCTGTCACTCCATGACTGAACAAAATGATTTTAAAGAAACCAAAACCGTAATTAAAAAAATAAACCTTTTCAAAAATCAAACGAAAATACATTTGCAACAAATTAATGAACAAGGTCTTAAACTTGTGGTCTGGGGCTACGGGAGGGTCCAGGAGCAGCAGGGGCCAGTGTGCTCGTTATGGATGGTGCGCTTTCACTTTGTGCATGAGCAGATCCGTTTCCTTTGCAGAGAAGCACTCCTTCTTTCTTCTTGGCAAATGTGCCATCATAATATCAATCTGCCACGGTGCAAGCGCACCTGGCTCTTAAAGGGAATAGGAGATGATACTCTGATTTTGCATGTTACACCCAAAACACACCCATGATTAATTAGGAGACTATGGACAACCCCTTTGAACCATGCGCCTGGCGCATCGACCATTTTTCTGCCGTTAAAATAGCAAAAAGTGGATTTGGACACATCCTAAATGCACTTGCGCCATGTGCTTCAGACTGTGCACTTTAGATCGTTAAAACAGGGCCCCAAGGAGAAGTTCATTAGAGTTGCCAGCCTCAGAAATCCCCAATTAATGGCACCTCAGAGTAGAGCTCACATCAATGCTTCCCAGATTTCCAGTTGCAGGCAAATCTCAACATTAGCTATTCAGAGGAGATTGCATGAATCAGGCCTTCATGGTCAAATTGCTGCAAAGAAACAACTACTGAGGAAGACCAATAAGAAGAAGAGAAACACAAGGAACGGACATGTGTGGTTCCCTCTGTGACGTATGGAGGAGGAGGTGTGATGGTGTGTGGGGACTTTGCTGGAGACACTGTTGGCAATTTATTCAGAATTCAACACACTCTTAACCAGCATGGCTGTCACAATATTCTGCAGAGACACCCCATCCCATCTGGTTTGCACTTAGTGGCAACACCAGTTGCTTTTCAATGACCCCCCGCCCCCCGGCTATGTGAGGGCTATTTGACCAAGAAGGAGAGTAATGGACTGCCTGAGCCCAACCTAAGCCCTGTTGGGCCTCATGCCATAAGGTCACACAAAGAAAGGCCTGCATGATAAAGGTGCCAGGACTCCGGACTTTCAGAGACTGGACTCCATTTCCAGTGATGCTTTGCAAATTTCACACCTTGACAGGAAACAGTCAACATACAGTCTCTCATTGGCAGAGACCCTCCTGCACAGCGGAGCATCATGATGACACAGCTATGACATCACCGCCCCTTTAAAATGGGAAGACACCCAGAAAAATACGCACTCCATGTTGAACTGACCTGGGGGGAACTTCTATCCCTCTGTGAGTCAGCTTGACTAAAGGAGGTACCCCACACACGTGTTTTCCGCCACTGGAAGTCTTTCCCCTCACCGGACGAGACGAGATTTTGCCCGTGTTCACCCGAACACCATGCCTGGATCTGAGAGAGACCGCTGCTGCAACCAGCGCTCTCATAGCAGAAGAAAGGAATGGATTTCTTTCAGGAAGAAGCGGAACTTCTCTGCCCTGCTCTTCTTCAACTGAGTCGACTCTGCTGTTTTGTCCGCCACGCCGCTGAGGACCAGTGTGCCGTTAAACCTTTGCCGACAGCACAAGGACAGCACCGTCAGCACCCGAGCCGAGGAACGAGCCAGAATGAAAGACGGATTTCACACACCCTGCTTTTACACCCTGCTCGCTTTCTGAAGCGACCAAGTAAGAGGGCTGGGCAGAGGCAGTTTTATCATGTGTTAGTTTCAGCATCAGTGCTTTTGTTTAGCATTTAGCTTTTAGCTTTATTGCTATTGTTTGTTGTGTGGATTGACGGACCGCTGGGTCCATCTGCTCTGCTTTACTCTGAGGAGTATTTTAAGTGTGTAGTTGTGTTCACCTAGCTAGACTGTTTTGTGTTTGTCCCGCTCGGGACTACTGCTGTGTTTGTGCCATCGTGAGTGAGAAAGTAAGTTGATTTGTCGATCAGAAACTAGACAACATGCGTTACAGACTGCTGTCTGTATGCATGCTCTCTGTGGACAAAGGAACCACTTCTCTCCCACTCATGGTCGCTTTCTCTCCCCCTTCTTCTCTCCCTCTTTCGACTAACCCACACACATGTGCGCACTGACATCTTTTTACACATCTGATGGTCAGATAACGTTAGATACAACGCTGCTCTGTCTTTCCTTATCCGCCATCAGACACTTGTGCTTTTCACGGAATTGTGTGAGCGCAAGACGCCGACCACCAGGCGGTGCCATCTTGCAATTGTCTAACCAAGACACCGCCGTATTTCCGCCATTTGGTTCTCACGTGACGTGACTTTCTTCCATAGTCACGTCCGCGTCCCAGACCCACGACATAATCACGTCAGGTCACGTCGCCATCTTGAGACACACACACACACACACACACACACACACACATGCATTCACCTGCATGTGTTCACCTTGTACATAACTTTGTTGTGTTTTGCTTTGGTAGAATTAGATTTTAGAACAGTGGTTTATTGATCGGAGCATTTGTTAACTTTGTTAATCTTGCTAAGTTTAATAAACACTGTTATATCTTTAAAGAGAAGTCCTTTTGTCATTATTGTGTTTAACATATTGTGAAAAGTGGCTGATTGAAGGAGTCAGAGCTCGAAATCCTTCTTTGTTCACCCATGAATGTTACTATCTTTAGATATTAATATTCTAGATGAACTCTTTTATGAGACTACCTTGTTTGATTATTGGTCCCGGTTTCCAGGTGGTGCCCCATAATTGTTCATATTAATAATTCTATTAATTTTCATAATTTAATAATTATCTCTGATAATTATTAATTATTGTTAATAATCAACTGTGCTCCTCACAGATCCCACAGTTGGTGCCTGAATTATTGATTGATATTAATAGTCTTTTGATTTCATAATTCATAATTATCTATGAAATGATTCCATGTGTGTTATTTTATTATTTTGATGTCTTCAGTATTGTTCTACAATGTAGAAAATAATAGAAATAAAGAAAAACCATTGAATGAGAAGGTGTCTCCAAATTTTTTAACTGGTACTGTATACATACATTTTTACAAAGCAAACTTCTGACTTGCTGCTTAACCACTCCAAAGGAGCACACACACACACACACACATACACAGCAAGGAACATTTAAATGAATTCAGCACTGAAAAACTACACCCATATCAAAGATGAATTCCCTGTTCTTGTGATTACCAGCAAGAGTAAAGATGCTCTCTGTGTTGCTGAAGCAGACAACCCCATACCATCCCGTTGTCTGTGTATCTTCATTGTTGTCTCCCCTTTCAACACAAGGGGCAATGGTCAAACACAGTGGGGGCTTATGTGTTCATAAACTTTGTTCCTGAGAAATCATGTTTTTATTATGTCCGTGTAGTTTGGAAGATGTGTCTAAATAATACAATACCCATGAGCCTCAGTCACTGTTGTTATGGAGAGGTGGCCAGTTGGAATAATTAAGTAAATTGACTTACAGAAATAAATAGTCTTAAATCTGAGGTTCAAAGTTCATTCTTGACCTTGAAAACAGCATCACAAGGTCCATATACTGTAGTAGATGTTCTGGAGCTTTAATCATGTCACACAATCTTCATCAACAGATTAAGTTTGTAAAGTAGTAGATCAAGTCTCCTTTTTTTTCTGAACTGTTCCCATCATGTAACATGACCGAAAGCTGCAGAACAGCTACTAAATGGAGCTTGTCATGTTTTCTCAACTGCTGTATCCAAGGTCTAGAATGAACTTTCAATTTAAAGCCAACATGAATGAGAAGTCCTCAAAGTGCACAAAAAGGAGGAAATTTGAACATCTGCAATTTCATGACAGCTGAGTAAACTCCATGTGCTGATAAAGCAACTACTACTGCAGCTTCTGTGTCAACTAAAAATGACATCTATGGGACTTTAGAAATCAGAGCTCTATATTGTTTATTGTTGCCTTGGCAACAACTATTCTTCCCACTAAATTCAGACCACATTTGTTGTTGTGTACAAAATACTACGCCACAGATGCTTAGTTATCTAATTCATAAGTAACTCAGCTCTAAACTGAATGTTTTATCAAGTTTCTATGAAGTGTAATCTTTAGCTTCAGCTCACTATTAGTGGCACACACAACAGAATTTTAAGCTCTGTGATTGGATGTTGGTCATAATTTGTTTCTCTCCTTAAAGGAAAAGTATACTTAATTACAACTTGATTTTAATTTCAAAGCTCTGGTGACCATTCTATCAGTTATGATAACATTGTACTAACAAAAGTAACTGCTGAGATCTGAGAACAGTTTAGCCACCACTTTATTTGAAGGTAAAACTGAAGGTGAACACAACCATGATATTGCTAATAATCTGTCATAATACAGGAAAACTGTGTGTACACATCTACAGTAAGGACAGTAGGTCAACATTGAGGCAGGAGGGCATGATGGGTGTTTAAAAGGGACAGTTTTTGTCATACTTTCACAGGTGGCATTTATACTCTCCTCTAAATAAATTTGACCAGCCTGTGGGTTTGTTTTTATTAATGTTGCATTCCAAAATATCCGCAGTTCCCTTGATAGAAGTACAGTGTTATCATAATTAACAGAACAGATGGCTGTATGAAAATAAGTTTTAATAAATTGTATTTTTCTATCAGGTTTTTATATACACAAGAATGTACTTTTCACTTTTTACCAAAGAAAAATGTCCTCACCACCATCACATGAACCCTTTCTATACACAGCCACACACCACTTGGCTGGTTATTGGTTTGTGTTACAGATTTTCAAATAGGAAATAACATTACCAGCTGCTGTTCTGGAAACATTACATTTTTCTAAAATACACACCAAAACCAGCAGATCTTCTCCTAAATTCCCATTGTATCAAAATTATAACAACTGCATCATCCATGTGGAAAAAGTGGGCCTGTTTTGGATGTGTTTCTATGTAGGAGTGATGCAGTGAGTCCCTCTGGCTAAAAACATGTTTTACATATGCTCTTCACACTCAACTCATCCAATAAATCTGGCCAGCAATAGTAGACATCTGGAAAATCTGGCACCTTGTCTGTCCATGAAAAGCTGTGTGTAAAGCTCCATCTTTAACTGCCCACAGTACAAGACAGGTGGTCTTTATTGTTCATGTCATCTTCCTTTCTTTGGTTAGATTTCCCATTTCTTCACCTGTGAGTCTGTTTCATGGGCATTTTCAGCCAAAACCTGGACCATGCTGTCACTCCTATACCTTATTATTATCAGCCTGCAGTTGAAACAGTGTGTGCAACACACTGTAGGTGACTGAAATGATCTCCTGTGGGATAAAACTAGACCAGATTAATGTTTGTGTCATGTTTTTTGAATTTATTTATTTTTCTTTTCTGTATCAAGAAAAGAGGAGTCTCCCTGATGTGTGAGGACACACGCTGATGAAGCTACAATCATGAGGTCAAAGAACGCACCAACAACAGTTTTCACTGGAACTACCAAAGAAATAGTCCCTATGACAACAGTTCAGAGTGAGTTCTGTTCATTATCAAGAGTAACTGGGGCACTATTCGGGAAAACTATACTGCTGCTGAATTTTTCAAATAACTGAATTCTATTCTCTTCCATTGTACGGGCATGGAGGCAAAAATCTCAGAGACTGATTTCTAAAAACCCAGACAAATAAAACCAAAATGTGTTTTCATTGTAATTTAGGTGAACTGACCCTTTAACAAAGGCCACAGACTACATTTTGTATAAATTTAATAAATTCTCATAGACATTCATTCTGGTTTGCACATATAGAACAGTACTGAAAATGTGTATGTTTGTCAAATAACAACAAAGTTGCTGCATTGTCTATTTGACTTGTTCAGAATGAAGTATAAGTTATTGTGCAATTAAAACAAAATTTGGTGATTTCAAATGTTTCAGGTAAACTAAATAATTATGTTAGGGCATTTACAGAAAATATAACTAGACAGTTAACTAAATAAATAAAATATAAAGATGACAATTTTAATTTTGGTGTCTGGTCAAATGTTTCCAGGGGAGGGTGTTAAATTCATACTGCAATTCCTACTTGCAAATTCTACTAAAATTCCTGCAGGTAAGTAAGAGCTATTGTGCACACAGAAATAAAGAAGTGGGAAATGAATGACTGTAGTGCACCAGTAAAGAGGAAATGACAGAACAAGGTTGGATTTATCAGGCAAAGTTAGCAACCCCTGGAGCCCCAGAATTCCAGGGTGAATTCCATGGGCCCTACAAGTTCCAAGCTTACTGTATGTCATGCTGGTTTTATGCTGGTTTCTGCTTATTTAATTTAGAGTTGATTTGGGAATGTAGACCACTGAAGCATTATGTCAGTCACATGATAATGGTCTTTAGGTGGGTCCTGCTTTATTACCTGATCTTGGGGCCTTGTGTTTAGGGATGTGCAGAGAGCCCAGTATTTGTATTTGTAGCTGTATTTGTTGAGGCAGCAAAATTATTTGTACTTGTATTTGCATTTGCGTTCAAATAAAAGTGGAGAGATGCTTAAAAATCCTATTTTTGTTTTTATTGCACTTTTAATTTTAGAAAATTAAAGTGTTACAATAAGTGTTCATGAATTAACTACCTTACGAAGTCCCCACACCAGGTCTCGAACTTGAGTCTCCCAGATCATAGACGACTGTGCTGACTACTGACCTAAAACTTTACTCATCGCCTCATTGCAGACAGACCTCTGCCTATTTATACACCCTTAACACAGAGACGCATACCATGTATAGGGAAGGTGTAGGGAAGAACTTCAAAGTTAATTATTGCTTTGCACTTTTCATTTATTGCCTGTTTTTTACAACCTAACTTTGTGGAAAGGAGAAGGGGAACAACAGATTATGGAGAATCCCTTGGGAGCACTTCGCGTGTGTCAGTAGCTCAGCTTTATCTCTGGGAAACACCCCCAACTCTGGGAGTAATGTCCAAATTAGGAAATGTGCATCATGTAGCAGGTGGATGTGACTCCTCTCATTGAGACCTGCTGATAGACATAACAGCGGAGCAGAGGAGAGGACAGAGACATTTTTAAAATATTTGTATGAAACAAATATTTGTCAAAAAAAAACACTATTTGTGCTTTGCCGAATAACATTTATATTCAGGCACACCCTTACCTGTATTGTGTTCCTGTTCCAAAACCAAGTCTCAGGGCCTTTGGTTTTTTTGTTTGTTTGTTTGTTTTTTTGTTTTGGGTTTTTATTTTTGTCTTTTGGTTCTTATATATTGCATATTCTTAAATTAATTTGTGTTCGATCAAAATACCGCACAGCAATCCTGAGGCCAGGTTCAAGTACAAAAAATTGTACACATTGCACAGAGAGTGGTATGAACAAGGGGGGAAATAGGCCCCATCTCATCTTTACTAGGTTTATCCGGCCATGTTTACAATCAGTGTTACTCTTTTGTTGATTTTTGTTCAGGCTGAGTAAGGTGGAGGAAGGATCTGTATGCTGTATGTGCTCTGTAACTGAGTGAAAAACATCCCTGTTGAAATTTGAGAAGTAACAGTTACATACATATATATATATATATATATATATATGCATGTAATATATATTAAAAATTAATGAAAAAAAATAGTAGGCAAGTTAAGTGTGTTTAGGGCCCCAAAAAGACCTGTGCTGGCCCTTACTTTCTTTCCCATGATTAAATGTGGTAAATATGTGTAGACTTTGATATGTCCCCTTACTGAATAAAAGCAGTATCTTCAATTTCTGAATTGTTAAAAATGGAGTGAGAGAGAGCAAAAGAGAAAGAGGGCAGACTCAGAGACAGCTTTTAATGGCCTCACTGACAAGGCTCACAATGCAGAGGGAATAGCTTTGATAAAGAGCAGAAGTAGCCTTGATCCAGCAAGGCTACTTACAGAGAGCTTTTTGAGGAACTGGACATGCTTAATATACATTATCTCTCTCATTTATCATCACAGAGCTAGTGAAATGACAAGAGCGCACCCCCAAACCTTCCCAGAAGGAGAAGAGATGTCTCACAGGAAGATGGAGAAATTCTTTTATTGAAGCAAGCACCCAAAAAACTGCCTGCATCTCGTTGCAGCCGTCTAATTACGACAGCTTGTCAGGAACCCAAATGTAAACATGCAGAGTGTATTATAAAATCACTTAGTCTTCATTTGGGATGCTTTTAGAGGTAAACAGGCAGATGTGCATAGCAACAAGTGGCTTTAATAACACTGGATTGAGTCTTTGTGTTTGCTGGGATCACAGACTGAACATTTACACAGTGAGAGATTTTCATCTCCTGCATGACTTCAGTGGGACCTGCCAACACAACAGCCAATCTCTATCAGAGCATGGCTCTGGAACACTGAGGCTTGTGGCTTGTTGTTCTGTTCTTTATAAGTATATTGGCAGTCAATGTTTGAACATGAACATAAAAGGAGGCGTTTTGCGTAAGAATTATAATGTTTCTTCTTCATGTGCACATGGAGGCAATACACAATAAAGCTGAAAGATTAATAATGATACATACAAAAATACTGTCCAGTTAGTTATTTTCATGGCCTTTTGTCCCTTTTTAAAGAAGGCCTCAGGATGGCAATGTCAGAAATGGTCCTTACCAGAAAAAATACAGCATTGGTTATTTGGTCAACCCAGCATGCATTTCACATCAACTAGGATAGGACGATATGAGCCAGACTTACAACTGTTTTCACTCTACAGATGTTGTTACGACATCCAAAAAATGGAGACTTTTCAGGCAAGAAATTAATCATTTTGAGGTTGATTTATCAAGATTATTTGCTCCAATGTTTGAGATCTTTGAGATTTTTAAAATGGGTTGAGAAGCCAACAGAAAACTCTAATTTTACTTTTAACATTATCAAACAAAGAGAAATGTCCTCCCCTTGTTCTCGTAACGTCTTTGTACTCAGGCAATCACAGCTGAGTGCCCCTCTTTACTCTCATTACCAGAAGGGGGAGACAAAGGTCCTGCACTCCAGCTTTAAGGTAAAACAGATGATAAAGCAGTGTATGCTTTAGTGTATACACTGATTACATAACATAACCATGGCGTAAGCCCAGATTCACAGAATATATGTATAGCTGCCGCTCTTACACAGTGTGTTTTGACTGTAACATTTTGGTCACCTAAAAAAGTCTTGTTCAGCACTTGGTTGTACTAAAAGACCCTCTAAGGAGTCGGCTTTTCAGTTTTCAGTTCAGTTCAGTTTTAAGCTTGTTTTTCACCAGCGAAAATTAGCATTAGCATTATCACATTTAACCATAGACTGTAAATGCACTGTGCTAACCAAGCTAGCAGCTAACAATATGGTCAGCTCCACCCTCTCATCCAAATATGGTCACTTCTGGCTCCAAAAATCAAAGATGGCGACGGTCAAATCCAGGTAGAATCTATTTTGCTTGTTGTGGCTTCTTATTGTTATTTCGCACTTTAATATGATGCTGTCAGTGCACAAATGAATATGTACTTCCACTTACACGGAGGATGTCAGTTGAGTAGGCAGTCTTTCAGTGTGGCCCCGGACACATTTGCGTACACATTGCTAAAAGAATGTGGCCATATGCAGCCCAGACCTCCTCCGAATGTGGTCTGAGCGATAGGATCTCAATGCATCTTGGGTGCATTCACACCTGCACTTCGAGCTGTCCACTTGTGATCGGATCACCCAAGACGCATTTTAATGCAAAGTGTGAACAGGGCTTTTGATACCACAGCAATGTGTACATATGAACCTTCATCAAATGTTTCATTTGAAAGAGTTTTAGAGGCCTGAAGATGTGAAGATTAAAAGAAATATATATAGAGTGAAAGATTTTGTTTTTTAAAAAAAGTGTAAAATAAAATAACCTTTTTCTTTCTTATGCCTCAAATTATCCTGTGACCCTTCAGATGGATCTTGAAACCCATCTGGGGGTCCAGACTAGCGGGCTGGGAATCACTAAAAGAACTGAATCAAAAGCAACCCTTGGTTGTGGAATGAGAATCTGACTAATGTTCAAATCTTGCTCTATGAGATGAAGATGTTGCTGTGGCTGGCATACAGAAAACAGAAACTCAGAGTAACAACTAGCCAGGGGACAGATGTGTAAACACACGGATGGGAACGTAATGGAAAAATGCACCCTGATGAGCTGCCTGCTGGCAAGCAGCCAAAAAAAGTGATTGCATATTTTATAACAAGCTCTGTGTTTGAGAAAGGCTTGTGTCTGTGCTCTGACAGGGTGAGGAAATGTTAAAAATCTGAAAATGGCTCTTTATTACAAATTATCTTTAAATCAAAGAGGGTTTACAGTACATCTGTGGCAATCTGGTCAAGAAGGTAAATCTGCATAATAGATTCTACTTTGTACAGTAAGTACATTGTATGTATTACAATGTACTTACTACAAAGTAATACAATGTATTAAAAAAATTCTATATCAATCATGTAAATGCTCCAATGACAGATATCAGTATTGTGTTGCAGGCATATTTCATTATTTCTCCACACTTTTAGTGTTTTAGGCAGGTAGTATAAAACACTAAACTGACTAGAAACATCCAAACACCAAAATGTGCAACATTTTAGCATGGTTTGACATTAAGTCAGTATGGATGTCCATCTGTCCAACACTTTGGTTGTAGAGTGGGATATCGTAACATCCATTCTACCACACAGACTTGCTTGACATGCTGTGGATACCCAAAAGATGATTTGTAAAATTTTTGTTGACGCTCTGACCTTTTATCTAGTGCCACAATCAGGACAATGGACAAACTGCTATGCTACTTCATTGAGGAAATTTGTGGTCCCCTGTAGTCAGACAGAAGATATCTTATAAACAGATTATAATGGCCATCCAGTCATCTAATGTGCTGATCATGGAGCATTTAAGAATAAGAACAAATTCAAAGATGGTAAGTGCAAAATTTGACTATGTTCGATATTTAGTCCAACAGTTTAGTACTCTGTGGTGTAATGCACACTGTTACATCTAGCCCTGTGACAGTCTGATGACCTGTCCAGGTGTATCCACCTGTTGCCCACTATGAGCTGGGTTGAGCTTAACCCCCCCTTCAACCCTGCACAGGATAAGCAGGTATAGATGATAGATGGATGGATGATACTTTGGCTGTGTATCACTTGTAAAACATGTCAAACTTAATCAAACCATAAAGCAGTTATTGTCAATTTGTCCAGCTGATTGGGTCTTTTTCTTCTTTTAATACCATACAGAAGTTTCTTGTTATAACATACCAACTTATCAAAGTTTGTTTGAATGAGATACATTGATTTTGTGATATAACAATCTAAAATATGTTGTTATACCAAGATTTCTTTTTTGTAAACACTAGATAATTTGGTATCTAGTAATAAGTATGTCAAAATCACATGAAAATATCTTGTTATAATGTATGTATGTATGTATGTATGTTATAAATCTCATTTCTAAAAATCTCTTCTTTTTTGTCATTGTAGCAGTACAGAACAGTGACATTATATTACATAATTTTGGATGGTAAACTGACAGCTGACTGAGAGCAGAGCAGGGGCAGAGCAGTAGCGATGTGGAACATCACCTCTCTTGTGGGGAAGGAACCAGTTCTGGGACCAGATGTACAAACAATGTATACACACAAAAAACATGCATAAGCCATTTTCCACACATTAACTGGTATTTGAAAAGAAGAATGTACTGCAAGAATGTGAGCACCTGCATATGCACAGCTTTATAAATCTGATGAAAAGAATGTATGTGTACATTATTGGCTTTGTACAAACACGGTTTTAGTCATGAATCTACACAGAGTTTTATGTATCTGAACCTTGGTGTGTTAGGTCAAGGTGGTGCGGCACTAACTTTGGTGGTGTCAGTTGGGTGTTGGAATTGTCATGAGCCCCTGATACTGTAGATCCTTGGGGTTAGGTTTATATGCTTACTTGCTGGTGCACTGATGCAAATTCTGCACATCAAGCTCTGTGGCACTTAGCTGGCTTTGAAGCCTAAGCAGTGGATGCAGCCACAAATAGAGGACTATGCGATCTTTTTTGTCTTGGCAGCACCCAAAGGCTATGAAAACAGTCCTGCATGACCACAGCCACCACACACAGTAATGGAACCATCAGCCAAACAGCACGGTCAGCCATATAAATTCTAATCATGATGTAAAATCATTAGTCATGCTCATCGGTCATTTGATTCTGTTTTGTCTATGTGCTGTTCTTGATTTCAAATGGTGACTCACAGGCCAATTGGGCATATTGGACACTGCTAGTTATTGTATTGTTGTGTCAACGTGGCCTCCATATTGGAATAACTCAGAATGCATACAAATATATTAAAGGAGAAGGTCTATCCAATTTTCCAGACATTTATGTGTAATATATAATACTTTATTGATCAAAAATGATGGTTTTCATACTATGGTGAAAGAAGAGAAAGGTGTTTTTTTCTGTTGTTCTGGTAACTCACAAAAAGTGCTATTTAGCCAACCAAATCAATCATTTCATTAATCATTATGCAGATAGTCAGCACATATTGGCAAAGAGTAAACTATGGGAAAATTCATGGGAAAATCACTCAGCCTTTATGGGTCACAGTCAGACATCTGTTGTCTGCAAAGCTAGTGTTGCAAAATATCCCACTGCAGCCATTCATTAGAAAATGAGAATGTAACATAAATATGAAAGACAAAAGATTCTTTTGAAAGATATTTGCCAACTTCAAGTACATATTTATGCAGTAACACTCATGACGCCATTCAATTCAGTTTATTTAATATGAAATGCTTTTCAGGGAGTTCTGGGTATACATACAAACAATAAAACAGTAAAACATATTAAACAAAAAGCTTGTAGACTATTCTTGTGTAGACCTGTATCTTATACCAGATAGTGGCATCATAATACTGGAGGCAGCTTATGAACATTTTTGGATTGCCAGATGTGGATCCCACCTCCTCAAAGCCTTTGGTAGAACCCACCTAAACAGTTTGTGGGGATTAGCTTTGTCTCTGAATCTGTAATGCTTTGTAAAAATGTTAAAGTCAAGTTCATGGGGACTGTCAATAAACAGCAGTTTTTAATTCCTGCCACAAATTCTGGATATGGATTAATATTGTGACTCTGATTTGACCATTGCAGGTAAATATATCTTCCAAGGTGCAGTTCTGTCAGATCAGCTACAGACGGGTGACAAATTAAAGGATAAACCGGTACAGGCCTGAATGCTTGACCCCTACAGTGAGGGGATCTGATGGCTCTGTTATGCTGTGGGGGGCATTTTGCTGGCATGGTTTGGGTCCACTTGTCCCCCAAGAGGGAAGAGTCACTGCAAATCAATACAAAGTTGTTCTGAGTGATCACCTTTGTCCTATGATGAAACATTTCTATCCTGATGGGAGTGGTCTCTTCCAGGATGACCAAATTCACAGGGCATGAGGGATCACTGAATGGTTTAATGAGTATGAAAATGATGTGAATCATATGCTATGGCCTTCACAGTCACCAGATCTCAACCCAGTCGAACACCTATGGGAGATTTTGGACTGACGTGTTAGACAGCGCTATCAACCAGGTTGATCCATCCAGGTTAATATGGTGAAGTTGTTTGTAATAAAGCAGCCCTTATGAATGAATCCTGAGCTCCATCAGAGCTGTCAGGACATTTTTATTTTTAAGATCAGCCTACCACCCCATACCCACTCAATCCCCCCAATGTCTGACTAAAGATTTCTCCATTGATATCATTCAATATAAATTCAATATCATTCACTGCCTTGTGGATTTGGTCCATAGAGTCATTTCCTGTATCTGTGTCACATGGGTTTTGTCACTGCCCCATCCTTTTAGGAGACTAGCGACAGGTCCTGAGTCTGTTCACTCCAAGTGAATGTGAAGTGAACTTGAACACAGATCATTACTGTTTCTTTCGCCCCATAGTCGCCAAAGTAAATATCGGACCCATTTTTCAAGTCATATATCTTCTGAAGATTTCAACACTAAAATGACATTTTGGGGGGACAGGATGGGGGACAATTATTTCAGGACTTAGCACACCTACAGAGCGCACCTTTCAACACCATGGACAATGCCTCAGCAGATGAAAAATTATATTTTGTCTCCCAGTTTCCACCCAGGTATTTGTCAGTGTGCACAAGGGCAGGCTGCCGGCTAAATGATCAACTGTGACACATTCTCTGCCAGCTTTTTTTTTTTGAACAGAACAAGGTACAAATATCTTTGTTTCCTATGAATAACTTGATAGACTATAACATTAAAAAAAAAAAAAACTTTAAGTTACATCTTCACCAGGGTTGCCAACTTTGGATACCTGGCTGTAGTGAGATTTTGATGCCATGGGCTTAATCACGCGTACGTGCACGCGCACACACACTTAATCACGTGCTCATACTTGGGTTTATCAGGTCTTAAAACAGTATGCAGTTTACATATGTGGTGGGAGTGGGAGCACCACAATAGTAGACATACACTAACCCAATAAAGGGCAAACAGGTTTGTTCACTAATGAAAGTCAAAGATGTGTTGTTTCCAATATCAAAACTACAACACTAAATCTACACGACCACACTCACACACAAACACACACACATGTGCACACTCGCTCAGCCAAATATATACATCCGTGTTCTTCACTATTTTTTTCATGTGTGTCACACTGGCAGGACAATTGCAGGCCCGTAATAATCCCGTCCAATCATTTCATTCGGCCCAAATGAAAATAAGCTCCCAGAAGTGAAAAGCACTGATGGATTTCTATGCATCGCTGCGGCTCCAGGTCAGACACTGAGCCGTCTCTGTGCCTTGGTGCTGCTCTTCACTCTGGGACTTGGTTCAGAGCTGCGTGTCCAACTCTCTGATGGACTGGTGACTGAGGAGGTTTTGGAGGCGGACAATGAAAGACATGATATCCTTCGAATTCAAGCAAGGAGATGGGACACTCAGAGGTGGTTCTGTTTACTGTTTACTATTTACTAAAGATTGTTGTGCCTTGAGAGGAAGTTGTGTGTGTGTATATGTGTGTGAGTGCAGTATTAAGCTGTTAAACTGTTGTGTGAACTGGCAGGGTTTTTTTGTTTTTTGTTCCTTTTCCAGAACATTGCATACCCCAGCTTTAATACAGGGATGAGCACAGGCATACATTTCCTTGTCTTTCTTGACATCATTAAACAAGTTGCAGAAAAAGGGAAAATGGACATGGATGCCTGCTAAAAACAAATGCTTGACGATTTTTGTTTTAGATGGACAACGTTACCTTTTCAGTGAGGCTTTGTAAAATACATAACTATGTATTGTGATGGCCTAAAAGTGATTCATTTATATATATTTTAAGCTACTATTATTGGCTGTGTCTGTTACAGCAGATAATTTGATATGTTGGTGATATTACTGATGTCCTCTCTAGAAAATACTTTTGAGAAAATTCCATGCTTGTGGTCCTCCGTGAAGTTGTAATGAGATCTTGGCCCTACTGTGCCTGTATCTGTGCTAGACTGCAACCTCCTGTGTCCCTGTGTGCTGGACTATGACCCAGCACCCACTGTCTGCTTCTCATAATTTCTGATTTCAGTGATACTTACGTATATTGTCTACAAAGACAATCCACAACATGAGTTTGCTGGACTAGTGAATATGATTCAGTTTGGTTTAACAAAGATAAGATTACAGAAAAAGAAAGAAAAAGATGAGTGAGAACCAGCTGACCATTCCATAGCCTATCATCCTGTCTAGACAGCACCTTGATATCAGCCCCTGGAGAATACATTTTCATTTCCAACATAACACTTTCCTGCATGCCACCATAAAATACTTACCAAATGTGTATTTCAATTTCAATTTCAGTTTTGTTTCGAACATGTTAAAAGGAAAAAACAAAATAAAATATAATATAATTATAATAATAATCATAATATAATATAATCCACTGGATAATCCTGTGGATCCACTGCTGACAATAGCCCCCAACAATATACTGTTTCCTCCTGTTTGAGTAACCAAAAACTACCCAGATGTTATGGGGAATTACTTAGCTTTTTTTTAATGCAACTACACTCATTACCTGTTTTTAAAGATTAATATCTTCTAGGAACCAATAGACTCAGGGCTGAGTGCCACAAACCAGGATTTTTGGACAATTAGAAAAATAAATATCACCAACCTTCTCCTTAAAGTTGAGCTTAGTTTGGTTGAAGAGTGAGCATTATTAGACATCTGCATGGCTGACATATAACCATTGCTTTAACAGAATTCAAAAGATTATGCTTTAACATATTCAACAGGGTCTCCTGGAAGCATTTCTTAGCATAAGCTGTTCAAAAACAGTTCAAAAGTGAAATACAAGTACAAGTACAAGTACAAATGAGATGCCACTTTTTTCTGTCTACTTTATTCTACTTTATTTTACAGGAAAGGTACTTTATATAATTACATAACATTAAAAGAGTTGTGGTTATGTGGTAAATTAGTTGCAATGTTGTTGTGAGAGCACTAGAAAGGTTGGCCATAAAAGTGTCTATAAGCAAATCTTGTCCTACAAAGTACTACTGTACATACATCAGCAGGGCTTTTATAATTATGAATTAGTGTTTTAGAAGAGCAGCTCTGTATAAAAAGTGTCAATATTACAACAGTGTCACTATTCCAAAGTGTTGCTTTTGAAGTGAGATGAAAGCGGTCATCTATTGTCTGCGCTTGTTCAGTAAACATCTATTCAGAGATGTTGACTTTCTGCCACTGAAACTCAAACAAGTAAAATGTGAGTGTTGCTTGCTCTTCCACGCCCCGCTGACGCCTTCCCATTATGACCGCCAGTAACTCAACTGGGAATAAGATTTTCAAAGAGCGACACTGAAAGGGGATTTCTCAAGCAGGGTTACAGAGGCCAACACATCAATGAGTGAGGGTGTGTGTTGGGCTCCTCAGAAACCATACATCACTGATACTGACAGCAGGTAGAATGGGTTTTCAGATGCTTTGGGAGTCATTCACTCTGTTCTTGAATTCTGCAGTCTATGTTTGTCCCCTCTTTGCCCCATCCACTTCTGACTTTCTTCTGAGCAGACATGACAGCACAACAAACACAGCCGGAGGATACTGCCCATAGCATTACCACCTAGTCTGTCATGATGGAAAACTGAAGAAGCAATTACTTGTTTCACAAATAATATCAATTATAATAGAAGTCATTTTAACTAACTGGTGGGGTTGAAATAATGGAAATTCCTGATGTCAGAAGGCTGGAAATTAAACTGCGGTAAAAAGCAAGGCAGCTGGCACCCACAAAACCTTGCTGAGCAGAACCACTTTCTAGGGTTTCATGGGAAGAACTCTACATTGCCTTGTTTCAGTGAGGTCATTAAGGTGGCCTTAGGGGTGAATATTACTTTTCTTTGTCCACGAACAGACAAACATATTTCAGGGTTAGAGAGGGTGTAATTATTGAGGGTAACCTTGGGGATAAAATATGAAATAGAGTTACAAAAGGCAGAGTCAGACATGAATAACCCTTGGTCCAATGGTAACTTGATGGAAATAAGCCACAGCTGACTCTAAAATGTCATCTACTTTATGCCACCAGTAACATAACTTCTAATAGTGGCTTCTGCTTTGCATTGGTCACCAACCGGAAGTTTTGTGTGGGGATGGATTACAAGTTAGTACTTTTTGTGACCACAATTCAATATCATAACATTAGGAGGGTGACTGCTACAAAGTAAACTGACATTATTTAGTGGAAGAATAGATGATAGTGAATTACCCAAACCACCTCTTAATGTAGCTTAACTGGATTTATGTTTGTCATCATGTTACCACTAATAGGGGAGGGACGGGACAAATGTTTTTTGTATTTCCCTCTATGCACAGAGATGCATTTATTTAGAGTAACCATATTTTTTATTGTGAACAACATACACAGGTCCTCCACCAATACCAACCGTTTTTTTGTTTTGTTTTGTTTTGTTTTTCTTTTTGGATAAATGAGTCAGATGCAGTCAGGGCGGAAATTGACAGTGCACATTGCTACTTTTGCCCCTTGGGATGAAAGTAATACAGGCACAGGACGAAAGTAATGGTAGGATAAATTGACCACAAAGCAAGTACTCAGTATTTCTATCATATAACGCTTATTAATGTTTCAGTTAGTCCCACAAGCAAATGACCATGTTACTCTCAAATCTATTTATCATGATTAATCATGAACAATTGTATGAAATTGGTCCAATGCATCAAACTCACCTTAGTGCATAATCACCATTTTCTCTTGTGAATAACAATGGGTTAGAATTTAAGATGTTTAAACTGACACAAATCCTTACCCATCACATGCACTCCATCTTCAAATTGTGTGTGTTCCTCTCCTTCTCATTAACAGCAAAGTCATGGGCATAGGCCCTTTCCAAAAGACAATTTGATTTGTCATAGAGGGGTAAACAGATGTAACCATATAGAATAATCATTCTTTAATGGTTACACCTGTGTTTACCCATTCATGACAAGTCAAAAATGTCTGCAGTGATAAGGGCCTGTTATCCTATCAATGTCAGTTGTAGCCTAGGCTATAGGCCTAGACACAAAGATAATCAATTAAATAGTTAGGCTTTATTCAAGTGAGGTTATTCCAGAGAACTTTTTTACCATTAACCTATTAATGTCAGTTTTACTGACACAAATGTAATCAATTAATCCATAGTAAAAGCACAAAAATCAAGGAAAATGACCAAATCAACAAAAGCTGAGCAAGTTAGCAAAATCGGGCACTTTAGTTGCCCTACCACTGCAGTAAATACAGTAGCCTAAAGACGCTTTATCAGCTTTGATTAGGCTGCCATAATTACTGTAGTAAAAGTGCAACTGAATTTAAAAAGGTGAATGGCTTCCCTGCAGTCAAGACGCATCACTTATGAAATGCTCTTGGTGGGATAGGACACCGTGGAAAGAATGACCATGTAGGGCTCTATATGTGAAAACAAGAACCTTAAATTAAATCTTAAACTTGATGGGAAGCCAATGTAAAGCTGATAAGATGGGTGTGATGTGAGTCTTCCTGCTGTACCTGGTCAACAGCCTTGCAAGACACCATTTGTAGACGGTCCAGGGACAACTTGCTGAAGCCGGTGAAAAGGGAATTACAGTAGTCCAGCCGGGATGATAAAAAAGCATGAGTAATCATCTCTAGCTCAGGTTGTGATACAACAGATCTGATTTTGGTATTGTTTTTTGGTATTGTTTGGTATTGTTATTGGTATTGTTTTTATTCACTCTTGCAGTTGTGGCAGATACAGATGCTGTCTCCCTCTGTGCATGTGACCACTCTTCACGGAACACGTACTGTGACGTGGTACCCCGCAGCACTTCTCAAGCCTGTAACCCTACCAATCCACCAGGTATTGCAGCCTATGACCACAGTGGCGCACATCCAGCAGCCACCAGACCATGCAGGCAGGATTGTTGTTGATCATCACAAATTTTCACAAATGAAACCCTCCTTGGCGCACTAGATGTCCTACCAACATCTCTGTTTTTAAAGGTTTTTAGCTTTATTGGCCCCTGCATAGTCAATATTATACGCCGCTCTCTGTCCCCAGTTACTTTAAGCAGGCTATTGTTCAACCTCTGTTGAAGAAACCAAACCTGGACCCCTCCCTGCCAGAGAACTACAGGCTCATTTCAAAACTCCCTTTCTTTTCCAAAATTTTAGAAGAGGCTGTTGAAAAGCAACTTGTTCAAATACTGGAATTACACAGGGTGTTTGATAAATATGGTTTCTGTTAACTGTACTCCACTGAAACAGCTCTCCATAAGATCTCAAATGATATTTTAATGGCTGCAGATGCCAAAGATTGTTCAGTTTTGATTTTGGACCTTAGCGCAGCATTCAACACTGTGGACCACCACATTTTAATCCACAGACTGAATCACTGGGTGGGCATTTCTGGGACTGCACTGGAGTGGTTCTCCTCCTACATTACAGATAGGTCTTGTCAGTCAGTCTCTGTAGGTGTATTTGTATCAGACACTGCAGCTTTGCAGATCCCTGGTGTCCCCCAGGGATCTGTCTTGGGACCCATTTTATTCTCCATATACATGCCACCACTAGGACAGATTATCAGTAGTTTTAGCAACATCCCCTACCATTTGTACACTGATGACATCCAGTTGTATTTTTTATTTAAACCTGATGAGCTTCATAAACTCTCTGTACTGAACAACTGTTTAAATGCAATTAGCAACTGGATGGCAAATCATTTTCTGCAGTTAAATGCAGATAAAACTGAATTCTTGATTTTTGGTCCTGAAAATCTTCACTCATCGATCAGACAGAACCTTGGTGCCTTATTCTTAATCTTCTCGGTCCTGTCTACGTAATCTTGGTATGACTTTTGACCAATCCATGAGTTTTGATGCTCACATTAAGACACCGGCTTGATCATATTTCTTTCACCTAAGAAACATAGCCAAACTTAGGTCTGTTGTGTCAAGAAATGAAATGGTGATACTAATACATACTAATACAGTTTTTGTCTCATCACGTTTGGACTACTATAATTCTCTTTTTACCTGCCTTAATAAATCTTCCTTCATCGCTTACATACAGTCCAAAATGCTGCTGCTAGGCTCTTGACATGATCCAACAGATGGTCACATGTTATACTTATTTCAACCTCACTGCACTGCCTTCCTGTTAATTTTAGAATTTGGTGCTCACTTATAGAGCCCTACATGGCCAGGCTCCACAGTATATTATGAACCTTCTACACCTTCACACCTTAAGCCAAGCTCTCATATATTGAGAAAGGACTGTACCTACCCTGGTATCCGAGGTATCCAGCTCCATGATGAATTGATGGGCTGGATTTAGTTGAATGAGGACCGGAGCTGAGATAAAATGACACTTTAGCTTGTTGAAAGCTGTCTCAGCTTCCAGAGTCCACCGGAAAGGAATGGAGGTGGAGGTGAGGGCTTTGAGCAGGGCATCAATACAGCTGTAGTTGTGGATGAACCTTCCGTAGAAGTTTGCAAACCCCAGGAGGCACTACAGCCATTTTAATTTGGTTGGTGCTGGCCACTCTGACACATAAGAAATCTTGATGGGGTCCATTTGCATCTGACCCTGTGCAATAATGTACCCTAGGAAGGACACTAAGGGGACATGAAATACACACTTCTCTGCTTTAGCATATAACTTATTTTCAAGGAGGCGTTGGAGTACTAGGCACACATGTTGCTCATGCTCAGCGAAGGACTGGGAGAAGATCCATCCAGGTAGACAAAGATAAAGCAGTTGATCATGTCTCGGAGGACGTCATTGATCAGAGCCTGGAGCACAGGCTCATTTGGTTAATCCAAATGCGGATGAGGTAGTATGCGTTGCGCAGGTCCAGTTTTGGAAAGACAGTGGCTCCATGGAGGGAGGCAAAACCAGAGCTGATGAGAGGCAGAGGGTACTTGTTTTTAATGGTGAGGTTTTTCAAACCCCAAAAGTCAATGCAAGGTCTCAAAGTTCCATCTTTTTTCCCCACAAACAAAAAAACAGCACCCACAGGAGAAGTTGAAGGTCAAATAATACCTGCAGATAGGGAGTCCTGTATATGCTTCTCCATTGCCTCACACTCAGATCAAGAGAGGTTGTAGAGTCGACTGATGGGGAGAGGATCACTGAGCAGGGGGTCGATGGCGCAGTCATATGGATGGTGTGGCAATAAGAACAAAGCGCGATGTTTGCTAAAGACCGGGGCAAGATCATAATAAATCTCTGGGACAGAGAGTAACTCAGGAGGCTCCAGCAGGGGCATTGACTCAGTTGTAGCAGGGGTTGGGGCAGAATACAAACAATTAGAGTGACAAAAAGTGCTCCAGGAAGTTATCTTACCCAAGGTACAATTGATGTGTAGGTTGTGGATCTTGAGCCAGGGGTAGCTGAGCACCAGCGGAGTGTGTGGACAGTCCATTATGTGAAAGCTGATTACCTCCTGATGATTACCAGAAAGCAACAGAGTAACAGGAAGTCTCACTCCACTTTTCGGTCAATAAAACTTTTGTCAGCTCTGGAGTCAATGAGGGAAGAGAGGGGTAATGACTGGGAGCACCACAAGCAGGTAGCATCGAGTTGTGGCTGAGAGGGAGATCAACAGGCTGCTCAGCTCATCAGTATCTCTCGCAGTACTGATGAGACTACTGTCTCATTTAACAACGCTCAGCTTAACATTAGAAATGGAGCCAGAGAATGTAATTTTATTTATTTTGTTTTATTTATTGAAAGAAATTGAGATGCTTCACCACCGTATCTCAGGCTGAGAGAGGACCATGGCCAGGTAAATAACATTGTACAGCGCTGTGTACTTTTAGCCAATAGTAATGTTAACCTTTGCTAGCTAACTTAACAGTTTGTCAACATAGTTTATATGGCTAATGTTGTTTAACTTTGACAATATAATTTCATATTTAAAATAACCCTAACCTTACTTTATTATTAAAAAATGTTCTTGTCATTAATCAGCTAAAACAGGTTGAATAGACAGATATAAATAAAATATAAAAAATATTCTAGGGAAATTGACAGGGTACATCTTGCTACTCAATATATATCAACATGCCACAACCTGAGGGACAGTTAACCTGTCTGTATATATATAATTAATAAATAGCAATCTTAGTGTTGTGTTATTGTTTATATACTATTACTGTGTGTTAAGGCTGTATGTGTTGCCTGTGCTGTTTGTCCTTTTCCTGGGATTTTATTTAGTGTTTCTGTTTCTTCTTAGTGTATTGGTTGTTTTCTATGTCTTTATGTTAATAAATCCCATGGTTTTGGTATTTTAAAAGGTGTTGTTAGAGTTTTACCTTGGATCAATGGTGGAGTGTTGTTCACCCCATAGGGCCGACTAAGGGTGAGGTGTAACATTGTGTACTGTGCAAATATTTGGACTAATTGTATTTTGATGCTTTGACAATATTGTTTTGAACCTTCACGTCGATAGATAGATAGATAGATAGATAGATAGATAGATAGATAGATAGATAGATAGACAGATAGATAGATAGATAGATAGCCTTTAAGCGGGAGCAGCTGTGGCTCCAGAGGTTGAGCAGAATGTCGACCAATCAGGTCGGTAGTTCGATCCTGGGCTCCTCCAGTCCACCTGTTGAAGTGTCCTTGGGCAAGACTCTGAACCCCAAATTGCTCCCAAAGACTGTGGCATTGGTGTATGTGTGTGTGTGTCTGTGTGTGTGTGTGCGTCTGTGTGTGTGTGTGTGTGTGTGTGTGAATGAGCATTATAAATGATTCTTGATGAGCAGGTTGGCACGTGGCATGGCAGCCTCTGCCATCAGTGTATGGATGTGTGTGCAAATGGTTGAATGTTGGCATGTGTTGTGAAGCGCTTTATCCTTGAAGATGGAGGGTTCCTGTGCTTCACCCACTCCTCCTTATCACGTCCCTACAAGAGGCCAGTACAAGATTTGGGAGCCCAGCACTTCAACATCCATCATTCCGGGGCATGCTCCATTTTAGAGCATGCTTTTGGGATGATGAAGACCAGGTTCTGGACCATCTACCGGCAAGCACTGGAGGTGCACTACACCTTTGTACCTCAAATAAGTAATCACTCAACACGATTTTATAGAATACTGAAGAAAAGTAAATCAAACAGGATGAATTATTTTTTCAGGAGGTATAGTTTCTGTCTTTTTTACCATTTCAGGTTATCAGAAATGGTTAACAGGTTAGCAGCATGTGCCATCCTCCACAACATCTGTGTTGGGGCTGGTGACATTGTGGCCTCGGAGAATGAGCATGATGAGGAAGTGGAAGAGGATGAGGGAAGAATGGGATGGCGACAGTCAGTGGTGCTCCCTGTCATAACCAGCTGTCTGCAGAGGTGTCTGCCCTGGAGGGGGTATGCACCGACCATGATTATTTATAACAGGCAAGTAAAAGAATTGTAAATCTGAGTCATATTTATTTAAAATGTTCCGTGGAACAGTTTTGCCTGTTGAAATATTTTGTGGTGAGATTTTATTTTTTTATTTTTTTTTTCAAAATAACATTGTGAAGTAGTATTTTGTATGCACTGTCTTTTATTCTTGACTCTTTCTGAAAACACCTCAGTGACATGGCAGCAGTCAATTGTCTCAGCCCTGCAAACCCAGCCGATGGACAATGCAGTGGACAGTGGAGAGATGCATCCCCAAACACACTCTGGAGGCCATCCAAGATGATGTCCCACTGACAGAGGACATCAGGGTCTTTATTGTGGCAGACCATCCAGGTCCAGCAGCACCACCTGGGACTCCCTACTCAGCTAAATACACTATTATTATTATTATTATTATTATTATTATTATTATTATTATTATTATTATTATTATTAATTTCATTTATAGAATTGAATTTCTGATTTTTTAAAGGACCCGCAGACACCCTGCTATTCCAATTCTTATTATTTATGTTGTAAATAGTTGTTAAGACGGTTGTAAATTAAATAAACAATGCATTTAACAATTATTTCACCTCATTCCATTCAATACTCAATTCAGTTTTTATATTCATTCAGTATTTTTTTTATTTTTCAAGTAATCTCTTGAGTAGAGAGAGGAGCCTGTCCGTTCTCTCTTTGCTCTCCTGTGCTCTCCTCTCCTCTGGCTCACTCTGCTACCTCATGTCTTCCTTCATGAGCTGAAGAAGCCTATCCTCTCTCTCATTTTCTCTTAAGTGGCTTTGGCTGGCTTTCCTTCTCCTCCTCCTCCTGGTCATCCACTGCTGTATTTGGCCCTGGTGTGTCCTCAGGGATGGAGGCAATTAGGACAGGGGGTGTGGTGAAATGCCTCCATCCCAACACCTCATCCACGAGGACAAACCACAGACAAGTAGCAGCAGTGGGTTTCCCCCTCTCCTGCCCCTGGACTCAATCATGGCAGTTAACAACAACAGCAGCAACAACAAAACAAATTTCAGCAAAAGTGTGTCTATTAACTTTTATAATTATAACAAATATGATTTCAATTTAAAATCACTTGTACATACTTTTGTTTTGTTTTTTTTTACTCCAGAATTGACCTAATCACAGAGAGAAATTAAGAGAAAAGGGAAATACTTATCAATCATGTTAACACAGGGGTGAAAATTTAGGCAGATTGTAAAAAGTGACACAGCAGGATATACACAAATTCTTTACTTGGAAGCCCTATTTTGGGTTAAAGAAAAAAGGTAACAGTCACAGCTTCCTGCAACAGCACTACAAAAACATAACAAAGAAAAAGGTATCGCCCCATCTACTGGTTGTCTTATTATTATGGACTTTGTATAGGATGAGGGCTGTAAGTACAAGATGAAGATCAGATGGAGATATTACTGTAAGGTGCTGCAGCTGTGATTGTGGTTGCACCCAGAGCTGTGCTGTGCGGTTAGAGGCACAGGGTATTACAGTAGCTGGGTGTGCTGCTGTTGACGTCATAAGGAAGTGCCAAGCTGTTTGGAGATCAGGCTGGCTGGACTCCAACTGCTTTGCAGCGTGCAGCAATATTTTTCCCCAAGGCACTGAGGAACTGAGGCTGAGGCAGTGTTAAATGGTATGTGTGAACTATGTTATGGGGAATTATGTTAATGTGGGCTGCTAGTGGGCTGTGGGGTGAAGTGTGCAAAAGGCTGATTGAGTTTTACATGTATTTATACTGTGAAGGTGCAGGGATGCAGTGACGCCCACCTGCATTTCAAGCTCTAGGAGCAACAGCTTCATGACCTGTATGTGTTTTGGAGTGTGTATATTATGTGTATATATTATATGTTATGATTTATTGGTTGGCTTATTGAATATGTTATATGTCCTTTGATGTTTTAAGGGGGAGTTGGAGTGGAGTGTCTGTTAAAACCTGAAGACCTCTGTCACTGTTTTAGTAGGATGTTGTGTTGTATTGTAAACTGACTCACCATAAAAGATATAGCAGATGCGTTTCAAGTTGTGATACAAATAAACTGTGCATGTTGAGGAATCTGTTGCGGGCATTTGCATTTGTTGGGGGGGACTATTCTGTGATAACGTTACATTACAAATGGGCTATTGTTGCCTTACCTCAAAGCTAAGTTTTTGGCCCCAGTGAAGAGGTGATCTCGTTGCCCCCTCAGTTTGATCATTTTAGCAGTATGCTCCTTGCTCCCTAAGTTTTGCTTCACACCACCAAACAAAAACAATTTAAGCAGCAAAATAACCAAACTGGTCTCAGCCCAACACCAATTCATCATCCGTGCCGCCCACGTTCCAGGCTACAAAAATTCCATTGCTGACTCCCTCTCCCATTTTTCATTTCAGAAATTCAAATCCTTGGCACCAGAGTCAGATCCTTATCCAATACTGGTCCCTCCATTTTCAGCCTCAGTCTTCACCTAAACCCTCAGCTTCTCTACCTGGTCACCACATGGCAACAAGCAATCATAAATATAGTCTTGCTCCCAAAACTCTTTCACCATACTATTTGGGACGGTACTGTTTCGAAACCTGCCATACAGCACACAGTCTACCATTTCCATCCACTGACATCGTAACGTTAATCAACTTCATTACTTACACTCACTCAGTTCTCTAAATCAGAACATCCACTATCCAAATGTACCTGAGTGGTATAAACTTCCTCATCAAACTGCTTTCCAGAGCTCTAGCCCCTTCCATTTCTCACCCCCATGTCAACATGTTAATCAAAGGCTTAAGAAACTCCACTGGCACCACAACATTTACCCCTGACAGCAGACCTCCTCACCCATTGTATCCAAACCCTTCTTACAGGATAGTTATCCCCATCCATCAGCTCAACCCTCGAAGCCATGTTCCTCCTCACATTCTTGTTTTTTTTTTACATTGCTCAGAATTCACGATCTCCTTGTCTACTTATGACCCATCATGGCACATTAGCCTCTCAGATATTTCTATCCACTCACCAGACATCCTCAGATTTAACCTCAAACAAAGCAAAACTGACCAGCTTGGCCTCTCTTTCCCCATTTTTCTCTTCTGTTTATACTCGTACCTGAGCCCTTTTGAACCCATTCAAACTTACATTAACCAGATTGACCCTCTTCGTCCCTCCCCTCAACCCCAGTCATCCCGCCGCAATCGACTCTCATCCTATTTTTTTCCCCCAAATCTTCTTGCCAATCCCAATAAACTATTCTTAAAATACCACACAAATGGCATAGTCTTTGTTAGTGAAATGGAGTCAGTCAGCCGCACTCTCTCACTAATTCAAAATCTGTGCCTCATTAATCCAAATCACCTGTGCCTCTCGAAGCCATTCACCTGTACATACCTATATAGATGTGTCTAACCATTTCCTCTCCCGTTCATCTCAGTTTTCTCAACCCTCCCCCCCAAATCCCATTTTCCTCTTCTCTCTCTTCTCAGTGGGTGACACGGTGGCTCAGTGGTTAGCATTGTAACCTCACAACAAGAAAGTCCTGGGTTCAAACTCCAGCCATCCCGGGTCTTTTCTGTGGTGAGTTTGCATGTTCCTAGACACTCCAGCCTTGACTCCACTCCAACTTGCCCCCATTCAATCGGCCCACTTTCATCTCTCCCCTCGTCCCCTATCATCCCACCATACATGACCTTGACCAACCTCTGGCTCCCATTCATCCTCCCCGGCGATTGACCCTCTTTGTCCCTCCCCTCAACCCCAATCATCCCACTGCAATTGACCCTCATCCTATTTTTTTTTCCTAAATCTTCTTGCCGATCTCAATGAACTATTCTTAAAATACCACACGAATGGCGTGGTCTTTGTTAGTGAACTTCGGGTTAACATTAGCCGTGTAATCAATCCCAACATTACTACTGGACTTTGAAAGTGATATTCAATTGTCTGAAAACCAAGCAGGGTTCACATCCTGTCTAAATTTGTCCACCTCTTTATGTACGTAATATAAGGTATAAATTATCTATAAAATCAACACAATCCTGGTAAGATATAAGTCAACCTTTTTAACCTCCTTAAATTTGAAAGTATGGAGAGCCCTTTCACTCAAAACCCTACCCAATTCGTGCACCACCTATCCAGTTACCAGACACCCAGTATCCCAACCGTGCACCACCTATCCAGTTACCAGACACCCAGTATCCAAACCGTGCACCACCTATCCAGTTACCAGACATCCAGTATCCAAACCGTGCACCACCTATCCAGTTACCAAACACCCAGTATCCAAACTGTGCAAAACCTATCCAGTTACTGGACACACAGTATCCAAACTGTGCACCACCTATCCAGTTACCAAACACCCAGTATCCAAACCGTGCAAAACCTATCCAGTTACTGGACACACAGTATCCAAACCGTGCACTACCTATCCAGTTACTGGACACCCAGTATTGAAACCGTGCACCACCTATTCAGTTACTAGACACTCAGTATCCCAACTGTGCACCACCTATCCAGTCTTCCTGCGTTGCCGCCCTGTGGACGTCACACGCAACCTAGTCGACAGCACGTGATGACCAATTTGACAGCGCGCGCCACCCAGCTGATAGCGCGCAATGACCAATTGGACAGCGCACGCTACCCAGCTGATAGTGTGCGATGACCAATTCAACAGCGCGCACCACCCAACTGATAGCAGGCGATGTCCAACTCGACAGCGCACGATGACCAATTTGACAGCGCGCGCTACCCACTCGATAGCATGCGATGTCCAATTCGACAGCACACAGTACCCAGCTGATAGCGCAGATTAGACAAATTCAATTGTCTCTCTTAAATCAGAAGTAAGTAGGAACTTTGGAAATAAACAAAGATCTGAGGCGGGGGAAATTGGTATTATTAATATTAATGTGTGCTCTCCAGTCTGTTGGTCAGTTGTACCATCATGGATAATCTCAGAACCTGAAGTCGATCTATGCACACTGAATAATAACAAAAGATAGAAATCAGGAGATATAGTCAAGGAAGTTAAGTCTCATCTGCAACAAGGATGGAGTTCATATTTACAGAATACAGATGGATCAAAGGATCCAGAGAGTGGGAAGTGGCATTTGGAGTAACCATTCCTTGAATTAAGAATTAAAAACGGACATATCAGATGTCAGTATTCACAGCAGAGATGTTGGCAATATTAATGTGCACTTTGGTGGATAAAAGACAATAAACCAGACAACTCAGTCATATGCAGTGATTCAGCAACAGCTTTAACTACAATAAGAGAAATCAAATCCAAGTCCAGACCTGATATATTGGGCAAGATTTATCAAACATTATACAAAAAAAACAAAAAACTGTAACAGAACATAGGCTATAGTTTATGTCATTTCAATGTAGACACATGTGGGGTCGCTATTCTGTCTGGTTCATAGAGGAAGCCCTGTATTGTCTGGTAGAAGAAAAGAGAAAAAAATTGTATAATAATAAATCTACTCAAGTCCTCCCATAGCCTTTTGGTATAACTCTAATTTAGCCTGATTTTGTAAATGGTCACATAGTGTAGTAATTAATTTTACACAACGGCGTTTGCACTGCAACATGTTTCAAGAATAAAACATGAGATGCTACTTTTGCTGAAAATAAAGTTGGAAAAGAGGCCGATGAGCCCTGCTAACCCAACGTGTCATTCATAAAAAGGTAGAATATTGAGATATAACCGACTAGTCTGATGTGTGTACAGGTGTGTGTGGTTATTCTGCAGAAGCCTGAGGCCAGATGCATAAAACTCTAAACTGTGTGTACGCACAAAGCCAGAGATATGCATGCACATTCTTTTAGTCAGATATATAAAGCCGTGCATACGCATGGTTGTGTTTTATACATCAGTCATTGTGAAACTTGGCGCGTGTGCAAGAGCCTCATTTCCACTCCCACAATGAGCCATAGATGAGTGAGGACACGCCCTGAACCAGCTATTTTCTGTCAACATGATGCCTGCTCCACCAGTCTGTACAGCTGTCAATAAAACTAACTGGAAATAAAAGGTGTCTTTACACTGATTGTATTGCACCAGCGAGGTTCTCCAACAGCGGAACAGCTGTCATTACGCACAGCTGTGCGGCTCTTTATAGCATCCATATCGTTAATTCATCACATGGACTATTAACAGCTAAATAAAATATTGACTCTGTGTAAATTAAGAGAATGATAAAATTAATCACACACAGTAATTAATCTATGCTACCTTAATAAAAGTACCTTTGATTGACATTTTGCAGATCTCTGTAAATGCAAAAAACAATCAGCTGATTATCAACATGAACAATGTTTTACTAAAAACATTAAACCTCATCACATCACCATCAGATTGTTTTAGAAAAACGTGTGTACGCCTGGTCTGGACGATGCGTGAGTAGCGCACATCCTCACTGCACATTGTTTTTATAAATACCATTTATATGGTTTTTGTGAGTATGCATCTTCATGCACCTGGCCTCAGGTGTTGTTTTCAGGTGATTTAATGATGGTAAATACAGTGAATGGCTGTGTGCTCTGGCGCAGCATTTCAGAGGTTGCACATTTATCAACATATCAGCCTTCAGAGGCTGCAGGGATTAAATGAACTGCAAGAGAGAAGTGTTTCATACAGTATAAAGCACAACCACCCACATTCATTTGCAGATCAATAGCCTACAGATGCTCTAACCACATTAAACATTATTTTCCATACCAATTTTGCTTGGAGAGTGTTTAATTTAAATACATTTTTTTATACCTCAAGCATTTATCTGTTATTGCAGCACATTTACAGAAAGTATTTTCAATTTAGTTAGTGCTTGTTGATAAAATCACAAAGTGGAATGTTCTGCCTGTCCTGAGAGTTCCTCATCATTTTATGCACCTAGACCACAATATTCCACCAGTTTCAACATTTTAGTCCAGTGCAGCATCTGGACTCTTAACCACCTGAAGTTTTCTACATAGATCATTACATCAGTGTACTTTATAGGGCAGGAATTATGTGACTTGATTGTCTTCCTCGTCGCTCTTCTACCAGACAATACAGGGCTTCCTCCACGAACCAGACAGAATAGCGACCCCACATGTGTCTACATTGAAATGACATAAACTATAGCCTATGTTCTGTTACAGTTTTTTGTTTTTTTTGTATAATTGATAAATCTTGGCCAATATATCAGGTCTGGACTTGGATTTGATTTCTCTTATTGTTGTTAAAGCTGTGGCTGTATCACTGCATATGACTGAGTTGTCTGGTTTATTGTTCTCTATCCACCAAAGTGCACATTGATATTGCCAACATCTCTGTTGTGAATACTGACATCTAATATGTCCGTTTTTAATTCTTAATTCAAGGAATGGTTACTCCAAATGCCACTTTCCCACTCTCTGGATCCTTTGATCCATCTGTATTCTGTAATGAAAGGGCTCTCCACATGAAAGTGAAGTCATTAAAGGCTTTACTTTCAAAGGCTATAACTTAAGTTGGATGCGGGCAGCCGAGCAGCATATTAACTGCAGTAAGTGAGGTGGTTCCAAGTAGATAGCAACATCAGTTAACATTACTATTTTAATGGAATTTGAGGTTTTAAGGCCCTTAATTTTTTTACATTCATATTGATAGCTATTCCAGTGAGTTGAAGCCCAGTACTTATATTTAAAAGTGGTTGGTGATGCCATTTTCTCTTTTTGGAAATAATCCAACTGGACTGAAAAGCATTCTGGGATTGGTTGGACCATGGAGGATCCATCCGTTGGATTCTCCAAATTTTGGAAAAGTATGCCCCATTTGAAGGAGCTTTTGAAATGGGACAGCCTCGGTCACACCGCGGTAACACATTTGGTCTTCAATTGCAGTCTTTGAAGGATGTGGCCCCTGAATTGGGACGCAGCTGGCATGTTCCTGACTTCCATGTTAGAAGAGAAAAGGTACCTGGTAGGGGTTAATAGTTAATAATTACTTAATTCAGTAATTACTTTGATTCAGTTCAACCAATAAATCCTTCATATGAAGATGATGGCATTCAGGATTTTTTTTTCCATCTATGTTCTGCCTTCCTATATTCCCTTCTTTGCTGTCTGATACTTTCATTGATCCAGGGAGTTGTGTTAGTAGCTGGGACAGACCTGGAAATTAAACATCAGGGAGTTTTGAGTTCTACTGACAATAGTTTAAGATCGATCAGGAGTGCTGCCAGAAGAAACGACTGGAATTAATTAATATGAAAACATTATTTCAGTTAAAAAAGAGCAACTCAGAGCAGCAGAGTGGTGAATTTAACATGGCTTTTTTTGTGCAGTGCCAGTTCAAAACGTGCCTGTTCAGAACAGGCCGATTACTCATCGCATATATATATATATATATATATATATATATATATATATATGTATATGTATATGTATATATATAAATCCCTTCTCACCCCCCTCCCATGGGGAGTGGTGGTGTGTCTTCCTCAAGCTTGGGTCCTGGAGAGGCCTGGGAGTTTGAGGGTTCTGCGCAGTATCTTAGCTGTTCCTAGGACTATGCTCTTCTGGACAGAGACCTCAGATGTTGTACCTGGAATCTGCTGGAGCCACTCTCCTAGTTTGTGGGTCACAGCCCCCAGTGCTCCAATTAGCACTGGCATCACTGTTGCCTTCACTCCCCATATCTTTTCTAGCTCCTCTTTCAGCCCTTGGTATTTTTCGATCTTCTCATGTTCCGTCATCTTGATGTTGCTGTCGCTTGGGATTGCTACATCTATCACTACTGCCTTCTTCTGTTGTTTGTCAATCAACACGATGTCCGGTTGGTTAGCCATCACCAGCTTGGCAGTCTGGATCTGGAAGTCCCACAGGATCTTAGCTTGGTCACTCTCAACCACTTTAGGAGGTGTCTTCCAATCTGACCTCGGGACTTCCAGCCCATACTCAGTGCAGACGTACCTGTACACTATGCCAGCCACTTGGTTATGGCGTTCCATGTACGCTGTTCCTGCTTGCATCTTACACCCTGCTATTATGTGCTAAACTGTCTCAGGAACATCTTTGCACAGCCTGCACCTGGGGTCCTGTCTGGTGTGGTAGATCCCCGCCTCTATTGATCTTGTACCAAGTGCCTGTTCTTGTGCTGCCATGATTAGTGCTTCTGTGCTGTCTTTCAGTCCAGCCTTCTCTAGCCACTGGTAGGATTTCTTGATATCAGCCACTTCTTCTATCTGTTGGTGGCACATGCCGTGTAGGGGCTTGTCCGTCCATGATGGTTCCTCCTCCTCCTCTGCATCATTGGGTTTCTGCTGCCTGAGGTATTCACTTAGCAGCTCATCTTTGGGGGCCATCTTCCTGATGTATTCCTGGATCTTGGTTGTTTCGTCCTGGACAGTGGCACTGACGCTCACCAGTCCTCGACCTCCTTTGTTCCACTTAGTGTATAGTCTCTCCCTGGACTTGGGATGAAACCCTCCATATATTGTGAGGAGCTTCCTTGATGTCGATGTCTTGCTCATTCCTGGCATACAGCTTAATGTCATCCATGTAGAGGAGGTGACTGGTGGTTGTTCCACTTCGAAACGGTATCCAAAGCCAGGTATGCAGCTGGATAGCTCAGTGGTTAACACTACTGACTTTGGCACAGGAGGTCAGGGGTTTTGATCTCAGTCAGGGCGGGGTAACGCATATCCAGTGTGGATCCTTAGGCAATGCTGCTAGCCTACCTCAGTGAAACCGCAAACTTGAGAGTCATACTGGCTCGGATGTCGCCTGGGTCAACAAGGTTCACATCAGGTGTTGGGGAACCACAGCAACCTGATGAGAAATGGGCTACTGGAACAAGACATAGATGGACTGGAGCAGAGAATAGGGATCTTTTGGAATGCTACTATATCTGCTAATGCTACTATATCAACTGACAAACATGTCAATTAAAACAAGAAACTTCACCAGTGAGACTAAACTGAGGTTGAATCGTAGAGGCATTATATATGTATCAATTGACAATAGTATCAATTAAAACAATATGGACTTAATAAATTAAATGGTTTAAATCCAGACAGAAACTTCACCAGTAAGACTATACAGACGTTGAACCATAGAAGCAGTTTATGGCCTTCCATTGGTTGATTCTGCTGCCAGTCAAATGTGTCTGAGCTCCTAGTTTTACTACCGCCACCTCTGTTTTTTCTCTCCTGTGTATGCTCATTCTTTCCTCTCGGGCGCCGGCGTATGCCTTCATCCCACTCAGAAAGTCAGAGCCCAGAAACCAAACTCAGCTGTGATGTGACAGTATTTATATTAGCGATGTGCAGAGAGCACAGTATTTGTATTTGTATTTATATTTGTTGTAGCACAAAAAATATTTATATTTGTATTTGTATTAAAATAAAAGTGGAAATAGGTGTAAAAATAGAATTTTTGTTTTTATAATGCTTTTAATTTTAGGATATTAAAGCGTTAAAATATCTTACAAAGGAGGTCCCCACAGGGGGTCTTAAACTCAAGTCTCCCAGATCATAGACGACTGCGCTGACTACTGAGCTAAAACTAAGTGCATCGCAAATATGCAGCCAGACCTCTACTTATTTATAGATCCCTAAACACAGCACAGCGTGCAACATGTAGGGAGGAACTTCAATGCTGATTCTTGCGTTGCACTTTTCATTTATTGCCTCTTTTTTACAACCTAACTTTGTGGAAAGGAAAAGGGAAACAACAGGTTATGGAGAGTCCCTTGAGAGCACTTCGCTTGTGTCTGTAGCTCAGCTTTATCTCTGATGAACACCCTCAACTCCGGGTGTAATGTCCAAATAAGGAAATGTGCAGGTGGATGTGACTCCCCTTGTTGAGACCTGCTGATAGATGTAAGAACAGCACAGAGGAGAGAGACTGATATAGCAATGCAACCGACCTGGTATTTAACATGTTTTTTTTCTGCCCAAAAACAAATAATTTTTAAAATATTTGTATGAAACAAATGTTCGTAAAAAACCCACTATTTGTGCTTTGCCAAATAACGTATTTATTCGGGCCCACTCCTAAACTATATCAAACACTCCCCGCTGCACTCAGACACAGAGCTGAGCGGCTTGCTGTTTGCTTGTTTATTCAAAGTTTATTAACATTAAATATGTTATGTGTCCAAATTGCACCAAAAGAGCGTCTGAGAGATGTCGTCCCCTCCTTACTCTCATGGCAGTGTTGTACAGCTCTGATCGTGCAGTGGCAGAGCCCAGGAGCCCAGGAGCCCAGGAGCCCAGGAGCCCAGGAGCCCAGGAGCGGCTCACTGACCGTTTGTTTATTCCAAGTTTGTTAATATTGATTGTGTTGCGTGTCCCAATTGCACCAAATTTGACATTGAACTCCCTTGTGTCACCAGCAACACACCCGCCAAATGTGAAGTAGATTGAATGAACAGTTCTCGAGATATGTGAAGGACAAACATACATACATACATACAGACAGACAGACAGAGATTCCTTGTTTATATAGAGAGAGATGGAGGTAGTGCTGTGGAAATGAATATAATTATACCAAATTTACCATGTGTGCTGTTGTAGTGTTTTATTTTGTGTTTTTTACCCGGGACCTTTATTTATTCATGCTGGCCAGCCCCCCAGCTGTTATTTGAGACTCAGCCATTATTTGAATTCCAGCTTTCATATGAAAATTGTCAATAGTCTCGCATTTTTAAAAAAATGAGATGCAAAACTCTGACTTGTAATGGACTATTTGTAGTACGTGTATGACTCATCTGTGGGTGTGTGTGCAGATACATGTATATGTGTTGGGATACATGGGGAATGAATGTTACATGTATATGTATATTGGTATGTTATGGCTATCTGTATGTTCTGTGAGTCAATCTGTGTGTCTATCTATACTGTTAATGAAACAAATTATCCACAAACTGCTTCCACAACTTGAGACCAGCATGTGGCAGCACCTTCTCTCTAAATGCAATACAATATCTTCAATGTAGTTTCCTTGTATTTTCTTTGTTTTTCGTTTTCAAGAGGTAATAAAAGAAGCACTTTGAGGAGGAATTTTATTGTAGGGCATATGTATAGAATAAGAACATAATTTTATATGTATCTTATCTCAACATCAACATCAAAATAAGTTAGTTTGATGATAACTACTTGGGGCTCTCTTAGTTTGGGCACCCAGGTGGCAGTCTGCCTCGACTGATGGTAAAGAGGTCTGCCCCTGTGTGTGTGAGAGAAAAACGAAGAAAGACAAAGGGAAACTAGAAAAAGGTGTTCTTGTCTATAGGCTCTACTCTTGCCAGATTTTCCTGACCTGATTGTGCTCTTAATTAAGACAATTAATCATGTCTGTCATGACAAACTTAATGCACACTGTAGTGCTGTAAATATCTAGATATATTTTGTTATCAAAAGGGTTAAAGAGATGTAGATGTTATTTTTATCATTCAGACCCACCACACACAGCTCCTTATTGATCATGAATGGTCTTGAACACTTACACCTGTATTATGAGCCTGGATAGATTCACTTATCATGTGACACAGACCTGAACAGGACTGCATGAGACTGTACTTTATCAGGTTCTGTCTAAATCACATGGGCATGAGGTATAAACCTGCTATGAGGCATGAGACCAACATCATTTTTGGCAAGCCAGTGTTGGCATCAGTGAACAAGACCAACAATGAAAAGGCAAAACATGAATCAGCACATGGTTTTAGGGAGACGTCTCATATAACCTAACATGCAGATAATGCCATAATTTACTGAGAAGATTCAACAACTTATTTTACTTTGCCCTGCTGTGTAATGGAAAAACACTCACAGCTTGTCAGCTCGACTCCAGTCATGAATCAGCATGACTACCCCCAAAACAATGGAAAAATGCCATAATGTTAGCAGAGCGGAGCAGTGAACTTGTACGCTGTGTGTGGAGCAGATGACCATATAAAGAAATCCGTCACAAGCTGACATCGGCTCGGGCTGAGAGTAGAAAAACCATTGAAAACCGAGTGTTCAGAGTAGTCTGAAGGTGGTGCTTTTTGCTCTTTTTGGCCAAGGTCGAGAATGAACTGTCAAGATCAATTAGCATAGTGTAGCTAGAGAAAATGATAAAGGGTATTGTTTCCCATACAAGAAAACAGTTGGTTGCTCCTTTAATTAGTGCTGGATAGGAGGCTCTTAAACAACATATTTGAGGCCTGCTTTCATGGTTTTGGATTATTTGTGGCCAGAAAAAGGTGTTGTGTGCAATAAGTTCAGAAGTCAGTGTGTGATGCTGTAGAGGTTTCTCATGTTGGAAATATTGAGCATTAATACCTGCCCCCCTCCTCTCTGCTTTTATTAATTGTCCTGACAGTTGAGCTTTGCTAATGTGGACCATTGTGTTGTGAGCTCAAAATATCCCGGAGCAGCTCTCTCAGGGCATCGCTGACAAATTGGCCCTCACAGCGAGGCATCTGGTGTGGTCAGAAGGCTTTTCGGGCTGCAGCAGGCTCCGGATACAGCTGCTTGTGTGATTCGTATAGTTTGCTGTGGATTTATGAGGTGTGATATAAAAATAAGAGCACCACATAATGTATTCCTCAATTGCGTCCAACAGAAATGTGAGCTTACAAATCTTTTTTTTTTTTTTTTTTTAGAAAACCACATGTCCTAACTGTTTCTAATTAGGAGGATTTGTACAGTACAGTCTCTGAGGTCTGAGGAGGAGTTTTGTTTCTAAATGACTTATATTTTCTTAGTTTATGAAAGCTGAGCAGCCCTTTTATATGGACGAAGTGGTCTCCCGCTGAAATACATTTCCTTTTGTGTCTTTTATCAAAATCAGACCAATAGCAGAGGAACTCACATTGCCTTTGCTCTCTCACTAGCAGAGATGTATGTTCTTTAGTGTTAGTTACAAGCCACTGCAGCACTGATAAGCCAGTGTACTCAGCAAACGCACTGGGATGATAATGTCTCTTAACGACAATGTCATTCTTGTAATATCATTTCTATATCGTTATCAAATCACTTGAAGAGTCAGTGCAGTTTAAACAGTGACCAGCTTACAACCGCAAGACACACAGTCGGCTGTATGGTGAGCACAAGCTCTTGAGCCCATGTGTCAGCAGCAGAGGGGTGCAGGCATTCACCGTGTACACAGTCCCACATTTCAAACAGTGGCTCACAGAAAGAATTTCTTGTCAAAACACAAGGGTTTTGGAGAAGGAAACTGCCGGATGTTCCACAAGTGTCTTCCTTTGCCAGAAGCTGTGTGTGTCAGATCTAAAACAGGCCTGCTGCGTTTCCATGACCAGAGGAATGATCCTCTATGTACTCTGCTTCAGGCTTCTGTCTCTGTGGGTCTGTTCCAACCTGTAACTGCACATCCCTGTTGTCTTGTGTATCAATAGTGACCTATCCACTGGTATAGGAAATTCAGACAAAAATAGCACTAAATTAATGTTTACACGTGTTATTTACATATGAATAAACAGAACTTAAAATATTTCATTATTGCATGATACTGAGATGAAATACACCACAGTATGTGTCCATATTCTTTTCTGTTTCTTCCTATACTTCATGAAATCTACACGCTTACACTAAGGGAAATACACACACACACACACACACACACACATATATATATGTGTACATATATATATATATATATATATATATATATATATATATATATATATATATATATTTTTTTTTTTTTTTTTTTTTTTGCATTTGCATTTGCATTTGCATCTGCATTTGCAAGGTGTGTCCAAACTTTTGACTGGTACTGTATTTAGCTTATTTAAACCTCAATCTTTTGACTGCCATTCTGAATAACTTCTGAACAATGCTTGTCTACACAGTGTCTGTAATAAAGGACGCTGAGGTGGGTGAAAGAGGTTCATTCTAACCTGGTCCTGATTCCATGAGTGAAGCCAGAGCCAGGTTACATGAGAAACCAGGTAGAGAACAGAATCCTCAGCACATGTAAACAGAGCCTGTGAGGCAGCCCGTCATTAGATCAAGATCTACAAGCTGAATCTCAGCAGTCCCTCATCCTCCTCCTCTCTGCTCACTGCAGAGCTGTGAGCAGTTGGCCAGCTGCCCGCCAAAGTTATCCACTACAAAGGACTACTGATTCAAACTTCTTTTCCTGTTTAGACAAGGGCCTGAGGTATGCAACATGGGTCCCAGGACCAAATGCGTCATGGTGAGACGGCAGTGGGAACCAAATGAATATACTGTACAGTATATAGTACACAGTATAACACTGGGATGGGGTGAATTGTCTGAGATAGCACTCCACTCTGTCTTCACCGTCTTTTGCTTACTCTTTAAACCTCTAAATGGCTTGTGAAGCCAGAAAGGGGGTTGGATGAAACAAGAATAGTTTGAAGGTTTGGAAAAGTTCACAACAGTGGGAAAATGGCCACATATAAATGATTCCAAACAAGATTTATGTTTGGTTTACGCTGCTTGAAGTAATGCAGTTCATGTAAAAATCTAATTAAAAGTGTTTCTTTTTTGTATAAAATACTCTTTCCCAGGACAGGGGATAGAGTGTGGTGATGAAGGTTGTTTTTACTTTTTATAAATAGAATCATATATATGCCCCCTCACCTCCAAGAAAAAATGAATAAATACATAGCTTCCATTATGTGGTTGGTGTTAGATTTGACACAGGTTAATGACAAAGCTCTGAATGTGAGTACTAAATGGAAACACTGGTTGGAGCTGGAGGCCTTCATACGGGTCGAGTTATGCTCTAAAAGAACTAGTTTGTATGGTGTGTCATTAGACCGTATTGCAACATGTGTTCATAGCTGTTTTATGAAAGGCCACATTCAAAGGCGGCTGAAAAGCCGAGTGTCACAGAGAGGCAATAATAATTGAAATACAGGGACAACAGCACACACTTTCATACTGTCTCTCCTGGAAGGTATTCAAGGTATTGCACTTATTTATTGTTCATAAATGTTTATTCAAACAAAAAGTGACAAAAATAGTTGTGTAAAGAACGAAAAGAGAGACAGAGAGAGAAGTTCAGATCCAGACTCCTCCCTCACCTCCAAACACCTGGCCAAACACTGCCTCAAGATGGGATGAATGTCAGATTGTCAATTTTTAAAAGTTATAAAAATATTCCAGTATTTGAAAGGTGTGGGAAGATGGGTTTTAGAAGCTGGATGATCTTCTCATGATGTTTTCTTTTTCTTCACATGGTGACATGTGAAGAAGGTTGGGTTAGTTCATTGTGCATCTAATGAGGTAAACACAGTTCTATCAAATTGAAGGGTTTTCATTTCCATGAACTGTGGATGTGACAGGATTAATATTCATCTTCATCACAGTTAGGATGAGAGACAAGCTCAAAAACTTGTGTTAAGCTTCAGCATTAACAGGATCACTGAGCAGCAGGCATGCATAACTAACAGCTGACCAGTGATTAGTGAGAAAGAAAAATGACAGCAAGTGTCTGGAAAATCAGTGCGGTGTGAACACAGTGAAGAATGGATTATGAATACTGTAAAAGTCCACACCGCGGCTAGCATCCTCCACTGGCTGACATGTTCATTATATTAACACAAAATGTTGCATAGAACAAACAACACTTTACAAAAAGCCATGAGGCCATTGTCATCAAAGGGGTTGTTCCATTTGGGAGCATGGACATGCTTAGTACACTCCATGGCAATCTGTTCATTACATTTTAATATTTCTTGGTTCTAAATGGAAATTTTGGCAAGTTGATGGCACCACAGGAAAGTTCTGGATGCCAATCATTAGGATTATTCCGCTAGGGACCATGAATATCTACAGCCACAACTCTGTCTCCTTTGAAATATGTTTATATATCATTAAATTGTGTAAACAGATTTTAGAGGAAACAGAATGCTCAGCCCTCAAATGTTACTTCAAGCACCTGCAAGCCTTGTGGCACTTGTGCAAGGTGGAACGTGAAACTGTCAAGGCAGTTAGTCTCAAAGGGTTCTTGTTGATCTACTGTAGTTTGGATTGTACCTTATTTGTACGTCTCTTTGCCTAGTGAATGAATAAATGTAAATGTTAATAAATTAAATATGTTGACACTGAATGTTTTGAAGAATCATTCAATATAAATGATTCACTGGTATGTTGATAAAAACACTCTTTACAAAACATATTTGCTAATGCTAATGAGCTGTATTCATACTGCATATGTAAGGTATGTTTACATCAAAAAAATACTACAGCTGATTACCCTAAGTGTATTATTCTCTCGATATATTTTGGACAAAAATGTGTCTAAGTTCATCTCCAAAATCTTTACATATTTACATATCACAAAACAACCGTGATCTGTAAATATAATGATTTTTGACTTTTGTTCCCTTCATTTTACATTTTAATGTACACACTTAGCCTACAACAGGTCTGCAAAATTTGTGAAACAATTTGTACAGTTTAACTGTATAATCCGTTGCTTCCCTATAGTATTTTGTCCCATAGTATTTGAAAGAGAATGTCAGTGTAGATCTGTTGTGGCAGGAAGGTCTGGACAGGATTTAGACAGACTCTCTTCAACCTGGCATTAATAAAAACAATCATTTCTGACCAATAGCAGCTCCATAGAGGTGTGGTTCACCTAAAAACTGTCACTGAAATTAACAAACTGCCATTTATTAAAGTGCTGGCTGCTGTTTCTACGTGTTGCGTGTTCTGTTACAATGGAGCAAAGCAGGGGTGTTTATATCCAATACCATATTAAGAATAAATAAAATGCCTGCAATGGCATGCTTTCATTGTTATTTTAGGGCGATTATTCAGCATATCGCGTGCACCTGCACATGTACATGTACGGTATACACTGGGTATGATATCCCAGTTTGGATCACAATATGAAATGATGATTGTGTTAAACATAAATAGCCTGGTTATTCACATCTCTGTTCACATGCAGCAGTCTGAGCAAATGAGCTTACATAAGCGTCAGCCAGCAGTTTCAATTCATGATATGAGCAAGCTTCAGTCTCCAGCAGAGTCTCTGCATGCAGAGTTAACCAGCAGACACCTGTCAGCAGCAGACTGATAGTGCAGTGGGTGAGTGAGGAGTGGGTTTATTTAACAATGTAATGCACACAATGGGCATCAGTGTGACTTTTAATAGTAGATTGGTAGTCTGAAATGAATTATTAAAAAAATCCTCCTCCTCTTTGTGTCCCTCCAGCTGGTGGCACCCTGAGTGACTGCCATGCTCACCTATGTCTAAACAAGGCCATGTCCACACCCCAAGTGTACACTGTACTGCAATATACAGGTACGAGCATTACAATGCTTCCTGCTCTGGCACTGAATGTGCTAATGTAAATAAGATGCACATTAATGTTATTTCTAGGAGCCAGAATTGACAGCGAATTGCACAGCACTCTGGACTTAGGTTCTCTAGATATCTTTCTCTGGATCGAAGTGTTGATGTATGGACAAACAGTTAGGCATGCAAGAATAATGAGAGAAAGTCAGTTAAGTGTTTGAAGAATGAGGATACAATGACAAAGAATATCCTGGTGCACATTAAACAGACTCTTTTCTGTTCTTTACATCAGTGAGAACATTTTTAAATGCCATAAATAAGTCATAAATCTTCATCTCGGAGCATCCAAAAAATTAGCAGACATCATTATGACAGCAGCGATGCTATCTGCAGTGAAAACAGTTGGGTGTGTTTTCAATTGGCTTCTCTCAACAGTACATTCCATTGCAACGAAACAGCTTAACCACAATACAACTTCTGTTCTTGAGATGAAACAAAGGAGGTTTGTGCTGTCTGTCTGTCAGGGAGGCTGAACCGCCGCAGGCAAATACTCCACATGGCTGACGCACTGTTATTGTTTATACAAGCATATACAAAATAGCTGCAGATATGAAAACTGGCTTGCAGGGGGAGGGCTGTTGTAGCATGATGCTGGTGTCAAAATATAGGAAACAACTTAATGATAGAGCAAAGGCAAATGTAAAGATTACAAAGCCTTGTTAGCATTAGCATCAGTATTAGTAACAAAAAGTGCTGCAAATTTCAAGCCATCTTTGTAGATATTATCAAAGGTCACAGCTCACTGAGGGAACTGCCAACACCTGAATCTCATTTGATGGGAGTGTCAGGACAGTTGAGCGCAGACCTGAATGCACTTGCTTGTGATGCTGGGACATCTTAATGACGCACACAAGCAGCAGAAGGAGGGAGATGTATTTGACCTCTATTTTCCCAGGTAAAGGCAAATGTGCATTTTGTACAATGTTTGTGCCAATTGACACATACACACTGAAGATTGCACAAGGTCTTCTACCTCCACCACTACAAACTGTCCTCTGGCTACCACTGGTGGAAAGTAAGTACATTTACTCATGAGTTGTATATGTAAAAGTGTATTTTGTATTTTGAGGTGCATGTACTTAAGTATTTCCATTTTCTGCAACTTTTTACTCCAACTCCACTACATTTCAGAGGGAAATGTACTTTTTACTGCACTACATTTTTTGGATAACTTTACTTACTTACACAATTTGGTCAACAAATAACTGAGGATTTATTATTATTTGTAATAAGATAATAAGATAAGATAATTGTAATAAGATAAGACTTTATTGATCGCTGGAGGAAATTCACAAGCTACCCAGCAGTTTATAAAGTCATTAGAAGTGGCCCCACCTTTACCAGCTGTAACATTAAAGTGATATACACAATGAATCAATAATCAGAATCCAGTGAAATAATAATCATGATTCTGAAATGGTCCATTCTGTATAATGAGTACTTCAACTTTTGGTACTTTAAGTATATTTTGATGCTTTTGTATTTTCAACCAAAATATTATAATTAATTTTCATGAACTGAAAACACACTAGAATAGCAACAGCTACTCATGTACCCCTATTGTAATCTGGGGTTAAAATACATGATGTACATAACCAACACTGTCGCCGTTGTAACAACTTTTCAATCACAAGGCAGCCATGTCCTAAAGCATACCCTGTTTTATCATCTATTTTATTCAAAATGGGACTAATCTACAAAATGAACATCATGCTGTATTGAAGAAAACTTGAAACTAGCAATTGAGACCATAAACTCATTGGAAAAATGTTTACTGAGGTAATACATTGAGTGAGAAGTAGGGTCATTTTCTCATAGACTTCCATACAATCGGACTTTTTGCAACCAGTGGAGTCACCTCCTGCTGGCCGTTAGAAAGAATGCAGGTTTAAGGCACTTCCGCATTGGCTTAACTTTTCAGACCCAGAGTTTGTCACTTGGCATGTACTCTTGCTCGTGCACAACATAATAACAAATCTTATAAAACCAGTGCTCTATAGCGCTACTGTTAGTCATAGACTCCACAGCGTAATGAAACCTAACGAAACCTTTAAGGTTTAAGTGTATTTTGTATTTTGAGGTGCTTGTACTTAAGAATTTCCATTTTCCACAACTTTTTACTCCAACTCCACTACATTTCAGAGGGAAATGTACTTTTTGCTGCACTACAACTATTTGATAACTTACAAACCTTTAAGGTTTTGTTAGGTTTAGAAACAGAAACGGCTAGGTAATATGTAAGAATCAGAAATTCCTTCTCATTAATGGCCGTCAAGTGAGCTGCAGTCAGCATCCTGTTGCTCATGCTTGTGCTCATGCTTGCGTGCATGTTTGCACTCCGTCAGCTTGTGCAGCAGTGCTAACAATAGCCAGCTAAACCCATAATATCCCAATATATTTCAAATGCTTTGATGTAATGTTAGCTTACATGACTTGGTTGTGGTGAGTACCAGTCATCTGTTGACATTACTGGACTCCATTTCTAAGCTAACGTCAGCTAGTGTTTCACCCTGTTGGTGCCGGAAAGAGGCAAGACACTCGGGAGTGCGCATAAACGTCACATCTTTTGGATTTTTGCAGAAAAACCTGCCTGAGTCCTTCACATAGAAATCAGTCCACAGGCTGTTATAGGCAATTAAGAAAGTCTGAGAAGGTCTGATTTTTTAAGTTACATGCAATCTGTTCACTCATTGGCAATAGAAAGCAATTAATACACATAAATTGCTTCACACCTTTAAGGAACATTTAAGGAACAAGTGTGGGCATGGTTAAAATAAATCAATGTTAACTATTGGTATGAGACAGTGTGAAAGGGGCTCTCCAATTTCAGACTCAGATACTTTGCTTACCTATCCATCCACCCAAACCATCTTGAGGTTTTGCAGTAGTATAACTCAGTCACACCACATCTACCTTTGTTTCTTACAGACAAAACTTATAATTCATACAGTCACTGAGGGTATTTGTCAGGTAAACATATACATAGGTGGTGTTAGACATTTGAATAAAATAATGATGGTATTAGACGACAGCTGGGAAAGCTGTGTCAGTCGCACATTACTTTTTGGTTAGCAACACAATGATGTTAGAACATTGTTCAGCTCATTTATCATTAGTCATTAGTCCCTTCCCTATTTCTGTTCCATCTTCTGTCCTACCTAATTTTCTTAATTTTCTTTCTCTGACTTCCCTACCCTTCTTTAATCATTTGCTTATTTCTTTCTGTATTTTTTTCCTTCTCTTCTTCTCTCTCTCCTTCCTCTTATCTGAATGCATGAAATCTGATGCATTGAACCAGGTACAGGTGACTGAAAGGATCTGTATTCCTCACAATGAATACTTTGGAAGTGTGCATTTTGCTCTTTTACCTAATTGTGATTTGGAATGCATAACTTTAATACAGTGTTTATAGTTTTATTAGTTTTATTTCAGTAAAGGATGTGAGTACTTCCTCTACCTGCGTCACCACAGGCCTGGCCTACACTGATCAGTAGTGGCAGAACATCGGCCCCTGCAGCATGCCCATGCCAGAGCTGACAAGGAGCAGTAGCAGCCGAAACTGAGTCAGTGAGGGAGAATGGACTGCCTTTAATGTGCAAATGTCTGGCAGGGGACACTTACACACACACACACACACACACACACACACACACACACATATACTTTCAGAGAGTTTAAGGCAGGAATCCGGGGAGTTGTCTGGTGATGGTAAGTCTTAAAATAACAAACACCTGTATGTGTTCCCTCACAGAGCACTGCAGTGTTAAGAACCTGTTTTTCATTGAGCTTTTATTCTGACGGATATATGCATGACTGAACACGTTGGGTCCTCCCATGTAAATGTGGAGAGCTGCTGTAAAGGCCACAGACCCAGTCTGGATAGTTACTTCTGCAAACACGCTGTGCATGTATGTATAAATAAGAAGTGTTGCAAAATTATTTCATCCTCATATGGTTTACCTTATTCTGTGAACCATTGTGTTGCATATTTTTCAATTTCAATTTTATAAAAATGGAAATGTTTACCTCAAGAATTTCATTATCAATGTAATTTGTAAAATTTGTATAAATACTGATATTCTGTGTCAGACAGAAAGGTGATGGGTAAATACATGGGTAAATAATAGAAAATGTCAACCCACACTCTCACTGTACACTGCACTATATCATCATCAAAATCAGTGCATTAGCACTGAATGTTTTGTTATTTTTATTTTTATCATTTCATAATTCTTGGGGATTCAATCAAACAACTTAAATAACACTGGAACCTAACAATACATATCTCCCCTTAAGTTCCTGCATCTCTATGCCCTCAACTCCGTCCCAAACAACACTCAACCTCAACACTAAATACACAAAACGAAGTACCATAGTTTTCACTGTGTGGAGAATGGATTAACAAAGGATTACTGCTTCAATATGTTATTACATGTCTGTCTAACATGAAAGAGGCAGTGTTCATGTCTTCCTGGTACAGGCAGTAAAGGAGGTAGCTGAATCTTCTCATGACATACAACTTGAGTTTCCTTAAATCCGACTGCAAGTATCTACTGTTTCACTGTATGACTTCCTCCTTACTGTTGACCTTCTCACATAGTTTTTTAGATGACCTTTTGCCAGGTGTGTTGTTGCTGGAACACTTTTCTATGTCTTATTGTATCAAAGAAAATGAAAAAGTATGATAAGCCAGACATGTCTCCAGTGAGCTCAGATATTTTTAACCATGGACAACTGTCTTTTTTAGAAGTAGTGTGGTATGACATTTTACAATTTAATTTGTTACAGAGCGGCAAGACAGTGTTCAATCATAAGATCTTGAATGAGTCTGTAACATTCTGGTAAAGAATTGCCACCCACATGGTTCACTCACTAAAGCATTTTGGATGTGAGTGATTTGGATGATTGAAAGCTGTCTGTGTTGGAATTATTTATAACTGTGGATAATTAGTGTAACTGTGACATATGTGCACCCATACCTAAGTGTGTGTCTCACCTCTGGCTGTGTCTTATCTCCTGTCTCTATCTAGGAGATGAAGAAACAGAGAAAGTCAAACAAAAGGAATATTGTCCCACACTGGCAACTGAAAGCGATCCCAAAATGCGTCAAAAGAATGAAAGGTGTTTTCCAAAATCATCTCTTTGACAAATACGCATTGTTTGAAAATTGGCAACTGGAAGCTGTGAAGGATTCCTCCATACAAAACTTTCCTTCTTATTGTCCCCAACACCCAACACCTGACTTTCAGCTCCTTCCCTTATTAAACCAATAAATCGCTGATGGCATGATACCCGCTCCGTGATAAAGAAACAGAGAAACATGTAAAAACTGCAGCTGCTGTTCCTACTGACACAAGCACCACTGTTTGACTTTCAATTTCTGCCTTTAAGTCAATTTCATGTTCACTTTCAATCACAAGTATTGCGTCATATGTATAGACATTTTGGACCTGTAGAAGGTCCAGTTCAGGCCTGTGTTAACTTAGAGCTGCACACTCATCTACTGCCAACATAGACATTCAATACACTCTCAGCTGTCATTATGTCACTTGCTAGCAAAACTGCATGTGATAAAATGAATGAAACATCTTCAACCTCTTTTAAAGTAATAATCCAAAATACTTTTCCCCGCATTTTTTCTTTTTGTCTACTTTCTAACCCAAGTCCTTATATAGGACCATTTAACTAATATAATCACAATCATATACTCAAGGGAGGTGAGGTGCCAGGGCATAATCATAATAATAATCATTGCAGGTGAGAGCAGGTAAATTACATCGAGACAGATGTAAACAAAAAAAAAACAAACAAAAAAAAAACATGAACCTACAATACATGTCCATGTATTTCAAACTCCACACCTCCAGTTTGTAATGCAAGCTTTCTGTTATGAGTTTGTAATCTCCAAACCCAAGCTGATAACCTTGTTGACATAACTATGACATCATTAGGGTTACTATCTCAGAGTAAACTGACTTAAAATCAAGCAAACTAGAATGTACTGACCATGTCTAAAGTCAAAAGTGTTTCTGATTGAAGACAAGAAATAGCCTGCCATCATAGTGTCAAATGAAAATAAAGCTTGAGAGAGAAGTTAAAAACTTGACTGCTTTCACACACGCACACAGACCAATCACTGTATCACCATTCTCAATAATCACCCAATGCATAGCACTGTTTTAACAGAATAGTTTGACATTTTGGGAAATACGCTTATTTGCTTTCTTGCCGAGAGTTATAGGCCTATGAGAAGACTGATATCACCACAAGCAGCCTGCTAGCTTAGCTTAGAACAAGACTGAAAAACCACAAAATCCACCTGTCAGCACCTTTAAAGCTAACTTATTAACATGTTATGTCGTATTTTTAATCCATACAAAATCTGAACTGTAAAAATGACATGCTGTGGTGTTATTATGGGCCAGACTATTTCTTGGCTGGGCACAGCAACTTCCTGGAGCCTGCGAGACAACAAATTCTTTGTACAGATTAAACAAATACATGTTAAAGGTAACATAATATCTCTTTTCCAATGGTTAGACACATAGATAGATGTTGTCAGTGTGTCTACAAACTCACAAAGTATGAGAAAAGACCCTCCCTTCTTTCTCCATGTATCAGGAAGTAAGTGTTTCAAAAAGCCATTCTGATTTGCTGATTGCGGTCCACGGGGCTCAGATAACAATAGCAAGATCTACCTAGATCTACCTCTTTGGCCACTATTGTTATTTCTTGGTTATCACATAAAATGTCCAAGATTAGAGCAAAGCTAATTGTTCTGTTGTTGACTGCAAGGACCAACATGAAAACCCTTTACTGTCAATTTAAAATGTACTTGATACAATGTTGGGATGCATATACAGTACCTTGAGGCCCATCTTGACATATACCAGGATGCACATCCAGTAATTTAAATCCAGAATACACACACATGACTTCCATATCTGTTTTATATAAAATTACAGTTGAAGCTTTATTACACTTGTGCTGCAGGGGATGCACCAACACTCTGAGAGGGTCTGGGTATTCACTGTTGAATATGACAAAATAAACACACTGTAGAACAGATACAAGCATATACTGTATATTTTATTAAACATGTTCATGTAAAAAAAGTAAAAAACTGACAGTCTAGTGAAATAACTTAACAGCCTAACAGCCATATTCTACATACTGTATAATCAGTCATCTATCCCACTGCCTGTAAACTGTCAAACTCTTTATTTACATGTTTTTTAAATTTTTTTATTATTATTTTATTGGTCTATATCAGTGTTATATTACTGGCCGATACTCAGCATCATATTTCTTGTTTCACCACTGCCAACACACTAATCTTAGCTGACACATTCGTAGTATTGGTCAGGGCCTCTGCCATTTGGGTGCCCTAAGCGTAATTGCTTTGTGGTGCTAAAGTGCAATCTTCTTGAGTAAAATACACAGATGAATTATATTTTGATTATCAATGTTACCAATATTGTTAAAATAAATAAATAAATAAATAAAGTATTTGAAAGTGAAATTGTCTTCAATAAAATAAACCAAAGAAATGTGTGTTCATTATCTATGTAATTTGATGTAATTAATGAAGAAATGACTTTGGGGACACTACACTGTATAAGTGAAGTTAATGAATATTTAAATTCCCCAAAATTATGCAAAAGTACATTTTTCAAAACTCAGTGTTGTAGTAAAACCAACAGGAGACCATTGATATGTTAAGTGATTTTGGGGAGACTACACTATATAAGAGTGAAGTTTTTGAATATTGTTGTAGTATCTCTTTTTGGTGTTGCACTTTCTAGATGGTCCCTGTGCACTCGTCTCACAGCCAGCTGTACATAGAGACCAATTTTATTTGTCCAGCTCGGAGGACGGCTCATTTGGGTAATAATTACGTTGTGGCTCGTTGTCAACCTTACTACGGTAGACAAGAGGCGTTGTTTGTGTTTTAACACTGTTGCACTTATGAGTTATTGATTCAGGAAGTTCAAATCTGTGAATATATCTCGACTACCGAGGTGCTGTTTGGTTCAGCACCCAGCACTTGGTGCTGGTGATTGTGATATAACGTTCAGCTACAGTCTGTTATCATATATAATAATAAATAATAATAATATATTTAATTTGTACCACACTTATCATTGTTAGTGAAACTGAAAGTGCTTTGGTATTAATAACATAGAACACACAACATAAAGAAAATGATGAGTTAAGATGAAAAAGCTAAAAAAAAGAAATTAGTTTGTTAAATCTGTTAATTTGCTAGATGGTAGGGAGCTTAAATGCTGTAAAACATGGTGTCAATATCCTGTGATAGTTATTGCTAAATGAAAAATAGAAGAGAATTCATTATCACAGCTGATTTCAACTTCTTACCTTAGAAAAAAATGCAATGAACACACAGCAAGCTTTATAGAGTCAATAGATCGCCACTCTCTCTATCTTCTCTATCACTCAGCCAGAAACAGGCTGAGAGACAGGAGCTCTGGTTGGTTCTGCTCTTGTTTTGTTATTTTTAAGTGTGACAGGTAATTGCTGTTAAACTCAGCCAGCTTACATTATATAATTAGTGATGATTTTCAACTAATTGATTTCTTAAGGTTAATGTTAACAACACTGCTCAGTTAAAGAGGCAGGTGGTTGTATTATGTGTAGTGGTTTATTTATGCCATTAGTGAGAATCACAATAAATAAATCTTTCAGCAGAGAATGAATGAGAGCCAAGGTCCTCTGTATGCAAACACAGCAACATACTTTCATCAGAAAAAACACCATCCATGAACAAACAGTTTGCACAAATGTGGTGAATAATCAGAAATGAGTCCAGTCTCACAGTCTGCAGAGCCCATACCAGGCCATGGATGTTAAACTGATGACATCAGCAGTGCACACAGCTAATTCCCTGTCAGATCTCTGACTTAATCAATCCAGTGTGGCAGAGACATTTTGCTGCATTTGCTTTGGCATGCTGTGCCACCAACATCTACTGTATGCTCCCATACCAGCACAAAAGCCGCAGATAAGACAAAGAGCGAGAGGCTTCACACTGGTTGGACTGTGTTATAATGACTGATACAGCCTAATCACCAGGACTGCGTTACTTACAACTACAGAAAACACTTCAGCTGCTACAAGTGCTGGTGACACACATAGTTTATCCCTTGTGTTGTCTTCAGGGTCAAAAATGACCCGCAACGATGTTTAACAGCAGAGAAAATCCCCTAAATGATCTTTTTTCAACTTGAAATTTGATGACTTTTCCTAGAGTGACCCCAACATTAGAAAAAGTGAAACATCACCTTTGCTCATATTTCCATGAAAGCAGCACACCACCAGGGTACAAAGATTGTCTTAGGGTCATTTGACCCAGCAGTTTTAAAATCATTTACACACCACAAAAACCACAAAGACACAGACACACACATACACATACACACACTCACTAAACAATACAGTCAGAGGCTATAAAAGTGCTGTAGATGACAGTGCTGCTAGTTCTCTCTTTGCTGAAGCCATGAGTGCAGGTTTCAGTGCCCAACAGGTCGTAGATCTGATTTTTTCAGATGTCCAGGAGGAACAAGTGAACAAAGATTTAGAAGAGGAGGAGGTATCTGAAGAAGAAGATCGGGAGGAATACAACCCAGAGCACGATGCATCATCATCAGATGAAGAAGAAATGAAGACATCCCCCAGGCTGAAAGAGAGACATTTTTGTTAAAGAACAGCAAAATAACATGGTCCTTGTCGCCATACAACAACCAGGGCAGGATGGCAGCACAAAATGTCATAAAGATGAAACCAGGGCCCACAAGACATGCAGTTGCCCATGCCCAGGACATTGCCTCAACATTCTACATATTCATCATACCAACCATCAAAAAAATCATCCTGACGATGACAAATTTGGAGGGTTTTTGCAAATATGGAGACAACTGGAAAAGGATGGATGAAATTGACCCGCATGCCTATATAGGGCTGTTAATCTTAGTGGCTGTGTATAGGTCTAGAGGTGAGGCTACCTCTAGTCTCTAGGATGCAGAGTGGAAGGGCAATTTAACATGCTACAATGCCCCTGAAAGTCTTTCACACCTTCTCAAGAATGCTACAATTTCATAACCATGAGTCAAGACAAACTGGTGGCCATGAGAGAGGTCTGGGAGAATTGGGTAGAGCATCTGCCAGACCTCTACACACCTGGGCCTGAAATAACAGTGGATGCGCAACTGGTTACATTCAGAGGTTTTCACTGCTTTTTATTGCTGTAATTTCATCGATTTTTGTGATTGTTTTCTGTGACACTGATAATACTACTAATAGTAATCTCTTTTGTAAAACGGTCACTGTCCTTTTTGGCAGTATACACCCAGCAAGCCAGCAAAGTCTGGCATCAAGATATAGTGGCCTGTGACGCACTGAGGGGGCACAATGTCATGTGTGACAGTTTCTTAACCTCTGATGAACTCAGCCAGCAGCTCCTGAACAGGAAGATCACCATGATTGGCACAGTTAGAAAAAACAAACCTGAGCTCCCCCTGCACTCCTCGTAACAAGGGGGAAGAGAGGTCTTCTCATCAAAGTTTCCCTTCACCCCCACCACCACTCTAGTTTCTTACCTCCTGAAGAGGAAGAAGAATGTGGTCTTCCTGAGCACACTGCACAAAATGGCTGAGATCAGTGATCATGAGGACAGGAAGTCAGCCATCATCCTGGACTACAACCACAACAAGGGAGGCGTGGTAACCTGGACAAGGTGATTGTAACTTACAGCTGCAAGAAGATGACGCTGGCCCCTGGTCATCTTCCATTACATCATTGATGTGTTCTTATACAATACCTTTGTGACATGGAACAGGATCAACCCTACCTGGATGACTGATAAGCGGAACAAGAGGAGGGAGAACCTGGAGCAGCTGGGAAAGGCACTTATAACCCCATACATTCAAAGAAGAGAGCGCCTACTCAGGGGGTTGAAACTTGCCCTGATCCACCTGAGGCTGCAGCTGGGGCAGCCTCCATCCAAAGATGGAATTGCAGATTATATTGAAATTAGTTAATGCTAATCCACTGATAATAAGGGCTATATCTTGCAAGGGATAGTGTTAAAGGCCTTACTAAAAGTATTGACGGTGGTAAAATTAAAAAGTCTAGATCGTAATTGTGTACATGAGCAGCTAAAACAAGGAGGTGAAACCAAATTAAAACAATACACAATAGTGATCAGAAATACAAAGATCAGAACATTTCAAGTCAGATAATGTAAGACCATAAGATAAAACAAGATCAAGAGTAATTGCCCTGACAATGAGAGTGCCCAGTAGGTGAGAGAAGACTCAATCAGGGATAAAAAAAAAATCAGCACTTAGACTGTTAGAGGTGCAGCAGACATGAATATTAAAATCACCTGGAATCAAAAACCTGTCATATTTGGGTAAGATTATTGATAGGAGCTCTGAGAATTTGTTTATAAAACCAAAAGAAAATTTGGGGAGTTTGTAGACTGGAAGGCACAGACACTGGCTAGTCACCTTAAATACAAATGGAAATGTCTCAAAAGACAAAAACAGTCCTAAGTCAATACAAGAAAGATTGAAATTATTTCTGAAGAAAAGAGCTACCACTCCCCCCTGGTGAAAAGAAGAGTAGCCAGGAGGAGAGGCTTTCAGTTAGAAAAGTAAAATCCTCAGGTTGCACCCACAATTCTGTTATCATAAAAATGTCCAGATTCTGTGATTAAATGAAACACAAAGACTTATTTAGCAGAGATCTTACATTGAGTAGCCCTGTCTTGAATATATTTGGCATTTTGGCATGGGGCAGTGGAGGAGACATAGGCCAGCAGAGAATGTGAATGAGCTTAGACGGAGTGACCATACGGGGAGAAAGATGGCTTGCTTAACACCTGTTCCTTCTTTCACTGGTCACAACAGGAATGGTGCTTTAAAATCACAGAAAAGGCCAGCAGGACCCTCACTGTAGAAGAAAGGAGAAGTTAGAGAGTGGGAAGGGTCGTGCTGAGATGTGTGTCAGAGAGAATTAAAAGCTATAAAATGGATAAAATTAGAAACTAGTTGCCTTGTTCCTTTCTTATTTGTGTGGAAGTCATCTATTTTGTAGAAATCCTGCTTAGTCCAGAAATAATCAAAATTGCTGATAAAGTTATATCCTGCTGCTGAACAGAAATTTTGCAGCCACTGGTGGAGGCTAAAAAGATGACTAAAATGTTCAACACCCTTTGAAAGAGTGGGTATGGGGCCAGACATTTACATAGCTTTTTCCCAGACTCTCGATTGTGCTGCATAGTCATTCAATGTCCTGGTGCAGCTTGGCTGATCATCTAGGCATGATGTCTTTAGTTCCGGCATACACTATCACAGTATGGACTGAAGGGTGAAGTTTGATGAGTGTTGGAATAAGTTCAATAAAATCCTCAACCTTTCCGGTTTCCACTCACAGCACAGCACTGAAACAGCCGTCTTCAAAGTCACAAACGGCTTCCTCCTCTCCTCAGACTCTGGTCACCTCAGTATTCTCATCCTCCTCAACCCCACTGCAGCTTTCGACACCATCTGGCTAGTGACTGTACTATCTAGCCACTTTCAAGATGAACTTTTAATAAAAAAAATGGAGTTAATCAGCAAAGGAAGACCGTCACTAGAGCTTAATTTGGTGCAGAAAACCAAGGATTCTTCTCAACTCCAGGACTTCCTTTTCAAGTTACTTAATACAATCATCAAAGGGTAAGTTATTTAAAATCTAATAGGTAGCTGTGCCAACTGATTTTATTCAGGCCACCGCTGACACTGTTTTGTATATGTTAAGGATTATTTGAGAAAATGGTCATTATGCAAAATTACTGGTCAATCTGTAAATTTACCAACTCAGCGTTCATTATGCACATTATTAATGGTTGCTTGGCTGTGTGTGCACTAACATGATGTGTAGGCTTACATAAAATTTTGTTGGTTTTGTGTGGCAGGAGGTGGTGGCTGTCATTTTGCACCCCAGCCCGTTGTCACCATATTCCACTGAGGTACACACACATCTTATGTGAGGATTTGGAGTTGAGATCCGGTAACAGTGAAGGCCAAACGCCTGGCCAGGGAGACGGACGTGCTGACGTGCTACGGTAAGCGTATTGTATCATTTCCGGTTGCCGACTGTGTATACTGATAGCGCTGTTGCTGCTCTCATCTCAGTTGATTTTCCTATATATATCACATTACTGTTGATTAATATCTGCTGTATATTTAAACTTTCGCTAGTTTTACACAAGCACTCTCAGCGCTTTTCTCTTAACGACTTTTCTCGCTAATCGCACAAGTTGTTAGTCACTTTAGCTCTGCAGCTAGCACTAGCAGCTAACTCAAACTAAGCAGTTAGCGATGGCTTCTCTCTCTCCCTCTCGTTCTCCTGCTCTCTCTTGCTCGGTGTGCCAAATGTTCAGTTACTCCTCTGCCTCCTTTAGTGATAGTGATAAGTGTAATAAGTGTAGTCTATTTGCAGCACTGGAGGCAAGGCTTAGTGAATTGGAAGCGCGGCTCCGCACCATGGAAAAACAATCAGCTGCTAATATAGTTAGCCAGCCCCTAGTATCCGGTGCGGGCCGACCTAGCGTAGCTCCCACTCCCCCGGTAGCTCCCGAGCAGCCGGGAAGCCAGGGCGGCTGGGTGACTGTCCGAAGGAAGCATAGCCCTAAGCAGAAGCCCACGGTTCACCACCAACCAGTTCATGTTTCTAACAGGTTCTCCCCACTCAGCGACACACCCGCTGAGAAACAAACTCTGATTATTGGCAGCTCCATAGTCAGAAACGTGAAGTTAGCGACACCAGCAGCTATAGTTAAATGTATTCCTGGGGCCAGAGCGGGCGACATTGAGTCAAATTTAAAACTGCTGGCTAAGAATAAGCGTAAATATGGTACGATCGTCATCCATGTCGGCGGCAACGACTCCCGATTACGCCAATCAGAAGTCACCAAAATTAATGTTGAGTCGGTGTGTACATTTGCTAAAACAATGTCGGACTCCGTAATTTTCTCTGGACCGCTGCCTAATCTGACCAGTGATGACATGTATAGCCGCATGTCACAATTCAACCGCTGGTTGTCGAGGTGGTGTCCAGCAAACGATGTGGGCTTCATAGATAATTGGCAGACTTTCTGGGGAAGACCTGGTCTGATTAGGAGAGACGGCATACATCCCACTTTGGATGGAGCTGCTCTCATATCCAGAAATATGGCCAAGTTTATTAGTAAACCAAAACCATGACAACCCAGAGTTGAGACCAGGAGGCAGAGCTGCAGTCCTACACGCTTCTCTGCGCTTCCATTAGAGCAGTTACCCACCCAAAACCACATAGAGACTGTGTCTGTCCCCCGACCACATAAATCAATTAAATCCAAAGTATATAAAAGAAGAGTCATTCATGAAAATCTAGTAAAAATTAAAACCACTGCTGCAATAGTACAACAAAATAAGATAATTAAATGTGGACTCTTGAACATTAGATCTCTTTCATCTAAAGCAGTTTTAGTAAACGATTTAATTTCAGATCATCGTATTGATTTATTTTGTCTCACTGAAACCTGGCTGTGTCATGAAGAATATGTCAGCCTTAATGAATCCACTCCCCCCAGTCATATTAATACTCATATTCCTCGAGACACTGGCCGAGGAGGAGGAGTTGCAGCCATTTTCAACTCAAGCCTAATCATCAACCCTAGACCTAAATTTAATTATAACTCATTCGAAAGCCTTGTTCTTAGTCTCTCCCAGCCAACCTGGAAAACTTTACAGCCAGTTCTATTTGTTATAGTGTACCGTCCTCCTGGCCCGTACTCTGAATTCCTATCTGAATTCTCAGAGTTTTTGTCGTATTTAGTCCTTAGTACAGATAAAGTAATTATAGTAGGTGATTTTAATATTCATGTGGACGTTGATAGTGACAGTCTCAGCACTGCATTTCTCTCATTATTAGACTCAATTGGCTTCTCTCAGTGTGTAAATAATCCCACTCACCGTCTTAACCACACCCTAGACCTTGTTCTAACTTATGGGATTGAAATTGAACATTTATTAATTTTTCCACAAAATCCTATTTTATCAGATCATTTTTTAATAACTTTTGAATTCCTATTACTGGATTACACACCATTAGATAAAAATGTCCTCACTAGATGTCTATCTGATGGTGTTGTAGATAAATTTAAGGAAGCAATTCCGTCAATACTGAATTCACTGCCATGTCTCAATACTACAGAGGACTCTTATGTTAACTTTAGTCCCTCCCAAATTGATAATCTTATTGATAGTGCTGCAGGCTCACTAAGACAAACACTCGACTCCATCGCCCCCTTAAAAAAGAAGATAATAAAACGTAAGAGGTTAGCTCCATGGTATAACTCCCAAACCCGCAAATTAAAGCAAACATCGCGAAAATTGGAAAGGATTTGGCGTTCCACCAAAGTAGAAGATTCTCGCTTAGTCTGGCAAGATAGTCTTAAAACATATAGGAAGGCCCTCTGTAATGCCAGAGCCGCCTATTACTCAGCATTAATAGAAGAGAATAAAAACTGCCCTAGGTTCCTTTTCAGCACTTTGGCCAGGCTGACAAAGAGTCATAACTCTACTGATCCATGTATTCCTATAGCTCTCAGTAGTAACGACTTTATGAGCTTCTTTAATGATAAAATTCTAACTATTAGAGACAAAATTAACCATCTCCTGCCCTCAACAAGCACCGTTCTCTCCCCAAACACAGGAACCTTGGTAACGGCAGTAAATCCTGACATATATTTGGACTGTTTTTCTCCAGTAGACTTGTCTGAACTAACTTCAATGATTTGTTCAGCTAAACCATCAACCTGTCTCTTAGATCCCATCCCAACTAGGCTGCTTAAGGAAGCCTTACCCTTAGTGAGCACTTCTTTACTAGATATGATCAATCTGTCTTTAGTAACAGGCTATGTACCACAGTCCTTTAAAGTAGCTGTAATTAAACCTCTTCTTAAGAAGCCTACTCTTGATTCAGGTGTTTTAGCCAATTATAGACCTATATCTAACCTTCCATTTCTATCCAAGATCCTTGAGAAAGCAGTCTCTAATCAGTTATGTGACTTTCTACATAACAATAGTTTATTTGAGGATTTTCAGTCAGGATTTAGAGCGCATCATAGCACAGAAACAGCACTGGTGAAAGTCACAAATGACCTCCTAACTGCATCAGACAAAGGATTTGTCTCTATACTTGTCCTGTTAGATCTTAGTGCTGCATTTGACACAATTGACCATCAAATCCTTTTGCAGAGACTGGAACATTTAATTGGCATTAAAGGAACTGCATTAACCTGGTTTAAGTCCTATTTATCAGACCGATTTCAGTTTGTACATGTGAATGATGAATCCTCCGTGAAGGCAAAAGTTAGACACGGAGTTCCACAAGGTTCTGTACTTGGACCAATTCTATTCACCTTATATATGCTTCCTTTAGGTAATATTATTAGGAAACACTCCATAAATTTTCATTGTTACGCAGACGATACCCAATTATATTTATCAATGAAGCCAGATGAACCCAATCAATTAAACAAACTCCAGTCATGCCTTAACGACATAAAGACCTGGATGACCTGCAATTTTCTACTACTAAATTCAGATAAAACTGAAGTTCTTGTGCTTGGCCCTAAACACCTTAGAAACACATTATCTAATGATAAAGCTGCTCTGGATGGCATTACCCTGGCCTCCAGCACCACCGTAAGGAATCTGGGAGTTATCTTTGATCAGGATATGTCCTTTAACTCCCACATAAATCAAATTTCAAGGACTGCCTTTTTTCACTTACGTAATATCACAAAAATCAGGCACATCCTGTCCCTAAACGATGCAGAAAAACTAGTTCACGCATTTGTTACTTCTAGGCTGGATTATTGCAATTCCTTATTATCAGGCTGCCCTAACAAGTCTCTAAAGACTCTCCAGCTGGTCCAGAATGCAGCTGCACGTGTATTGACTAAAACTAGAAAAAGAGACCACATTTCTCCCATTTTAGCTTCACTACATTGGCTTCCTGTAAAATCTAGAATAGAATTTAAAATCCTTCTCCTAACTTACAAAGCCCTTAATGGTCAGGCACCATCATATCTTGAAGAGCTCATAATACCGTATTATCCCACTAGAACACTGCGCTCCCAGTATGCAGGCTTACTGGTGGTCCCTACAGTCTTTAAAAGTAGAATGGGAGGCAGAGCCTTCAGCTATCAGGCTCCTCTTCTATGGAGCCATCTACCGGATTCAGTCCGGGGTGCAGACACCCTCTCTATGTTTAAGAGTAGGCTTAAAACTTTCCTTTTTGATAAAGCTTATAGTTAGGGCCGACCAGGCTCGCCTTGGATCAGCCCTTAGTTATGCTGCTATAGGCCTAGACTACTGGGGGACTTCCCATGATGCACTGAGCTCCTCTCTCCTCCTCCTCCTCTCCATCTGTATGCATTCATGTAACATCAATGCATGTCACTAACTTTGCTTCTTCCCCGGAGTTTTTTGTGCTTTCTCATCTCACAGAAAAACCTGACTCCCGGGCCGAACCTTCGCGGTCCTTCACAGTCCTGATGGCATCCTTCCCTGGCTGTCGCTGCTTGTGCTTGTTGTTGTTTGTTGTTGTCATTGTTTTCTTCTGTCCCCCCTCCCCCTTTCCCTCTCTCTTTCTCTCTCTCAACCCAACCGGTCAAAGCAGATGGCCGCCCACCAAGAGCCGGGGTCTGCTTGAGGTTTCTACCCGTTAAAGGGGAGTTTTTCCTTACCGCTGTCGCCAAGTGCTTGCTCATGGGGGAATTGTTGGGTCTCTGTAAATTAAAGAGTACGGTCTTGACCTGCTCTATGTGAAAAGTGCCTTGAGATGACTTCTGTTGTGATATGGCGCTATATAAATAAAGATTGATTGATTGATTGATTGTATTTTGCTTAAGAAATTTGCTGTTTTCTGTTTTGGTGATAACTCTCACTCTCTCAATGCTGTTTGCTCGTTGCATTGCTAAGGCTGGACTAGTGTCTTAATTCTTGTTTCAGAGTTGGAATTGTCATAGGTAACTTTTGCAGTACTATAGGGGTGGACATAGTAAGCTAGGCTGCTAGTTTGCTTTTTTTTCCCAACAGAGGAAGGGGGGTGAGAGAGCCAAGGTTTAAGAGTCACAGTTCATTACTGAGGCCAACAATGCTTATGCTGCTCAGGACAGATTACAAACCCATTTAAACTCAGACTTGGTATGTTGTGTTGTGGCATTTTGTTTAAATTAATCAGCTTTTGCTTCTGCAAAATTCTGTTTTTTGTTCATTAATTTTGTATTAGAAAATGCTTGTGCTACGCTGTGATGCACTCTGATGCAGACCGCTAGCGAACCCTTTGTCTGTTAAGACTGTGTAATTAATAAGTTTGTGATTCACTTTTGTATCAAAGCACGGGTTGTTAAGCATTGTCTTCATATGAGCGGTTCTCCTATCACATAGTGGTATTGGCATTTTTACTCTGTAAAAGTATACATTTCCAAACATGCTTACAGTCTGGCCCCCCTCTGAAAACTGAATGCCCCCCTGTTCAATTTGTTCTGGCTAGGGGGCTGCAAAGGTGTTGCCCAACACCAAGATTTCAGGCACAGAGCTACCCCCATCCGTGTAAGCCGCAAGATTGAAAGGGAGCTGGCAGGTGACAGCAGTAGCCAACCTCTGAGGCAGGGAGCAGTGGCACTTGACTTCAACTGAGAACAGCTGAGGTGGTGAGTTTCAGTGTTAGTTTTAGTTTTTTTTTTGTGATATGGGCCATTTCTCAGGGGCAAGATTCGACAAGGTCAGAAAATGTAATGTGTAATAAAAACTCAACAAAACATCACATCGTTTAGAAAAATCTATTCACAGTTAGGACAGACGAACTATCCACAAAACAACTATAAAAGACAACAACAACAACAGACCAAAAGATGCAGCCTTAAGTGCAAAATGCATGTAATTCTGCTTCTGAGGCGAGGTGCAGGTAGTGTGCCAGGTAAAAATCAAAATAGCCAATAGGCTAAAGACACACAAGAACAGCATGTATCAAACCCATTCACAAGCCACACATGACATTGCTTGGGAGTCAGGAGTCTCAGGGAGCTCTGAGAAAAAAATGAAAAAAACTCAAGAACCCAATAAACTCTAGACTTTTGATTCATTTAGATGAACCAACTCAAAGTTAATCAATCGAATTGGGCTGCCCAGCACTAGATGCAGATGCTGCAGCTCGATGGCAAATCATTGCAGATGATTAACAATACAATACCTCACATGTTGTACTTGACAATATACAATGAATACAGTGAATGTTTTGGACACTTAAAGTGCACATGTACCCAGAAGTACACTGAGAGCCAAATAGCTGGCAAGATACTGCTCCCTGTGCTTTGCTTTTCTAAGTATATATAGCTATGTGTCCAACATTGTAAACTAAAAAAAAATGAAGTCCTTGCATTATGAATGAATCAGCTGTTTCAAATACGGCTTTTCAAGATTTCAAGTGTGTGTGTGTGTGTGTGTGTGTGTGTGTGACTGTGTGTGTGAATGTGGGTGGGTGAGAAAGAGAGAGATGGGTGTAGTTCAGTCAAGCAACAATTTCTTGTTGGTTTTGAGGAAAACACGTTGCTCCAGAGATGTGGGTGTTATGTTTCTAAGGACAGTTGACAGCAGTCTGCACACAGAGGAAATGCACTCCACAAAGGCTTGTGAGGCAGGGACACTAAGGAGATCCAATGCCACAGGCTCCTGTTGGAGTTTTGGATAGACAGCCTCTCAATCTCCAGAACTGCAATGGTGTCTCATTAAACACATCCTGTTTGATGTCGTTGACATGCTTCTTAATTTTGGTCAACAGATTATTGGTCACATTAGGCTGATTTGTGGATGACTGTGGATGATTTGTGACCTCTAAACAGGATGGAAGGAAGCGGTATTTCTGAAGGACAGTAAGAGAGACTCCTGTTGGAGTTTGAGTGGCCCTTGTAGTGGCAACATCATCATGAGAAGCAGAAGCTGGGTTATACTGAGCTGTCAGGTTCTACACAAGAGACTGTGCTGCCATCCTCAGGGGCATTGTGTCTGGTGATTGAAGAACCAGTGAGACACTTGGATCCATTTGGCAGGCTCCAGCTGGTGTAGCACCAAGCTGTGTGGAATCAGGGCTAAGAATGCCAGCGAAATGTTCTCACAAGGACTTCAGCAGCACTTTAGGTAAATGCTGTCCAATAGTAGTCGCCAGCAGGTGTGCCTCAAGATTGAACAGGCATGGCACTATTGTGAGAGTGACTGGCTGTCACTCTGAGGCTGGACTGTGTGAATGGCAAAGGGCTCAAGCAGCTTGACAAGGTTCTCCAGCTTAGTCCAATTGCTTGTGAGAGGTGTGTCCATGTCCAAATCCTCATGCATTTGGTTTAGTTCAGCTCTGGTCTCCAGCAGTCTTCTCAGTATATCAATAGTGCTGTTACAGCATGTGCTACAATCCAGGACCAGTGTTTTGCCACACCTTTTGATCATTTCTTCATTTGCCACTAACAATTTCCTCACAGTGTGTAACAGATTTCTTGCTTTCGTTATGACTGAATCAGCACTTGGGTGCTTCATGGCATCTTTGAGTATGAGCTGAAGGTTGTGGGCCAGGCATGGCATTCTCTGGAACTTGTTGTTCTCCCCATCATCTGGCAGGTCAAGTCCTTGGCAAAGCAAAAAGAGAACACAGACAATCATAATTTAAGCATCAAATGTAAATGCACAAAAAAATAGTTGTACAGTTGTGTTTCTGTTATAATCCACTTGAGCCATGTCTTTGATTTAATAAAAATTGATTCATGAGTAAGGGCTGTTCTAGGACAGGGATCATCATTTACGCTTACTTATTTTATTATATTTAATTTCTTACACTGTGAGCTCCATAAACTTTTTTCCACAGTATGACAAATTGTTTAATATTGTGTCTTCATTGTTAATTTTTATCTTGGATATGAAATTATATGAAATGACAGTAACTATGATGTCAAAGTGCAGACTGTCAATGTCAAACTTTTGAACCTCGGCTAAAATAGGCTTACCTTGCAAGGCACCAGTTTTAACAGGTGTATCCTACTTGGGTTGGAAAATTGCTGTGACCCTAGCATGACAATTTTGAGCAGGCTTATTTGATACTGTTGGTTACTGATGTAGGACAATTGAATAAATGGTAAATGGACTGTACTTGTATAGCGCCTTTCTAGTCTTACGACCACTCAGCGCTTTTTACACTACAAGTCACATTCACCCACTACCATGCAAGGTCCCAACCTGCCCATCAGAGGGATTCTAATCATTCACATGCTGATGGCACAGCCATCAGGAGCAATTTAGGCTTTGGCATCTTGCCCAAGGACACTTCGACATGTGAACTGGAGGAGCCAGGAATTGAACCACCAATCTTCCAATTAGTAGACAACCCACTCTACCTCCTGAGCCTCAGCCAAGTACAAAAGCATTGGTAGTTTTTCATGCCAATAAAGACTAAATATCATTACAGTCATTTTAGTTTGAAAAGAAAAAATAAAGGGACCACATGTTCATTAGAGGCATCTCCAGTGTTGGGGAAGCTTGTTGTATAAACATGACCAAACCCTGATATCTATCATCAGGTTCTAATTCCAGCCTTTCTGCAGCATATAGGCTATCTACATTCTGTACATTTTTTTTCTATTGAACTCTATGGGGAAATATCAAATTAAAGTTGACAGTGCTGTTTATATCCATGTGAAATGTAATATTCAAAATAAAAAAAGGAAATTATTAAATTATTAAGACAAATAAAGTATTTGCTATAACCACAGTCACTGAGGCCTCCACTCTCCTCACCCTCCGCTTCTGACTCCTCCAACTCTGACTCCGCTCTCCCTTACCTTGTCAAGGTAAACTAGGTTAGCCTTCTTGTGCAAGATTTTCTAACGGACTTTACGATTTGTGGGATTTTTCCTTTGAGAAATGTTCCACATATTTTATCACCTTCCACTACAAGACACTTGCTCTTATCTGTGACACAGTCATATTCAAAGTAATCCCAAATGGGACTCTGGCACCTGATTTTACCACCATGATGCCAGCAATGGATGGATTGGCAACATGCAGTGGACTGTGAGGTGATCCTTGCTTGTGCCACTGTGCCGCCAGCTGGTGTGAAACTGGCACAGCAAAAAAAATTAGAAGTTAGATTTCATATCCACCCAGAATACTAAGCTTATGTATGAAATAAACTGACAAAAACTAAGAACGTTTTCTCTATAATTGTGTTTGCTTTAGTCAGTTTTGTACTCACACAATACAGTTTCAGTTAGTTATAGTTTGTTTTTTTTAAATTCATTTTTATTTTTATTTCAGTTAACAAAAATGTTTTTTCAACAAACAGGCCAAGCAGTCTTGGAGCAGTGACTGCCACTGGAGGAGATAATTTATGAGACTTTTAATGAAGGAGAGTTCAGGCTTAATATTGGAGATTTCATCTGCTATGGCCATTGTTGAGGGGGTGAGGTAAGTCCATTTAAACTGTAGAAACCTCTCCTATCTTTAATACTCAAGCATTGTCCCTCAAGCTCCTCAACCGGGGATAGAAGAATAAAATCCAAAGGCAAAAATTGCTTAGAATCCTCAGTAAAGCGATCGGCTAACTAACCACCAGGTTAAAAACAAACCTAGCTAAGCTAGCAGCAGTCGAGGCAGTCCAGTAGGCTACATCCAGTTGACAGCTAACTAAGTGGACCCAAACCATGCCAGCAAAATGTTCCCCACAGCATAACAGAGCCATCAGATCCCCTCACTGTAGGGGTCAAGCATTCAGACCTGAACTGTTTTTTCCTTTAATTTGTCACCTGTCTATAGTCACACTGAGCCTGATAGCAACCTTCTACACAACACAAGAACAACAGACTCAGAATAAAACCCCAGCTCATCCATCCAGACTGCCAGATTGTTCAGTCTACCATGTGGTACAAACGTCAAGGCCAGTTTGAGTATGTTGTTCCTCATATCAGTTTGCACATTACTAATTCTGAGTCTCCCTGTGCTCCAGGTTTACACTCCAGTCTGCCACAGTTGCCTGCCATGACCAGCTTCGTCCTTGTCACCCATCTCTCATCTGGGTCCTTAACTCACTGCCTGCCCAGCTCTGCTGCAAACCTCATTCCTCAACCTGCTTAAACTATACAGAGCTGCTCCTATATTGGAATCTGATGATATTGAACCAAACTGTTTTGCAATAAATTCTTTTCTAAACTGCTTCTATCTACAAGTCTGTGTCCTGCATTTTGTGTCCTAGATTAACTAATTATAACAACATATTTAATAGTACATATTAGTACTAATACTATACAGCTCTGTGCTTTCACATTGCCACATACAATTTTCCTTTTTTCACAACTGTTAAATACTTTACTTTACTTTACATACTAAGGAATATTTATTTCAAATATTAATATGCCTGATAATTTTGAATTAGCAGATAAACTAGCTTTAATTCCTCAGTACTATCAATACTCAGTTTTGGTAGTGGAAATAAAAGTTCTATATTCCTCATTCCTTGATTGAAAAGGGCATGCTACATTGTGCTGTACTACACTCAGCAGCAGGCCGCGATGTTTGTATTACTCATGCAAGTCATGCAATATTGTAACAAAGTTATTAAATACACATGAATTGACCAGTTGATTTAAATATGCTATTTATTAAAAACTTGAACTGATATTTTTTTACGGCAAGTTGAGACACAGAGCCTGTGAAAACTGCAAACATTTAAGCAGCACACACACACACACACACACACACACACAGAGTCATGTTTCATTCACTTCAGAGGATATTACCTTGACTTACATTCATCTCCAGGAGACTTATCCTAACCTTAACATAACCCTAAACTTACCTTAACTTAAAACCAAGTCTTAACCCTAAAATTACTGATTAACATTAAGGGGACTTGCTTTTTGTCCTCATTAGGGAGGCGAGTCCCCACAACATGACTGTGTAAACAGATTTATGTCCCCACGACATGAGGAATACCTGGACCATGCACACATGTATGCACGCACACACACACGCGTACACACACACACACAATATAATGTAACTTCCTGCATCATTTGACTTAATTACTGTAGGTTTCTGATGATGACAAAACTTTTGTAGTGGTTTAATTATGTGCCTGCTACATTTTGATTAGTGAAGAGAAATTTGAAATAAACTGTGTGTTGGGTTTGAAGTGTTTGGTGTTTTGGTTTACAAGGCAAATAAAGCAGAACAGGAGCAGCTGCCAGAAATAAAAGCTGTACATCCAAACCCACCAAATGGTTTCATTATGATCCTGACGCTGGGCTGCCTATATGGAAAAGTGAAGGCGCTTTGGTCTGATAGGGTTCATGTTGGACATTCCTACATTATGATGCTTCATTTAGCAGGGGCTCTTGTTATATGGTCTTTGGCAAGGGCCTGTTTTCATAAGCAATTAATTATTTCTCTCACTGGCTCCAGAGTCTCCTTTAAATATTTTTCAGCTTAGACACAGATGGCCAACAATCAAGCTAAATACAGATTCGGGCTTATCCAAGGCCGCTCAAATGCACCTCTCCTTATTAGCTCCCAAAACTGTAGCTCTGCTCCGTCATCTTTCTCTAGAAATCTTATCAGCAGCATCCACTGGACACATCTGTACAGTTTCCCTGGGTTTTCTACTGCTGAGACAGAAGTTTGGCTGAAACACAGATTCTTACAAGGAATAACATGACACTCTGTTCAATAGATCAAACTACTACAAGGCAAAAATCCAAAATGACTGAGGATCCCAAAACAGATAGTCATTGGGCTGCAAGCAATGTCTCCTAGGTTACATAGGTGAGACAAATACAAAACTATGTTAGAACCCTGCAAAATAAAATAAAAAATGTTTCACTCACTAACATTTATGATACTTAGTGTGATTTGGGGCTGTCTGAGATGAATGTTAACAACCATGAGAGAAATGAAAACTGTGTCACTGTATAAATGTAAATCTAAACAGGCAGCAGTTTGCATGCATATATTGTATATATATATAAGTAATAGAATAGAATAGAGTATAAGTAATAGAAGTAGTAGATATTCACATATTCAAACAATTTATTGTCTCTTATTTTTTCTTTAAACATGAAAGATAAACTAAAAATTAAAACAAAATGAAAATAAAATAAAAGGACTGATTTCAAGATACTGTATATACATCTACCCCTAAATTTTACTTCTGTCGGAGTAGAGATTCTAAACATGTTACCAGTGTATTAAGTAAAACAACATTTCAAAATAGTGATGAAACAAGGGGTTCTCGAATTTGTGCACTCTATCATATAGAGTCTGATCTGATTGGCAATGTATATTTAATCAAGTTTTTCCAAATTATATTAAATTTGTCCAATCCCTATCTGGAGGAGAAAGCCAACTTCTCCATCATATATATGTATATGTATTACATCAACCCAGTCTTCAACCTTAGGTACCTCTGTCTTCAGTCATTTTCTGGTAATAGCATTTTATTTGTAAATAACATCATCCTAAACAAATGTTTATCTATAAGTATGATATAAGTATAATACCTCAAATGTAAGCAGAAATTCTACCCTCAATATTTTCTCCATACATTTCTTTAGTTCCTGCCAGGGCAGGCCCCTGGCATAAACACTCTATGCGGTTAATTTAGGGCCACAACCACTAGGGGGGGGGGGCACGCAATCAGTGTGACTTTCTGTGTGGCTCACTCCTCACACTACAGTGCGGGACTTTTACATTTAAATGAGCATCCTTTACATTTAAGCCCTTGCCAAACAAGTTCACACAATGCTGATTAAGCCTATCACTGCCTGATAAATCTCTCTGTAGATCAGCAGCTAACTTGCAGTTTGCCCTCTGCTAACTTGAACTGGGATAAAATAATTTAATTGTGCACCTCTTCTAGATTTTCCAACTCTTATGGATCAAATTCTGATAGTGAGATGAGTCATTTCACGGGGGTAGTGTGACACTGAAAACAATTTATCCACCGTTTTACAGCCGCAACAGCAGCAACAAACTCAGTGTGTAACCATGGTAACTTAGCGGCATTGTGGGTGACGTTTGGTCAACGGTTTGTTGTTGTGTAGCAGCACCGCCATCTTGTTGAGCCTGCTGCTGGTTAATTTGGCAATAAATCTCCATTTGCAACATATTTACATGAACTGAGTAACGTTGCATTAATGGCTCCTAAAAGAAAATTTAGGAGTGGCACTCAAGGGCGAAAGAAGAGAAAATTGGAGATGGAAAAATAACACAGGATAAAGGTATGTTATTGTTTATTGAATCTGACTGAATGAATCTGACAGTCGTTTTTTTGCAACATTAAAGTCTGCAAGCTGGCTAAAAAGTAGTGAATAAAGTAGTATTATTAATTTTAGCTGAAACGTTTTTCATTAGAACAAGCTTGATTTCTTGCTATTTGCTTGCTAGCTAACATGAGTAGGATTGCAAGCATTATTTATAATTCATAAAGGCTAGCTTTCCTTGTTAACTAGCAGCCAATGTTTTCTTGCAACATTAAATTGGTGTTTTGATTTATTATTTTAAATATAAAATATCAAGTGTCCAAATTACCCTTAATTGTTTCAGGCTAACCATTAGCATTCTAGATATGTTAAATTGTATCTTTGTAGATCATATTTGGACATACTTATAATAATTGGATAGTTGCATGAAATTGTGTTTCTTGTGTGGTTAATAAATAGGTCTGGAAGATACATGTAACATACCAATGTAATGTCTTACAGCCTATATTAGTTAATAATAAAGTTAATAATCTAATATATAATCTTTTCACGGGTGTTTTTGAAATATTTTGGAGGAACTTCCAATGCACCATCTACCTCATCAGCTGACATGACTGCTGCTGAGGGGACAATGTCAGAGACTTCGGGGGCATCTACTCCCTCCTCTGATGTGACTGCAGCTGCAGAGGTCACAACAGAGGTACCACAGCCTTCTATAGCAAGTTTGGGGTCCTGCTAAACTTCCCAACCTTGGCTAATGAAGCACTGGAGAAACAATGTGAGGAGCTTGAGAACACACTGAGGAGTGGAGAGGAAGGCAACATTTATGGGAGAGAGCTGGCCATGGAAATCAGAAACTTTCCTCAGTTACAAACAGGATGACTGCATTTGAACTGCTGGACTTTGTCCAGAAGAAGGAACTGACAGAATTGTATCCAAATCTTTGTATAACCCTGATTTTGCACTCTTACATTGATTTTTTGTTGCTGTTTATTTGGCTAAATATTTTTGGTTTTATTGGTGTTCATTTGTCATTATCTTTTTTTATAGACCTTGTTATGTGCAAGTTTGTTGCTTTTTAAAGTTTAAATATATTGACTTTATTATTTATTATTTTGATTACTTTGTAATTTTCAATTGTATCTTAACTTCTCAAATTTCATATATTTTGAATAGACAGTTTTGTTCGTGTTCATTGAGTTATGAGCAATGTGTGTGATTTGGTGCTTGGTGATTTGGTGATTTGCTGGGAGTGTTTTGGGGCCACAAACAAAATCTTGTTTAGGGCCACCAAAATCATAAGGCCGGCCCTGGTTCCTGCCAGTAAAGGCTAATAGAGGGGCAACCCCAAAAAACATTGAAGTGATCAGCTTTATTTGCTCCTAATAAACCCCAACCATATTTTTTCTGTGCCAGTGTTATAAAAAATCTTAATAATCATAATATTTTACATCTGTATTCACTCCAAGATAAGGATCAATATTTATTCCAGCACTCTTAAACATCCTTGCGCTATTGTGTCCTTGTTTACAGTTTACGGAAACTTTTTATGAGTTGATGGAAGCTGAGATGGAACAGTTTTCAGTTCCAGAACAGCTGATCAACTCTGCACTTTGGTTACATCATGTAAACAAACCACATACATATTAGCTGTGCACTCAAGATCAGACTGGAGACATAACCACCCAAGTAGAAGATGAGTGAGTACTATGTTTTTACTCTTTAAACAGAAAACATATATTGTGATATTTAGATGGTTCTTTACTGAAAATGATGACAATATAGCCAACAGCAATTTAACCAGATACTTCCAGCTCCCTGGCGATCTCCCTCCAGCCAGCTGCTACCTTATTTAGGTTTTTGTAGTGAAATGAGGAGGTATCATGATATATTAACAAGGTCATGGTCGACATTAAATTTAAAAAAACAAACCAGGTTTGTGCCAAAGTGCTTTACAACAAACAGAATTGAGCAGAAGTTATCATAAAACATAAATTCTTAGATATATACAAACATACAAAAATACATACATACATACATACATGTGGCTCAGGAGGAAGATCCTGTCGTCCACTAATCAGAAGATCGGTGGTTCGATCCCTGGCTCCTCCAGTTTGCATGTCGAAGTGTCCTTGGACAACGTACTGAACCCCAAATTGCCCCCATTGGCTGTGCCATCGGTGTGTGAGAGAGTGTGTGAATGAGCATTAGAACCTCCTGGTTGCCATGCAAATGCCATGCATGGTTGGCACCTTGCATGGCAGCCTCTGCCATCAGTGTATGAATGTGTGTGTGAATGGTTGACATGCAGTGTAAAACACTCTGAGTGGTCCGAAGACTAGAAAGGCCCTAAATAAATGCAGTCCACTGGCCATATTGCACACATACACATGTACACACTTGTACATACATCCATGCATATAGAGTACATATCATTTCAAGAAAAGTGGGTCTTAAGACCCCTTTTAAAAGGAGTCCAGAGATTCTGTGGTTCTTTTCAGGGAGACTATTCCAGAGTCTAGGTACTGCTACTGAAAAAGCCCTGTCTCCGAAAGATTTCCAATGTGATCGAGAGATGATTAGCAGCCCTTGATCTAGGGATCTGAGGGGCCAAGCTGTACCGTAAGGAGACAAAAGTTTAAGGCTGTAGTCTCCTGGTCGACTGGTCGATTAGTTGGTCTATATGCTCTCGTCTGACCAAATTCTCATAGGTCAAATAGTCGCTGTGTTACTTTGCATTTTTAAAATACAGCTGTTTATTTCAATGAAAGTGAAATGAAGTGTTAGACTGGTGAAGAAAAATTTAAAGGTTTATTCAGGTTTGCATTTATTTTGGATTGGGCTATAAGCCAATAGCCCAATCCAAATGAAAATCCAAAAGTAGAAGTGCAGTTTGCTTGTAAGCTGATACATTGTCAGCCAAATACATTAATCAGCATTTTCGGCACTTGTTGATTAATAAAAAAGCAATCAGCCCTCTTGTGTACAGTGAAAACTCTATTTTGTTGGCAATGAAGTTTCCTGCCTTCATCTGCACCAAGAAATGGGTTAGACATTATGAACAGATTTACACAAAAGTTTGTAGCGCTATGGTCAGCTCCATCCTCTCGTCCAAATATGGTCACTCCTGGCTCTAAAAATCAAACATTGTGGCGGCCAAATCCAAGATAGCAATGGCCAAATTGCTACACTCGAGGCACGGTGACTACGTCTATATTTTTTCACAGTCTATGTTCTCAACCAGTGAGTTAGGCCAATTAGGCCTCAGAGTGCCATCTAGTGGGCCATGGAGGCAGTGTTACTGCCAAATGGTTAAAAAATGTTTTATTGTTTTAAAAAAATATGTATATCTAAATGTGCTCAAGAATTCACACAAATTAAAAGTGTCAATTTAAAATGCATAATTTCAGTCACCAGTTATGTTTGAATATCCAATTACGACACAGCATTAGGTAGAGACAAATGTGTTTTTTGCCACTGTTAGCTAGCTAGCTTTCTCTGTGGATCTTACTTCAGAAGACATGTCTCTATCCACTGTGTTGGGAAATGGACTGATGGAACTATCAGCAGATAGCAGCCTGAAGCTTCAGCTCACCCAAGTTGCCCTTGCTTCATTCTTGATACTGGCTACCAGTCAGTATCCCTCTCTATCAAAATGGGCAATCAAATTTCTGTTGCTTTTCACCACCACCTATTCATGTGAGTCCATTGTGGCTGTCACAAAATCAAAGACAAGGAACAAACTGAAAGGAACTTAGAATGCTACTCTGCGTGTCAGCCTCTTACCCATCCCACCACAACCTGATGTCATTGTTTCCCAGAAGCAAGCGAAAAGTGTCTCATTGAGGGTAAGCAGAATATATATTTTGGTCATTACAGCTGATAGTGGCATAACACATATTTACAGCCCAGTTTTTTGTCATGTTACATTTATTCTTTCATTTATTTGGGATGGTGGTCCTTGGATTTTTTTTAACAAGTGAACAAAACAGAACAGAAGTGGGCCTTAAGTTACAAAAGGTTGAGAACCCCTAACCCTGGTGTAGTGGGTATGTCTTGTCTGTTTGTCTGTCACAAAGATATCTCAAAAGCTTACATGAAACTTAATAGAAAAATTGCCCCTGAGCTAAGGAAGAGTTGATTAACTTTTCATGCCAATGACCCAAGAGATACAACAAGGACAAACAGAAATGCGACTATGAATGTGATATGCTTCCTTGATGGATGTCTGTGCTGTACTGAGTGCATTTTCTAGTTACTGTATCACGTAATTGCGACATCTGCTGCTGTCTACACTGCAAACATCAAGTCAATGGGTTTGATTTATATCAGGGGTTCTCAACTGGTCTCACCCTGGGGCCCACATTTTCCCATGTTCACTAAGTCACGACCCCTTTTATAGAATTCAAACCAAGCAAAATATCCTTCGAAAACACATGTATGTCATCTTTTTTTTTAACATAAATACATATATTTACCATGTCGGCAGATAAAATAAGCTCTTTGGCTATTGTGTGGGGTTTATTGGCCTCTGCAACATGGTGAGCTACATGGTAAGACGCCCGGAGAGCTTGTTCTTGTTTGGAGCAAGACGCTGTCAGACACTTTGGTGATGTCCTCAGCTCCTGGAGTCGTCTTTGAAAAAACTCAGCCGACTTTTCTTTCCATGCAGGATGTTTTGTTTCTAAATGGCGTTTCAGTTTGGATGGTTTCATACTCTCAGTTGCAAGCACTTCACTACATATCACACACTGGGGTTTCTGTCGCTTTTTATCCTCAGACGACACATAAGAATGTGTGCAATGCTGCAATGTAGTTTTTTGTTTGGAGGGAAGTTGAGTGAGTTTGCAGTGTCATTGCAGCTCACTTAGCTGTGAAGTTATAAGGTATAAATTTTATTTTTGTGACTCTGGAAATGATGATGTTTTTCATTTGTCAAAACCAAAGAAAATACTCCTTTGTCAGAGGAATTAACATCAAAGCTGTCTTGCCCGGGACTAGAATGGAGTTACCAGTTTTAACTGTTATGTTCATTTATCCATCTTTTTTCAGTTGTAAATATAAATACACCATTTATATAGTATTATAATGAAGTATTTGTGAGGAATTATTCACTGCCTTAGTCCAGATATCCTGTTGTTTTAACAACCACAATCACTATTGTAGGTTTGTGTGAGGTTGCAGCATACATGAAAGGCAACAGCATCCACTATTTATGCATAGTGGCACAAATCATTACTGCGCCCTTCAGATTTGAGGCCGATAGACATATAGAAGACCCAACCAACAGTGACTTGTACTAGCTGCTGGTCGCAGCTTAAAAAAAGACTTCTGATAAATGAGAAATTATTCTGATTTTAATTAATATTTTTGTCATAATGCAGGTGTACCAACCATGACTGAGGACAATGAAAGTCCATTGAGTAACGAAAATGCAGCAGCACCTGAGGAGAGCAGAAGCCCCTCACTGTTGTGAGTCTGCAGACTCTGACTAAATCATCAAATATACAACATGAACACAATCAGCTCACACCTACGAAAACATACCATGACACACACACCATCATCAGGTCAGAGTACTTTTTCTTTTTATCATTTTATCAATTTGTATCATGATGCCAAAAATTAAAAAATGCATTTGTTCAGGGGCTTTCCAAGGTTTTTATAGATGCAGAATGTTGAGTGAAGAAAGTGAAGTGAGAAAAAACTACAAGGTTTTTCTTGTACCCCAAAAATGTATGTTTAGTTTACGGTGTAGAAGTTGACTGTTTGACATTTAAGTGTGTAATTTTTGTTAACATTAGATTTTAAAGTCATGACTTTTTTATGCAGAGACAGGTTTAGTATGTTTTCACACACACACACACACACACACACACACACACACACACACACACACACGCACACTTGTGTATATTCTCTGTGGTCACCTAAGGAAGGCTCTGTGGGCATTTCAGGGTTTCCCCAGGCTTCATTACAGATGTAATAAGCCCTTCATCCAAGCCACACAGCAAACCACAATGTCAGCAAACCACAATCATCCAGCAGCAGCTGGAGAGTGAATATAGTCACTGCTGTCAGTCAGAAAATAGCAGGGCTGGGGCCCAAACCTCACCATTAATCACTGTAGACAGCCAGCCTGTGGACCCCAAATCCTCTCTTTAATATTACACATGCCGTCTATGATGGGTTTCAAATAGGAGTCACTGGAAGCTAAATCTATTAACCTGTAAATTTAATAATACATACAACGAGGGGTGGAGCCGAATCCAAATCCAGTATTCGGAAAAGCACAAGTAGTGGGTTTTTATGAATATTTATTTAATACAAATATTTTTAAAAATAATTTGTTTTTGGGAGGAAAAAAAAACGTCAAATAACAGCACGCAGGTCAGTTACATCACTTTCTCAGTCTCTCTCCTCCTCCTCTGTTATGTCTATTAGCAGCTCTCGACTAGGTGAGTCACATCCACCTGATGCACATTTCCTTATTTGGACATCACTCTTGGAGTTGGGGGTGTTCCCCAGAGATAAAGCTGAGCAACGGACATGCACAAAGTTTGTTTTTTGGTTATTTTTATTTAGAACATGTTAACCTGTTGATTTCCTTCCCTTTTCCCCAAAGTTAGGTTGGAAAAAAATACTCAATAAATGAAAAGTCCAAAGCAATAATTGCCTTTAAAGTTCTTCCATACACCTTACATGCTGTGCTATCTCTGTTTTCTGGATGTATAAATAGCTATTGGTCTGTCTATGCAGTGGCATGGAGCTGAGCTGGAGTCAGCGCAATTGTCTATGATCTGGGCGACTCCAACTCGAGACCCAGTGTGGGCACCTCCTACACAAGATAATTCATTGATGAATACTTATTTTAACAGGTTAATATCCAATTAAAAGTGTAATTAAAACAAAAACAGGATTTTTATGCCTATTTCCACTTTTATTCGAATACAAATACAAATAATTTTGCTGCCTCAACAAATACACTGGGCTCTCTGCACATCCCTACATACATCTTCTACTAATCGAAGTGTTACATAAATATAAATATTCAAACACAAGATGCCATGGTTTTCATAGCTTAACATATCAAAAGGGAAATGTCTACTGCATTATTTTATATTATTATTATTTTTATTTTCCCAAAATTCAAACTGAAATATTTCTTATCTTTGAAAACTTAAGAATTCAAAGTTGAAACAGCACATAGAGCAGCTTCTGTACTACTACTAACTTTAAACAGGAAACATATTTAGAAAGAAACATGATATCTCCTGGGTTATGTTTTTTTTAATCAACATAATGAAGAAACATTTTAATGCACAAATCTGCAAAGTCACAAAATGTTAATAATGTATCTGCAAAACTCGTGACAACATGAATGACAGTCTTCTGTAACCATAAAGTTATCAATTCCATGAGATCAAACCCCATTTTTGATACTATTTATGGTCAGCATTATTCTGTATTAGCAATCAATGTAGTATCAGTAATTACCTCTATATATTTGTTTTTATTGATAGTGGTGGAGTCTGCCATTCTAGCACTGGATCCAGACACACAGAAGGGATTGACAGGAAATAATGCAGCATGTAACAACTGTATCTCATTGACAAAAGCCTCACTGGTTATTGTTTGCTCTCTTAACACCATATAAGAGCTGTATTAATTTACTGCTAATGCAAACCCAACAATTCCTTCTGGTACTACTTCATGACCATGACCATTCCTCAAAAATGCATCTAAAAGACAACTGTCATTTTCAGCATTTTTTTGTCAGCAGGTGACACGCTGCAAACCTCCAGGTACCAGGGTGACCACTGGTGTCACCACGTCAACCAAGAATGAAATTTTAAAGGGGCCATATTATGATTTTTGGGGGGATTTTTATACTTTTATATTTTTATACTTTATTTGTATATTGTTATAATGATGGATGTTAAACATGGTCTAAGTTTCAAAACATGTGGTGATTGTATGTAGAAATGTTCCCTGCAAGTCAAACACCAGGGCTTCAACCTGCTCTGGTCGGGGATCTTAAACAGACAACTGCTAAAATGGCCTGTTTCAGACAGAAGCTGAACTGGGAGGGGGGGGGCTGCATAATAAGGAGTTGGGTTTTTTTTACTGAGAATCATGCAGATATTTCAGTAGAGCCAGGAAATGTCCATGTTTTGTCCTCTAGAAGAAATAAATAAGTGACTCAATAAAGAAATTAACATGATGATAAATGCACCAAAAATAGAAGAAAGAAATACATTTAGGCATTGATTAATTGATAACATGACATAAAATGATATTTTTGTTTTTATTTGCTTCTGTATTTATTTACCGTTGTATTAATTCCCCTATTTATTTACTTTCCCATTTAATTTTCCATTTTATTTATTAATTTATTCATTTTTAAATTTATTTATTCATTCATGTATTATTTTCCCTTTGTATTACCTCCCATTTATTTCCCCAAATGTCAGTCAGGACTATTTACTTTTTCGTGTGGACGCTCTGATTGACAATATGTTTCAATTAGCAGCATACATTGACACAGAGGTTGACCCTTTTGTTTTCAATAATTTAGAGGAAGGGGCTCATCACCTGAGCATGTCCGTATGCCACTCATATGCTGCCTGTGGTAGCCTTGGAAAGTTTTTGCTTGCGGGTTTGTTTATCGGTGAAATTACAAGGCTTTTTGGGGTTTGGGAAAGAACAATTCACCATTAGATGACAGAGTATGACATAAGCTGAGTGTGCATGTGTGGTCTCGTGGGGTGGGTTGCTGTTGCAGTAAGTTACAGGATTTTATGTATTTATCTGGTATTTGTCTATTTTTCTTCGACACCTTCACACTTTCTTAGTTTCAGTTTAAGATATGGAGGGGACTCTGCTCAATTCAGCTACTCATATATATACAGTACTGTGCAAAAGTTTTAGGCACTAAAAGTGAGAATGCTTACGAAAATATTGCTATAAATTGTTTTAATTTATCAGTTAACTTTTTTCAAAGTTGAGTAAACAGCAGAAACCTAAATGAAGTCAATATTTGCAATATTTGCAGCTTTGCCTTTAAAACAGCAGCAGTTCTCCTCGGTTCACTTTAACACAGTTTTTCATGGTAACTTGGAGCTAGGTTGTTGTAACCATCCTGGAGAAAGAATCTTCTGTGGATTTATTATTTAGGCCATCTCAGGTGCTTCTTCATATAATCCCAGATTGACTCCATGATGTTGAGATCAAGGCTTTGTGGGGGCCAAACCATACCATCTCTTGCAGGACTCATCATTCTTCTTGTTGCTGAAAATAGCTGTATGCTTGGGGTCATTGTCATGTCATGAATAAGTTTGGGACCGATCAGACACTTTTGCACAGTACTATATATATATATATATATATATATATATACACACACACACACACACACACACACACACACACACACATACATTCAGGGTTCCCTTGCTGTGCAGCTTTTCTTTGCAGAACCTCTTATCTCAACCACAGACATTCCCTCAGCAGCACTCTGCAACAAATACTCATTTACAACTGTCTTTAAAAACATTCCAAATAATTCAATCAAATAGCCCTATGACTAAGATCAGATGATGCTATCGCCTGATATGTTTAAGATCAGATGTCTGACTGTCCATCATAATCAGATAACTTGATATGCCTGAGTCACGTGGTCAGATGTGTTGGAGACTTTTCCTCCAGATAGCTGTTCTGAAGAGTGTATTGTCATATATCATCATCACAAACAAAAATTAAAGTTCAGTTCTCTATGGCATGCAGATTAGAGAGAAACCTGTGAACAGCATGCAGTGTGCAAAGAGGATGATTTATGTGTTGCACTCTCAAGCGCCACCACCATTACTGTAGTGTCAGAGTAGAAGTGAACACATTTCCGCTGACAGTGAAAGCAGAGATGTTTGGGTTAATCACAGTTGTCGCCCCAGATGAAGGTCGTCTGTGTGAATGTGGAAATTATTTACTCTTAAAACATTTGTATGAAATGAATCCGAACACATGATTTGTGAAAAATGAACATGAACGTAGCTTCTGACCAACCTCCACAGTCTGTGTGAAATAACTTAGTTAATTTTACCCAGCAGAAACACCTTGCTAGCTCATGATTTAACCCTTCAAACTCCACAGTTTCTCACATTTTAATCACAATAAAAGCACAATAAAAATTACACAGACACACATGATACTGTAAAAGTGGAATTCAGCTAGGAAACATACTAACGTGATAGTACCTAATTAAGAGGAGGGTGGGTGGCAGCTCACCACCAGCCCTGTGAAGGCAAAATGCTCAGTCTTTACAGTTAGTTGGTTGGACAGAATACAACTGAACCATGAGGATTTCATGGAGATTATAAAAGTAAGATTGATTTCATGGAGTAGAGGCTTGTGACTTAAACTTTCTGTTTTTGTCAGTTTCTTGTTAGAACAGCTGATAAAAGAACACCTCACAGCACATTAAAGAGCACAGCTCGCACAGTGCATACCTTCATTATTTGCATCTTCCGATGCTGCATGACTTTGGGGCTTTTCTAAAGAAAACTAGCACATTTTCAAACCACATTTTGTACTGTTTAATAATATACTGCTCAATGACTTTTTATATTGAATGAGCACTCATATTTTGCATTTGGACTTGTTTATGTTTATTGGTCTTTAAATACATAAATTAGTCTTCTCATGCAAATGAGGAGCAGAGCTGCAAGTTTAAATGTAGCCTATAGGGTATTATTTAGCCTATATATATTCAGCTTGCACAACTCTAACCAGCAGTGCCAGAATGCCAGCAGCCAGGGGTATCATATGGTCATTTTGTTTGAGGGAGCACAGTTTGATGATGCATATATTCATTTTCACACCAAACCAAGTTGTTACCAGTAATTATCTGCTTTGGCTTTTATGTTTATGATCAAACTGCCCCCCTATCAGGGCTAACATTAGCTAGTTAGCTAGCCAGCACTGTTGATTATTTAACATTAATTAAAGAAAGCTCACAAACATGTAGCTGCTGTTTTGACTGACACTATTTTACTCTTGACTCTTAAAAAATCGTCTTATGTCCATTCTGTTTTGTAGGATGTATTTCAGTGTTGCAAATTTTAGCTGCTAATAATAGCAACAAGCTAACACTAATGTTAATGACTTGTGGGTTATAGTTAAAACCACTGATGCTAAAGTCACTTTAAAGGGGAATTCTGAAGCTTGAAGTCGTTTACAAATTCATTCAAGTCATAATGTTTCATGGTGTGAGCTAAGATTGGTTATTCACACCTCCTGAGCTGCCATTAGCTCAGATTCTACTAAATAGTGTCATGGACTCTGTTTCTGGACTTTTTGTGTTTTGGGGTTTTTGGTGTTCCTCTGTATGTGTTTTGAATGTGCTCTGGGTTACCAATTGTTTGTGATAACTGCATTTGCCATTTGTGTGTCTTTGTATAGTGCTTGAGCCTGGTATTGTTTTTTGTTCCTTTGAGTCCTGAGGGGTATTCCATCAGTGCAGCTAAAGAAAGCTTACTTGAAAAAACCTGGCTAGAATTAACATCAACTTTCACTTGGGGCTCAAGCCGTTCCATTAACACAATTTAGTCGTGTCTAGACAATGTTAACTCTAGCCAGGCTTGAATAAGCTTGCAGTGTGCATGTGCACAGACTACATAAGCAGCTCAGAACAGTCAATTGAAAAGAAGACACTGGGCCTTTCTCAATACCAACTATGCTAAGTTCGGACTAGCGTACTTGGGAGCTCAGACTGGCAAGTTGGACTCAGGAGTACAAACTCTTGAGGATGGTAGGAAGCAGTATGGTCATTCTGCAATTGGAGCAGCAACATACTTGATGACATGATGTCACCATCTAAGCTTGTCTTGGCAATAGGCCTATGTGTCCGGTTATCTTCACTGTAATGTATATTTACAATAAAACAAAATATGATATGAAACACAACCCTACCTTTTTTCATTTTCATTAAAAAAAAAAAGAATATATATATATATATATGTATATATATATATATATATATATATATATATATATATATATATATACACATATATATTGTGTTCCAGGATCTGTAGCCTAAATATAAAAAGCCAGTGGCAGGAAAAAGTTTGTGGAAGGTTGTTGTTGTGAATAACATTGGAAAATTAGACAGATCATATAGAAGTGGATCAGAGGCTGGTGCCGTTCTCATCGATACACTTTGCAAAGAAGCTGAAGAGGAGGCTGCCCAACTGAGGGGGAAAATCTGTCAAAGGAGAGCCAGGATGCGGCGGACGATGGAGGCGACATGCCATATCAGCATGTCTCTATAACTTTGAGCATTTGTCTAATCATTATGCTTTTTTGTTAACCAGTCTACCCATTTATAGACTTGACAGTTCACTTGGTATATCTAGATAAAAACTGTAGTTTAATATTGTACAAAATCTTTATTAGAGAGGTGTTGATCTATTTTTTTTTTTGTGTCAGTAGTAGTTTGTGGTGCTGCTGAACTGTACTGGGTTATACTGAGGTGTTTCTAATATTTAGTCTGTCCTCAGTCATATAAATTGGATGGACAAACACCTCTCAAAAACAGATTACATAAAAACTTAACATTTATTGCAAGGGTGTTTTATTAGACTATACTAGCTTCATCTAGGTCTACCTAATAAACTAGCAAGTACAGGGGAGGTTTGATATTTTTAATAGTTGAATAATATTGAAATGGATTAGCCTACATTCCACATACATACCTGCTGTTTGTCTTTTTGGTACTCAAACATCAGGAGGTTAATACTCAGTCTCACTGGCCTTTTACAGTTAGGTGCACAAACATCACTCTACATCAATGCAATAAGTATCTGTACTTCATCAGTGTCACACACATCATTAGTCATTAATCAGGACAGACTTCAACACAAACACGACATTTCATGTCTATGACACAGTAATCATGTAGGCTACAGTAACATTTTGACTCAGAACCTGGGAAGACAGGTATGCTCACTTCAACCATTCATATCAAAACATTCATATTAGGAATGCAGTTAAATAAATATTAAATAGTAAAAACACAGAAATAAGCGATAAATACATAATAAATATAACAATTAATAAACAATCTTTAAAAAACTCTAAAAAGAGATTTCTTTTTTTTTAACAGGACCACAGTCCCTTACAAAGGTATGCACAAATGAATACCCATGTTTTTATCCTCACCATGTCCTTTTCTGGAGCTGACTTGAAACCAGCCTTCAGGCTATCCAGGAACAGCATCAACATGCTGGTCCAGATGCTGCCCCGGCAAAAAGCCCATGGATGGAGCCATGAAATTGAGGTGCTGGTCACAGTCTACTTACTTGCCTGTGGAGCCTTGTACAGGGTAACTGCAGACATCTTTGCCATACCACTTAGCCACAGTTTACAGGACTGTCCACAGCATTGTGGAGGAAATGTTGACCGTCCTCCACAAGGCTATTCATTTCCGCAGAAAAGAGGAGGTAGAGGAGGTGGGGGCTGGCTTTGTTCGCTTTGCTGGCCATGAGACATCTCGCTGTGCTGCCAGTGCCATCGATGGGTACCAAATCAGGATTGTTTCTCTTGCAGAGCCACAGAAGAAGTGTTACTTAAACAGAAAACCTTTCCCCTCTGTGATACTACTGATTCAATTCAATTCAATTTTATTTATATAGCACCAAATCACAACAAAAGGCATCTCAGGGCACTTTTCACATAGAGCAGGTCTAGACCGTTCTCTTTAATTTACAGAGACTCAACAATTCCCCCATGAGTAGCACTTGGCGACAGCGGTAAGGAAAAACTCCCCTTTAACAGGAAGAAACCTCAAGCAGAACCCAGCTCTTGGTGGGCGGCCATCTGCTTTGACCAGTTGGGTTGAGAGAGAATGAAAGAGGGAGGGAAGGGGGTGAGGGGTGTGGACACAGAGAAGCAGAATAACAACAATAATAACAATAATAATAATAGAGATGTGACTAGCAACACAAACAGCAGCAATAGCCGGGGAAGAACACTAACAGGACCACAACAGCTCAGCCTGGATACCAGGGTTTCCTGCGAGATGAGAAACCACAAAAAACTCGGAGGAAGAAGCTAAGTTATGTGTACATTGGAAATCTAGGATCTATACATGATGCCCTATGCAAAACCCTGTGATGGATACAGGTCCTGTATCCACCAGCTGGGTACTTTCTTCTAGGAGATGGAAGATACCCAAGCCTGCAGCATCCCATTGCTATTATGACACCATACTGCCAGCCTGTAGCAAGTAAGAACACTCTCTCTAACACACACACAGCAAATGGTTACTTTGGTCATTTTGAAATACATGTGAATTTTGATTAACAGGCCAAGATGAAGCCTGGTACAACAGGCACAACCCAAAAGCAAGGAACAGTATTGAGTGTACCTTTGGGGTCTTGAAAATGCACTGGATGGACGGATGGATGGATAGATAGATGTGTGTGTACATATGTTATATATGTTCATTTGTTGCAATGTTCTTTTTCTTGTTCTGGCGAATTTAAATTTAACTGCGTGACTGTAAATAATTCTATACAACTGTAAAATATAGGACTTTGTCATTTTTTTGTTTTGTTGTAAATATACACAATTCACTGTTGCTTTCAAGAATTAATTGCCTGGGTTGAATTTCAAACAATATTTATTTAGAATTTATCAACCAGTTTTTCAAACAGAGATAAATATCAATCTGCTCTTTCTGTTGCTGCTGTTTCCCTCTCCTCTTCTCTTGCTATTGCCTATCCCTCCCTCTCCTCTTCCCTCTTGGCCTGTTCCCTCTGGGCCTCTCTCTGTGTGCCTGGCTGGCCCTGGCTTCTTCTGCAGAAGGGGCAGAGGCCAGTGTGTGCATTGTGCCACCTGTAGTAGCAGTCAAGTTTGCTGCAACAACCAGGGATGGACTATTCGAGTGCTGCCCCTGGAGTGCAGCATCCATTAGACTGTACCACTGCCAGGTGGCACCAGTCACACCACCGGCCTCTACCCCTTTGCCTGTGGGTGGGTCCCTAAGCTCCTGAAAATAAGGTATTAATTACTACTACTACTACTACTAGTTATTGTCCGTGTTAGGTTTAATATATGACCTGGCAAACTAAAGCTAAGTAGTTTCTTTAAAAGGAATCTCAGAAAGGCCCTCTCAGTATACAATACAAGGCAGAGAAACAGATTACTTGATATTTGTCTTTTAGGTGATTCCATTTCTTTCTGGCCTGTTTGGCAGTTATTGCCAAGCCAGATATGGTAACAAAGTCCCTGGGAAAAACAAAAACATCAACAAAGAGTGACTGCCACTTCAATAAGATATTAATCATGATGGATGGAGACTGCCTAAATCTGGCTCCAACTCTTCCCCAGACATACAGGCGATGATACAAATACTCAAAATCGATACTCACTCCCATCCAGATTTTGACGAATTTCGCTGGCCAGTGAAAAGGCTCTCATTGGCTGCCTACTAGTCAATGAGGGCCCGAGTTTCCTCAGTTGTCTCTTGATTAAAATATTGTTTAAATGTTAGTTTTGATGCACAATCACCATTATAGCAAGTATAAGAAGTTTGTACAATAGGGAATAATGCAAACAATTTGGTCAAAAGTACAAAGGCAGCACTCTAGTATAGTAAAGTAGAATAGAGTAGAGTAAACTTCACTGTCCTCGAGGGGAAATTTTTCTTGGGCACACAGTGCTATAGTCCATTGTTTCACATAAAAACATTACAAAAACATGAGAAGCATAGGCACGATGCTAAACAGCTGATCCACATAAAAACATCTTAACATAAAGAGATTTTTGACTATACATTTGAGATTGACAACAAGATGGCTTAAAAAGAAATTAAGAGTTTAAGTGCAAAAGTGCTTGTGTATAGTACAACGTTAAAGTTAAATAAAAATATAAAGTTATAAAACTTAACTTAATCGATTTACCGGGGAAAAATAACAGATTCAGACTCTGAGACCATAGATTCCCTGTTAGATATACCCAAAACAAGTTATATATTGTATTTAACCACTACATAGACATCAGAGCCAGCGGCAAATTTCAAAAGGACTTGCCAAGATAAGGCTGTTCTCGGCAGGGTACCATGAGCTCTGACTGCCCGGTCATCTCGAAAGCTGGTGAGGCATGCTGGCTAACTTACAGCCATCACAAATCAGGAAACGTCAGAGCTAATTTTCAAGTCAGCTCTATCTTGATAAATCAACCACAACTTTGAAGTTTAAACAGTTAAACTCTCGCCTAAAAATGTTAAAACAACATTCCGAGACACAACAACAGTAGTATTTCGAAAATTATAACTTACATTTGTGAGTTTTAGTCTCCTCCGCCATTGCCGCTGCTCTGTGCGAAATGCATTCTGGGATACCTGGCTGTCACAAGTGTACACAAGTCACCTCATGATGCATCCCCAATAAAACGGGCAGAGCAAGTTCACATCTAGGCATTTGGAATGTAGGTGGCTGGATGTGGACTTTGAATTGGAACAGTGCTTGGGCTGCGATTGATGACATGTCACAAGTCCGCAAGAACACAAGTACAGACAAGAACACAGATTGAGAAACGGCTACTATGTCACAAAAAGAAGGGAAAACTAGAGTAGTGTTATCGAGTGGAGTCATCGCCAAAAAGAGCAATACTGCCACAATTAACAAGACGAGAGAGATGGCTTGGCAAAAAATTGCTGACATAAAAAGCATAAATCATACAAATCTATGTAGGTGGGTAGTGGTGGCCTAAAGTTTAGAGGAGTGAGCTTATAACCAGAATGATGACAGTCCAATCCCCTAGACCGACAGGATGAATCTGGGTGGGGAGAGTGAAGAGCAGTGCTTTTTCCTGTTTATGGTTTTATTCATTTTTATTTGCTAACAAATGAACATTCAGATCACTGACTGTGGCTAGTTAATATCAGATGTATGTATAAAATCGTGGTGTAGGCAATTTAGGAGAACCAACTTACCAATTTACCATTACTAACTACATAATCATCTAGTCTTTGACACATATTCTCTTTCGCAGGATGTCTGTTCAATTTACAAGCGTCATTGAATGTTAATAATTTAGAAGTTGCAGTTGGAGGTGAAGAAACTGGAGAGGGATATAAATACAGTGAAAACCGCTCATAATGATCACATTAGCAGATGATTATTATAACCGATTTTTTTATTTATTTATTTCTCATGTAGAATACCATGTAATTGACATTTGTATAACCAATTTATTAGCCTACATGAATATAAAGTAATGAAATGGACAGTTTTGCTATTTACTGAATTCTGTTGGCTGATTCAAAATACAGTACAGCTGTTTAAACACAGTGTGCGCACATTTTTGAAGGAGCGGGGTTCTGACTTTTGATAATGACAAGTTCCTTCTTTTTCCTGGTGGCAGAACAGGTAAACAGATTTAGATTTCATAAGCTTCGAGGAGACTACATTTGTCAGACAGAGAAAATGACTTTCTTTTTCCTGTCATGATTTCAATGGCAATAATGGTGCTGCAGGTGCTTATCATGAGAGTAAAGTTAAAAAAAAAAAATAGAATTACCATAGTCTTAAATTTTTTTTCCATATGTTGTCATTTATGAAAGACCCAAAACGAACACTGTAAGTGGACTACTTGATTACTATAGGCAAATTATTAACCATAAATTTTGTATAAGAATGATTCTGTCCCAAACTTTTTGATTCATATAAGCAGTTGATCACTGTAACCATGATCACCAAGCGGTTTCCACAATATAAATTTAAACACAGCAGAGGGTCATGGTTTGGACTTTAATTTCCTTTTGTCTTCACAGCTTGAACAAAATGAGTGAGTGAATGAATAAATAAATAACTTCAAAACAACATTGGTGCACTTTTATTTCTTAAATTATAAATGCAAAGCTTTTAACTAAAAGGGTTCACTCCAAAACAAAGGTGACCATGAATAAAATGGGGATTAACCGAAATAGGTATTTTTGTAAAGGTCCCTCACAGTTATTCCCTTTTTTGTTTGTATTTTTGTTTCATGTTTCTAAACATGGACATGACAAAACTGATGGACATTCTTTGACACAGCTAAATTAAGCTTGACAGTTAGTCTGCCACGGTGTGGGCGAGTTCTGCCTTTTCTGATTGGCCAGCAGGTGTGCGTTAAAACCATGTATTGCACACGTAGTTCGGCTCAAGTTTAATCACTGTTCTAAATTCATCCACTACCCAACCTGTAACTATGGTAACATTAAAGAGTACAGCTGTCAAAGCTTACTTGTTATGAAGTTTTGAAGAATGGGACGCAGCAGAGGAAAAATAAACAGAGAAGAAAGAAACCAAGTGAAAAATGGCACAAGGAACTGACACCTGAAGAGCTTAAAATAATTGAGGAACAGAAGGATGAGATTAATACAAAAAAAGCAAGAAAATGGGCAGTTAATATACCAAGAGACTTTCTCTACCAAAACAAAAGAACACTGATTTGCGGACATAGTCTGCGGTTATGCTTAATGACACCTTATGCAAATTTTATGCCTCAGTTCAGGCTGGCAGCAAGTACAGTGTGGCAAGTTGTCAGGACAGCAGTAACCTCTTGCTTCATAACCTTTTGATTTTGAGTGCAAAACTTTCAAAAAATTTGCAAATGCTTTTATTTTATATTGTTGGCAAAGGACCATGGTATACGTGGGGTTATCAACTTGTAGGTGTGCGTTAAATGGTTTTAAGGCACCTCTACTTTGCGTCAGGTGGTTCTTCACCACCACGTTATGCCTTCAAACCATTTTACACACACCTACTCATTGTTCATCCCTTACTTGTTTACTGAGCAGGGAATCATATAAGTCACAGTAATGGAACGGAATTCTCACTTAAATTAGCGAGGCTCAAACAAGCTGGGCTTTTCCTTCATACAGATTGATGGAATACCCCTCAGGGCTCTTGTTTTCTTTAGTTTTATCTCTGCCTTGCTTGGTTTTATTCTAGACAGTTTGTAACCTTGTGCCTGCCCTACTCCAGCTGTGTCTTGTTCTGTGATTAGTTCCTTGTGTATTTATACCTGTCTGTTCTTTGTCAGTTCGTGGTCAGTGTATCCCAGTGTTTGCAGCTGTTGTTTTTGCTCCACATGTTTCAAGTCAGCCAGTTCTGTTTTTGTCTTCATCTGCCAGTAACCAGTCTGGTAAATAAATAATAATTTTCTTCAGTTCCTGTTGCCTGCCTATTGTTTCTGCATTTGGGTCCATTTGCCTGCATAACCCTGACAAAACAGTGCTCTCCAGCTGGAAGGATCCAAGTAGCCTTTAGATCATTTCAATTTACAATTACAATGTACAATTTCATTTAGCAGACACTTTTATCCAAAGCAACATACATCTGAGAGCTGATACAACACAAGCAGGGATCTAGTCAGGAGAGAACAGAGGGCACACCTGTTGTCTAAGCTCTGAGACTGCATGACTGTAAATAATGAGACTGTTCTTGTTAAGGTCTTCAATGACATCCACTTAAACACAGACAGTGGCAGAATTTCAGTCCTTAGTATTACTGGATCTCAGTGCTGCATTCAACACGGTCAACCACAACATATTACTAGACCGACTGGAAAACTGGGCGGGACTCTCTGACACAGTACTAAACTGGTTTAAATCATACTTAAAGGACAGGGAGTACTTTGTATCTATAGGTAATTACTCATCTGAGCGGACAAAAATGACATGAGTTTCCCAAGGCTCCATTCTGGGGCCTCTTCTGTTCAACATCTACATGCTCCCACTGGCTCAGTTTATGAAAAACAACAAAAAATGTTGCCACAATTATGCAGTAAGTGCATTTCACAAATCAACGATTGGATGTGCCAGAATTTTCTTCAGTTAAACAAATATAAAACTGAAATTGTTTTTGCAGCCAAGGAAGAATGATTAATCATTCAATAATTTTAAAAACCACAAACCAAGCCAGGAATCTTGGTGTAGTCATGGACTCAGAACTGAATTTCAACAGCCACACTGAGACAATTACAAAGTCAACCTAATATCACTTGAAGAATATATCAAGGATTAAAGGACTTATGTCGTAGAAGGATTTGGAAAAACTTGTGCATGCATTTATCTTCAATAGACTCGACTACTGTAATGATGTCTTTACAGATCTCCCTAAAAAATGATTAGACAGCTGCTGCTGATTTAGAATGCTGCTGCTTGAGTCCTCACTAAGACTTAGACAGTGGATCATATCACTCCAGTTCTCAGATCTTTTCACTGGCTTCTTGTCTGCCAAAGAATTGATTTTAAAATACTATTGTTGGTTTATAAAGCACTGCATGGTTTAGGACCAACATACATTTCTGATCTGCTGCTACGTTATTGTTGGGTCTCACTGGCCAACCACATGTTTCAAGACCAAGAAAGAAAGGGAGTCCTCAAGAAAGTCAATTTCCATACACCCAAGTGTGAACTCAACCCATGGACCCAGGTTAACAAAACTAGAACAACTGGACTTAGCCTTGCAAAATATAGCATGGCATAGAATGGCTAAGCATAAACTGTTAATCTTGTTGATGTACATGTACTGATTTTGGTTTAACATTGTCCACTGAGTTTTATTGTTGTGATGCATTTCCATTGCTAAGCTACTGAATAGCCAACTGCTAAGCTAGGGTAAGTTTATGCTTCACGTGTTACATCCAGTAACCAGGCCTTGCATGCAACTAACCTCTTCCTAATTGGCCTTGAACTGAGAACCACCCATACGCTAACACTATTGATATGCCACTTATAAAAGAAGTAATTGACTGTGTCCTCGAGCCATTTACTTATATATGTAATAAATCCTTTCCAACAGGTATCTAACATATTGTATCAAGTTGTAGACCTGTGTCTTTGCTACCTCAATTTTCTAAAATACTTGAAAAACTATTTGTAAATAGACTTGATGACTTTATTGAGAAATATGAGTTATTGAGTGACCATCAATATGGGTTTAGGAGCAATCAATTGACATCTTTAGCAGTGATGGATTTTGTAGAAAATATAGCAACAACAGTAGATAAACAATATACTGTAGGCGTACATATTGATTCACGTAAAGTGTTTGACACTATTGATCACTCCTTACTTCTGCATAAATTGGAATGCTATGGTATAAGAGGTGTCACACAACATTGATTAAGAAGTTATTTAAATATTAGGTTTCAGTATGTAAAAATTAATAATAGTGAATCACGTCTTAGAAGAGTAACTGTTGGTGTTCCACAAGGTTCAGTATTGAGACCTAAGTTATTTATACTTTATTTGAATGATATTTGTACCATATCTCATAAGTTGAAATTTGTTATGTTTGCTGATGATACACATTTATTTTGTTCAAGGGAGGACATGAAAGAATTATTGAAAACAGTAGAAAGGGAAATTATGTTAAAACATGGTTTGATATTAATAAGTTATGATCACTAAATGAAAATAAAACAATTTATGATGTTCGGTGGTGTCAGGATTATTGTGAAATATAACTGAATTCAAATGGAGTTGAAATTGATAGATTATATGAAACAATTCTTGGGGGTGATTATAAACTTAGCACAAAAAGTAAGGAAATTTGTGTTTGGTAAATTATTTCTTTGTTGTAACAATGCTTCTTGGCAATAAATCTTATACCGTTGGAAAGCCTGTTTATTTCCCTTTTAAATGGTGCTACATTTGTAAGGAACATGCATTTGTGGGATGAGCAGCAGAGCTTATCCCCATGTTGCGCCCATGAAAAATTTGCCAAATGCCAAACAGCTTATTTTGCTGTTGCTATTGGCTCTTGTTTTCAACTTCTGGTATATATATATATATATATATATATATATATATATATATATATATGACAATATGTATATTGTCATCAGCAGAGATTCCCAAGCTGCAGAGATGCTCCATCCTGAGGAAGGCAGAGCCAAGTTTGATCAGGCCTCAGAGTGTGTTCCTTACCATTTGGTTTTGGCAGTGAGGATCAGTCACAGTATAAGGATTGTATACTTTGGGGGGAAAGCAACAGGTAAAGAAAAATGGAGCAAGCATTGACAAAATCTTCTGGGGTGAACATATACTAGACTAAACAGAATAGACGATTGAGGAAGACAATAGAGTTTAGGGCATTAGGGTTTAGGATTGGCATTAGGGGTACATTCTTTTCCAATCCATATATCCACCTGAACCTCTTTTCTTAAAGGTTTCACAAGGTTTTATAACAACATCATTCTATTTCTGTTTTTGCTCCTGACAGACAAATGTAATAATTCACATAGCCACTAGACATTCTTGTCAGGTAATCGTCATGTTTTTAGGCATTTGAACAAAGACTGATGTGGTCAATTTGGGAGAACAGTCTCAAGTTAGATAAAGAGGTCATATTAATTTAGTTGGTCACTACTTCTTTATGTGTGCACTGCATCACTTTGGAGGAACAAAGATTTTTTTTAAAAAAGCATGCGGGGGAAGATCAGGAGATGAATCAGATCAACAACAAATCTGTTTATCATAAAAACATTTATTCTACAAAACTTGCCCGTTTTACATGTTTTGGATAAAAATGCATAATTGTTACGTTGTTCAATACATAAATCACTAGGCTCAAATAATTCTTTCCTTTGTCTTTAACTGCTCATTTCTGCTGTGTTTCATACTTGTGCCCAGCACTGTGACTTCTCTTCTTTTCTGAGGAGGAGGTTTGGCTTTATGGATTCTTTTTAGCCATGCTGGTTATGGTCATATAAATCATGCAAGTATTCCTCCATTTATTCCAAAGAAACAAGAACACATTTGGGACTTCTTGTCCCCCCAAAAATAAAATAAAATAAAATTTTACAAAATCATGAACTGAAAATAAATATATGTATTTGAGTATGTCAGGATACTCTCTATCGTGCAGCGGTAGAAGTTTATCAGGAAACTCCCCCAGAAACTCCTGATAAAATTCGACTGCTGCACGATATAGAGTATCCTGTCATACTGCTGCACAGTCTGGTACTCCTGCTGCACTGCGGAGGAGAGGAAGGACCTACAGTGTATAGTGAAGACAGCTCAGTGGATTGTTGGCTCCCCACTTCCAAAACTATCAGACATCCACTCAAGACATCTTCACAGACATGCAGACATCAGGAGAGACACTTCACACCCTGGTTACTGCCTGTTCACCACCCTCCCCTCAGGCAGGCTCAGGGTCATTAGGGCACGGACCAACTCTCTGAAAAACAGCTTTTTCTTTGGAGCTGTGGACAAGCTGTTGAACTCATAGCCCCCCCACTCCCCACTCAGCTACCTCAAGTGTGATAATTGTGCAATATTTCTCCTACAGTTGTACCAAGATTTTATTATATTGCTAACTTAATTATATTGCTATTTTGTATAATACTATATAATACCACTGCCCCCACAACTACCACAAGTGCAATAACTGTGCAATATTTCTCCTACGATTGCTGTAAGATATTATATTGCTATGTATATATTTTGTATAATACTTTACCATATTTAACTACTTTATTTTATTCTCTATTTATTTGGTTGGTGATCTATCTGAGTTGCAAAACAAAACACAAAGACCTATACAAAAATATGAAGTTATTGAACTGACTGACACAAGGAAATAATTGATTATCAACTACACAAAGACACATTTTAATAATGTAATGCTACATTACAATCACAGTTTACAGTTTACAACTTCAATTCATCAACAGAGGCTAGCGTATCCTAACTATGAACTGTGGTCAGGAGAGGCGGGTGACCTTCATGTGAGCTGCTCTGTTTTTCGGCGTGGTCGTTCAGGCAGCAGGATGAGAGCTGGGTAAAGCTGAGGTCAACTGCATAAACAATCTCCTCAGTGATGGATAGATGAAGGGAAGGGAAGTCACCTCTGTTATATGTCATCATTCATTCAGTGTATTGGTAGGTGACAAGCTCCTGCATACTGTCAGCTGTGGGGAGAGAAAAAGGAAAGGGATGTGGCGAGCTAAGGGAATGGGACGGGATTTTACACCTCTGGAAAGTTTTTGTTTATTCTAAGTTTCGGTGAAAACAAGGTATGCATCAAAACAAGTTATCTATCAAGAATTTCCACTTGCATGTATTTGACTGGACTGTATAATGTGTTAGATAATGAATCAATGCACTTTAGATTGGTGCTGGTGCTCCTCAAAAAAAAAAAAAAAAAAAAAAAAATCGAAAAAAGTAGGACAGCACTCATCTTAATCTGGTTATTCCTGCATCACACAGACATTTCGGCAGCCACCCTTCCTCAATGTGGAAACTGGAAACAGTAAATGGTGAATGGACTGTACTTGTATAGCGCCTTTCTAGTTTTTCGACCACTCAAAGCGCTTTTACACTACGAATCACATTCACCCATTCACACACATTCATACGCTGAATGGGTACAAGGGCTACCATGCAAGGTCCCAACCTACCCATCAGATGAATCTAATCATTCACACACTGATGGCACAGTCATCAGGAGCAATTAGGTGTTAAGTATCTTGCCCAAGGACACATCGATATGTGGACTGGAGGAGCCGGGGATCGAACTGCTGATCTTCCGACGACCCGCTCAACCTCCTGAGCCACAGCAGCCAAAACAGTGTTACAAGTAAGCACAGGTGAGCTGCATAACCTAAGCAAGCGCAACAATGGAGCCAATAGGAGCCCTCGTATTCCAAACAACGCTCATTCCAAGGAGGAGCTTGCAACAACAAACCAAACCTCACTAAACATAAATTATATTACAAAAAGCAGGATAGTGAGAAATCTTCATTTAAACCAGATGGCATTAAAATGCCCAGATAATTCATTTCTCTTTGTAGAAACTACTTTTCTCGATTGCCTCTTCAGTGGGAAAGTTGAACTTCAATAAAGATCATTAACCTTATAATTACCTGACCTGAAATGTCTGGCTACAGGACACCCCTCATCATGCTTCCTAATAAAATATTTATGTTCGCAAGTTCAAGTTTTTAGATTACGTTTTCTTTTGCCAACATAAAATAAATCACATGGACATTAAAGTAAATAAACTTGAAACATACATGTTCCTGCCAGTTGAAGGATGAGTGAATTCATTACCTTGATCAGAAAGTTACACTGTACATAATTATGACAATGAAAATGACCACTGAGCATTTTGGCCAAAAGTTTTTACAACATTTTATTGGCATATCAGATTTTACAAGATAGTCTCTAATATAGAAGGTGAGTGAAAGGCTTTGCATTTGTTTGCTTTGACAGAAATTGGCCTATACATAGACACAAAGGTCGTGCTTCATGTAGGCACATAGGTTTAACAACTAAAAGTTACATACGATTCATTTGTTTGTGTTGAAAGTTTTTTCTAACAAGTATTTCAGTCAGGAGAGGCTCAATTAAATGAGACTGTAAGGTAGTGAGTGGAGCAGGTGGATCCAAATGCAGGAGATGGCGGGCAGGCAAGATCAGATGCAGAATATTTAATGATAAACATGAAACACTGAGACACAGGAACAGGAAACTAACCATAACCACAGACGACTCGACAAAGCCTGAACTCAAAACCAGACCTTAAATACAAACCAAACTGATCAAGGAACGGGGAACAGGAGAGTAGACTCAAGGGCAGGCTGGGAGTGAGTGGCTGAGGGAAACACAGCGGGTGCTTTTCAATTTGCTAATTCTATGCTTCCTCGCGTCCTCTCTCCTCCGTGACCCGGAAAGCAATCTCCCTCCGCTATCATGGAGGATCTTCCAATCCCTTTAATGCACCTGGAGGAGACGAGGAGCAAGAAGTGAGGAGGCTCCTGGAGGAGCTTAGAGTGAGGAAACACAGGTGTATCATATGCAGAAGAGTTTTAACAGACGGCAACACCCCTTTGATCCAAAGTGTGTATTGATTGGTCAGCTGATCTGATGGGACAGTAAACAGTCGGGCTGTTATTGTAATACAGTGGATCTGAGGGGTGTACTTCGAAGCGAGATTAGTGGGTTAGCAAGGTACGTTGAGCCAGGGTTTTCAATGTCACGAAAGTTGCTCTCTTTTAACCTGGCTACATCACCATGGTAACTGATGCAGCAAACTTAACCTGGTCCGGGGCAGGTTATGTTCCAAGTTTCAGCTCATATCGGCTATAAAAAGCACTGCTCTTTCACTAACCACCTCTCTTGAAAATGGCATCACTATTTTTGAATAATCCGGTGGACCTCGGCGCAATTATTGTGCAAGGTACTCTTCGGAGGGAGAGAGTATTTAGAGACTGGAGTGATCCCCTATCTTTTCCTGACGTCATTCTCTATGAACGCTACAGATTCTCAGCTGAGGGAATACGTTATTTATGCAAACTGCTGGAGCCATATGTGAGTAACTCCACAAAAAGGAGATATGCACTTACAGTGGCACAAACTGTGTGCATATCGTTGCGTTTTTTTGCCACGGGAACCTTATAGTTCACTTTAGTAATAATAAGTATGATGAATACTTGCATGTGAAATATAATGTATAAATCTAATTCCTTCATAGGATTCCCTATGGTGATAGGTGCAATTGATTGCACCCACATTCCCATTAGTGGAGCCTTAGGGGAACATAGGGGTGACTTTGTTAACAGGAAGTCCTTTCATAGTATCAATGTTCAGGTAAACTACCTGGTGCTCATTTTTGTAAGGTGATTGGTGGCACATAGCATGCAGGTACACTAAAGCTTTTTACTAGTGCTGCGCATGAAACTTTGCACAATTGTATATATTATTTATTATAATGTAGTATACAATTATCCCTTTAAAAGCCTTAACTGGTACCTTTTCCTTGTTTTAGTGCTTTCATTGTGAAATTAACCTCAATGCTTTTGCAGATGACTTGTGACCACCAATTGATGGTCACAAGTGTGGAGGCCAAATGGCCTGGCTTGGTTCACGACTCCCGCATTTTCCAGGAGTCATCACTGGGTCATAGGTTTGAGCAAGGTATGGCAAACATATACAATTAATACTATTGCTTGTTTAATTGTGACACTGGTCAAGTAATTTCCTCTCCTTTTATTAACAGGGCACTATGATGGGCTTCTGCTGGGGGACAGAGGATACCCTTGTACAAGGTTCTTGATGACCCCCTATCCTGACCCACAGACACCACCAGAGAGGTGCTTTAATGTGGCCCTCAGTAAATGCCGGGTGAGGATTGAGATGACCTTTGGGGTCATCAAGTCTCGTTTTAACTGTCTCCGGGGTTTGAGAGTCTCTCCTGAGAGGGCCTGCCACATCACAACAGCATGCATGGTGCTCCACAACATCGCCACCATGCGAAAGGAGAGAGCCCCTCATGTGCCATTGGTGGCACCTGACATTGTTGACCCCATCACCCCGGATCACCCCACTGGAGCAGCCATTAGACAGGCCATTACTAATCAGTTTTTTATGTAAAAGAAAAAGAAAGAAATATTTTATTTCATATATAATTTTAATTCTTTTTTATTCCAAATTTAATTATCTGTAAATACTGTAGCCTAGGTTCTATGTGTGTAGCATGAAAGATCTACAACTTTCATTTCATTTTGCAACCCTGTTGTACAATGACAAGTTAAGTTGATAAGTTGAATCTTGAAAAAAAGAATAAACCAATAACAGGATGCATTTCACATTTTTAGTTAGTTGTTCTGCCTTTGCTGGGAAAAGAGAAAAAGAGTCATAAGTATACAATGTCAATCATGCTTAACCAATAAAATTCTAAGTACCATTTACTGCAATACCTTCTCCAATAGCTCAATTTCCAATTTCAGCTTTTTGATTTCCAGTTCTTTTTTAATGTTGTCCAGCTACAGGTTCTTTTTATATAGAGCCCTCACATTGTCTGCTCCAACCTGTATAAATAGTATTAGTTGACAGGACATTGACGTGTTCATCGAGCAACAGAGATCACTGGGATAGACTTTTCAGTGATATTGGTGTACTGTGTTCATGATTCACCTAGCATAGCGTGTTCTTGGTAAGGCTCACTTTAAAAGATGGACATAGGACTACTAGAAAATATAAAACCCTTACCCTTTGCATTCTTGAAGGCCTAGAGGTGGAGGCCACTGACTGAGAGGAGTCTTGCATATTTTCCTCTTCCTGTAAAATAAACCAGCAAGTGAAGCTATTTAATTATTTTAATGTTTTGAGGTCACCTGAAGCAGTTAAACCTATGTGCAGACTATCACAAGCATGTTATTGATACATTAGGCATAACTGGGTTCACAAATTCAACATATGATTAAAAATAAGTTTACCCTCACAGCCATCCCTGAATGTATAGACAGCGTCTCCTCATCATTGATCTCCTCCTGAAAGATTATATAAAAGAACTGCATAAAGTGGATTAAACACATCAGCAAATATTGGTAAGAGTACATGACACCTTGCTTTGACATTTACCTCTGTGTGGGGGTCAACAAGGATGTGTGTTGGCGGCTCCAGCAAAACCATAGTATCTCCGTCAACTGTAATTTATATAAAGACTTTTCACACCTGATGACCTAGACAAACAAGCATTTAGTACTTTACCACCAAACTACTTCTACATACTCAGGACAAACAAATGTTGCTGGGAGCTGCCAGCACCATGGTCAGATGAGACACCTCCTTCAATCCCCTCCATTATCAGTCGCTCTTCCTTGTTAGAGAGAGCCAGCTCCTCTGAAACTGTGAAGTTTGGTGGAGCTGGCCCCGCTCCAGTCTTCCTCCTCTCATTTTTTCATATTAACATTTTTTCTTTTTTTACATTTTACATAGCATATCATCCATACACTAAAAGAATGATGAAGGCACAGCAATTACATACCACTTTGGAGGATGTTTTTATGCTTGGTCCTGATTTGCTGCCAAGTCCTTTTAACACTGCTGGTACCACAGCTATTAGAACACCAATTAGAAAACTGATTAGTCTTTTATTTACCATTGTTTTGATATGTCATATTGTAAAGGTTGTGTTAGGGTTACTTGTGGGATGGAATTTTGTTTAAATATATTAAACTGTATTTAAAATTGTAAAAAGAAACTAATAAAAAAAAAACTAACCACTAATGAGGACAATTCTTTGAAAAAAAGAAAGAAAATTGATAGTCTATTGGTATTTATCACAGATAATATTCAATCTTTAAAATTAATTTCACTTTGATTTGGCCAAAAACTAAAGTGATTAGTGTTTAAATCTGATTCATCAAATTTAAAGTTTAAGAGCTCTGAATGTGAGAATCATTGAGAGTGCATCGAGTGGTAAAATAAATATATAAACTTACGAATTTACACAAATTTTCTGCCAGCATTCCTCTCTCTCCTTATTTGCAGCAACTGTGTTGCTTTTTGCTGTCATAATTGTTTTATATTGTTCATAACCTTCAATTATAGTCATTTGTTCTGCTGGAGTAAAGTAGGCGGCATGCGATCTATCCATTTCCAAAGAGTCAAATGACGCGTTAAATGTCCCTTTTTATGGGGACGCGCACAGAGCCTGAAGCAGAAAGCCTGAATTGACAAAGAAAGATCATATCCACCATCGTGATACCAATTATCTCTGATTGCGAGTTTAGGGTTTGTCGAGCCAGCTTATTGAAAGAAAGCCTGGCTATGTTGAACTTGCTTCGTAGTACACCCCTCAGGAAAACTACCTGTGCACAACAGCAGCTTCTCATAGCCTATTTATTTGTAAAATAAAAATTACTGAATCATGAATCAATCATAAAAACACACTACTATTTTTCTTCACGTGCCAAAAGGCTTCTCCTTTCTTCTTCTCCTTTTCAGTATGTCTCAGCTCCTTCAGGAAAATATGACGCTGCACAGCTGTGTTTCCTATAAAATCATCCAGAGCCTGAAAAGCATGTTGGACTTTCACAAACTAAATAAGAAACATTTTATTTAAACATATTCTGCAGGCTATTGCTGTTTCTATTGTCCCTTTATGTCGGTTCTGTTCTTTCAGTAATTAACAGGTTTAAATTGTCTATTCGTGTCTTATTCTATGACAGCCAGATGATGATGATGATGATGATAAAACATTGGAGCAGTTATCAGGTGTTTTCCTTCCAGCTACTGATATGTAGAAATGATTAAATATCAGTGTAAAGTGTTCATTAATTGTACATGAATTTTAAATGCAAACTTTAGAGTTTAAACTGTTACTTAGCAATTTCTATTGTTGATTTATTCACATTTGACATTTAGGGTGAAATGCATCATCACAACTTGTCGTCTCCTATAAATGATGCTTGAGTGAGCGAGGATGTCCCATTTGATAAATTAAATTCTACAGTCCTCACGTCTCTTCCACGCATCTCTCTCTCTCATCCTCGCTGGGAGGAGCTAAGGCACGAGGAAGAGACGTGAGTGAGGGAAGCGAGGAGACACGCTGGTATAATGAAAAGCACCCAGGGAGCAGGGCAGGGCTGATGAGACTGATACAGGGCATGTGCGGGGAAGACACAGAGCAGGGCAGGGCTAATGAGGGTAATGCAGGGCAGGTGAGAGGAGGAGCACATGAACACAGGAGAAAACACAGGAAAACCAGAAAACAAAAAACACAATACCCTAAGCTAACAAAGGCAGTCCTCCAAACCCACCACCCAAATTATGACAAGCAAAACCAAGGACATGACTCAACAGAATTGTAATACAGAAAACACAAGAGAACAAAAAGACAAAGAGTCCAAAAACAGAAAGTCTAATCAGAATGTGACAGAGAGGCTTAGAAAGTACTTCATTAAATTTATTGACATAATGTGCACAATGAGGAGAGTTGAGGGAATGTGAGGAGTCCCATTGTGACATAATCATTATTTGAGGAGGATGTCTTGCCATGAGCTACACGGGAATATCCTCTGATAAGCTCAGTGGAAGGACCCATAGATGCTGGATCTGATGAACACTGGAGGTGATTGGGGTGGAGAAGGGTTGCATCAATCTTACACTAAAATGACAGCTGACAGCAGCTGAGACGGACAGTTTTTAAAAGTTTGACAACAGCGAGATGATTGGTTCACAGAGGTTGTGGCAGAATCTGATTGGTTTAACTAGTAGGGTGTACACCCTCTGTGAGCTGACTGAGTTGGAAGCATGAACGGAATGTGAGAGAAGGACAGAGAGAGAATGAAGACGTCTCCCTGATTTAACTTTCGCTAGCTTCATTTGTCATAACCCTGTGCCTGGGTGATACCTATCATAATGTAAAAAAGTGTTGGGGTTGGTGGGAGGAGCATGGCTGGTCATTGGCAATAATTAATAATTATCAGATATATAATTGGATGGCAGTCTGTAACACATGTTGTCTGATTTGTTGATCAACAAAGCGACTTACTTTCTCACTCATGGTGGCACAAACACAACAGTCCAGAGTGGGACAAAAACAGAAACAGTATAGCGTGGTGAACATAACTAAACAGGCAGCAAACTTAAAATAGTCCTCGGAGTATAGCAGAACAAAGGGACTCAGTGGTCCGTCAGTTCACAACAAACAACAGTGTGCAGCCACTTCTTAACCCTTCTAATGTGTTAGAAAGTTGCCCACACCTTTTGTGTTAGCGGGTCAAATATGACCCATGATTTAACTCAGCCCAAAACACTCAAACAATGATTATCATCCAGTATTGTTTTTCATAATTAACTTATTATGCTTTCATATCCATGTAATCACTGTTTTAAATTTTATTCTTATGTTCCCATGGACCATTTGTCTTAGAATATACCCTTGTTTTCAATTAAAAAAAAAAGTTTAAATTCACTCATTATATTTCCTGTAGTGAAGACGAGTGGTAATTATGTTATCTGACTATAATAGACTAATATTAGCACATACTTTCTAGAATAAATTGCTTGTAGGTTTTTAGAACTTTGTATTATTAACCATAGTAACATCTGTGGTGTTACAGGTCAAAATTCACCCGTACAAATTATGTTAGGAAAAAGGTCAAGTCTTTTATTTTTCATAAAACCAAACTTTGTTTTGCTCAAAATGGAAGATGCAAATTGAACATAAACAATAGCAAGTCTGTGTGTGTGTGTGTGTGTGTGTGTGTGTGTGTGTGTGTGTGTGTGTGTGTGGGTGTGTATTTGTTCAAAATAACACATTCAAATTGAACGTTGAACATAAGATGATTTGTGTGTGTCTGTCTGTGTGTGTGTTCAAAATAACATTAAAATTGAACATTGAACATTAACAGGATGGTTTGTGTGTGTTTACATGTATGAATCACAGTATGTGAGTGTTTTAGTGTGATCCTTACAGATGCGTTTCTCACGTGTGGCAAGTGGTACTGGATTTTCTATCCTTGTTGGCGGGGAAAGACTGGCATCTCTTTCTCCTGCTCCCCCTGGCATCCCCTGGCTGGTTCCTTGTGCGGGTTGCTGGTGTGGGTGTAACTTGAAGGTCCCTTACCAAATTGGCAGAGGCAAGGGTCCGGGGAAGCCACTGTTGTTCAATGTGGGGATTCACCAGAGACCTCCCCAGCTCCCAAAGAAAAAGTCTCCTCTTGCTGAGTTTTCCAGTGTTCCATCTGGGATTTATTTCAGTCCACACTACAAATGCATTGTATGTAGATACATCCAATATATTATAAAAGACAGTAAATGCAAACTTCGAGGAGAGAGGGGCCCTGTCCTTTGTTCCCAGCAGTGCAGGAGGAAGCTCAGGTTTGTTCTTTTTGACCATTCCCACCATGGTCAGCTTATCCTGCAGCAGTTCTTGGCTGAGGGCATAAGACATGAAATAGTTGTCACATGTTATGTTGTGCCCCTGAAGACCCTTCGTCATATCAAGCACCACCCGCATGCCTTGATTCTTTTCTGACACTCCACTGGCAGGTTTCCTTGAGTATACCTGCATGTTCCATGCATAACTGTTTTGTGCATCACATGTTGCCCAGATTTTGATGCTGTATTAACCAGGTTTCCCTTGGGTTTCATAAGGGATCAAGGACCTTGATATATCACCATATTTTGACATGAAGACCTCCCATTGAGCTTCTATCTCATTCAGGCCCACCTCTTCATCAGATGTGTCTTCATCATGTTCAGGATCATACTCAACATCATCCTCATCTTCAGACATATCCTCCTCAATTTATGACTGTGTTAACATTTAAGTTCATTTTTAGTGTAAGTGTATCCATATTCTGCAAGAAAAGTTGCATTCCCGGGGGGGAGGGGTGCAAAAGGGATTGGGAGTACAAGTTCAACAAGTCCATACTGCGAGAAAATAATTATTCCCAAGGAGGAAGCAGAGGGGTCAGGTGTCGAAAGTCAAAGATGAATCTTGTTTGAGCAAAATTTGATCCACAGAATAACCCACAGCTTTTAAACGATGCATGCAACAGCCAATTATCTCTCCTGGGTCATATATGACCCATAACACCACAGATATAAGTCTTTTTTTAGAGACCTTCAGAATTGACTAAAATGGTACAATTTGTTTTTTGTGTTGATATAGCTGTTTTGAGGATATCATGAAGCCTTGTTCCAATAAAAAAAACTGGATGGTATTTATTATATATCTTAACTTGAAAATGCGTAAAATTTGACCCTAACACAACAGAAGGGTTAAAGCTGTGGTAATGTCACAACTGCTTCACTGTGACTCCTTCTGGTGTTGAAGCATCTCTGCCAATGAGAGATGAGAGTTTGGGGCTCCCCCAGATTTCACACCAAGGTGCAAACTGCAGGAGATGGAGTCCATGTGAGCAGCCTTTTGGTGCTGTTCCTTTGTTTCAGGGGGTTAAAGGACAAAGATAGCCTCATGGTCAGGCTTCAAAGTTTATAAGTAGACCTGCCTTTACCTGGCCACATGGTAAAGGCTGCTTCTTAAACACTGTGTGTAAAAGTAAGTAAAAAAAAACATTGCACATCTACAAAAGTGATGTCAACACTTTCAGATTTCGAGTTTATTTGAGTCCATTAAATTCACACTAATTACAGTCCAAAGAACATTTCCTCCCAAATGAAACAAATCATCTATATATCGCCAATAGTACTTAACGTACTTATAAAATAAAAAACTCAAATGTACCCATAAAAATGTTTGCATAATTTGTGGCTAATGGAGAACCCATTGCTGTACCGTGTAGTGAATTATCTACTAATGAGGATTCTGGAGGAGTGGCTGCACTGGGAGTGAGCTCCTGATTACGTCTCAAACTTGCACCCAAAAAAGTGGAACATTTTGCAAATTAACACTCAAAAAATTTCAGAAAGGACTCTATAGAAGAAGTAATAGCATTGATCAGCAAGAACAGAAGAGAAAACATCATCTTTGGATATATTTTTCAAATCAAAACAACTAGCTAGCTGTCAACTGCTAACTGTCAAAGAAGAAAACTTAAAAGATCCTTTCTGGTAATGTAATCCACAAACCCTGTGCACCCTATGCACCCTGGACTCAAGAAGTGATGGCATATGACTAGGGGTCACTCATCGGGATGGGAAGATGGTCAGCTCACCCCCCTGCCAACTCTGCTACCAGGCCAGTCCAGGTTTTCAAATGTAAACATCAGAATAAACATCAAGTAAGACCATCTGTACATCCATCTCAACATCGAAGGAAACGGTCCTGGCCTACTGGGTTTCCTAACCACCCAGATGGCGGCCTTTTCTCCCCGCTGAGGTCGAGGGGAGATTCCGGGTGCACCGGGCTGGTGCTGAGGGGCTTAAGAGGAGCTTCTACCCTCTGGCCACTGGGATCCTGGATGGGACTGCTACATAGGACTGTCTTCCAAGGACATTTATTGTACATCGAGCCCCGGTTTGTTATTCAACTTAAAGTGGGAAGAAGCAGCGGGTCTGACAGGCAGCTTGAGTGAAGTGGAGCCTGCAGAGGAAGCACTGGGACCGTCGGGGGGAAACAGTCTGCGGAGGAGCTGCTATGTTCAGCTGCACAGATAGGAAACACTTCGGCTGCCAGGATGTACCACTCTGTTTGGAAAAAAAACTTCTTTTTGGTTTATAACGGCAGTTGGCAACCAGCGTATTAGGTGCATTACCGCCACCTTCTGCTCTGGAGTGTGGACCAAAGATTAAATCCTACACATTAATCCTGTCTGTCTAATAAACTCAAAGAAAACTCTACTGCTTGACCCACTTGACAAGTTCATTAAAGTTTTAATGCTAGGCTCCTGAACTCCAGTCTCCCTAAATTCTTCCTTCATATATTGTCTTTCATGATCATACTTAGTACAATCTATGCTTGCATGCATAATAGTCTCCCTCGGCCATCTTGAAAAAAATATGTGCATATATCGGTATCGGCATCGGCAACCGGCCACAGTGAGATGGAAATATCGGCATATTGGATATCAGCAAAAAATACAATATTGTGCATCCCTAGTTACAAGTGAACAAAATCATCAGCTCCTTAAAAAGCTCAAAAAGTAGAGATGCTTTCCAATTTGACACCATGTTTGTCAAATCACACAAAGATATTTTAACTCCCTCTATTGCTCATTTAATTAACTTGTCTTTTAAACACAGTTCCTTTCCTGATGGCTGGAAATGTGCCATCGTCAGGCCTATTTTTAAATCTGGTGACCGCCTTGAAGCCAGTAACTACAGACCAATAAGTATACTGCCAGTACTCTCACAGGTTGCTGAGAAAGTTGTCATTAAACAACTGACAACATTTCTTAATACAAGCAATTTTGGTCTACATTGTATGCAATTTGGCTTTCATTCCACTCCACTCCTACCTTGCAAGTTGGTGCTGTATTTTTAGATCTACGTGTAGCAGTCAATCATGATGCTTTAATATCGAAATTCTCTAAATTTAACTTCTCATCTAGAGCACTGGCATGGATGTCTTAATATTTATCTAATAGGAGACAATGTGTTAAAGTTGGTGACACACTGTCCAGTAATATGAAGTGCACAATCGGTGTTCCACAAGGGTCAGTGTTAGGTCCCCTATTATTTAGCCCATATATTAATGATCTCCCTCAACAGTGTCATGATGCAGAGCTACAAATGTATGCAGATGACACCATTGTGTACACACATGCAAAAACGGCTGAGTTATCTGTTGCTAAGCATTGCATTGGAAAGGATCACACATTAGCTTGATCAATCATATCTGAGTCTAAATGTAAACAAGACAAAAGGTATGTTTTTATCTAAAACTATGGTACAACCTCCTAATGCTGATATTTTCATTAAAGGTGAAAAAACTGACATAGTTACTGATTTTAAATATCTTGGTGTGACACTGGATCCAAATTTGAACTTTAAGAAACATGTTTAAAAAACAGTTAAAACCATTAAGTACAACTTTTATTTTAGACATATTAGAAACTGTCTCTCCAAGATATTTATGCATGCTATGATTCTTTCCCATATGTCTTATTGCATCACATGTTGGGGGCAGGCTGGAGAAACAGCCATAAAACCTCTTGAGTCCTTATACAAACAAACTCTAAAAACTCTCGAAAAAAAAAGCCAATGCATTTCCATCACTGTAGGGTACTGGAGAAATACAATTTACTGAGCTTTGACAATTTTAGATTATTCTCAAATTTGTGCCTAGTTTATAAAATTTTAAATGGTTTGGCCCCTCCTCCACTATGTGACTTTGTGTACACTCGCTCAGTAAGTTCTATTAGATCCTCCAGAATATCCTCTGTACAAGATTGTACCATACCATTTCGTCGCACTGCATTTGGACAGTCAGCTTTCTCTGTGAAAGCCACAACTCAGTGGAATGCCCTACCTGATGATATGAAGAACTGTAGTTCTATAAATGCATTCAAGGCTAAACTAAAACATGTAAAGACCAATCAGCTGTATGACCACATTATTAATTTCTAATTGACATTGTGGGTGTATGTGATGTGCTGTTGTGTGTATCTTTGTATTTTGTATGGTGTGGTCTGTGTGTTTTTTTTTTGTTTGTTTTTTTTTGGTTTTTTTTTGTTTTGTTTTGGGGGTTTTTTTATTTGTTTTTTTTGTTTGGTTTTTGTTTTTGTTTTTTGCTTTGTGCTGTTTGTTGTTGTGCTGTTGTATGTTTTGATTGTGGGGGACTACAGATGCAAATTAGCTTCGAGCTAACTCCTGTGCAGTGCATCTTTAATGTTTAAAACTGCACACTGTCCCAATCAATAAATCAAATCAAATTACTAGATGATGCAGGTTCAACTTTTTGTAGCTTGGGGATCCTGCTGCTACGTTGACTTTCATAACATTGTTAGTATTGGTGTTTTCTCCTTGCATCTTTATGCTTTACACCTCTTAACAATGTAGGACTGCTTTGCGTTCCTCAGGTGTGAGTCACTAATTGCTTCTGACACACAGATGACAGTCTGGTTTAAGACAATGCTCTATACTCTGCTGTTGGTTTAACCATGGCTCCTCTGTCTTTGTATTTAGGGTGGCTCTTTGCAGATGTTTCTTCCTCAGGGTGGCCTCTGTTCACTGAAGCCTGAAGTATATTGATGAAAAGAGATTTGAGATGGCACATGACAAAGCTGAGCGTAACGAAGTCTGGGTAACATTTACATTACAGCCCGCAACACACCACATAATTACTATGGAGTTACGGTGTAATATTTTGTAACAGTGTACCAGTACAGTATGTACCAATACATATATGTAGGTGCAGGGGAACAAGATGTGAAGTTATGGAATAAGGAGGTAACAATTCAGGAATTTACAGCTAACTTGTACTGTAGTTAACTACCGGGTACCTATCTATTATTGCATGGTTATGTATGACCTTACTGAGCGACAGTTCAGAGGTTTGGGGGGAATTTAGAGACAATTTATACAATAGTTATTATTTAATTGCTAGGTGCCTATTCTATTATTACAAGGTACAGTATGACCGTAAGACTGAATAAAAATCTGGATGTTTAGGGAAGATGGAGTGATGACGTCCACAGCACTTACAGTAATATTTCTGATGTGATTTTATTTCAAAATGACCTTATTACCAACATATTACCAACAAACAGGCAAACTACATTGTTCCTTTATCATTCAGGGATACTTAAAATAACTACGAGGTACATCAATGTGTTTACAAAGGTCCAGGGGACAGTGTATTGTCATGAATACTGTTGGCCTCTGAAGATTGTCTCAGCTGTTGTTCACCTTACCAGAAAACTTCATTACTGGACACTTGTTTATGGCCTTGTGGCTCCGCCTGCCATCAGCGAACAGAATTCACCCACCCTAGATGTCACCCACATGTTTTCAATTTTTAAGTGATGAAAATGTTGAAAATCTTCTCCCTGGCAATTGTGTTTGACTAGCATTACAGCCCCTCCAAGTGCAAGCTTACCTTTTTTCAGCTCTGTACACAGTTGGCCTCTTTTCATCCAAGGAAATAAATACAAATATAGCAAGATAAAACACAACATATGAATCACAACGCATATATATGGTTAATATGCTGTTCTGACAACAAACTGTGCAGTTAATTTAGTTTGTTCTTACATGTTTTGAGGCAAGTAAAATTGAAACAAACTGTTCTCACATTGTGCTCTGTAATTGCAGAGTAAGTTATACATATGCAGTGGTAGTTCTCCCTTGTTAGATTTAGTTACAGGGTAACCACAGGATACGCTGGCTGTAATGTTAAATATTTATTGTATGCCTTGTATCATATTAAAAACAAAATCTTGTATCCTTAACGTAAAACTTTATAACTTTATTTAACATACTTTTTATTTGAAAATAAATTATAAACCTCTGAGGAACAAATAGCATTTAATTCTTTATTTCTTTGCTTTTTTTATTTTCCCTTTTATTTATTTTACTGACAAAGCCTAAATGCAGCATAAGACATGTTAGACATGTAGCTAATTACCAGGAAAATAATCACAAGTTAATATAAGCAGCCAGTGCTGCAACAGATTAGCTTAGTGTAGGTCACTATGTGAATAAAATCACCTGAACATGTTTCAGCCACAAGTGTTACGTTGTATTACAATGAATGTAACAACAGTGTTGTAAATTCTATTGGAGCAATCATTAGTGTTAGCTTGTAAAAACTGCAGGGTAACGCTTTGCTCTTTCAGCTGGGCGCTGAGTGTTAGCAAAGACATGAACATCAGTAGCTAACAAATGATTATCAAGCTAATACTCCTACACCACCTTTCATTTGTTCAATTAACGCTACATTTGTCATGACCCACAAACTGTTTTGTTTCCACGACGACTTCCGGACATACAACAGTTTCAGCAGACAAAGGTGGTAGATAGTTTCGTTTAACTCTAAACAAGCTGTCACAGTAGACAATAAAGAGAACACTCACATGAAGCTGTCCGCCATTGTTGTTATTGTCGCATTTCTTCTTCCTTCTCTTCCAATGAAATGCTGCACTATTTGCCATCATCTGTTTTGTCAGTGATATGACAGCGTCTCTACAAAGCTCCATTTTCCCCATACACACTACAACACCAAGCCGGCCTTTTCACACGCTGTTTTGGAAATGCATGCAGTTTTAGTCTGGATGGAGGGCCAAAACAGAGAGAAAAATATTTGACCATGGTTCTTAAGTTTTTATGAATAATTTTAACAGAGGCAATTATTAGAAACATTGTTAGAAAAACATTTATGAATGAGAATCATTGTCACCTCTGAGCGGAATACTGTCATTAGAAATCTAATAAGCCTGACATGAGCTGATTGGGTTTACTGTGATCTGATTCGACTCAATGTGGGATTCCAAAAACTAATGGTTCAAACTAATAATAATGATAATAATAATAATTATAATATTATTACCAACAAAATTACTATCGGCTATGGCTACATTCAGAATGACAGCATTTTCAGAATAGGCATAGCACAAATCCGACAGACCAGTATGAATAAACTCTGCATGGCACTGTAGCTGGCAACAATAAGAGGATCGGTTGAATCACCAGAATTTGGCAATTCTACAATCCAGATCCACACACCCACAATAATTTAAATTGTAGGTTAAACAATAAGCCATATAGATGTAAAACAAGTTAATCACGTGTCATCCTAAATAGTCATATGGTGGTTCCCCTAATGTTTTCCACGCTGCTCTCATCATCTTTCTTGTCCAGATGTGGGCGTGTCCCATTGCAGCTTGCTGGTCAAAAATGGCTGGTTAGTGACCCCTTGCAATCTCAAGTGCTGAGAAGTTGCCAAAACAGCTGGAGCAAATAGAGAGCAGACTCAGAAGCAAATGCACACATGATCAGGATCGCATGCTCAAACCAGATTCTGCTCTTCCTGCCTCAAATGTTGACTTGCAGACGGAGTAGTGCTCCAAACTTGTTTTGTACTCTCTCAAAACTTTTGTTGTCAATATACTGCTCTAGAAAGCTCAAAATAAATGAATAGAAGCACTTCTTAGGACTTGCTCCATCCTGTGCTGTCAGCCAAGGATTATAGGAAATCTGAATGATGATGCTACTAGACATTTTAAAGTCTGATGAAATGTTAGTTCAATCCAGTGATTTTGTATTTAGAAATATACCACATGGACTAGAGTGTGAAAACCTGAACTGTGCCAACACTCATGTTTTATTATGAGTTAAGAGCTAAATCTAGAGAAGGCTTGCAGATCCAGATTAAGTATGTACAATGATGACCAAACATTAACTTGTAAAATAGTTCATTTATTTATTATAGACTGGTCAAAATCTGATATATCCCGTCTTTTAGTTCCTAGTACAGGTCAAGCTCCATAAATGCTGAATCCTACATTTCCCATAATGCAACTTAATAGTATCTCCCTGCTTGTTAAACAGCCACATCTTTCAAACTCACACAATCACAATATGAATGTATTTGAATAAGCAGTAAAAAGCTAAATAATGTACACAAACATTGTTAATTTAACAAGATTTAGGTAAATGAATATTATAAGAACTTCACACAATGAGTTGCACAATGTCATGTCTGTCTTGGGTAAGTGCGGAGGAGTTGGATGAGCGTTGACTGAAGCAGATTCCTGGTAAATTGCCACAGTATCCCTCAAGAACTGACCTGAGCACGGTGTTGAGGGCTGTCTTGCTCTCAGCAGAGCAGAGTGCTTGGAGGATCAGAGGAGATTAGCAGTAAATATGCAGGGAGATGAATGATCACTCTTCCTTGTTCTACAGTAAGAAGACATCCGCACAGCAGCAGTGTCTGTGGTTGCTTGTGCGTATTCATGCTGTTTGTTACAGATTATTTGTCTGTCATCACCACACACTCCTGGTGCTTTATTGTTATGAAAAGGCAGCCAGCTCTCAGTTAGCCTCCCATTTAAAATGTCTGTGTACATGACCAATACCAACACTGTTTGCTAATCTTTTAAAATGCTATAAGTAGTCATACTACAGCAGTGGCATTATGTGAAGATCAGTGGTTAAAGCTGGGTGAACCTGAAAATACCAGCTGAGAGCTTTAAAGAGAAAATGTGTAAAAGAAATCATGAATTATGTGGAACATAATTGTGGAAAATTGTGGAACATTGATAACATTCAAACAGCAAGATCTCATCTCTGAGGGGACATTCAGGACAGGTAGTGGGACAACACATTTTACAAATTAGTTTCAAGCACAATGAACCCATTAACATATAGTATTTGTATCATAGGGCAGAGGGGTATCCGCTTAACCATCCACTCTTGTCCCATGAGTTACTGCCGTATCATATTGTTCATGATAATACCAGTATAAATCTGAGTCATGATCTTAATCAGGATCATGATATTAATCATGATGTCATGTGTTGATATCAAGACTGTGTACAGCAGCAAAAAGCATCAACAACAAACAGCAGCAACAAGCATGGCTGAATGGGAAAAAACGAACAATTTTAATAGTGTAGAAGAGGTTTGGTAACATGAAGTTTAAGAGAAAAAGGAGGGGACAAAACTGCAACAGGGGCTTGTCCGTGGATATTTACTTCATGCAACAGAACATGAGTTGGAAACTACAGCATGTTGTTGGCCAGTGAGGTAAGTTCATGTAGCGGTTGAACAATAGCAGAGCAGTTGGAAAATGGTGGAGCTCCGAGAGGAAATTGGAGTGACTGCACTGAAATGGTATGGAAACTTGGCTGCTAGTGCTAACCCATTTCTACCTAGTAACATTGAAAAAGACTGTCAGTGTTATGCTATTAGCTCCGTGAACAATTTGAGCTTGCATATGAGCCAAGTTAGGGTGAATAGCAATCCTTTCTTGTCAAGGGAAGATTTAGCATTGTGTGCCAGTAGGAGAATAGAGAGTATATGCAACCACAACAGTCAACCAACCATACTAACCCCCTCCTTACTCCATTTGGATATGTGAAAGGAGAAGGGGGCCTGAGTAGAATCAGATGACAGATAGCAAGCAATCAAGCTGCATCCCCGCCAGTGAAACACTGTAACTGTTGTGGTTCACACTTCCAAGCTGCAGCAACCCTCTCACACCTGCGTACCAATCCATTTGTAACCCCCTACTATAACCTCCCTCCTGAAAGTACTCCAGCTGTGGAGGCCATACTAAAAATGTGTTCACATATATGTGCTCACCCCCCTATACCAACTTTCTTTCACAGTACGGGGATTAACCACAGTCTCATTCCAGGCAACTTCAGTAAATGGTAAATGGACTATACTTGTATAGCGCCTTTCTAGTCTTCCGACCACTCAAAGCGCTTTTCACAATACGAATCACATTCACCCATTCACACGCTGAATGGCTACAGGGGCTACCATGCAATGTCCCAACCTGCCCATCAGAGGAAGCTAACCATTCACACACATTCATACACTGATGTCACAGCCATCAGGATCAATTTGGGGTTAAGTGTCTTGCCCAAGGACACATCGGCATGTGGACTGGAGGAGCTGGGAATCGAACCGCCGATCTTCCGATTAGTGAACGACCCACTCTACCTCCTGAGTAATGTAAGTTAATGGATGACACCACGCCATCTCCCAACAGCCACTACATGCCTAGGCCCAGCAATTGGTTGCCTCACCAAGTGACCCGCAGAGCTCCCACACACAGTAGGGAGGAGGAAGTCTATGGCAGAGGTGAGTGAATCCTTATGTCAAGACATACAAGTTTGATGGGACTGGTTTGTGGTGGGATTTCCTGCATCGGTTTGAGAGCTGTGTTGATGCCAACTGTTGGTCGAAAAAGACTATTCAGGCTGTTAAATTGAAATTCTGTTTAGTTGGAGCTGCTGGTTCTATTGTGCATAAGAACCCCAGGTCCTATCAGTGGGAGTATGAGAGGATAGTGGAGGAAATGGAAATCACCTATGGCCCCTTCTTAGGGCATGCTGCAGCCCTGCATGTGGAATTGAGGCAGAGAGTCTGCGAGCGAGGTGAGCCACTAGATGTCTTGAGGGACGATATTTATGACAAAGTGTCCTATGTTTATGCTAATTGGCCAAAGGTTGAGCAGGAAGCGCTCTCTCTCAGGCTTCTGTGCACCTTTTTTCTGCCTCTTTCCTGGCCAAGGAGGCTGCAGTGGAAATTATAAATTAAAGTTTTAACAGCATTTTGGGCGCAAATTCAGGCAGTTTACCTCCACCCAATTACTGCAGTTACAGTCCAGTCAAATCAAGCGCACCTGCAGAGCAGCAGCTCCACACTAAAATGATGTAACATCTACATGAGTCTCATGTTTTACTTGCAAGACTCATGTTTTTAATGCTGTTGTTCATCCTTTGAGATATGAAAATGTCAGAGAAATACAAAGCTTGCATCCTGGTATTAGTTCAGTTATAAAATCCAAATGTACCGCAGAGTGTCTCTCCTGCTGGCTGCTGAAAGTGCTGCCATGGTAGAGGAGGAGACAGTAGAGACACTGGTACGCGTCTGTTTAAATAAGAGTTTAGCCGACTTCACTGCATTTCACACCGGAGCTGAGAGCTTAAGAACTCAGAGCAGGAAACACAGTCACTCTGCGTCGCGCTGCTGTGGCCCACTAGATGGCACTCTGAGGCCCACCTGTGGGCCATGTCCCACTGGTTGAGAATGGCTGCTCTAGATCACCTAGCATCCAACATACAGTTGAGGGCCATATGTGCAATACTAGATACTGCTGCAGGAGGGAATGTATTACCCGTGAGTCACTTCCACAGCATTCCGGAAGAGAAGAGGCCATCTGTGCTGCCCTCGGCCACAGAGGAACTGGAAGATGTAGGGCCTAAAAATGTTCCTGTTCTGGGAGAAGCCCAGTTACACATTTATGTGGCTGGACATCATCTACAGGCCATCTTCCTGGTTGCTGACATGATCACAAAGCAGGAATTTATTTTGGATCTGTCATTCCTGGAACAGAGACAAGCATGCATAGACTATGGCTGGTGCAGAGTTGAACTGTTTGGAGAGGTTGTGCCCTGTTTTGACCACAGGCTTAAACTAGAGGTTTGAACTGTATGTATTGCACGCACCACTACCTTGCAACCAGGAAGTGAATATATATAGTGCCACGTAAAATAGGCAGCCATGTGCCTGCCCATGGTGTACAAGTGTGTCTGAATACAAATACATTATTCGGCAAAGCACAAATAGTGGGTTTTTTACAAATATTTGTTTGTTTGTTGTTTTCGGGAAGAAAACAAAATGTCAGACACCAGCACACAGGTCAGTTACATCACTATCTCAGTCTCTCTCCTCTCCTGTGCTCCACTGTTATGTCTATCAGCAGGTCTCAACGAGGGGAGTCACATCCACCTGCTACATAACACACATTTCCTAATGTAGACATCACTTCTAGAGTTGGTGGTGTTCCCCAAAGAGAAAGCTGAGCTACTGACACACATGAAGTGCTCCCAAGGGACTCTCCATTACCTGTTGTTCCCCTTCTCCTTTCCACAAAGTTGGGTTGTAAAAAATAGGCAGGAAATGAAAAGTGCAAAGCAATAATTGCCTTTGAAGCTCTTCTGTACACATTACACGGTGTGCTGTTTCTGTGTTATGGGGGTGTAAATAGGTAGAGGTCTGCCTGCAATGAGGTGTTGAGTAAGGTTTTAGCTCAGTAGTCAGCGCAATTGTCTATGATCTGGGAGACTCAGGTTCGAGACCCGCTGTGGGGACCTCCTTCATAAGGTAGTTTATTCATGAACACTTATTGTAACACTTTCATTTTCTAAAATTAAAAACATAATCAAAACAAAAACAGGATTTTTAAGCCTCTTTCCACTTTTATTCAAATACAAATACAAATACAAATAATTTTGCTGCCTCAACAAGTACTGCTACAAATACAAATACTGGGCTCTCTGCACACCCCTAATAAAGTGATATGTAAAAGGCCTGAAATGCATTATTTATTTCTTGAGGGTCGCGAGTAAGTCGATTTCTGGCATTGATCTGAGATTAATTGAGATGCAGATGATTGCCTCAGTTGATGAGCCACAAGCCTACTAGGTTTGTCCTCAAACTCATAATAGGCATGTATGGATTTCAAAAGCATCTCTTCAGCTTTAATTGTGGAGAGATTATCAAATTAAGTTTGAAGAAGAATTTTGAAGAGGGAGAGGTAGCATCACTAAATATGAAATATGATTAGTGATGTATGTTAAAATAGCCAAATGCTTTTTTCTTTCATAAGATACATAGGAAATGAATTTCCCTCTAAGATATACCTTAAAAGTTTCCCAAATTGCGCAGTGGTTAATCTCAGGCGTGGTATTAGTTCTAATAAAGAAATCAATTTGATGAGATATAAAATCTAGAAAATCGGAATCTGACAACAGACACACATTTAATCTCCAAGGTGGACAGTTTATAAACTGGTTAATTAAATTCATATCCATAATGGTAAATGGACTGCACTCAAATAGCGTCTTTCTAGTCTTACGACCACTCAAAGCGATTTTACACTACGAATCACATTCATCCATTCACACACATTCATACGCTGAATGGTACAGGGGCTACCATGCAAGGTCTCAACCTGCCCATCAGAGAAAATCTAATCATTCATACACTGATGGTTCAGCCATCAGGAGCAATTCAGGGTTAAGTATCTTGCCTAAGGACACATCGACATGCAGACTGGAGGAGCTGGGATTTGAACCACCGATCCTCCGATTAGTGGACAACCCGCTCCACCGCCTGAGCCACAGCCGGAGGAGGAGGGAATGGTCCGATATAACCCTGTCTTGGTAACAACAGTTTGGAATTGATGGCACTAAATTGTTATCTACCAAAAAGTAATCAATGCAAGAAAAAGTGTGATGTACTGAAGAGAAGAAGGAGTATTCACAGGTCTTTGGATTAAGGCGATGCCAAATATCTGAGATGCCATAATCATGAAGAAAACTGTTAATTATACATGAAGACCTGGAGGCATTAATATCTTTTGGATGATGATCTGTCCAGCGTTTGATTTAAGCAACAATTAAAATCTTCACCGATAATCAAACGACTGGACTCAAAGTTTGGTATTGAAGAAAGAAATTTAACAAAAAAGCAATCACCATCATAATTAGGGGCATAAACATTTGCTAAAATAAGAGGATTGTTATACATGGATCCTGTTACAATTGCAATCAGTTATCATTCATTTAAATGGGACAGACCGGTGGATAAGAATGACTACGCCCTGTGCTTGGCTATTAAAAGTAGACTGATATGAATGAGATACCCAGCTCCTGTGTAGCTTTGTAGTATGTCATTCTTTTAGATGCGTCTCCTGAATAAGGGCAGTGTCAACACCCAGATCTTTAAGATGGAGAAACACCCGGTTAAGCTTTGAGGGCTTGCCCAGACCTCTTACATTCCAGCTGACAAACTTTATCACTAAGCCTGCTGCTCCACTCTCATTATTACCAAAACTCATTCAAGAAAGCATAGATTACAATAAGAATAGATAAACCAGTAAAAGACAGAGCAGCCCTGTTATAATGCCTAAAACAAATATATAAAAAAAAACAAAAGAAAAACTAGAGAAAAAAAGAAGAAAAGCAAAAGTGTGTACCCTTTACACATCCTCCACGAAAGTGCCCCTAACACCCTATAACACAGCTTTGTAGACTATTGCCTATCCTATAACATAAGTAACTATTTACCAGAAGTGCAACCTGGGGTGACACACACACACACACACACAAAAAAAAAACCAAAAACAAAATAGAGCAGCAGACAAATTATGTCAGGTCGAATAAATAGCACTTTTTTAAAAATTGGCTCAATTTACCCCCAAAAATTATTTCTGATATTCTAGAGACACTGTTGTTACAAGTGCTACAATGTTGATGAATAAATACCTAATTGTTGACTAATGTTAAGTTTAAGCCACACACAAACATGCTACACATACAGACGGGTGACAAATAAAAGTAAAGGCCAACATAAAGTGTCTTAGTAAGGTGTTGGCCACCACGTGCCACCAGAACAGCTTCAATGTGCCTTGGCATTGATTCTACCGTCTCTGAACTCTTCTGGAGGGATGAAGATCATTCTTCAAAAAGATATTCCCTCATTTGCTTGCTCATGGGGGAATTGTTGGGTCTCTGTATATTAAAGAGTACGGTCTTGACCTGCTCTATGTGAAAAGTGCCTTGAGATGACTTCTGTTGTGATATGGCGCTATATAAATAAAAACTGATTGATTGATTGATTGATTTGGTGTTTTGTTGATAGTGGTTGAGAGTGCTGTCTAACACATCAGTCCAAAATCTCCCATAAGTGTTCAGCTGGGTTGAGATCTGGTGACTGTGAAGGTCATATCATATGATTCACATCATTTAATACTCATCAAACCATTCATTGACCCCTCATGCTCTATGGATGGGGGCATTGTCATCCTGGAAGAGACCACTCCCATCAGGATAGAAATGTTTCATCATAGGATAAAGGTGATCACTCTAAACTACTTTGTATTGATTTGCAGTGACCCTTCCCTCTAAGGGGACAAATGGACCCAAACCATGCCAGCAAAATGCCCCCCACAGCATAACAGAGCCCCCAGATCCCCTCACTGTAGGGGTCAAGCATTCAGACCTGGACCAGTTTTTCCTTTAATTTGTCACCTGTCTGTATACACAAAAGCACATTTACACACACATTCTCTCTGTAAGTAACACACAAAGATCACAGTTTAAACTTTACTGAAAATGTTTAGGTAACATGTTGAACAACAGGACACAAACATATGGTTTTACTTAAAAGTACAAGTTTTTACCTTTGTTAAATTGATGGCATTAATAAAGTTCAAAATTATTTTTGATTTTATAATTAATTTGTTTGATTTTGTGTGATTTTTATATCAGTATTTAATGGTAGCACTATTTACCCCATCCCCATGCTCATTTTACCCCTACCTTGGAGCAAATTGTGCCATAGGACTGACTTTTTTTGATGGCTCATTGTTCTAAAACCATAATAATTAGATAACTTGTTTTAATTTCCATGGGTACACAACAATGTGAGGTATACATAGTAACTATTATTTGAAACAAATACACTTTCATTTTGCAGTAAAATCATCAAATGTAAAAAGTGGCTCATGTTACCCCGTTCTCCCCTACATATACATACAAATATCAAAAAAATCCCCCCCAGCCACCATAAGCAAGTGGGGGGGCAGGGGTGGGGTCTATGTTCCTGCCTACATCTTACACCCTGCTATTATGTGCTGAACTGTCTCAGGAACTGTCTCATCTTTGCACAGTCTGCACCTGGGGTCCTGTCTGGTGTGGTAGATCCCTGTCTCCATTGATCTTGTACCAGTATCATTGGGTTTCTGCTACCTGAGGTATTCACTTAGCAGCTCATCTTTGGGGACCATTTTCAAGATGAATTCCTGGATCTTGGTTGTTTCATCCTGGACAGTGGCTCTGATGCTCACCAGTCCTTGGCTTCCCTTGTTCCGCTTAGTGTACAGTCTCAGGGTGCTGGACTTGGGATGAAACCCTCCATACATTTGAGGAGCTTCCTTGTCTTGATATCAGTGGCCTCCATCTCCTTTTTTAGCAAACATATTATACCAGCAGAGTATTTGATGACTGGCAGGGTGTACGTGTTGATGGCTCGTACCTTGTTCTTCCCATTCAGACAACTTTTCAGCACCTGCCTTACTCTGTGTAGATATTTGGCTGTGGCTGACTTCCTGGCGGCCTCCTCATGGTTCCCATTTGCCTGTGGGATCCCAAGATATCTGTAGCTGTCCTGTAGTCTTGCCTGTCCGGTTCTGATCATCTTCCCTCTCTTTGATACCATCTGACCACACTTATCTATCCTGAATGACATTCTGATGTCATTGCTGTAGATCTTGGTGATGTGGATCAGTGAGTTGATGTCTTGCTCATTCTTGGCATACGTATTGTTCAGTCTCAGCCCTGGGTGGATCTGTCATTGTGTTATTACCTTGCCACTGAGAGTGCTTTGGATGGTTCGGTGGAGAACATCCTATTTATTCTCCTGGCTTCTGCTTCTCCCGTGTATCTCTTCAGGTGGGTAGCCAGAGCTGTGAGCCTTTGCTTGGTGGTCTCCAGTGCCTCAGGTATAGACAGTCTGTTGTACTTTCTAGGTATCCCTTTCGTCCCCACACCTTTCTGTAGCTCTGAGTTGACTAATTTCTCCATGTGTCACCTTGATCTTGGCCTCCAGCCTCCTTCTTTATGCTCTTTGTGGCTTATGGTGTTCATCTTGTAGCCAAGCATCTCTAGGATCACTGTTGCTGTGGTGTATATCAGCTGATTGGTCTCAAATATGGTCCTAGTAGGGATAATACGTAGTGCTGCATTCACATCCTCTAGCAGACTTTCAGAGGGTACTTTGTCTCTTAGCCTTGGTAATCAGCTACGGAGGTGTTGAGTGTCCAGCTTAGTCATGATTTTCAATCTCAGGTCAGTCGCCCTTGTGTTAAGGGAATCTGTGTATTGTGGGCTCGGAGTGTGGGGATGATGATGATGATGATATCCTCCCTCTCACCTGTTGTCCTGGCTCCCCCTTACCGTAGCATGTTCACTGTACCTCATTGATTTCTAGTTGTGGCAGCAGTTGCCGTTGGCGGATATTGGAACACTGGGCTAATAGTTGTTTCTTTGTCAGCTTAGATGTTAGAGGGTTTCGAGGCATCCATATATCCCACAACCTCTGCACGTTGCCCCTCTCACTGGGGTTACTTGTGTAGTAGCATTCCAACAGATCCCTATTCTCTGTTCTAGTCCATCTATGTCTTCTTCCAGTAGCCCGTTTCTCATCAAGTTGCCCTGGTTCTCCAAAACCTGACACGGACCTTGTTGACCCAGGCGACGTCCATGACTCTCAAGTTTCGCGGCTTCATCCTGAGGTAGGCTAGCAGCATTAAGGACCTTGCCTAAGGGTCCACACTGGATATGTGTTACTCTGCCCTGACCCGGATTATATTATATCATATTATATTACATTATATATAGGATTATTATATATTATATAGGATATAGGAAAGGATTGATGGAGAATAAGCTCATGTATGTGGAAGAAGTGGACCCTGATAACAAAAGGTCTGGGAGGCTTTTTAGGCTTTGGCTTCAGTTGTAGCATGCAGTGTACCCTGTCTAATAGGGGTTCTCATCCAAGCAAAGCAGCTCCTGTAGTAAACTGGAGATGAACTTGGTTGGCGCTGTGCCTTTAAGTACCTCTTTGATACCCACTAGTCTTAAATTATTTCTTCTTGATCTGCTCTCAAGGTCCTCACATTTTACATGGAGGTCTTTGACTTCAGACTTAAGTCTGGAGACTGTTGCTTCAAGATCTGTAACCGCATCACTTGTTGCAGTCGCATTTTTCGCATTTTTCCACTTCTTTCAGGCAACTTTCATGATTGGTCAAAGCTGTATCTAGTGCCCGAACAGAGGAGGATAATTCGTCCCTGATGGCAGAGATGTCTGTCTGTGATCCACTGACTGCTGATTCCATTTTGAACAGATGTCAATTTTTAGGGAGTCCAAAGCTTTGGTGAACAGATCAAGTGTTAATCTTGGTTTATTTCAGATATTTTAGCCAAAAAAGGAGAACGAGTGCGGCAAGTGTGTGTGTGTGTGTGTGTGTGTGTGTGAGTGAATGGGGACAGTGCGCACAAACATCTTAATCAGTTTGGATTAAATTCAGTAATTAAAAGTAAATAGCATATATTGTTATATATAGTTGGTTGTGCTCTTTGAGAGAGAGTGGCTGCACCAGAGATGGGCTCCTGAATACATCTCAAACTTGGACCTAAAAAGTGGGACATTTTGCAAAATTACCTTATAAAATAATCTTCAGAAAAGACTCTAAAGAAGAGGTAACAGCATTAATCAGCAAAAACAGAAGAGGAAATATCATCTTTGGATATATTTTATTAAATTAAAACAACTAACTAGCTGTCAGCTGCTACTGCCACTGTTACCAACCTTCCAAAGGAGAAACTGCACTGAGGAAGCTAACAGAAGAGTTATTTTGTGAAGACAAGAGAAATTAAGAGGTTCCTGTTGGTGGTATTCTCTCTCTCTCTCTCTCTCCATGAACTCGTGTGATGGCGACTAGTTCCGACTATGCAGTGTCTTTATCCATGCCTATGTCTACATCTGTGTCATTGTGTGGAGTGCAAGGGAAATATGTCTATGATCGTTGGTTTCTTTTGGACATTCGTAACAAAGACTTTTGCTACAAAAAATACTGGTTGGGAGCTAAATTAGCAGAGCGAGCTCGGTCTGCTATGCCCAGTGGGTCCAAAGGAGACCACAGTCTTGCCTGGAGCTGTGCTGGAGAGTAAACACCAAAAGCAGTGCGACAGGATGTGGACATGCAAGAGCTGTCTACGTCGAACTGAGACATGTACTTTTCTCTCTAAATGTACTTTAAAGCACTGTGCTGCTAACTGCTTGTTCTTTTTTTGTTTTGTTTTGTTTTGTTTTGTTTTTCGCTTGGGATTTATACATTTTTAGCATTTTTTTAAAGGGAACTTTTAGATATACAGTATATCTTTAATTTTTCTGTTGTTGTTGCACTGCTGTGGGCTGGGAGGAACAGCATTTCATTTTTTTGTATATGCGAATACACAAAAAAATGGCAATAAACTAAATCTTGAATCTTGACTAATAGTAAATAAAAGTCTTTCTTCATCTCCATAGTAATGGTCGTCGCCGTGGTCTGATTTCAACAAACGATGGCAACAATGGCGAGCTAACACAAAGCAGTCCATGCAGTTGGACAAACACAAACAATGATAAACACAACCAAAACAAGCAGCAAACAGCAACAATACTTCACAGTATTTCCTCAAGCAACAATCGGACTCAACTTTACAACAAACAGCACTGAGGCTGACAATAACACACACTTTAACAACCTGTCTCTGCCCAGACTTTAGCCTCTTACTTGTGTTGCTTAAGGAAGCGAGTAGAGTGTGCTTTAGTCCGTAGTTCTGGTTTGGCTCAGTTCCTCAGGCTCGGATGCTGACGGGGCCATCTGCGCGCTCTGTCAGCAGGTTTCACAGCAGCTGATCCTCGCAGAGTTGCGGGGGAAACAGCAGAGTCGACTCAGTTGAAGAAAAGCAGGATTATCCTTCTTCTTCACTTCTGCAGGAGAGGTGAGGGTGCTGGATTGCACAGCGGTCTCCTTAGGAGCAAGTAACATGCTCGGTTGAACACTACTCATCCAGCGAGGTTGAGATGTTGCAGCCTAGATAATAGTTGAACATACATACAGAAGTTACTTCCTTACATTTGCTGTGTAAACAGCTGGAAGTGCAGTTCAAGGAGCATCTCCGGTGTTTATACTCAGTGACATTAGGATGTTCCCGGTGGGTCTTGTCCAATGGCAGCTGAGAGTTTGACTCTGCCGGATTTCGCCACTAGGTGTGAGTTGAGCAGAGCATGATGAAAGTTGAAGTCAGTTTGGAATCCTTTTGTTTGGCTTGGCGCCTTTCTTTGTTATCAGGCTTTGTGACTGCGTGTAGGCCTGCCTTTGTCTCATGCACGTGAGGCCCAACACAAGGATAAAATCTTGCGATTAAATGTTAAATAATGTAGCGGTTATAGATAAAAAAATTAACAACAAATGAGAAAAAACAGTGCAGCTTCTGTGCTCCCGAGTCCCGACTGACAGAAAAAAGAAAAAAAAAAGTGCTGCAGGCATGAAGCCTACTTCCAATTGAATTACATTAGTTTGAAAGTAGTGCTGACTGTCATGAAAAAAAATGGAAAAATTGTGTCCATATACACGAATTGATAGTTTAAATTTCATGATTCTTTCACGAACTGCCATGAGACTCGATTGGTGTATCTATTTTGTACACACATTTATTGCATGTCTGTCTGCCCACGAAGAAGGATCCCTCCTCTGTTGCTGCTCTTCCATTTTTTAGAGGCAAATTTGTGATTTGTAATATTGGGCTATATAAATAAAAAAAATATTTGACTTGACTTGTCTTGGTGATTTCACTGAATTAATTTTGGTCCAAAATGTTAATGTAAATATAGTTATAATTTCTGGATGACAGACATTTGAGCCCTTTTCAGACATGGAATAATATTGCTGGCTTCATCTATCTGTTAAAGTGATGTTTTTGTCATTCAGAGGAAATTTTTAAATTACTGTTCCTTACAGCTCTATTCAGACATGACAGGACGTTTATGGAAGGACACAATGGTTTGATTTTTTTTTTTGCATCTGGTACATGAGATGTTGAGTATGTATGAAATGTAAAAGAAGGAGACTTTTTGTTCTCTCACAGGAGAGTACTGCATCACTGATGGATTTTAAAAATTATTCTGCTGTTGAAGTATTAATTAATGACCATTGTGAGTGTAAGGGATGGTTTCACAATGAATCCACTGACATGTTTTTCCCATCAATTTCATCATTTAATCTTATTAGAGAGACAGACAGACTACTGCATTGTGGCTTGGGATGTGTCACATCATGCTGCATTGAGCTTGTACAGCGGGTTACACAGCAGATTTTACATGTTCAGTGAGAAAGTAACATGTTGTGGAACACTTTATATAATCTTATTTAGAGACTCACCAGTAGAACATATGTTTACTGGTGTCTCCATCAGATCAGATGCTGTGAAACAGACGCTGAACTCAGTTTCAGTTTAACCCAGACTTTAAAAGTATAGTGTATTGAAAGGTCACAGTTTAAAAGCAACAATTGTAGAGAAGAAAGACTTATATGCATTTCATCGTAATGGGTTTATCACCAAATTCTTTACCAACATTATTAACCTGTTTTCATTTTTAATTCTTTTTTAGATAGGGTTTTTAGTTTTTCCTTCATTATTTTATTCTTTCATGGTGGAACAGCATTTACATCCTCAGGAGATAAAACATTATCCCCTGGCTAATCAGGATAACTATACATGGTTATTTAAACATCCTTATGTGGTATCTATTGATTGGATGACTACATATATGATAAACAACGCCACCTGTTTGGGAGGTGAAATAAGGTTTTCTTGGTCAATACGTCTGGCAGCTAGTTTCATGCAGATATTCATTACTCTAGTCTCTACACCTGTAGCTAGAGTCGGTCAAACTGGGGTAGTGATGTCTTATGTCAGCTTTGATTGGGATGTCAGACACCTTTGAATTTTGTTTTTACACCAGTGATTGAGAAAACTTTGGCTCTGATGAATTAGTTGTCACTTTTTACGCTAAGGTGTCATCTGCCGCTATCTGCCACCGCTTATCTTTTAGGCACTTTTCATACTTACATACTACAGTAAGCATAAGCAAATGTAAGATGAGTGCAGACTGTCCTGATGTACAGCTCAATATTTCATGTGACATTTTCTATTTTGTTTTGTTTTGTTTTGTTTTTTGTTTTGCTTTTTTACATTTTTTTATTTTTAATTCTTACTTTAGGTGCAGTGGTGGATTGGTAAATGGATATTTACTCTACTTTGTACTTCGGAACAATCTTGAGGTACATGTACCTTACTTTAGTATTTTATTTTAATATTTGATATTGCCTGTATTTATTTTGTGCTACTTTGCTCTGCATACTATTTGAGAGCTATAGCTCCCGTTACTTTGCAGATTAAGATCTGACACATAAAACCTCAAATCACCGTATAAAGTATGACCCATTGTTACAGATCAAATTACCCAACAGTGTGTAAGGTCATTACAATTAGCTCCACCTCGACCAGATAGACTACAGTTAAAGTGTGGGAAAAAATTGCATCAGTAATAACAATCCAATATTAAAATATTAATTATGAACACGTTTATGGATATCACATCAGATCTGGACTGAACACAAGCTATACAGATTCAGTGTCAATGAAAATGAGATGATTAAAGTTGCTGAAGTTATCACAGCAGACAGTTTTAAGGTATTTGGAAGTGATTCTCATGAGCTACTCTTACTGTCCAATCAAAGACGGGGTATATTTGCTTTGTCTCAAATGTCCAAAATGCTTCCGTAGAGGAATGAGCACTTGATTAATCAAAACAAGAGGCTGAAACTAAACCTGACACTTTAGGACATATATGGTGTGTTTCCAAGATAAATGTTAGCTTGATAAATGTTATATTTCAAGAAATGAATAACAATCAGTTGATAATAGTCTCAAGTTAACATGTAGGAAGCACATGACCGAGGTGAAGCATATACAGTGTAGTGGTTTGACTTAAAGCTCAAGTGTCAGTCAGAGTCAAAGTCTGACAAAAGTGATGATTATCATACTTTTGGTACTAGTTGAACCCAACAAGGGCATCATGTAGTTCTCAGCAACTCAGGACCCATGAATAAAAAACAACCCAACAACTAGCAAGCAAGTCAGACACCACACGGTGAAACACACACAATATCCTCCTAGTTCACCTCTCCAGGGTACATAGGCACTAAGATGAAGGCCTCAGCTCCGTTCAAGAGACCTCCACTTTTCACATGTGGCCGTAAAGATGGAAGACAAGACTTGTATTCCCTGGTATAACAGGAGGTATAAAGTCACCCTACCTGTTGGAGGATGTTCTGGGTGACTATTTCAGATATGCTGTCAGCTGGCTTTTCTCAAGGGGTGTAGTAGTTTCACCCAGCAGTAAGACATTCTGGTTTGTACCAATGGCATGTTTAGCAGTCTCAGAAGTAGTTTGTGACATCTGTGCTCATTCACAGCCGGATTGATTGTGTATTTGATAGAATCATTTAAAGGATAGGTTCACAATTGTTTAAGTCTGTCCTAAAACAACAGTCAGGTATACACATGAACGCTGACACGTTGTCTTGCTGTAATCATGCCTACTGTTCATAATTGTCATTAAGAAATCCCTTCATAATGCGCTTGTAATTGATGGGTGACAAAACCCACAGTCCTTGTTTGTGTAAAAATGTATTTAAAAGTTATCTGAAGCTAATATGAAGCTTCAGCCTCCAAATGAGTCAAATCAAGCAGATGTCTTTCAACATTACAGTCTTTTTAGTGCCAGAGTCCCTCTTTTGTTACTATACTTCCACAGCAGCTCAACACACAAAGAAGGGATTTGATGTTAAAAAGACTGTAAATGTGGAAGATGTGCACTTTATTTGACCAACTCAGACTGCTGAAGCTTCATATTGTCTTCAGATAAACCTTTAAATGCATTTTTGCTCAGAATGAGGACTGTGGATTTTGGCCCCATCACTTACATTCTAAGTGTATTATGAACGGACTAATGGTCAATATGAACAGGAAATTTGATTACAGCAATAAAAAACAGTTTCAGTGTTAATTTGGGCACCTGACTGTTGCTTTAAGGCACACTTGAAAAATTGTGAACCTATCCTTTAAGTTGACTTCTCCCTTATCCATTATACACAAGCACAGGCACTGGATGTCCAGTTTTGCTCTCCATTTCTGGTCAGCTGAAATGGGCGGAGCTTTCGCCCCTCTCTTTTAGGCCTGATGGTGCAGTGACAGAGCACAGACTCTGCAGTGAGAGTGGACAGTGTTTCCTCATGGTGTGAATGTGTCTGAATATTACAATCACATGTTCGGATGTGAAAATGGACCTATTCACTTACAGAGTTTATTTAGTTAACATCAGCTTCATTTTTAGTCTCACTTTATATGAATACAGAAACATTTTGAATATAGTGATACACTGAAACTTTCTCTGAAGTCTTTTCTCCTTTCATGCAGGAGATGAGTGTATAATGCCGATCAGACATTTAGTAAGTGTTTGATTCATTCATTAAAGGCGGCTGTCACAGATTTAACTCAGGTTATCACAGCTAGCTGAGACTGCAGTCTGGTGTGTGGTTCATAAACCTCGATGATAAACCACTTTCATTATAATGAATACCAGATAAAAGTTAAAGATCCCCTCACAGACATATATTAAGGCATATAAAAATACTCTGCTCAGAACAGTAATGTGTGTCTTGTATGTTTTTTTCACAAGAAAAGTATAATTACCTTGTTAAAATACTTAAAAGGGCATCTACCCCTTCCTCATTAAAAATTCCAGAATTTATGATTATGTAAATATTGTTCATTTCAGAAGTTGAGCTGCTGGACACAATATGTCTCCTGCTTCACTGTAAAGTCCATTCTCACTATATGTGCACTGGAGGTTTCAAGTTTCCACATTACACTTGCCACACCAAGGCAACTGGACTTGGTTGTAAATACTTGAAGACATTTCACCTCTCATCCAAGGGGCTAACCAAGTCCAGTTGCCCTTGATTCAGCCCTCCTTGGATAACCATGACCTGGATGACTGAGAATCTTCACAGACACTTGTGTTGAAAACTAGACCAAGATTGGCTTTCCAAACGAGTTGTGATGTCACAAATCACACGTGTAGGCCAAATTTACTCTTTGGCCAGTGTTAACTTTTCAGAGTTAATTCTACTCAATTTAGCGTCAAAATTAACAATGAAATGTGTATTTAACACTGTGGTTTGTTCACACTGTTAGAGTAATATGATTACACTTTATAGAGCTAATTTCACTCCAATTTTAGTTTAAAAATGACACTCTAATGTATAATAATATTTAATTTTCATTTCTCTGCAGTGTTATTTTTTACATCTAGGTCATATTTTACTGTGATGCTATACTGCTGTCTTCTAACCTATCAAATGTAAATAAACACAAGCATACAAGGTCACAGTAACAGCATTTACATCACAGTATGCTTACCAAAGAAAGCAATACGGAACAACAAAGAGAGCTGTGTTGTCCTCTCCATATGACATTTGTATGTCGAAAGGCCTAGGATACCACAGGTTGTCGACATGAAAGACAACAAAGTCTTGTTTAGTCCTGATCACATATGCGTGGAAATGTTCTTGGAAAGTTACTGTACATGAAGGCAAAGTGAGCAGTAGATGGTGGTAGGAGATGTAGCAGCAGCAGGAGAGCAGACATGTTACTGTCCCACCCTACAGATCAACAAACATCAGATTAACATTATGCTACAAATACATTAAATTGGTACAATTACCTATATAACTAAAAATGGTGATTAAAAATAGTCCCAGTCATACCATTCTCAACTTCAGCAGCTGATTCAGCATTGTGCATTAACCCCAGGAGCTCTGTGGTGGGTACCAATGCATGGCTTTCCTTTACCACTTTAGCTCTGAAATCGGTGGGCCACCTTTCCAAGAATTTGTGGGCAGTGACCTCACCAAACAGGAGTCTGAAATCTTGTTCTATCTGTAAAGCAAAAATACAGTGCATAGAAACCAGTAATGAGTGACACTGCATGCTGCATGGGATATTTCAGTGATTCAACTAATAAAGATTTCTTACCAGTCCTGGTGTGTCCAGAAACCGCGGGAAGACTGAGAAGACATCTGCTGCTTCCTTTTCATCTTTGACCATTGAATGACGATAGATGAAGGTAGCTTTCATCTTCTCACGGACAGTGTTTTCATTAGCAGAGTGTTTCAAAACAGCAATAGCTGCTTCCACATCCTCATCAGATAACACTTTCTCAGCAGTGAAGGGTCTGCGTCGACCATGGCCTGGCCCACCAACTTAAGACTAACACAATTTTATTGACTCCTGCATACAGATTTCATCAATATCATATGTAAATGATAAGTAAACTTACTTTTGGGAGATTTGCTAACTGAGGCACCTCTTTCCTCTGCAATTTTTCTTTGAATGGTCTTCAACCGCCATGCAAGGTATCCCGAACCGCTCTCTGGATCGTAGTAATGTTCCTATGTAATTAAATACATGCAGACTGACTATGCCATCAACATGTCTAAGGGCAATTATGTGTTTTAATGTTGCAAGGATACTTTTACTTACATATCCATGTTGTGAATATGGGTCTTTCAGATATGGAAACAGAGCAACTATCCCCTGTGCATACATCACTCTCACACTTGTAGGGGGGATGTCCTAATGTAAGAATTCAATGATGACGGTCTCTCAATTGGCATTGGACAACACAATTAAAAACAATCCAATACTAACAATGTTTCTTCATAGCCTACATGTATGATTCTTACCCATATGTTTCTGTCATCTCAGCAGCAAGTATGTTTATCATCGGTCTTCTGGTAGGATCTGTCAGAGATTTGGTTTTTGCATACTCCTGCATGATGTGGTCACCGCCAGGCTTTGTTAGGATTTCTTCAATCAACTTAAATGGAAATAAAGTATGCAGTCAGAAAATTTTAAACCATACAGAAGACTGGAAAATTATTACATAAAAACACTGAAATGCAACAACATCTGGATTACACTTAACAACAATGTCCACTACCTACCGCTTTTGCCTCATTGTTGATGTGGCATAGCCTTTTCAGTTGACTTCCTGCAGCAGTGGCTGCTTCTTCAGGAGGGTCACACATTGTGAAGTCCAGAATGATAGTATCATCAGATGCAACTGAGGATGATGATAGAGAAGCACCTGTGCATTAAGGAATATGAACAAAACAGAGATATTAAATGGAACTGTTAATTTTCCCATCTCAACCTTTAAGTTTAATATGAACACATTTGTGAATGGTCAGTGATTACCAAGTTCTTCATTATTCAACATGACTCGGAAGGTTCCAGGTGACTCCTTCACTATTTCTTCAAAAACCTCTGCGTCAACTTCTGTGTCAGTCTGATCATACATCTTCATATCTAACTGTCTGCCTTCTGGTATTTTAAATTTTAGGCACATTGAAATAAAGGGAAGGAAAAAGAGAAGGAAAAGAATATTACAGAAATTGTTACAAAATTTGAAAGGCCATGCATTTCCCTCTGATGAGAATCAAAGGGCCAACTAAGTAGTAAACCTCATGTCTTCACAAAATGCTGATGAGTTGAAGCTGAAATAAATAGGTCATTCTCATCCATTTCAATGCACAGCAGAAACAATTATTATTATGGCTCTATGATGAATTGGGTGTATTAACCAAGTAAAAAGTTGTGATATTGTTTTATCTTGATGTACAAACTAACTTTCTTTCATGAAGGCATCAAATGTTAGGTCAGACAGCCTAACATACTTCTGCTCCCCACCAAACAAAACATGCAGCAGCATATTCTGTTAAAATAAACAATGAGAAGAAAACAGTTTAAAAAAGGGTTACCTGTTAATGTGCTTCAGAAGTGATTTTTCTATCAAATAGAAACATAACTTCAAACTTAATATTACTTAGCTGTTACAGTATGAAGACGGAAGCATGAAGTAACAGGTTAACCCTAGCTCAATGGTAAAGAGTAATATTACTGCACTCTAAGTTTAATACACAATAGCTAAAAACTATAGCTCACTGTAATTTATATTAAATGAAAAATACACGTCACTCACTAAATAAGGAGTGAAACTAGGAAATCTAAATCAGCATATTCCTTTGGCATCTGGTTTAAAAATAGTATAAACCAGTAGTTCACTTGATGGAAACAGAGGCTTCCTAAAGTTCACCTAGTATGGAAAAAATTAGCGATTAGCTTTACTAGCGATTAGCATACTAATAAACAATAATTTGGTTGTTAAAACTTTGCCATAAGACAGGCAGCACTCATTCTTATCTCCGCAGCTTTAAAAAAATACGTAGTTAACTTGTTATATAGGTGCATCTTAACCCAATGAAAAGATGTAAACTTCTGAACTGTTAGCAAGTGCTAGCATGTAGCTGCTCGATAATATCATCAAACAAAAGGGTACATGTTGCCATAATGTCCTAAATCGACATTAATGAAACTATCAAAACGTGTTTAGTTGAAATAGAGTTATTAAACGATGTTGCCAACAATGCAACTGTGGCACCACTCCAGAGCTCCCAGGACCAGTGTTCAAACAGGCGCGTAATCATCACTGTGTAGAGTTGAACTGCAGAATTTTACACCGACTTTTAACTCTACTCTTAGAGTAAGTTTACTCTCCATATAGTTATAAATACTCTACCTAGGTTAAAATAGGTTTACTCTGAAATACTAACACTCCATTTTTTACTGTGTAGTGTCAAATACTGCACATCATTCTACACAGTGAAGCTCAAACATCCAACTGTAGGAATAAGAAGAAAAACATATTTTTTTATGATTAACAATTTTATTGGCATTTTGAAATAAACATTACAAGCATACATTTGATAAATATCTGGTGATAGAACAACCAGCAGTACTAATGTCAGTGTGTGTACATGGAAAACAAAAGAGAGAACAAAAACGAAAAACTGACAGACATACCAATGTAAGAATGAAAAAGAAAAAAAAAATGTTTAGTTGTTATTTTTAAAGATAAATAACAACTAAATCAATGAAGACATCCTGGATAATACTGAACAATAACATACCACCACATTCAGTGATATCAGATACAGTGGTGATAATGATGAAATGTAGTGCAGGCCAATCCCCTGCCACAGAAAAAATAAGTAAATAAATAAAAATAGCAATAATGTATCCAGATACTCGAAATGTGTCCAGGGTTTGAGACCTTGAGCCCCTCCCTGTCTTATACCCTGGTCTGACCCTCTAATGTTCGAGAGAAAATGCTCCCATTTCAACTGGAAACTTTCCACTCTGGTCATGTCTGTATGACAGGCCTTCCAGTGCAGCTATTCTCCCTAATTGATTATGCCAGATATTTCCAGGTAGGGCAGAGGGGGCCTTCCATTCTGAGATGATGAGCTTGTGCCCTAGCATCAGTGCAGTCTGCACCTATTCTGCATGAAGGGATAGGATATACTCAAGGAGTGACAGGTTGCCCAGGGTATACAGCCTCTGGGAGAAAGGCACATCACACCCTATGATTTGTGTAATATTTTTGTGAATCTCAGACAAGAAGTCTTGTATTTCGGGGAAGCTCCATAACATATGAATCAACATACCCTCCCCATTCTGGCATCTCCAGCATTCCGGGTTTGTGTTAGCTTGACTCTATATAACTTGAGTGGGGTCCAGTAAACTCTATTCAGAATCTTGAAGTGGAAGAGCCTGGTTTTAAGTTCCCTCAAAAAAAAACAAAAAAACAAAAAAAAAAACATACTTTTGAGTGGAGGGGAACTTTAAGTTTCAGTTTCATGTCTCTTTTGTACATATACAAGATCCCTCTTTTGTTTTCCTACTGGAGTGTGTTGTTTATTTCTCTCTCTGTGTCTTGTTTTTGTTTAAATGTCAGTTTAAATTTAAAGTTTATATTCCTTCACCATAGAGATACCCAGTGACCAAAGACAGCCAGTGTCCAACCAGTATCCACTCAGGTTGGGAGGAGAGTGAGTTGATACATGTTGGCTGACATGGGTTTGACCCATATCATGGAGTCTGCATGTGATATTAACACGTGCCAGTCAGGTTCCATTAATCCTCTACCACAACTACAGAAACCTGGTGTCTCATTTGGCATTGAAAAAAGTCTAGAAAAAAACCCTGAAGTGATGTAGATGCATTGTCTGATTTGAAATTAATATTGATCTTCTCATTAGGTAAAATAATAAATAATAATAATAATAATAAAAATCAATTTAATTTATACTGCACTTTCATTCACAGTGAGAAAGTGCTACAGCATTAATAACATTAGAACACACAACATAAAGAAAATAGTAATAAGAGTTAAGATGAATAAGCTGAATAAGCCTTAGATGCCCTAAGATGAAGCCCTAAGATGAACAAGCCTTCCTGAATAGAAAGGTTTTAGGCCTTTTTTAAAAGAGACTAGGGTCTGCGCTGCCCTCAGATGGTTAGGAATGCTGTTCTACAGGCATGGTGCAGCAGAGCAGAAGGCTTAGTCCTCCATGTGCAGAGCTTAGTACTGGGGGGCCAGAGGAGCAAGCTGCTGGCAGATCTGAGCATGCAGGTGGAGGTTTGTGGTGTGATCAACTTTGTAGTCAATCCTGAAGGAGACAGGGAGACAATGCAATGAAAACAACTGGTGTTATATGTTCATGTTTTTGCACTCTCATCAGGATACTGGAGTTTCTGGATGCTCCAGCCAGGGAGTTTCTCTGCATCTGACAGGGTTAGAGAGGGGTGGAGTTTAGAGATGTTTTTGAGATGGTAGAAAGAGGTTTTGCACAGATGTCTTATATGGCCATCAAAAGTCAGCTGAGGCTCAAACCTAACACCCAGATCAGTGACTGAGGAGGAAAGGGGGATGTCCTGGACATCAAAGGTGAGATGAGGTATGGGGGATGACTGAGCCTGATATGGAGTGCCAATAAGGAGAGCTTCAGTTTTGTGCTGTTTAACTGGAGGAAATTTGTGCTCATTCAGGCCTTTATCTCTTTAAGACAGGTGCTGAGGCGTGACATGACTGCAGAAGGGTTTGGGGCAGTTTTAATGTATAGCTGGGTATCATCAGCATAGCAATGAAGACATCTGATGTCTGCTGATGACACGTCAAAGGGGGAGTATGTAGAGGGTAAACAGGATCGGGCCGAGAACATATCCTTGTGGAATACCACAGGTGACGGAGCAATCTAGACCTGCATCCTCCCAGTGAGACATACTCAGTCCTACCGGAAAGGTAGGACTATAACCATTTAAGTGCAGAGTCTGACAGTCCAATGGTGGTGAGGAGGCGCTCTAAGAGGATAGTGTGATCCACAGTGTCAAATGCAGCGCTCAGGCCAAGGAGAATCAGAGGAGAATTGGATCTTGTATCAGCTGCCATCAGCAGGTCATTCATAACCCTGAGCAAAGCTGTTTCAGTGTTGTGTGCTGAACATAAACCTGAATGAAATTTTTCAAATAGGTTGTTGCATTTAAGGTGGTCCTGAAGTTCACCTTGGACAGGAAAGGGAGGTTAGCAAGCAACTAAATTTCCCAAAATGTTTGCTCCTTTGAAATAAAAAACAAAAACAATAAGTTTGTCTGTATGACATGTCCCCTATCAGCCTTTCTCCTCTCAACAAGCTGAGATACCTCCAACATAGCTATTCAACATTTCAACAGGACACTTTGCCATGCTGCCTTTTATAACATCACCAATTGTTTTGTCTAGAGCCTCACAAAGTCTTGGCCTCATCCAGACACTCTGGGTGGAAGGAGTAAGGAACATAGAAGAACGCAAGGGGGGGTTGTTTGGCTAAGGTTACCCTAGTTGCTCTTGGAGAGGGATCAAACCTTGAGGAGGCCCTTCATCGTCATCCTTCATCCCCGCTGCTCTTGTTATGCTTAGGCTTTTAGATAAACTCCTGCTCTGAAGGGCGAGTGCTGCACCGGGCCAGGGGCTTTTCTTTTTTACTGTCACATTTGAAGAAACAAAAACTCTCTTGGAGTTACAGGAGGTGCTGTGTGGGTGAGTTGTGGGGAAGATAAAGGTTGTCATCATGCATTCCCTCACCTGCTTGCATGAAACAAACATGTCTGTCTTCGGGGCTTCACAGCCTGTGGAGGAAAGACATTCCTCTTTTTGCTCCTGCATTAATCCAATTACCAAACACCTGCAGACATGCAATAACAGTTCCTGTGCCAAGATACCACCTCCTCCCCCGCCATCCCAACTACCTCTCACTTAAAAAAAATTAAAAAAAACACTTCTCCTGGACTGGGTTGCACCAGCTAACAACTAGGGATTTATTAAATTGGGTTACACTATTAAACTCAAATGTCTTAGACAGTAAAGACTTATCTGTAACATAATATGTAACATAACCAAATGACTCAGTTTTACAGGGCAAGTAATGTGAACCTTTCTTAAAACAACACTTACATGCTCACATGTACAAGGAAACACTTTTTTGGCTGGATTGCAACAGCGGGGCCAGTCCTACACATGCAATTGTCCCTGAGTGAGAGAGTGACTGACTGCCTGAGCGAATGACTGAGTGAGTGAGTGATGAAGTTGCACCATTGATCAGCTGGCTGAGTTTCTCCACTGGCCATTTCTCTTTCGAAATGAATTGGCAAAGCCAGTTTTCTATTACATCATCAGGAGACGTTTACAGCGCTTCCACTCATAGCCTTTTATTACCTGGGGACCTCATGTGATTTAGAAATTACATTATTTTTTACTTCTTTTGATGTTTTCACATCACAAACAATTAACAACAGCATTAAAATACGAGTGTGTGTGTGTAAAAATACATTCTAAAGTCAAGCAGAAGCTAATAGAAGGAGTCTGAGTTAAATACAAACAAAGTCTTTTTAGTACAGAACTCCCCATTTTGCGTTACTATGTCTCTTGTAGCTCTGCAAGAAACACTATCTGGGGAAAAACAAGAGGGAAATAAGCACTAAAAAGGCTATAACTTTCTATGATGCCCACTTAACTAACTCAAACAGCTGAGAGTCCACTGACAGAATGCAGATAGTGGATTTTATCCACCATCACTTACATTGGAAGAACAGGCAGAAACAATTTCTTCACAGCCAGTAAGGAGAGTAGGAATGATTATAGACACCAAGCACAGTTGCAATGTGCTTATGTGTTGTTTTAAGATAGGCTTAAAAAATGTGAACCGATTCTTTAATACATCCATGGTGATGCTGCAGTGACTATTACATAGATGGCAGCTTTTGACTGGACAGCACAATGGATGTTTTGGAGCAACTGATTCACACATTAATAAAGTCCTGACTACTTAAGACATTCCTGACACTTTAAGGGAGAAGCAAATTTAATAAATCACTAGTGTGAAATTAGCTTGCAGTTACTATGACAGAATTCACACACAAATTTAGTAACAAATTCATGAACAGATGGTACAACCCAACCTTGGCAATTATAGGTATATTTCTTTATTCTGTATACAGTAACTAGTTTGTTTGGTACAACCTGTTTTAATTAAGTGATGCGTAAATCTGGTACATGTATGTTATAACACGGCTAACTTTGAAGTTGGAGCAACGGGCTCCAGAAGAAGAGAATCATATTCCATGAAGCTAGCTAATCATGTTACACACCTGCCAAGGCCTTAAGCTGAAAACACAACATCCAACTGTTTTGAGGTATTTGAGAAAGGCTTAAAGTTAACATCAGGTACAAATCCTGTCATCCAGTTCAAATCTGGGTACTCTGTCACTCTGATCCATTTTTCTTCCCTTCGCTTTCCTTTCATGTTCTGAGTCAGAGCCGCCCTGTGTTTACAGTAGGACATGAAAAGAGCTCAGCACATTTTGTCGACTCCCATTTGTAGGAAGCTGAAGACTGAGTGAATAGTTTAGGTTTGGCTTGGTGGGGGTGGGACTGAGGGTGGGGGCTGTAGATCAAAGTCTGAAGATGTAGATATATTCACATACCACACAAAATCGACTGTTTGCTCAGAACACAAGTCCCATTGACAACAAAGAAGAGTGTTAAGTGCCTGTTCAATACTGTGCAGGAACACAGTAGTAAATGTATAAAACTCTGATGGAAAATTCCACTGTCAGATCCTCATACACTGCTCCATATCATCAGCGTGTGATGTTCAGGGCCTTCCAGGAGTTATTTTGTCATGATGTGTGGTCATTTATCTTTTGGTGTATCCCTAAAGACCTCAATATCTGCCAAGACTGTTTCTACTTCAGTTATGAATTTCTTACCTTTCCCAGAAACGTCCATGGGTTCTCTGGATCCAGCTGGGTTTTACAATCTATAATGTCAGTAACAGAGAGAAGGTGAGATTATCCAAGAAAAAAGAGTTGTGCCCCTCACTGTGCTGTGGTCTGTGAAGGCTTCTGTTGGCGTACATACAGATTTCTTTGCCCCTTCCTCTTTGGATAACTCCCAATATGATTGTTGAATGTATTGAAAAATGATGAGTCCAGGAAAAAGGCTTTTCTCATCCATCTACATGTACGGTTACCCACAGAAATAAGGAAAGTACAGAACTGAGAAGGCAAATACATCCCTGAACTTTATGCTCCACAAGAGACAGCAGAGGCTCAAGCAGTTGTTTATACAGTAGGTTTCTGTTGTAGGCCGACATGTTCACGCATGTGAAGTCACACATATGGTTTGCACGCAAGTCTACATCCACACATTTTGTACTCAGCTTATAATTTTGCATATACATTTTCAGAGTGGCAGCATATTTGTGAACACAACTGCCTATGCAGGCACTCAGTGTGGTGTAAATTAAATTGCATTTGCATCCAGTGCCCTTGTCCATGTCCATTCAGGAGTATATTAGGGCCTTTTGTATATTTGGGCCTTTTTGAGGAAAAGTGCATATAACAAAACTGACTTTACACAGACCCTCGTGGATACGCAGACACAAAAAGTATCATTTGATCTATGATCTATTCTGTGATGGACTTCCTGTTCGTGCCTGTACCCACATTTTTAAGAACTGATCTAAGACTTTAACCTGTCCTGAGACCTGAGCTGTATTTCTTATTTTACAATCTGACTGCTCCCTCTTCCTGTGGGGCATTGTGTATCTACTTGCAACATATGAGAACACATGAACTCAAACAATTGGCCCACTTAGACAGGGTAAGAGAGAAACCTTTAAAAATGACATTGACCCAACCTGAGCCCACAGCTTTATGCAACAAAATGACAAAAAGTTCTACAACCTGTCTCGATAAAGTACCAGGTTTTGTGTTGGGCACTCAGAGCTCTATTATTCACCACTGGGGGGTATCTGTTGTAAGGGCAGCCAAACAAACTGGACTGATATAATTCATCATGTTGTTTAAATAAAGAAGATTAATATTAAATTAATGATGTCATCTGATGGACTTGTACTGATATTGTAATCAAATGCTTTCTTCCACATTACATGAAATGTGCACATGCACTTCACTTCTGCATCATCACATCCAGTAGGTATATTGATAGTTTCTTGTCAATCCCTTGCTTGTGGGTACACAAATTGAATCCCTCACAGTAATGGTGGACTTTGCCAGTAACAATCTGAACTAGTGTATACACTAGTCCATGTAAATACAGAATGTGAGTGCACTGAGTAGCTATCGCTGAAAAAATTTGGTATAATGAAAATCATAACTTTGAATTCCAGTTGCCTAATACAAAAACTAATCTGGTGTTAATACTTTTGATGTTTATATTAGCAAATTTGGTTGTGGTGTACTTCAAGGTATGTATAGTTTGTGCTTTCCTTATATTTGTTGTCATATTATTTGCACAGATGTATGAGTAATGCTCATTGTCTATATTCTGTGGTCTGGGCCATAGATTTGATCAAATCATAACCACCATTTTTACCTTCCAGCTAAACCAGAAAGTCAGGGCTTAATAATGTCATAGATCTATCTAATTGTTTCTGTCCTTAAGTCACTAAGTGTAATTAAAGAATACATTTAAAGAACCAAAGTTGTTGCATGAAAGGATATGTGAGATATGACATTACAGTTGTTCCACATTCATTTGAAAAATGCCAGTAATTATGGAAGGCGGCTGTAATAATTTGATCTTTGACCTCTTTGATCATTTGAGAGCAGGTCTGAGTCATGCTGAACATGCGTGTTTTTGATATGAAATGATTTCTGTTTTGGTGATATGTTGTGCTTTTGATGGAGTAGCCGTCACTGCTCTGTTGTATCCACATATCAACGTGACACTGAGCCATTCAGCTGCAAGAGAAGGGAATGTGCTTGTGTAGGACTCTGCAACCAAACTCCCAACACCGAAAGCTTCAGATGAAAATGATCTGTTAGACCTCGGTGCACTCACTAAAGAAGCTATTTGACATGGGCCTCATGGGCCAGACTGCTGTTGTGTTTGGCTAAGGAAGATTTGGAGCTGCAGGGCAGCAGAAGCCACCTGTGGCTGCTGTGCCGAGAGCTATTTGGATGGCAGGAAAAGACATGGCCTTCCCCGGACATAATAACATATAGCAGAACAGAGGAAGGTGTAAAAAAGGACAGTAGGAGCTGAATGTAAAAGGGAACAAAAGAGAGATGAATGACAATAGCACATTGAGGGCTGTAGCTGTTTTAACATGGGACAGATTGTTTTAGGTTTAACTAATGCATATAAGAGTTGGGTAACCCACTATTCAGAATCAAGTAAGTCAGGTACCAATAAAATAATTTTTGGTTCCAACTGGCACTTAAATGCAAGTACAGTGGAAGAAAACAAGACTATGGGGAACAAGGGAGTAACAACTGGGCAGGAGAGGCAAAAAGAAATTAATTCTTATTTTTGTAAATACTGGTACCTACGAGGTACAATACTGGGAAATAAAACTAAGTCAGGGAAAAATCAACACTGATATTCTGCAGAATCTATGAAGTCATGGTATAATATACTTCAGTTATGATATGCTACCAAAACTTCAGAGGTACAGTAAGGTAATGTGGCAGATTAGGTTTTTCCCCTGAAGCTGAACTGCAGTTGTCCGTTTAGGACACTGGGAATGCTACTGAGTTCACTGTAATAATATAGCAGTGTGTGTTTTTGTTTTTTTTTCCTCTTTTTTCCCTTTTCTTTTTTTTTTGCTTGTATTTATAGATACCCACCATGTATTGTGTCCTCCCTTTGTTCAACTGGGCGTGTGTGGTTTGTGTGCATCTTTTTTTTTAAGTAGACCATCACACACACACACACACTTGCATGTGCATCATGCAGCAGGTGGATGTGACTCCCCTCGTTGAGACCTGCTGATAGACAAAACAGTGGAGCAGAGGAGAGAGACTGAGATAGCAATGTTGTAATCGACCTGCATGCTGGTATTTGACATGGGGTTTTTTTTCTTCCCCAAAACAAATAATTTTTTAAAATATTTGTACGAAATAAAGGTTCATCAAAAACCCACTATTTGTGCTCTGCCGAATGACTATTTGGATTTGGGCATATATATACACAAAGTATATGACATGCCCTGTCTCCTTCTCCTAGGAGTAATTTTGAGTATTTTTTAAATTTTGAGAAGTAATTTAGCTCTTTGAAATTTACTCAAGTAGATGACAACTATGGTTGTTACTTTAAGTGCAACAAAACCGTCACGAGTAAAAAGCCAATAAGTATTTTGTCAAACCACCTGTTCAACAACCATAAATATGCTGAAAAGCGATATTTCAACTGCTTTGCCTGCAGTGTCCCATCCACTGCCAGTATGTTTTACACAACCATAGCATGCTGGTTAAGCTAATGACACAAAAATTTGGTCAAGTCCTTGTAAACTTAGCTGCTGCCTGAGACAAAGCAGCCCCTCCTCTCTACCAGCGGTACCTGCAGCCGTGAATCACATCAGCAGCAGAGGGAGGAGGACAGAGGACAGGAGGAAAGACTACCTGCAATGAGAGCAGCTGAGCACTGGCCCTTGAATCAGGTTGTGGTGATGGATGAGTTGAAATTGTATATTGTGTGTGGATTGTGTACATAGCCTAGATTGTGTTTCATAGGTAATCTGGCAACTTGGGTAACCTCAGACAAACATATAAAACGTATTGAGCTGTGTGTATAACTATTATTCATAATAAAGATTGTGGACCAGGCAAATTATCAAAGTTTCTGAGGAGAAACAACAAAACGGGAGCACATCAGAAGAGGGGGTGAAAACATGGGAGAAACCCAGGAAAAACAGGAATGTTGGCAAGTATGCAAACAAGGTGTTTTGGAGCCTGTGTGACCTTTCTTATTTGAGTCCCAAAGTGGTTAGACTCAATTTCTTTAGGGTGAAATTCCCTGAGGTAGCATAGTTGACACTATTAAAAACTCCCCCTCTCTTGCCACATTAAGTTGAGTTTTCTCAGCTGTTGTTTCCAAAGTCAAGAACCTTTGAAGCTGAGATAAGAAAATACATCCAAGAAGTGACCTTTTTTTCTGTAGACAGCAGTTCCAGTGAAAGTTTATCACAGAGGAGGTCTGTGGATTGTCCAGAGTGACCAGCACATTGTTTCTGAAAAGGTGAAGTGCTGTTGAGTTTTCCAAACATAATGCAAGAAAGAGTGAAAGAAACTGCAATGTGCCTCCAAAAACAAACAAACAAATAAATCCCTGTCAATATTTGAAAAACCCAGAAGTACACTTGCTGCTGTTTTGAAGGTATTTCTAGAGTCCTCAGTAACTCCTCTAACAATCAGGGACTTCGAATTCAGGTAGCTTCAAGTAACATACAATTTCTTACATGTTTGGTACAAGACAAAAAATGTATGCTGTGTATTAGCATATAAAATAGCGGACAGTAATATTATTATGCATTAATATAACTGATGATAAAAGTTTGACCCCCCCCCCACCCATTCTCCTCCATAGTGAACTGCATGTCACCACCCCAATGTGAAGGGCCGCCCTAAAAGAGTGTGGATTGGTTCCGCAATGCAGGATTTTTTTAAAACTCTAATTGTTTCCACCCAATTTTAACAATGAACCCTGGAAGATTGTCCGTAGTCTCTATGAACAAAGTGTTTAGAGACTGACCTGTGAGCCTATATGTAAGGTGTAACTCAGGCTTGACTTGCTGGAGAAAATAGATAAAGACAGACTTCCTCTAAAAATAATAAAGTAGACTTGCAAAACTATTTAATGCATAAATCATTACATATATTGATTGTTATTTTTGTGGATGGCATGTAAATGGGATACTTTCTAAGCATTCCGAATGTACCCATAAGATTTATTTTCTGTCTTCAGTTGTTACATGGATGCCTAACAATGCGCAAGCCCTCTTTGTTTCACAGCACTTAAACATTTTGATTAATTGTGTCACTACTCGTTGCCAAATCAGTGATTCATTTGTGTATACATTAAGTGTCAGTAGAGAGGAACAGCAGTTACACAGTGCACCTGGCCGAGAGGGAAATGAGCACAGAGATGGAATAACAGATACAGTATATGGAACAGATTCTGGATGAGGCTGTATAGCACATTAGAAATGTCTGACTGTATGTTTAGTAAGAGAATGCACTAACACAAAGTGAGAGGACATGATAGGTTGAACATAGATTGATCAGCTGGGAAACTGTGAATGAATACTCAACTAGTTTTGTCATGACATCTGGCTGAGGCTGCAGACATGATAGTTTCACTAAATGGTATTAAAAGCCTTTGGATGTTTGCAGAAGTATGCAATAATTTTTTCCTACCGACAGAATCTATAACAAGTTTCCTTAATATTCCACATTAGCATTCAGCCTTTACTGATTAGCTGAGCCAGCCTCAGGCAATGGCAATCAGAAGCCTTTGGATTTTGAGGAAGGGAGTTGTTAAGATAAAACGTTCGGGGGAGTGGGGGCCATCATAAATCTTACATAATGGATCAAGTATCAAAAATGTCCTGAGTTAACAAATAACATCATATCAGCTTTCCTTTTTTTCTGGCTGTAAATCCCACAGTTATACACTGTGGCTGTTCCAGCAGGCTCTTCTTCATCTTAACTACATAAATGAAGTTGAAATGAAGAAACACTGCCCTACAGAGTGGGATGACAATGGTGAAACTGAGCAGAGTTTGGATGTTGGTGAAAGACTTCAAGCTATGCTTTCAAGCACAGGAGGGAGCCTGGTGCAAAGTACCCAAGGCAGAGCAGTTTGATTTCCCAAATGTTCATAATTAAACGTTTTCTATTTGAATAGCCAGCAGGGAACTCCTCGGCTTGTGTTTTTGTAGTGGCTATTGTGTTTGTGGAGCCAAATATTGGAAACTTTGATACTGAATCCCCTGGTGTATGTTAACTTTGGCAACAACCAAAGGATTCTGGGGATGCTTTTCCTGCGCATTACTGCACCTCCACTGTCCACCACCCACCATCTCCTCAGGTCGTGGAGTTCCCTGCAGCCACTGCTCGCTGAGCTGAGGAGGGGAAGCACAGGGAAGACATTGTGATGCATCTTGGGGTGAAAACTTATCTCAAGTGTCTCAGAGGTTTTCAGAGAAAACACTTCAATGTGGGAGTTTTTTTGGGGAGGCCTATCTCCTCTTACTGAACTCTGCTTCATCTTCTCTCATACCTTATAGCGCTGTCTCTCAGGCTACAGGAAGCCTTCAGCCACCTCCACAATGCAACCTCTCCTTACTGCATGTATGGAGCATGGACCTCTCACCCTGCGATCTCTCCCTCCTGTTCAGGGATCAGTAATTGTTCAGACTACTGTGGAAAAGAGGACCAGGGCAAGGCTCCTTTGGCCGGTCTCTGTCCTGCACAGGATGAGTCCCGGCTGGATGGGAATGTGAGCTGAGGGCCGCACAGGAGGAAAAGCAGAGTCAGCAAACAAGCAGTAGAGCAAATAAGCTACACATACTGTTTGTTATTAAAGTTCTCTTTTCACGTATGCATATGCTTATACAGTACCACTGATACCAAGATCATCCAGTGCTGTGGTGGCCTTCTTTTTGTAGATATCTCTCCTGTCTGGGGTTAGTCATCTTCTTGGATAAATGCATGATAGGACTCTGACCTCTATGGGCCCCTGGGAGTCACATTCTTTAAAGGACCACAACTTGTAACAACAATTTGTTTGAGATAATGTGTGTTTTGTTTCCCATAGTCTATTACCACATTTTCACCACATTCACAACCTATAAATCCTCCAAATGAATTACACTCACACAAATTCACAGTCAGTATTTTGCTCTCAGAGTCAAATAACCTTTATTAGACATCTGCTGTTTGTTAAGCTCATAAATAAGTGATACACCTCTCATTATAATTTATTCAGCACAGAACATCCACCCTATGTACACATGGTAAATACTCTGTGCCACCGTTAACACAGTCTCTTTACATATATAAGGGCCTATGCAGCCAGGACACCCTGATAGATCAAGTCATGCATACTTGAGCTGAACAAATCATCCATTACTTCATCTCTGGTATGGACTATTATAATACACTGTATTCCTGTTTAAGCTAATACCCTGTAGCATGCTTACAGTTAGTTCAAAATTCAGCTGCTAATTAAGACTCCAAAGTGTTCTGATATCACCCCGATGCTGGCTTATCTACACTGGCCCCCTAAATTTAGAATTGAATTCAAAGTCCTCCTAATTACTTTTAAAGCCCTACACAGTTTGGCACCATCACATATCATTGAATTACTGACCCCATACAGATCCACCAGGCCTCTCAAGTAATCTGAACGAGGGCCATGCTCCAATTTCAGGACCTGTGTTCACTAAGCTTCTGCCATCCTGGCCCCCAGGTTATCTCATCTCAAGACCTACCTTTTCTCAAAGTCCTTTAGAGTTCTCAAACATCCTTGCAGCCCTGATTTTTTTCTCTCTGTTTTTAATCATTTTTGCTTGTCTTTGATTGAATTATGTATTTATACTGTATGCTTTTGTCATGGTATGTTTTCATTTGCACCTTGTGAAGCACTTTGTAACCCTGGTTTTGAAATGTGCTATATATACATAAAGATTTACTTATTATTTACATGGGGCCCATTTTATCCTGATATTAAATGATTGGATTTTGGCCAGGCAATGATTTGCACCTCCTATAAAGAATACTTATAGTCTTCTAATTGCAATTACAGGTTGACTGTACACATTATATAACTGAATTACTACAGCAGTTTTCTGTTATATATCAATTGACTGCAGGATAGACATGCACTCAGACAGCAAACATGCATGCTAATTTGTACATATTACACAGTGTGTGCATACATATTTTCCTCCTGCAGTTGGCAAGCTTGTAGGCACCTGAAGTACTTGCAGTCATGTATTTTGGGCAGCACAGAATCTGCACAGAGGTCTACACCAACATGAGCAGCTGATGAATTTTATGTCATAGGCGTCTTTGCAGTTACATTACCCAGCACTCCAGTCACAGCAAAAATAAAGCACATTTAGGAACACACTCCAAACCATCCACAGATCTTGTGCTCTGCAGTTTTACTCTACCAGAAAATTGATACAGTTCATTGACATTCATTAGCTTTCTCCAATATGTACTTAACAGTATGACTACATAATAGCATGAAGACTCTAGTGTACAGGAAACTCGCATAAGACAGTCTTTTAATTTGAACTCTCACCACCAATGACATCAGTGATCAGTGGTGAGGAGCCTCTTACACAGAGAATAACATTTTTTATTTAACTTTATTTATCCATTATTAAACCAGGTAAAAGGTATTATCAATGAGGAGGAGGACAGACAGAGGGGGGTGCAGCAGGTGTAGGGGGCATTCGAAAAGTGGATGATGAGAATCCCAACTGAAGACCAAGAGTGACATACCAACTTCGAGGACAATTCCAGTGATTTAGCATTAAATCTTTAAGTTGGGGGAATCTCTAGGAACAGATTTTAAAAATGTTCAGAATCTATATATCAGAAGCCTATTATTCTGGTTTTTACCTCTTATATGCGTCAAGCTTTAAAAAAAACTAGAGGCTACATTTTCCATAATGAAGCTTTGGCATGAGTTCACCAAGGATGATCTCTATCTTATGGATGAATGTTCCTCCTGTTCTATTTCTCCTCACATTCACTTTCCCACAGTCAAAAGTCATAGATTTTCAATTCTGATGTCCCCATACCTGACCAATGATCTTTCTCCTTGCGTTCCTCAAGTCAAGGTCATCAGACCTTTGATTCTCTTCTTTAAAAATCATTGCAATTCTGCCAGTCTGTCTTTCAGACCTACTATATAAACTATATGAACTACCCACATCCTCCCTATCACCACCATCAAACACCTGCTGGCTCCACTCCACCACCACCGGCATCTAGACTTCAGGGGATCCTTTCCTTTCTTCTGTCTTCATTTGGGTATACGCTTTATGAAGATGCTATGAGTATACTTGCCAAAATGTCAATCTATCAATCTCTCAATAAATATTGTTATTCCCTTTAAATTGATCTCTCTTAGATCTCTCCTCTCGTAGAAGAACAGTAGAAACACATCAATAACCATAACCACATCAATAATTACCCCATAAGTGTAATTAATGTAATTAAAAAGTACCACTCATGTAAATAGGTGACCCGTTCTGCTATGCTTATTTATATGTTGTGAAGGCAAGGTGTTCCCAGGGAAATGACTGAATGTAAGCAGAAAATACTGACTGTTGACAGATTCAATGCAATATCATTATCTGATGAGATTTGCATTTTATTTATTTATTTTAGAAATTAAGTATATTTTAACAGTAACAGCACAGTACAATACATATCCATGCAAGTTCAAGATAAATTGTGCAGCACAATTTCATAGAAATACATTTCATTTGTGTTGCATGTACGGGCTTTACATGGAGATAAATAAGTTATAAGTGTGCATGTGTTTATTTTTAAACTTGTTAACCAGGTGCACACTGTACGGCAGTACAACAGCATTATGCACAGCTTAAACAACATTCAACACATCCAACAGCAATATGCATAATTTTAATAGGATTCAGCCCACAACATTGTGCACAACTTTTAAAAAAGCATTACACACAACCAACAGCAATATTTACAGTAGTCTCATTTCATCACTTTCACTTAAAGCCAAATAAAATAACAACTCTGTCTAACAGTACATTTTAGTATAGCAGCACTAAGAGAAACCTTGTCATGTTGTTGGCTAAATGGAAAGGCATTTCAATCAAGAGAGACTCAATTTCTTATGAAGTAAATGATATTTATTGAACAAGCATGATAGATGTAGGTGGAAAAGTCTTTTTGGCGATTAGACTCCATTGTGATGTCACCAGATATGAAAGGGGGAGATGAATGCAAGAATAGAATAAGATAACCCCCCGATGGAGTCTAGACACTGGTGGTGGTGATGACGTAGCGTAGATCTTGGTGGAGTGGTAGTGGCTTCTGGTGAACTCAGGCCTGGTGCCCAAGTAACAGAGTGGAGAAGGCGAGATGGTGATCCAGGATGAAGGGGAGAGGAACGAGCTGCTGTGACACGGCCGTGGAGGTGGATGGGGTGGAGGAGGGTTGCGATGATTGCTCTGGAATGACAGCTGACAGTGACAGAGAGGAAAACAGATTTTAAAGTTTGACAGCTAAGCCATGATTGGCGGTTAGGGATCTTGGAGGAATCTGATTTGATAACTAGGAGTGACACCTCTAAACAGCTGATGTGAAAGCGGGAGGAGCAGGGGAGAGAGAGAGAGGAGTGGGAAATTAATGTATGGTTGAAGATAGTCTTCCTGCCTGAAAGAGGGAGAATTAGACAGAATGCAGTAATAATAACATCATGACATAATCATTACACGCTCATGAATGAACAAGAAGAAATAGCAGAGAGTAAGTTGACAGTAACTAGAATGAGTGGAGGGTGCCGTGATGTGCCATGTGAGGTCCAACAACCATAAGCTGTTATGTGAGGTCCGACGACCATGAGCTGATTTGAGAGGTCCAACGACCATGAGCTGATTTGAGAGGGCCAACGACCATGAGCTGTTATATGAGTTCCGATGACCATGTGCTGATGAATGAGGTCCAAAGACGGTGGGCTGATGTGTGAGCTTATGAGTGAGGTCTAACAACCATGTGCTGATGTGTGAGCTGACACATGGGGTCCAAAGACCATAGGCTGATGCGTGAGCTGATGTGCGAGGTCTGACGACCATGTGCTGATACGTGAGCTGATATATGAGGTCCGAAGACCGTGTGCTGATGCGTGAGCCAATATGAGAGGTCATACGACAATGAGCGGGTGCGTGAGTAAGGAGGGAAATAGAAAGGGTGGCCTGTGCACACTGAGGGATGCCATGCAGATATGATGTAGCATTTTGCTGTGGTGAGTTATGGTGAGTAAATTAAATGAAATGAATAAACAATGAATGAGTAAAATTGCTAGCACAATCAGAAGGATAGAAATGAGCTGTGTGCCCAGTGAAGAACACCACCAGTTATATGTATGACTTACCAGATCAAGGCTTGAGCAATCTTTGATTTGCAAGAACTGTGTTGATGTTGGGGCGAATGTAGGATGAGTAGGCAGAAGAGGACCAGCAACCCAGTCGTTGCAGGGAGGCAGCCAAAATACCTAGGTTGGCGGCTGAAGTAGCCATGCCTATCCTAAAAGAATGCCCTGAATAAAGCTGAGGGTATAATTCACTTTTTATGACTACTTGCCTTAAATGATGGTTAAACCAAAATTTAGATAGGGTAAGATTACTTGAGATGAGAAATGGATTGCTCTGGATTCGGGGTGCACTCATTTGGAACATTAACCCAGGAAGGAATAATCCACATAAACTTTTTTTTTATGTAACCTTTATTTTTGATGTGTTTTCTAAGTCAGGAGTTGTGTTCATTGACATAGATGGAACAAAAAAAAATTGCTCTATTCTATGTCTTCTAGAGAAAGTTTAAAATCTTGCTGACATATTCTGTGGAGTTCCACAAGGTTTAATACGTCCAATTTCGTTTAACTTGTATGCTATTTATGCTTTGTATTATACAACTGTGCCCTATTATTGTTATGTTGATGTGCTATGTGTAATTAAACCTGATCTGCTGAACAAAATTAACATAATGCCTTGATCTTGCCTCAAAACAAAGGGAGATCATTCTTTTACTGTTTATTCTTATTTACTTGTTCCTATCTCCGAGGTCTAGTCAGAGCAGAAGTGGAAAATTTAGGGACTGACTCAGGAACAGCATTGTGAAGAATTTATTGACCAAATGGTGTCAAGTCACACATTTGCCACAGAGCCCAGTGGCATCAGTTTTCATATCAGTGAAAATGATTTTCTTGTGCAAAAACATTTCATTTTGATGGTTTGTCTTCATTTGCGATCACTGATCCAGATTTGTATTTTGTCCTCAAAAGGAGAATCAAACTTTGGGTGTTTTTAAAGTAAAAAGTGAGGGTTTTTTTTTAGTTTCTTAGCAACAGTGCAACATTCTGGAAGCCTAATGGAGCAGTGATATGTAGAGTATAAACAGCCATCAGTGCACCATGGACTGCATTTTGCATCATTAATGTTTATTTAGACCTTTTGCACAGGACACACTTTTTGGTCTATTATAATAACATAGTGTACCAAAATTTTGCAATGACCAATGTAGTTGTAATAATAACAATAATGATAATAACCTTGCATTTTAGCAGTAGCGTAAATGACAAACAATTCCACTGTAGCCCATATGGATATGCAATATAACATTAGACTCCAGACCTGCAATTAACATATTTGAACATTCACATCATCATCATCTGTCAATGTTGCTATGGCAATTAGTAAGCCTGCAGTCATTTTCCTAAGTCGGTGGTAGCCAGTTTTAATAAGCAATAATTTTGGTGGGTTGGCTGGGCCAGGGTAAGCAATTACACCCAGCCATGGACAGAAAGCCAAAGAACTAATTGATTGTATTTGGGACAACGCCTAAAAGCAGTCAAAACTCACAAATAAGGACTGTAACAAATGTATTGAAAATAGAAATAAGACATTTGTGTCATTTCAACAGCTGATACTGTAGTAATATGGGATTTGGGATATGTCTTGTATAACAGAACTAAGCAGTCTCAGTAGATCCAGCAGCTTCACTGAATATGGGTGTTTGAGCAGCTCTGGATAGTGGGAAAAGAGGATTCAAACAGCATGTAATGTGAAGAGATGTGTTTCACTGATGAGACATCCGTCCAGGCACTGGTGACTATTCTGGCTTCTTACTCTTTTATAATCAACTTGTCTCTCTCTTTCTCTCCATGTCAACATCCTATCCCACCCACCACCCCACTGGAGACTGGATATTGTTCCTATAGATGCTAAAGGTCAGGTTTTTGAGCTGGTATAGCCTAATGAGTTACAAGTAAACAAAATCATCAGCTCCTTAAAAAGCTCCAAAAGAAGAGATGTTTTGCAATTTGACACTATGTTTGTCAAATCACACAAAGATATTTTAACTCCCTATATTGCTCATTTAATTAACTTGTCTTTTAAACACAGCTCCTTTCCTGATGACTGGAAATGTGCCATTGTCACGTCTGTTTTTAAATCTGGGGACCGCCTTGAAGCCAGTAACTACAGACCAATAAGTATACTGCCAGTACTCTCAAATGCTGCTTGTCATTAAACAATTGTTTAATGACAACTTAATTCTTAATACAAGCAATTTTGGTCTACATTGTATGCAATTTGGCTTTAGAGCAAATCATTCGACCAAAACTGCTACCTTGCACTTAATAGAGCAAATTAAATCAAGACTTGACAAAGGAGGAGAGGTCAGTGCTGTATTTTTAGATCTGCATAAAGCATTTGATACAGTCAATCATGATCTTTTAATATCAAAATTCTCTAAATTTAACTTCTCATCTAGAGCACTGGCATGGATGTCTTCATATTTATCTAATAGGAGACAATGTGTTAAAGTTGGTGACACACTGTCCGGTAACATGAAGTGCACAATGGGTGTTCCACAAGGATGTAGAACTACAAATGTGTGCAGATGACACCGTTGTGTACACACATGCAAAAACAGCTGAGTTAGCTGTTGCTAAGCATTGCATTGGAAAGGATCACACATTGGCTTGATCAATCATGTCTGGGTCTAAATATTAACAAGACAAAGAGTATGTTTTTCTCTAAAACTATGGTACAACCTCCTAACGCTGATATTTTCATCAAAGGTGAAAAAATTGACATAGTTACTGATTTTAAATATCTTGGTGTTTTCTTGGTGATCCAAATTTGAACTTTAAGAAACATGTTTAAAAAACGGTTAGAACCATAAAGTACAACTTAGCAAATTTTAGACATATTAGAAACTGTCTCTCTTTGGTCGCAGCAAAGATATTTATGCATGCTATGATTCTTTCCCATATGTCTTATTGCATCACATGTTGGGGGCAGGCTGGAGAAACAGCCATAAGACCTCTTGAGTCCTTATACAAACAAACTCTAAAAACTCTGGACAAAAAGTAAATGTATTTCCATCACAGAAATACAATTTACTGAGCTTTGACAATTTTAGATTATTCTCAAATTTGTGCCTAGTAAATTTTAAATGGTTTGGCCCCTTCTCCACTACTACAACTTTGTGTACACTTGCTGAGTAAGTTCTACTAAATCCTCCAGAATATACAAGATTTTACCATACCATTTTGTCACAGTGCATTTGGGCGGTCAGCTTTCTGTGTGAAAGCCACAACTCAGTGGAATGCCCTACCTGATGATATGAAGAACTGTAGTTCAGTCAATACATTCAAGGCCAAATGAAAAAATCTACTAAATACAAATCAGCTGTGTGACCACTGAGTCTGTTGACAAGTTTACATTATTAATTTCTAATTGACATTGTGGGTGTATGTGATGTGCTGTTGTATGTAGCTTTGTATTTTGTATTTTGTATGTGTTCTATGTGGTTTTTTTGCTTTGCACTGTTTGTTGTTGTGCTGTTGTATGTTTTGATTGTGGGGGGACCACGGATGCAAATTAGCTTCGAGTTAACTCCGGTGCAGTGCATCTTTAATGTTTAAAACTGCACACTGTGCCAATCAATAAATCAAATCTACCTACCCCGCAATGCACTTGCTACACAGTAACAGTCTTTTTAGTGTCAGTATGGCATCATCTTTGGGATATAATTATTAATTTACAGGGAATCATTATAAACCAGAAAAATTGTAATTGTAAAATATGAAACTTTTGTGGCAACTTCAGGCAGTCAGCTTTTATGTCAGCTCAAAGGGAAAATGTCCATGTGAACTATAGCAGATATATAACTACATAAGGATAAAACATTCACTCAAACGCTTGTCACCAGCAGACCTCTTACTGAAGTATTCAACACTTAAGGTTCATGAAGTGTTAAAGGGTCGGTTCACCCAAAATTATGCTTTCAGCTGTTTTCACAGGGCACAGATTATTTCCTTCTGCAGCAAGTACTTCCAATGAAAACTGTTGCTGAATAATTACAAAATGTCTTCTTTATTATGCTGTTAGCACCATAAATTCCATTCTCATTCCCATTCCATTCACTGTATTGAGAGGAATGAAGAAATAACAGAGACAGATATCTCAAACCATTTCACTCTGCCTCTGTCACAGCCATAAACCCTTTTTCTTCCAACATGCTTGACTACATGTCATATGAACTTCTTATTTTCAAGCAGAACCCAGCCCTTAGGCTGTAAGTAGGTCAAATGTTCAGCTATTGACAAATTCTCTAGCAATATTTGATTTTGTTTAAAATATGTACAGTAGGAAAAATGTGTTCTGATAGATAAATAGATAGATAGATAGATAGATAGATAGATAGATAGATAGATAGATAGATAGATAGATAGATAGATAGATGAACCAGGTGTTAAAAAAATAAATTTCTTAAAATGTCTGCTGTATCAAAGTTGATCAATTAAAATTCCTTAAAATTATGTATGGTATTTGAATATATTATCTGTACTTTCTTTCAATTTCATGCACTTTTTCTGAATCATGATTGTGGGCAAAAATAGCATCCATGGGGGACACAGTAATAAACTTGTCCATGGCTATCAATAGTGCCTGAGGACTCCACATTAGGAGTGCAGGACTACTGCAGTCCCATCTGTCAGCTTTCCCACATCAGATTCTGACGTGGAGGCAGCTGGGCAGACTGCCAGCTGGACCAATGACCTGTATCAGAGACTTTGATAGGCCCACGGGGCATTACAAAATGCACAAGAATGAAATAATGGCAGTGTCATGCTAATGCCCTTATTAGAATCAGGTTTCTCATGAGTTAAGTATGGACAATATGACATCTGGTTCATGGTGATGGGAGAGTTATACCACACCAAAGCAGCAGTGTTTAGTGTGGTATGTAATAATAATACCAAAGTTAACAACAAACAAGACAAGTCTAAAACCCCCAAGAGGCTGTGATGTTTACGCTATGACTGAACAACATGGTAGCCTCTAAACATCCACCCTTTTTTGGAATTTTTGCCTATTTGGCATACAAAAATGGAAAAACTTACAACAGAGGAACAGTGAGGCCATGTATTAGGCTTAATTTGAAAGGTAATACCTTCTACTTTCTAGAAATGTGCTTGTTTAGCATGTGGCTAAAACACAACCAAAACTACATCAGTTCAAATATGGCTCAAAAAAGTGTTTTTGGTCCTCGTCTATAATGAGTCATATTTGAATAACAATAACTATGACATGCTTTATGCTAGAACTATGCAAATCACCACATACCTGTCAACCACACCTCTAGACCTAACCTTATCAGATCTAGGGAGTTTTTAGTTTGTGGTGTCACTGGTGTCCGTGATCCTCTCCAGAATGTCTCCTAGTGGCCAAATTGTGCCAACTGCTTTTACTCATTACTGCGTGATACTGAGCCACTTGTAACTGGCTTAAGAGGGTCACCAGCGACCTGGTGGATGTTAAGAGGCTAATATGTTTGCCTGCATCACCTCCTGCTGGTGTCATCTGTTGTTTTATATGGAGACAGTACAGACACCTCGGGTGTTGTGAACCTCTCAGATGTTATACCTTCCAATGGACAACGAGGCGAAGCAGGCTACTGCTGCAGGGCCCCACAAACACAAGCCCCTGACTTTTGCATGTTCCTAAGTTTAACACAAAATACATTACAAAAACTAATAAAAAAGGGCAAGAGCATAAAAAAGTTTGTACTTTTATCCAAAAACTGTATAAGCTATAACTGTTTGTCCTCATCTTACAAGACACATGACATAAAATGTGCCATTGTCGGGGTCTATGTAAGAATAGTTCAGTTTCTCAGAATCTGGAAGTCACTCCACTGTCTCTGTTTGTTTTTGTTTCTCTCTGTCTCTTCCTCCTCTGTCTCCTGTTTTACATGTTTGTCCAAAGCAGAAAGCAGACTGAAAAGTACTTTAAAGAGTGTCGGAGTGTGAGGTCAATAAAATCAAATTAGGTGTCTAGATTTAACATTATAAGTAAGACAACTTCTCATGATGATGATGTACTATTATGTATGTATGTATGTACTCAATGTGACATGGGCTGTGGTTTATTAGTGGGGATGGGGAGGTAGCAGTGGGCTAATAAATAACTGAAAAACAATTGTGAAGGTTCATCAAATGTGTTGTGCTAACTGTTGCTTTTTCCAGCAAGGCTAAATTGTGAGAGAAAATGTATTTATTTAATGTATTCTTTTTTAAATGTTATGTTTTTTGTTGTCTTAACCCCTTCATATTGACAATGTTTATGGTACTTTATCTGACTGTGACTATTTATTATATTTTTATATATATTTTTATACATATATACATATATTTTTTTTTAAATATTTTTTATGCTGCTAAGTGGAGTGGATTGCTGTTGAACTAAGTTTCATTGTGTTTTTAATATGCACTGACAATAAAGTATCTATCTATCTACTGTAATATAATTTGACCCGTTTTGACATTTGAAAGCAATAAAAATATCCTAAATTACATTCTTTATGCCCAAAATTTTATGACTTTTTCTAAAGTGGATGAAAACAAAGTAGTCATGTGCATATCCACAAAACCTCAGTGGGACAGGTGCTGGATACAAAAAACAATTCAACTAGATACAAGAAGTACCCACATACTGAATCAGTAATTTAGTTTTCCGAAAGTGGCACAGAATATACAAAAATGGAAATATTTCAAAATTATTTATTTTTGTGCAGCTGATATGCATTTTTGCACATAGAGGGTGTTCTGGGTCACATTTGACCCGTATTTATTAAGAGGGATTTTAAGGTCACCAAAGGGGGTCAATTCAAGGTAAAGGGTGGTTATGTAGAATCTTGAAACATTGAAACTATAAATTGGCATGTCCGTGTATTTTTGTCATTGGGACGGTGGGAAAAGACTTCAAGGGGGACCTTGACATTATTAATATGAATTAACAATTACGGGGCACCAACCGGAAATCGGGCAGGGTGTGTGTGTCAAGTCCATCTTTCAGTCTGGCTGGGTTCCTCGGCTTGGATGCTGACAGGGCCGTCCTCACGCTATCAGCGGGTTTCACAGCAGCTGATTCTTGGCAGGCATTGCAGAGAAAACAGCAAAGTCGACTCAGTTGAAGAAGAGCGGGGCAGAGAAGTTATCCTCGTCTTCCTGAAGAAAATATGTTTCTTCCTTCTGCAGGGGGTGAGAGCGCTGGTTGCAGCAGCAGTTTCTCTTGGATCCAGTGATGGTGTTCAGGTGAACAAGGGCGAAGTCGCGTCTCATCTGGTGAGGGGAGAGTCTTCCAGCCGATGGGGGAAAAACAAGTGCACGGCGTTACCTCCTTCAGTAAACTGGCTCACGGAGGCAGCAAGGCTTCCCCCAGCTCAGTCACAATGGAGTGCAATAATTTCGTTTTGTCCTCAGTTTTTAAAGGGGTGGTGATGTCACGGCTGTGTCATCATGACTTCCTCTGTGCTGGAGTGTCTCTGCCAATGAGAGACTGTTGTTGAGACCCTTTCCAGTTTAGCACGTAGGTGCGAACTGAACAGTGCATGCTGGGATATGGAGTCCAAATTGGACTCTCTTTGTTTGTCCTGGCGCCCTTTCCTGTTATCAGGCTTTGTGACTTTCATGCAGGCCTGCCTTTATCTGCACATGGAGTATGAGGCCCAACACTCTCATTACAATTATTATCATTTTTCCTGGCCAAGGAATTTCATGAGGAGCAACTCCTGCCCTCCTGCCTCACGCCTGGGACACACTGGATGCATGAACCTCAGCAGTGCGTGTGCATCACTGAACTGCTGCATCTTTCACACTTGTAGCGATCACACTTGAAGCGTGTCTGCTGCGGCACTTCCGCCACTGGCAGCCCTATCTTTCTCGTTTTCCCTGTCTATTTCTGCTGAGAACCGCACGCATCACGTGGAGAAAATAAGTGAGACCTCGAATCTCTAGATGAAGCGACGCAGCAGCCTCGCGTGAGATGCGCATCTCACACGGGCAGTGTGGCCACTCTAACCTGTTAACATGGGCGCCGAAATGAAAAGCAAGAGGTTCCGCGACGCACACGCGCTGCTCATGCATCCAGTGTGTCCCAGGGGTCACACGGCCACGCTCTCCACTCCACCCGCCTCCCCTCCTCTCAGCCCCTCCCTGCCCCCCTCTCAGCCCCTTGCCCACTTTTTAGCATTTTTCAAAATTATGCAGTGGGTGGAGTTAGGCTCAGATCTGGGGGTGCAGTTATGCTTTTGCCTGATAAGATATCTATAGATGCAAAATACATTTGTGGTTCAAAATTTGGTATAGGGTCTGATTATAAAGGGATACTTACGCTGGGTCAAAAGTGACCTGCTCCATGCTGTGAAGGGTCAGAATATGAACAGTATGCAAGCCTTAAGATCTTGTTGCCCTTGTATTGTTCCTGAACCTAAAAGGTCCCAAGAACAGGTTGAGTGCCAGGTTGTATCAGGCTCAGGTTAAATTATTTTAAAAAACTAACTTAATAAGAACATCTTCTTTCTCTCTCTTTTTCTCCCTGACTGTGCCCATCATCTGTGTTGATACGTGTCCTGTGTTGCAAGTAAACACACAATGTCCACTGGGAGGCATGAGGAGAGAAAGATTGTAGCCAATGTGTCGCATTAGCCTGGTGAGCTAGCACTCAGTAATGGATAAAAAAATGCAAAAACTTGCAAAATGGGAGCCTCTTAAAATCCACATGATTCAGGAAAGGTTGTTGCATTGTGGAAACATTATAACCTTTTTGTAACAACAGATACAAACCTCCAACCTTCCGCCACAACTCTTATTAAAAAGCTTTGCAACCATGCCTGTATACAGTTTTGTTCTGGATTATAACTGTATAAAATTCAACTGGAAAATACGCTTAGCAAAAGATCACATTTCCCATAAACCTTAGTGCTTCCTGTCCCCATGTCTTTGTCTTTACTGAAGAGTCAAAACATGTTGGAAGTGGTTTTTCCATTGGACATTCATTCCTTCCACCATTTATGACTCTCAGAGGTTCTGGAAAGTTTGAGTTGAACAGTTGTGGAAGAACAGCACCCTGCTACTGGTTAGTGTCAGTCTGTTCCTGGAGGTAATGTAAAGAGATGGGGAGAAAAAGCAGGAAAGCACGTGATGACAGCTGGAATGAGTGGCTGCTGCCATAGAAGTGCACAGCATATTGTGTGACAAAATGTGTAACAACAAATTATAGAACACATGATTATGATACAATGATAAAAGTCACATTAAAATACAGTGTATTTAAGCACAGTGAGGTCCATCAGTTATCAATCAATCAAATTTACAATTTGATTGTACATTAGTTTAGCTAAATATCAAGAAAAAACATTGGCACATATATTTCCCTGTGAAATACTTCAAAAAACTCAATTACACAATAATTGTAATAAGTGTAATTGAAATTTATGCAGACGTAACTTTTCTATTAATGGGTCAGAATAATGTCTGCCAGGCCTCTGGTGTTCCGCAGCAAAGTGTGGAACACTTGATCCATGCCTCGGATGTGAGATGAACCTCTGTTCATCTTCCTCCACTGGCTCCTGGTGGCAGCTTGCATCAAGTTCAAGGCTTTGATGCTTGCCTTTAAGGTGACCAATGGAATGGTTACCTCCTACATGGAGTCACTAGTCAGGCCGTATGTCCCTTCCCGTCCACAAATGAATGACGTCTTGTAATACCATCACTGCCTGGTACCAAATCACGATCCAGACTCTTCTTGTTTGTGGTTCTGCAATGGTGGAATGAGCTACCCAGCTCCATACAGTCTTCTGACTTCCTTGGTGCATTCAAGACAAGTCTGACAGCTCTTCTTCAGCCCCTTTCACCTTTTAGCACTTTTTATTTTTAAACATATTTTTATTGAACTTTTTTTTGCAAAGCAGGTATGACAAGGACAATAAAAGAACATGACACTAGCACCAGTGCCCAAAATACAGGCAATCAGACCCAGCACAGAGGTAGTAAATACAAAACACAAAAGAGAAAAATAAATTGACAAATACAAATAACAACAAAAGTACAGTTAAAAATAAATTAATTAATTAAAAAAAAAAAACATACATAAATTGGGAGTTCCGGGGGTTCAAGTCCAACAAGGACAGCATAATACATACTGCATATCGATATCACATTAAACTATGGCCCTACACCCTTTGTCCAGGCCTAACCTTATTCTACTAGATACAGTGGCACCCAGGTAATCAATAAATGGAGCCCAGGTCAGGTAGAATAAGAAGGGTTCATCCTTCAATGCTGTAGAAAAAGCTTCAGCTGGGAGGATACTCATCAAAGATTGCTGCCACTGATTGAGAGTCGGGGCCTTATCAGTGATCCGTAAGGCCAGGATACATTTCCGGGCACAGTGCAGCAGGATGTGCAAACGGTCTCTGTTGCAAAAGTCAGCAGGTAACTCATCATTTAGTCCCAACAGGCAAGTCCTTGTGCCCAGGTGTAGATGGCGTTTAAAAATTACATTGAACTGTTGAATAATTGTAGTCCAGAACTGCTGGATATGAGGCCATCTCCACAAACAGTGAATAAATGATCCGACAGCAGAGTGACATTTCGTACATAGCTCTGACAAAGTTGGATTCATTCTATGTCTGGCTTCAGGAGTGATATAGAGCCTATGTAAAATCTTAAATTGCCTCTCCCAGGCAGAGTTAGACACCAGAACACTGGAGGGCTGACTACACAAGGCATTCCAGTCTTCAGACTCAATTGTGCCCCGCTCAGATTCCCATCTGCCTTTTACCTTGTCAGAGTTATCTGCATTGAGATTACAGAGAGTCTTATAAAGCTTTTTGGTGAAGAATTTAAGTCGCATGTCATTTACCAATAGGGATTCGATAGGACAAGTAGCCAGACCTCCAGTGAATTCTTTCAACTTACACAGAATAAAGTTTTTAACCTGGAGGAATTTAATAAAATCATTTTTGATGATGTCATACTTGCTTTTCATTTGTTGGAACGTAAGGATTGAACTTCCCTGTATCATATCTCCGATGACTTTAATACCCTTATGCCTCCAGGCAGCTAAACCTGCCTGAAGACCAGGTTGAAAGTCAGGGTTTTCGTGAATAGGAGTTAATAAAGAGAAGCAGTTACTGTACCCTTCCAACTTTCTGACTTTACACCAAATATTCACCATGTTCTTTAGAAGCACATTGTCTTTTACCAGATTCGCAACTTTGTCTGGAGAGGCATATAATAAATTCTGCAAGAGGATACTGCCTAAGGAGGCTGATTCGCAACTGAGCCAGGTAGAGTCAGGGTCATTTATGAACCATTCCAAAAGAAACTTAAACTGTGTAGCCCAGAAGTAAGATAAAAAAGAAGGTGCTGCCAAACCACCATTTTTAATGGGAAGACAGAGAAGGCTGTATCTTAACCTGGGTCTCTTTTTACGCCAAATAAATGATATAATAGCACTATTTCATTGCATAAAAACTTTCTTTGATACTATAATTGGCAACATCTGAAATAAATACAGGAGACGTGGAAGGATGCTCATTTTAACCAAGTGGATATGACCCAGAAGAGACAGGGGCAGGCCACACCACCTATCAAGATCCTGTTTTATAGTTTGTAAAAGGGGGGCAACATTTAACTTATATAAGTCTTTTAAGCATGGTGAGACTTTTACGCCTAGGTATAAGAGTCCTGCTGGGGACCACCGAAAAGGTTGTGAGATGCTTGGATCTAATGTTTGTGAGGAACAAAGAGGCATAGCTTCGCTTTTAGAAAAATGTATTTTATAACCAGAGAAAGAGCCATAGTTATTAACTAGTTCTGTCAATTTAGGAATAGAATGTGTAGGGGGGCTTAAAAAATTAAAACGTCATCAGCGTACAACAAAATTTTATGCTGACAATTATTTAAAAAGATTCCTCTAATACCGGTATCCTGTCAAATAGTGGCAACTAAGGGCTCCATAGGTAGAGCAAATAATAGTGGGCTCAAGGGGCAGCCCTGCCTAGTCCCCCATTCAATATTAAAGTTACTAGACCTGAGACCATTCGTGATTACAGCAGAGAGGGGCAATGCGTACAAGATTTGAATCCATTTAATAAATACCTCCCCAAGGCCAAATTTTTGGAGTGTAAAGAAAAGATAAGGTCATTCCAGCCTGTCAAAAGCTTTCTCCGTGTCAAGAGAGATGACCAAAGCTTCTGCGCTGTACAGGGAGGAATGCTGAATAATGTTAAACAGGCATCTCACATTATGAGAGGAGTACCTTCCACGTATAAAACCAGTCTGGTCATTAGCAATGACAGTTGGGAGAACATTTTCCAAACGTGAGGCCAGGATCTTTGCAAGAAGTTTGAAATCTAGATTTAAAACAGATATAGGTCTATATGAAGAGCATTCTTCAGACGGTTTCCCCTTTTTTAGTACCAGGAGAGATATTAGCCTCCATTAAGGATGGGGGGAGAGCCCCAGCTGTGAAAGAGGACTGCAGCATTTCTAATAGAGGGTTGTCTAGAATGGTGTTCTAGACAACCCTTTGTAAAACTTTTTGTAAAACTCTGCATTAAATCCGTCAGGGCCTGGGGCTTTGTTGTTGGGGAGTAGCTGGATACAATTATTAATTTCATTTCGAGTTATTGGTTTGCACAAATCATCTCTCTGCTCGGCTGTAATTTTTGGCAGGTCCAACTTTGTGAAAAAGTCAATCATATCTTGCTTTAAGAGCGGGTTGAATTGAGAAGTATATAACTGTTTATAAAATATTTTAAAGGTGTCATTAATTATTCTGTTATCATAGTTATGTACGCCAGATGAGTCCCTGATATGTGAAATATTCTGAGCCGGAGTCCTATTACGAAGAAGACTGGCCAAATATCAATTTGGTTTGTTTGCAAATTCATACATCCTTTGCCTCATGAAAAACATAGATTTTTCTACCTTCTTCGTTAGTAAGCTCTCTAAAGCTGTCTTAACCACTAGTATATCATTCCTAAGTTCTTCTGAAGGAGATATGTTGTATTTAGTCTGAAGTTGGTGCAGCTCTAGCTCAAGTTTTCTTTGTTCTTTTATACTGTTCTTTTTAAGCCTAGCGGTGTACAATATGATCAGACCACGAACATAGGCTTTCATGGTATCCCATAGCAAACCAGGGGAAACATCATTATTCACTTTGAAAAAATAGTCCAATTGTGTTTTTAGAAATTCCTCAAAATTTAGGTCGTGATTCAAGAATGTGCTGTATCTCCAAGGTCGCCTTTGACACACTGGATTTAAGTCATCTAAGGTTATATAGATTGGTGCGTGATCCGATATAATGATGTCTCCAATAGTGCAGCTCTTAACATTATTTAATGCGACTTTAGGGGTGAGAGCGAAGTCAATTCTACTACATGTTTTGTGAACACCAGAATACAATGTAAATGCCTTATCATTAGGGTGTAAAACACACCAGGTATCTACTAGATCGAGTTTGACGCAGGTGTCTAATACAGCTCTAGCTCTTCTAGACATTAATTTTTGTACAGAAGGTGACTTATCCATTACTGAGGAAAAGTAGCAGTTAAAGTCTCCAGCTATAACTGAGTTGTCACAAATCCAGTCAGCAAATAGGGACATAACTTGAGTGATGAAGTCATTAGATTGTACTGGGGGGAAGTAAATATTTAGGAGTGACACCAACTGGCCCTGGAGAGGGCCTTTAACATTACATATCTACCAGATTTATCAGAAATAGTTTGGATGTCAGACAGAGGTAGATGCTTATTTATTAAAATGGCGACCCCCCTGCTCTTACTGGTAAGGGATGAGCTATACACTTGCCCGACCCAATCACGCTTCAGCTTTAAGTGCTCATTAGCTGATAGGTGTGTTTCTTGTAGGACGGCTATATGAACTTGCTCCTTTTTTAAAAAACTTAAAATCTTTTTCCGTTTAATAGGATTATGTATACCCCCTACATTCCAACTGCATATTTTTAGTGCGGGCTTAATGCCGTCACTGGCCATTTTGTATTGAGGAAACCATCCTGGCTACTGTGGATAAAAATACTGAGAACAACCGGAGCTCCCTGAAGCTAGACTGCGACACAAAATATGAAAAGAAAATAGAAATACTGCTTTGCTAACATTTAAAACAAAACTATGTACAAGGAACAATATGCAAGGATAATGGATAGACATTGGGGTCAGACTTAGGTCTGTTACACCCATCAGGGGTGTGAGCTAACTTCCTAACTCGGATAGAGGAAAATGCTGGACCAGCTATTAAACCCCTTTCAAATCTTAAACTTGTAACACATTTCAACTGCAGGCCCGCAGGTCTAATCAAGAAAAAAATACAATCAACAGTGAGCATATAAGCAACCATGAAATGTGTGGAAAAAGAGAAGAGGAAAAAATAAAAATAAAAAAAATAATAATCCACACTCCAACAAGCATAATCCTCTAAATTGTGTATATACAGAGACTGCCTTAGCTATATAGCACATTCAAAATGGCAAAGGCAAAGGATATAGCCGTATCAGTCCCATGCTTACCAGAACCTTTTAGTTCAGTAGATGGTCATGGCCACCTGTAATGTATAAAATGATGGAAGACTCTCAGTCAGCAGGGATCATGGAAGGAGACCCTCTGTGTTGTGGCACCTTATCCAGGAATGTAGCCACGTCTTTAGGATGTTTGAAGAATTTCTCCTGCCCGCCGTGATTAATCCTCAGAACAGCTGGGTACAGCATAGCAAACGCGATCCCTCTCTCCTTAAGCTGTTGTTTCACCGGATAAAATTCCTGTTGCTGCTGTACAACAGCGATGGAGAAGTCCTCAAATATCATGATAAGGGTGCCGTTGTAGACTAGGGATTGAGCTTTCGTTGCATGATCCGGACTTTATCCTGGAAGTTGTGGAGCTTTACGATAACAGCCCGGGGCCACTGTCCAGGGAGGGGACAGGATGTGAGGGTGCGGCGGCAGCGATCCAGCTTGACGGACCCACCTTTGAAGCTCACCTTCAGAAGCTCTGGCAGCCAGGTTCTGAATATAGCCACAGGATTAGCGCCCTCGCTGCCCTCAGGAAGCCCAACGATTCGTATGTTGCACCACCGGCTCCTATTCTCCAGGTCATTGAGCTTCTCCAGGGTGGCCTTTAGCCTGCTCTCCACCTCAGAGAGCTTAGTAATGTGAGTTTCTGCAGCGTCTTCAGAGTTTGAGATGCGAATCTCCGCCTCTGTAATCCGTGTATCCAGTGTGGCGATTTTGGACAAGCAGGCCTCGAGTTTCTTCAAAACTGGGTCGATCTTTTTGTCAGATGAAGCCTCCACACCTCTGAGCACTTCAGCAGTTATTTTTTCCACCAAGCTGTTGGTGTCAACTTGACCAGAAGTGGCGGCGCGTTATCCGCCATGTTAGCTTGGCTGCACCAGGGTGACTGAACCTCTCCCGATTTAGCAGATTTCGCAACAAGGTTGAGTTTTCTCTGAGTGCCAGGCATTGTACTGTCTCTAGACTAAGACGTCCGCTCACTGTGACTATATCTTCTATGAGAAAAATGACTAAAAGGATACTGAGCTACGGGAGCACAGACAATGTGCTGCTACTCCGCCATTTGTGTCACGTGACCCCCACCTTTTAGCACTTTGTTGATTGTTGCACTACTTTCTTGTTGTTTATGGTATTTTTTATAGGCCTAACAGGTTGTTAATCAGGTTGTTAGAACAGTTTCACTGCGCCAACATGTTTCTTGTACATTATGTGGTAATCTCTGTTTAAATAAAAAAATCTGTATGAAGCTTTAGACACTGATCAATGAATAATCATCTCACATTTTTCATGGTGTGGTCATACTGATGGAACATTCCTATCATAGTTTTCATATCATATTGGAGATGTTAATATTTCTGAGTGAGCAGGATTTTGGTGTAACTGCCGACTTTGGGATTTTAAAACTAAATGTAGTTTGAAAGTGAGTATTTTTAGGCTGTGTGTAGTCTGAATGTGTTTTAACAGCATTTCAGTGACTCTGTTTAAATTTTCTACATTTGTTGAAATTGTTGAAATATAGTCACTGAATGCTGTTGAGCCAAGATCCAAATAAACGTCTAAAAATTCATTGTTTTAACCTGGACACTTTTTCAACCACAAATCATCAAACTCATTACTGCATCAGATTGTGAGTTTACAATCATCCATCTCCCCCTGAAAATATGTCTTTGATGTTTGATCTGTATATATATTATTTTCATCTTCAGTTGCTGCTCCCTGTGTTTGTCCCCATCAAAGCTGAATAAATATATTTAAAATATAATGTATAGCCTAATATACAATAAGATTCCACCACTTTACACTGCGTAAAATACCCCAGAATCCAGAGATGGTTTTGCCAGGATATTTACTCTGACATTTACTCTGACCCATATATGATGAAATCCATGTTGGATACTCTTTGATCACGGCATTGTAAGATGTCATATCTGGAGCATATCTTATCTCCGGATTAGGACCACTCTGATACTATCATAATATGGAGTTAAGATATTTTTCCAGTATGACTGATGTTGTATTTTGAATGCCACACACATCACATTTCTGGTGTCAACACATTACATGATACCACTAAAATGTCCCACCTCATATATGTTAATATCCCGAAAGCGTTATACGTGTGGTAACTGTGGCAGGAAACTTTGAGATATGACTTATAGCCTTGTGTCGGGTATTCAAAGATATGATTCAAATCTGATCAAAATTACTGTAAATACTCCCTGATTTTAACTCATGTTCCGATTATATCGATCTCCGGTCTGAGAGCACTTTGTTACTATTAAAATATGGAGTTAGTATATTCAGTTTTCAATTTTTATTTATATAGCGCCGAATCACAACGAAAGTCATCTCAGGGCACTTTTCACATAGAGCAGGTCTAGACCGTACTCTTTAATTTACAGAGACCCAACAATTCCCCCATGAGCAAGCACTTGGTGACAGCGGTAAGGAAAAACTCCCCTTTAATGGGAAGAAACCCGGCTCTAGGTGGGCGGCTATCTGCTTTGACCAGTTGGGTTGAGAGAGAAAGAAAAGGGGGGGGGGACAGAAGCAGAACAACAACAGCAACAACAACAATAACAACAATAGTTACATGACTAGCAACAACAAACAGCAGCAATGGCAGGAGAAGGACATCCCCACGGCCAAGGGCCAGAGCGTGGTCCCTGGAATTTCCTGTGGATGAAAAGTCAAGTTAGTAACATGCAGTAATGGTATATGAATACATACAGATGGAGAGGAGGGGAGAGGAGCTCAGAGCATCATTGGATCCCCCCCTGATCCAAGGCCAGCTTGGTCAGCCCTAACTATAAGCTTAATCAAAAAGGAAAGTTTTAAGTCTACTCTTAAATGTAGAGAGGGTGTCTGCCATGCAGACCGAATCTGCAAGATGTTTCCACAGGAGAGGAGCCTGATAGCTGAATGCTCTGCTTCCCATTCTACTTTTGGAGACTGTAGGAACCACCAGTAAGCCTGCATTCTAGGAGCACAGTGTTCTAGTGGGGTAATAGGGTACTATGAGCTCTTTAAGATATGATGATGCCTGACCATTAAGAGCTTTGTAGGTGGGGAGAGGGATTTTATATTCAATTCTGTATTTTACTGGAAGTCAGTGCAGCGAGGCTAAAATGGGAGAAATATGATCTCTTTTTCTAGTTTTTGTCAGTACACGTGCAGCAGTATTGGACCAGCTGTAGAGTCTTTAGAGACTTTTTAGGGCAGCCTGACAATAAAGAATTGCAATAATCCAGCCTGGAATTAACAAAAACATGGACTTTTCTGCATCTTTTTGAGACAGGATGTGCCTGATTTTTGCAATATTACATAAGTGAAAAAATGCAGTCCTTGAAATTTGTTTTATGTGGGAGTTAAAGGACATATCCTGATAAAAATAACTCCCAGATTCCTTACAGTGGTGCTGGAGGCCAGGGTAATGCCATCTAGAGTAGCTATATCATTAGATAATGTGTTTAGGGTTTAGAGTTTAGTAGTAGAAAATTGCAAGTCATCCAGGTCTTTAAGGCATGCTTGGAGTTTAGTTAACTGATTGGTTTCATCTGGCTTCATTGATAAATATATTTGGGTATCATCTGCATAACAATGAAAATTTATGGAGTGTTTCTAAATAACATTGCCCAAAGGAAGCCTGTACAAGGTGAATAGTATTGGTCTAAGTACAGAACCAATTTTGTTTGAATTGACTTGTAGTCCTATTGTGAATGCCACACATAGCATTTCTTTTGTAAACATACTTTGTATTAGGCCAGCCTAAGTGTTAATATCCAGAAAGCGTCATACAGAAGGAAACTTTATGACCCATAAGTATATGAAAGATTCTCAACTTACTGAGGATGCTCACCATTTCTGACTCATATCCTGAACATATCTCTGGATTGGAACTACTTTGATACCACTGGAATTTGCATTTCAGATATGATCTGTAGTCATATTTTGAAGCACACAAAAAAGTAATTTCTTGTAAATTACTTATATGTCTTGATTCATATACATTAACACAAACAGTAACCTCGTGTCTAGACAGCTGTCTGCACTGAGTTCGTGCAGGCTCACGTCTCAGCTGCATCTCACAGGCGTAACTGCGAGCTGAAGCATTTGTTACGTTTCAAGTCTATTTTTCTCTGTTTACGCACATCACCACAGTCATGTGTATTTAGGTTTTGAGTACTTCCAACTCATGGGTGACCTACACTCAACACTGCACTTGAATGCCTCCAGCGTAGACACACGTAGATGGAGCACTCGCTGCTGCTGTTGCTCTGCTGACGTGCTGCTCATGCTACACTTGCTGTCTAGATACAGGGTAGGAATCATGAAACAGAATAATAATAACATGCCTGAAACATTGAAAATTTAACTGACAAAGCAAAACCTCTGAAGTAAACCATACAAACTGTCAGTACTTCTATCTGAACTGGATTTGTTTTCATGTTTCTAGAAACACAAAGGAGTGTTTGTTGTTTTAATGGAGGTTTTTCAGTCTTTTGTACCACAACTTCATCATCAGTCTCACTTGGTACCAGCTCACCACAAGTCTATGGCCTCAAGAGTTTACTTCTCAGCATTTGAATTCTAGCTTGTTGCATGTTTCTCCAAGACCAATGTTTCTGGACTGCCTCAAATGTGTACCTCCAGGTACACATCTTAGGGGGCAAAATCCACAGTGTGTCCATTGTTCACCTGTTGAGCTGTGGTGGAAGTATAGTAACAAAAAGAGGGACTTTGGCACTAAAAAGACTGTAACATTGAAAGATATCTATTTGATTTGACTCATTTGGACAGCTGAAGTTTCATATTAGCTTCAGATAAACTTTTAAATATATTTTTGCACAGAAGGAGCACTGTGGATTTTGGCCTCCATCACTTATATTGTTGTCCCCTAGGTTGACTGCTTTGGGATGGAGGTGGTGGTGGGAGGTGCTGAACAAAACTTGGGAGAGATTCAACAGCCAGACATTTCTCCCTTCTCTGTTTAGAAGCAGCTGAAATTGACACTAAAATGATAATAGCTGGTCACCTTAAAGGTCAGTCCACCTTAACTGAGTCTGGTCAGGTTAGGCTAGGCACTGTCCCTAATTTTGGGGCTAACCCCCTTCATGTTTCCAGCACTTGGGGAAACAACAGACAAGACTTTTCTTGGTCTTCAGAAGCTACAGCATTTATTAACTGACACATTTCAGCTGCTTGCTCTCTCACACTCACTCAACCGCACACTCACTATGCACACACATTACGCACTGCCCTATTCCTTAAAGGAGCTATGCTACTCTCATAACAGTACCTTTCGCATAGATATCCTTTGAAGAATGAGGAGAGGGAAGATTCTGGGATTTGATGCACTAGTCAATAACTCAAAACAATTCCATGATAACGTAGGGTGATATGCTCGCACAGTGTGCAAGTGAAAATTATTAGTGGCCCATTAATATTAATGATCATGTAAAATTTTAGCAGTGATGCTCAAAATTCTGGTGCAGAATGAATATAGGGAAAACACTGAGGAGATCTTCTGATGGTCAGTATGAACAGGAGGAATGATTAATGCAAGAAAAACATGTTTCAGTGTTCATTTGGGCTTCTGACTGTTGTTTTAAGACAGACTTGGAAAACTGTGGACTCATCCATGACACTAGTCTACCTCCCAGGTGAAAAATATATTTCAATTATACTTTTTAAAGAATGTACTACTTTTGTCGCTTTCAAATATACTTAAGTGTACTCAAGTAGTCCTTGAGTACTAATTGAGTATACCTGAAGTGTAAATAGTGTACTAAATTGGAACAACTTTTTACAAACTTTAAGTGCACTGAAGTACACCAGCGAAAATCACGATTTGTGAGTATTCAAAACACACTTGCAGTACAATTGTATTATATCATCGGTGTGTTGGAAATATACTTAAAAAGGTATTACAGTTTATTACTTATTATTCTGGCATGCCTGTGTAGTACTTAAAATGAACTTCAAATGTACTTTCTGACAGTATTTATTTCTTTTAAGGTGTACCATTATGTTAATAAAACTATATTTACAGTGAAGTTCTATCACAATTTAAGCATCATAAAGGCATGTAGTGTTATATTGTATATGCTGTATTAAGTGCTACAGAAGTATACTTTAATACACTCCAAGTGTGCTATTCTTTTCCATGACCAATTGCACTTCGATTATGAGATAAACACAATTTTATTGACATTAAAAGATTAATACAAATTTTACACACTTTACAGCTCTGTAGAAAAAAAACACCTTAATTTGGGCAAGTGTAATTCACCAACAAAAAATCGGCCCAATTGACAAAACATTTTTCTCTTAAAGTTCACTTTTTAACATTTTACTTGAAACTTGAAACTGTTTATTACGCTCGATATCCAACCTACAAGCTAACAGGCTAACTTAGCTAATATAAGTGTTGAACATGATGGTTGCACTCATATCATTTATTGGCTTTAAAAGTCCATTTTTCACAGGAGGGGGCCTTTAACAGAAACAAAATTCAAGATAACGGCCATGCCGATCACTGGGGAAGGATCTTGTTGTAGCTCTCTTTGTTACATTTCCTCCACAGCAGGGCCCAGATCTCGCTGACCTTGGCATTAGGGAATCTGTCTCACACCTTGTCTGTGTGAGACAGAAGGAAACATGGGATTTAAGACTTGATAAGATAGACAATATATTACATTGAAGTCCATTCATAGTGATGACATTAATACAGATTAGTTTTACCTATAATTTCATTTTACTTTACTTTACATTTCACTTTCTCTGGGTCAAGTTAGTCCTTGACCTCCACTTCTTTTACCTTCCCAGCAAGGATAGACCGTAGACCTGGCCAGGGTGTCTTGCCTGAAGACTAATGTAGTCAGGTCCTGGATGAAAAGCAACATTCTTCTGCTGCTGATTCTTTGGTAGAGGCAGATTAAAACAAGGTAAATTACAAATACACTCCCATCAAATGAACTTGAATGCTTTGTTAAGTATATTTCAAACACACTGATGATATAATTGTAATGCAAGTGTATTTCTCATGCCAATATATCATACTTGTAATTTTGCATTAATTCCCAATTTTGCATACCATTTACATTTCGAGTGCACAGAAGGTATACTCAAGCACTACTTGAGTACACTTTTGTATATTTATGTGGGGCAGCTAGGCATTGTCTTGGCTTCAAGAGTATGAAAACAATAGCACTGGAGTACAGTTACAGTGCAGGTCCTTGAGTCATACCAAGTCAACACTGCCAGTTCACTGGGAGTCACTGTGGCTGGGACTGGAGCTACTACTAATGATCATCGTGAATTTGAAATGTTGTCCAGTACTTTCTTCATGATAGCCACCAATCCTAGCAGTGCTTAAACAAGGATATAAAAAGCGATCCAGATGTAAATAACAAATTTGAGACACAAAATAGCACATATATATGTCATTATACAACAGTGAAATCTCACAGAGTAATATGATTGATCAAGGTGCATTCCAGCAGTGCTGAGATTCAGCAATTACACTCTCTCTTTCTTTTGCACTGTTGTTTAAATGCAGTAGATCACTAATGGTTCTTGGATAATTGCATCACAGAGTACCTCCACCTGCAGTCTTGCTGTGATGTAAACAAACAAAAAAAGACTAACAGACAGACCAACAGACACACACACACAAACATACACACACACTAGCAGTACACAGTTTGAGTCTGTCCTTCCTTTGAATAATTTTAGACTATCTACACAAACCAACCCATGTTAAACATGTACATTTAATCAAATTAACAGTAGAGAATTACAGCAAAATTGAGAGAGAGTCAGTTGGATTATTTTCAAATTTGTAACCTGTGGGAAGTCGCTCTGGAATCTGAAATGTAACACGCAACATGCATGCACATGGGTTTCAAAATGAGTGGGATGCTTGTCTTGAATTCATGAATTTCACTTCATAAACTCAATTAGAATGGTTTCAGGTGGATCAATAAATTGTGTGGGAGGGTTCAGGTGGCTGCAGACCTAACCCAGGCATCACTAGCATACACATGCCCCCACCCACCTTTCAGAGCCTTCAAAGTCTCACACATGCTTATATGTGGTCTTACAATCAAAATATCATATAGGTTATATTTACTTACCATCTATCAAGTCTGTGCACATACACATGCACACAGTTGTAACAGTTACAGTGATCAACTGCTTATATGGATCAAAAAGCTCGGGACAGAATCATTCCTATACAAATGCATTCAAATGGGACCATTGGGCCCCTGGCACTGTCATGCTCAGGCCCTAATAATCTTTACAAAAACAATAGGTTCCTTGCAATTTCAGTGCCCTGGAGCGTAATAATAATAATAATAATAATAATAATAATAATAATAATAATAATAATAATAATAATAACAATAATAATCTCTACAAAAACAATCCCCAATCCTCTTTTTACTGAATAGAGTTTGAACACATCATAATGTAACTCAAGTCAACCTAACGTTACCTAGCAAGCTAAAGCTGTCATGATTTTGCTCACCTTTTGGGGTCTTTTTTCTACTGTTTATTCAGTTCTCTTGGTAAAACACACACTCACAGCATGGATTAATTACACTCACACAATCATCACTATTCTCTGGAAGAAAGTGGTTAGTTTAGAAATGACAAATTTGCTTGTTGTTCCAGGAACACCTTGGAACTTCTTTGCCTAGAATGAAATCTGCTAAGGTGTGCTTTCAATGTACCTGAAGTCTTGAAGGTGCGTTGAAGGTGCACAAAGGTGTGGCAGGTATCAACTACAATGTAGCAAGCCCCAGTGTAGTTGATACCGGCCCTCTGTAACACGTTGGCTGAGCCATCTGACTTCAGCCCTGGCTAGTTCATTGAGGCCTAGCTGTTAGCCGGAGCTAACAGTTAATGGCTGCTTACAACTAATTGCTGACAACAGCATCAACCATTTGTGTGGGTTTTTTTTTTTTTTTTACAAAAAAAAAAGTGTTTGCAAAAAAAAACAACTAATGGTTGGCAACTAAATCTGCTAACACTTTGGCGGAGTAAATGACATAAATCTGACTGTAACATTAGTTGGCTGGCTACCTAACTTTAAGAGAAGGTTTTTCCGTCATTAAGTTCTCCGACTTGTTATCGTTCTCTCTGAACGTATGCGAATTAGTGATGTATTGTGTATTACACTGTGAGATATTTGAACCTGTTCAAGTTGTTTTTAAGCATTTTTTTCTTTCACCTTAGCCAATGGCAACCAGGACAACACAAGCCTTTGTACTGCATTTTCAAGAGACTGAACCTCTGCCTGCTGTTGTGAGTATTTGTACTAGCTATGCCCTAAACAGCTGTGCACATCATGGCCTCTTTCACACTTGCTTTCTCTCTCTCTCTATCTCTCACTTGCTCTCTGCCACTCTTTTCAGAGACACACACGTATACACATGTGCACACATGGACACATTGAAACATGCTGGTGTTGAATATGCATCCCTGACACACACACACTCAAACCCACAGTGCTGGCAGTAGGATTAGATGGGGTGATGAGATTAAGAATGTGGGTTAGCTGATAGTACATAGTACTAGCTATGCACCAAACAGGTGTGACTGTGAGTGATGTGATATAAACATTACTCAAAACATTTTCATCCTTCTTTCTACTAGGACCACTCCTATGCATTGCCTACATCTCCCATGGGTCTAGAGGCCAGACTCAGTGAAGCCTTGGCTAGGGTGGAGAGTCTGGAGTGAGAGATGAGGAACATGAAGGACTGAGAACAGAGAGCTAAGAACACGGTGCATGGTCTTCTGGAGGATCTGAGGGGGAAGAAATGCAAAAATTAAGAACTGAAAGAGGGGTTTGATAACTACTCAGGTAAAATGAAAATGAAACTTCTAACTTTATGTTTATCTTTGCACTTTCCCATCTTTGTTAGACTTCCTAGTTATTATTTCAAGGGCACTTACTAATTAGTCTGTGCTAACTGAATTTCTCTGATCTTCCGATAGACATGTCAAAACAGGGCCAAGAGCACACAAAAGACCAGAGGGAGTTTGCCCTCACTCTCTACCTACATGGTCCAAAAGCATATAACTATCTCCATCTCAACCTCCCACATGCACATACATTGCAAATGTAATCTTCAATGATTTCTTTAAAATACTGGTTCAAATAAATTAAATACCTACTTTTTCATTTTACAAAGGTGGATGTGTTCTGTGGATGTCAAGCCTAGCCTCAACATGATGATATTGAACATGTTGAAAAGAAGACGTGAGGAAGACTAGCTAAATATGTGTGAATCTCATGTCGGATGCCATGGCTATCAAAAAACATGTCCAGTACAATCCTTATACCCATAAAATGTCTGGAATTTTAAATAAACTTTATTTACATAGCACTTTCCTTAACAATGTTGCAAAGTGCTTTACGAGAGAAAATAAAACCAAACAAGGCAGGTAAAAATAAGGCTGGATGAAATAAATCAGACATATGTTGCCACTGAGGTTCTTGTTTTTATGGTGGTTGGCAGACAAGACCATTGGAAGGCTCCAATTGCCTACTACCTGACCAAATCTCTGTCACCAGATACACAGAAAGTCCTAATCCTGCATGTGTTGGAGAAACTGCATGAGTGTGGCATAAGAGTGGTGTGTGTTACGATGAATGGCCATGCCTCCAATCTGAATCATTGGGTGCCAGCTAGAGGCAAACCCTCTTGAGCCCTTAAAAACCTTTTTTTTACACATCCAGTGACTGGTGAGAAGGTGTTTGTGATGATGGACGTTGCCACGTGTTGAAGCTGGCACAGAATATATTGCAGGCTTACAGTCCAATAACCAGCACCATTGGCTAGATGAACTGCACATAGTACATTGTTCATCTAAATGATGTCCAAGCAAAAGATGGACTACATGTTGCCAAAAAGGTAACAGACAAGCATGTGTATTTTGATTCCCAGAAGATGAAGGTGTCCATGACTGCGCAGACACTTAAGAATCACTTTGTGACAGTAACTCTGCGCAAATTGACGGACCTTTAATATTCACATTTTAAACACTGTCAAGCAATGGCTGGATTCACTGAGGTAATACTACATGTAAACATTGTTTCTAATCAAAGTTTACTGGGCATGCTGCAAATAGTGATTGTTTTACATTTTAGAAATTAAGCTGGAAACATGAAAAGTGATATTGTTTATGGTAATGATTCAGATGCTTTCAGCTAATGCAAACATTTGCTTTTAGATGATTGACAGGCTCTTTGACATAATAACAGCTGCAATCACTGTGCCAAAGAGTTCAAAGCCCCCCTGAGTTCTTTGACTTGAACTTAGAGAACAGAGTTTGTGTTGAGAGGCAAGGAACCGATTAAAAAGGTCTTTTAAAATTGTGAAGCTTCTGTTTGTATGATGAATTCGTGACATTATAAGTTCAGATGATGCTCTGCTCTCTTGCTCCATTGTTGTGTATCTTGACAGAATATATTCTTTTGAAGGTACCTGTCTATCATGGAGTTCATCATCAATATTGGCACCCTGACACTGCTGATTCCTGAACAGCTACAATTTCAGCAATACATCTGCACTTAACAATTTAGCCAGGATCAATTGGAGTTCCTCTTCAATTCAATCAGGGCATCAGGTAGGGATTTTAGGGGTTTATAAATTGTCTTTTCAAAAAAGTCTTTGTCATCTGAAAGAGCATATGTATATGTATATTTATATATATAATGCTATTAGCATTATTTTATATTATACTGTTATATTATCATACTATTCACTACTCACTATTTTATTTACTAATTTTATTTCATTATTTACTATAGTTCTATCATTTTATATATATTATTTACTATTATTAATCGAATACTATTATAGTATTATTATATTACTACTACTGCTGTACTATACTGTAAATTGTTGTACTACTACTACATCTCACTTTATACTATATTACACTTATATTCCAGACTATTTATAGTGTACTACATTTTTGCAATTTTTTACCATATCATGTAAATACAATATACTGCTTTAACACCTGAATTTCCCCTCTGGGGATCAATGAAGGTGTATCTTATTTTATCTTATAATTGCCTTTGTCTGTAATTCTCTGTCTTGGAGTATATCTGTATCCTTTCACTCCTATAAAAATATAGACAGCAGATGGCCAGTATCTAACTATTTCATTTGTATTTCATATTGTATTTGATATTTTGGCTTCATTTTTGCATAGCTGCAGGAAGTGGAGACTCGTCGTCCATATTTAGATACAGTCATTGTTGCTGGGAAAAGTAGTGGCAAAGGTGGTGGGAAAATATATCAAATAAATAAAATACAAATGTCATAGTGATGTTTGAGCACCTAGCCAAAAGATAAATATTTATTATACTGTCTGGATTAACATTAATTTCTATACAAATAAATTACCTTAAATAACTGTTTTATTCTACAGTTAGCCTGCCTGAGTAACTTATGCCCTTAATATTCTTGTTAGCAAGTATGATAATTAACTTAATATTTTGAAAATATTTACTTGCTTTCCTAAAAAAAAATAATGAAAACTTATGTTCATGTAATATTGACTTACCAAAGACCAAAGACATCTGGGTTGCTCATTATTTCACTACATAAAAGCAAGCCAGCACATCTCAGTGTAAGTAAATTGTTAGCTCAGCTACTACTCCATTCAATATGTTTCTTACAAGTTTTTGGGCACACAATGTTATGTGTTGTCTCAACTAGTTTTATTGTAAAAAGTTCAACAAATAATACAATACTAATTCATTCAACATTAATCAAGTTGGTGTTTTTCCAGTGGCCCAGTAAGCACATATACATTGCTGCAACATATTGGTGATATAATCAAAATGCGTTGGGTGATGGTAGTATTTGTATTTGCTTACTGCCCCAATGTCGCCAAGAAGTCGCTGCTCAATGTTATTGCAACTCTCTGCGACTTCAATAAACAACAGCAGGCTGATATACAGTATATACATTGTCCCAACGTCTGTTTTACCTCGTGCAGATGATGTACCTATAACTCCTTCAGATGCCAATATGAGTGTGGTACAAAGGTGGAAGGGTACCAATATTTTTGGCCACGTCTGTAAGTAATTATTAATTAAAGCTATTTCATGTGCATATCAACAGATTGTCTTATCCTCTGTCCTACATTTTGCAAATGCCCATGCAACAAAACTCTTTCCTTCAACAGATGAAAGTTTCTCTTCTTCAGCAGAAGAGAGTTTTGTTGCATGGGCACTTGCAAAATATAAGACAGAGGATAAGGCAATCTATTGATAGGCACATGAAATTACTTGAAACAGCTTTAATTACTAATTACTTACAGATGTGGCTGAAAACATTGGTACCCTTTCACTTTAAAAAAAAAAACAACTAAACTTTCTCTGTATTAAGTTGAAACTGACAGAAGTATATGGTATCCATCACTCTTTATTTCACATTGAATATAACTGAAACTTTGCGTTTGATTTGCAACATATTATTTTATACAATAAAACAAAAGAAAATGGCATGGCCAAAAATATTGGTACTCTTAACTTAATATTTTGTAGCACAGCCTTTGGAGACAATAACTGCGGTCAAGCCCTTTCTGTAACTCTGAATAAGGTTTCTACAGTTCTCCACCGGTAGTTTGGCCCACTCTTCTAGAGCAAACTACTCCAGTTCTCTCAGGTTTGATGGGCGCTGTCCCCCAACTGCAAGTTTCAGTTTTTCCACAGATGTTCAGTGTGATTCCGATCAGGACCCATAGCAGGCCACAGTCCAACATTTTCTTCTCATTCACTCTTGGGTGCTTTTTGATGTATGTTTGGGGTCATTGTCCTGCTGGTAGACCCATGACCTGCGACTGAGACAGCTCAGCACACTGGGCTGTATGTTTCGCTCCAAAATGCCTTGATAGTTTTGTGATTTCATTGTCGCCCTGCACAAATTCAAGGCAGTCAATGCAGCAAAGCAACCCCAAAACATCACTGAGCCTCCTTCATGTTTCATGGTAGGCACAGTGTTCTTTTCTTTGAAGGCTTTGTTTTTTCTTCTGTAAACATAAGGTTGGTGGGATTTACCAAAAAGCTCAATTTAATTAATTAATTTAACTTGCGTAAATGGTTAGTGTAGATTACACATACACTCAAAAAAATGATTCATGGCATAATTCATTATTAAGCATTTGTATTTCTTTGATTTTAATTAAATCACCACAATTTTAAAATGTATTTATTCAAATCTCATTAAATCTGCATAAATAATGTAATTCTAAAAATAATTAAATTGATTCAATTTGTTCAACTAGCACATAACGTTAGAAAAGGCATCTTTCAATCTGCTCTGCCCGCAGTCTGATCTCTGCTGCTATGTAAGCTAATGCTTTACATGGCGTGTGAGCTTGAGCTCAGCTAACACTTAGCAATGGCTAAGACTCAGCAGCCGCTGTGGCTCAGGATTTTCATCGGATTTTCAATTAGAACTGGAAGTCTTTCTTTGCTAAGAATCTGACATCTCCCGTCGCTGTCTTCCCGTGTTGTGTCTCATAAAACGTAGTTGACGGCAGGCAAACATTAGTGTCCTCTATACGTGTGTGTGTGTGTGTGTGTGTGTGTGTGTGTGTGTGAGTGAGTTAGATGAAATTGACATTGGCATTTTAGATTTGTGTCCAGTGAGATTTTTTGGGTTCATATGGTGACTTTAACTAGCTGCTCAAATGAGATGTATGCAGATGTTGGTGTTGTACTTGAAGATGTGGAAGTTCTGCAAAACCTACAAAGTATCACCTTTGCAAGTGTGATGCTTTATGAACTGATTTATGCACTGAACTTGAGCTACCCCAAGGACCTCAAGTGTACATTTGAAGTTTTTCAGAAAATCCTGATAGAACTAGACACCAACAAGCTTTTGTCAAAAGTACAAGCACTGAAAATTAAAATGCTCCAGTGACTGTGAGCAATTGTCCTGATGCACTATTTACCCCTGGAGAAACGTGTTCATGTGGTTGACTAAGTACAATTTCAGCACTTGATTGAGTGAATTTTGTCTTTGTGAAAGCTTCAACTTGTGTTCTTGATTGTTATATTTTTGTCCTGGACTCCTATACTAGATGCAGTATGACACATCCATGAAAAGTGTGGTGATGCAAAGCCACTCAACCACTGAGCCTTTTGGTAGTCAGAAAATTTCAGAAATTGCATACCAAGGATTCCTTGACAGGTTAATGTCGTGTAAGCATTAGTTATTATAGTTGATTTGTCTAAACCAGCTGTCCACAGTACCTCAACTCTCACACAATTAGGCACACATCTTGAGGGAGTTTAGTTTATTGCTGTTGAAAGGTTACTTTACAAACATTTAAATGTTACATTAAGATTACTAAACCAAATATGCAGAGGCTGAGTCAGGGATGGCACAGACAACATAGGCATCAGCATCATTTTGGAACAAGGTGCTTGTTGTGGAGACAGTACAATTGCTGCTGTTGGCATTGTACTTAAAGATATGGAACCTCTGCAAAACGTACAAAGTGTCTCCCTTGGATGTGTGATGGTTTTTTATTTCATTTATGTGCTGAACTTGCCATACCCTAAGGACCTCAAGTGCACGACTGAAGGGTTTACGAAAATCCTGATGGCTATCACCAAAAATTCAAGTATTGAAAATGAAATTCAGTGACTGCATTTTGCACTAATAGATTATTATTTCCCTCTGGGAAAAACATGCAAACAAGTGGTTGATTTCTGCAAGTTTTGCCACTTACCAGAGTGAACTTGAATATTCTGTTTATATTCTTTTCTCAAGAAATATGTGAAAGTGGTGAAAAGCCCCTCAAAAACTGAGCCTTGTTACAGTGTGCGGAATTATAGTCTCAGTAAATTTCAGAAAAATGGATATCAGGCAATACAGTCACCAGGGTTTACCTGTCTATCTCTAGTTCCACACAATTGTTAACAGTTTGTAAGAGAATTTCTTGTTGCTACAGAAAGGTCTGTTTATAATATACTATAGTATACTCTTGGTCATGTAACAAGCAGCAAAGTGTTTAAGGCCAATTGGCCTCACCTGAGCATTCAGAATGTTTTTAATTCTAATTTCAAGATTAGATTCTAGGAATTGTTATGCTTCTGAAATTACTAATCATAGTTTAGGGTTACCTTAAATTAGACTTTAACTGTTTGCCTGTCTTTATAGATATTTATCTAAGTGGTCAATTGTGCCAAAATAAGTAAATATTTGACAATGAAGCACTGTCTTTAACCTTGTGCATGTAAGAAGGGTATTTTCTTTTGTTTTTCTTTTTTGTTTTGTTTTTTTTAAATAGATTTTTACTATATTTCTTTGTTCACATGTTTTGGTTGCTCTTTTTGTGGGTGTGTGCTGTATGTCAGTGTATTATGTGTTGAATGGAAATGGTGTAGTGTGATGTTGTATGGCAACGTTTTGCTGCCTTTGACTTTCTGCAATACCCAAACTTGCCACATGCTCCGAATAAATGTTAAATTGTTCAAATGTGAGGGTAATCTGACTGTTTTTTGTTTTGTTTATAATGTATTTTAGTTATTGTTTAAGGTGTGGGCTGAATGGGAAGAAAACATTCATAGTTTTCAAAATGATACATTTAAAATACATTGGGTTTATTCATTTAAAGTGCATTAATTTGATGCATTTAAAGTAAATTGGGGATATTGCATAAACCTGGTTATTATTTCTTTTAAACACATTGGATTTATTAATAATAATACATAACCTCTCATTCCTGCTTGTTTAATTTATGTTTGCTTCATGTTAAGTTTATTACTTTGTATATGTCAAAACTATGCAATTCAAATGGATGGAAATTTTATATGCAATTGAAATACATAAGTCTTACATATAAGGCCTAAGTATTTTTTTGAGTGCAGAGGTGAGTATTGATTAAAGTAAAATTGATAAGGATTTTAGGAGGACACCTAACATTAGCGGCACTGTTGTAGTACTCGAGTACAGGACTCGAGTCCTGATTCTCAGGACTTGTGACTCAACTCTGGCATGAGCACTGATGACTCTGACTTGGACTTGGACTCGAGATTGACTGCGTTCAGACTCAGAAGTTGGAGACGACGACTCAGACTTGTTTATTGATGAAAAAGAAATAAATATATACGATTTTTTGCCGGTCAAATTTTCCATGTGGAACTCCGTGTCTAGCTTTTCCGTGCTTGGAGGATTCATCATTAACATGTACTGAAATTGATTTGATACATAGGATTTAAATCAGCTTAATGGCATTCCTTTAATGCCAATTAAATGTTCCAGTCTCTGTAATAGGATGTGATGGTTAATGGTGTCAAATGCAGCACTAAGATCTAACAAGACAAGTACAGAGTACAAGTCCTTTGTCTGATGTAATTAGGAGATCATTTGTAACTTTCACCAGTGCTGTCTCTGTGCTATGATGTGCTTTAAATCCTGACTGAAAATCCTGAAATAAACTGTTATGTAGAAAGTCACACAACTGATTGGCGACTGCTTAGAGAGAAAGGGAAGGTTAGATATAGGTCTAACCTTCTAAATTATGTTTTATATCATACACATATCATACTACATACATACTTTGATGTGATGAGTAATACTGCTGAAAACTGCTAAGTAATACTCCACAGATATTAATTGTGACCTGCCTAAGGGACTGCATGAAAATTAGCTAAGCTAACTCTGGTACAGTACATCAAATGGTAACATTTATGTTTAACACTGTACATGGTCCAAATAAATAAATAAGATCTGGTCAGTATTGTAGGCCAAATATTGAGTTTGCATATTCTCATATTTGTCAGGAGGTCATATTTGGATATTGTGAGTTTAAACACTTGATATACTTGGACATCTTATTTTACCATACAACAAATGCTGACCACACGCATGCAGTGCACATCAATACAAACAGTTCACACCTTTGATATACTCTGTGTATGAATCAGTTAAATATCAAATTCAAAATATCACTTACAGAAGTTTATATTTGCACTCTGTATTCCACCATATATATATTTAAATGAGGAATACTGCTGATATGCAGCAGACTTGGTTGTATTCTAGTTAAAATACTGAGTTCAGATATACCATACCATACCACAAATACTGACTTAGTATTGCCCTGGACACCGTGCACATCATTACCAACAATTCATACTTCTGATATACTCTGTATATAATTCATATCAGTTAAATATCAAAGTCAAAATAGCACCGTGTATACCATACTGCACCATATATGCTTCAATGACAAAGGGTGATGATTTGTCACAGATTTGGTCATATTCTAGCCAAATATTGAATCCACATATTTCAATATATGGCAAGAGGGCATATTCGGATATTTAATGTGTATGCAACATTAGATGTGATGAGATTTGGATATAGTATACTATATACTAAATGCTGGCTCAGTATTTTACCTGGCATAAAGCATATCAAACAACCTCCAGGTATGCTTCATATGAGCCAGATTTTTTCAAGAAGTTTAAAAAGATATCGCTGGATTCTCAGGGTTTTGGCGCAGTGTTATATCATCTACTGAGGTAATTCATGGCTGGTAAATGATAAAGTAATGGACTACACTGAATAAAACTTTATTGTGTAAACGTATTGACACTTTTCCCCACATTTACTCATTTACTCCCCAGTGCACTGGTTTGGCTCATTGATGTTGTTGGGCCTCATACACCATGTGCATGAAACAAAGGCAGGCCTGCACATAGTCACAAATCCTGATATCATAGAAAGGCGCCAAGTGAAACAAAAGGACTCCAAACGGACTTCAACTCTCATCATGCCCTGCTCAACTCACACATAGGTATGAAATCCGGCAGAGTCAAACTCTTGGCTCTCATTGGACAAGACCCACCGGAAAGGGACAATGATTTCCCCTTTCTGGCTGTGATGTCACAGAGGGTATAAATACCAGAGCTACTTCTCAAACTACGCTTCTCAGCTGCTCGCTAGCTAATGTAAGGAAGTAACTCCGTACATGACTGTAACTAGGCCATGCAATCTCAACTTCATTGGATGAATAGAGATTTTCTCTGTGCTCAACCGAGCACTTTGCCAGATCTGAAGAAGGCTGCTGCGCAACCCAGTGCTCTCACCCATTCCTGCAGTAGTGAAGATGGAGAATGACCCCGCTTTTCTTCAACTAGTGCTTGGACTCAACCCTTCACTGTTCACCTTATAAATATCAGTGTCTCTCATTGACTGTTTTGGTTATTGGTCCCTGATCTCATGGTGGTGCCTCATTGTTATTAATTTATATAATAATTTTACTGATTTTTAATAATTAATTATCTTTGATAATTAGTAATTATTTCTTAAAACTGTTCCTGCTAAGACCTAACAATGTGTTTGTAATCATTTTTGGACAACAATGCAGGGGAATAAGGTCTATGTTTAGGCTTTGGAATAAGATTTATCAGGATATATCACACCCAATACTTTTTAGTACATCAGTTCATTGTTGGTTTGGCTCTGCACACGAGATTTGTTGAAAGAAAAAATCATCACCATCACCACAAAAAGCTCAGATCTGGCAAAAAATTAGAATTGAGCATTAAGGTCTGTAATGTGAAATGTAGCCTTATTTACCTGTTGCCATGGTGAATTTTAGTATCTGAGCTCTATTGATGATGGCTTCTTTCATTCACCATGCACACGCTGAACTAAGTTAATTGTACTAACTCTGATCATCTATTTTGGAACTGAAAACTCAGAGTTTCCATCTCAGTTTTCATCAACTCAGTGTTTGGGGTTAGGCCCAGAGTTTGATAAACAGCCAGCCCCAGGTGTGTGACAGGTGCGAGTCTAATTGACATCTTTGAGTTGCAGAAAATCTAAGAGACAGAGCTGTCTGTTGGCAATGTGTTGCACCCTTAAAACGGACTAGGGCTACTGTCCATTTTCTTGTAACAACTTTTATTTAAGGCACGATTCACTTACAAAGCATACTGTTTTTAAAAACAAAAAAAAATTCTGGCCCACAACAACAACACACTTTTTTTCAGAATTTCTCTTAAAGGGACAGCGCTCAAATGCAATCTCCTCTAATGACAAAATATGACGCCATTATAGCCATGTGATGTCTAATATGTTAGCAGAAATGTTAATAGAATAAAATAATATATAAACATCTATAATTCCACTGTAAACATAAATTCAAAACAACCTTTTGTCAGTTGTATTTTTTTTCTTCTAGGGCACAACAAATGCATTCTTTACATGGCAGTTGGGGGTAGAATGCAGTGAAATTTGATCTTTCCAGATTTGATGTAGTTGAAAAACACCAAGTCATCCAAGACTGAGGAAAAACAAATGTTTTGTTGTAATTTGGATAGATGACACAGTATTTATAATCTATGTAAATGTGGCTCCAAAATCAAAGCGGAAAATACAGTGGTAGTCAGTAACAGCTGCTGTCTACAGAACCTGTGTTGTTTAGTAAAATCAGGACCTAAACGGTCTTCTTGATATCAGTTTATTGTGACTAATGTGACTTTCTGCTGGGCTATAATATCATATTATGGACATTTTATGGTCACTTGGGTCAACAGTGAACTTGAGTGGCTGCATCAGAGATGGACTCCTGAATACTTCTCAAACTTGGACCTAGAAAGTGGGACATTTTGCAAAATAACCTTCAAATAATCCTCAGAAAAGACTCTAAAGAAGAGGTAACAGCATTAATCAGCAAGAACAGAAGATGAAATATCATCTTTGGATATATTTTTTAAATCAAAACAACTAGCTAGCTGTCAACTGCTAACTGTTACCTGCCACTGTTACCAGCCTTCCAAAGGAGAAACTGCACTGAGGAAGCTAACAGAAGAGTTATTTTGTGAGGATAAGAGAAATGAAGGGGTCCTTGTTGATGGTATTCTCTCTCTCTCTCTCTCTCCATGAACTGGTGTGATGGCGTTGCGACAACAATTGCAATGGCCTCTCCAAGTTCCGACTATGCAGTGTCTTTGTCCCTGTCTACGTCTACATCTGTGTCATTATGTGGAGTGCAAGGGAAATATGTCTTTGATCATCAGTTTGTTTCAAAAACTTTTGCTATTAGTCCAGGTGATATGTGAAAATTATGTTCACTTTTTCATTAAAGCATGAAACTTGGCACAGTCGTACAGTTTGGGGCCCTGAACATTTTCAGAAATGGAGCCATCGCGGACTTCCGGTGGAGAGGAGCCATGGAGTAGACGCATGTACCGCGCTCTCTCGCACTGACCTGACCCGACCTCGACCCAACGCTTTGGTAACAGTGAGTAATATATTTCAGCACATGCAATGACCTCCGGTACCAGACTTGCAAAGGAAAAAGACACCAAAAGAGATGATTCACCCACTATGGCTAGCCAAATTAGCATGCCAGCTCTCACTAGCCTGCTGGAGGAACACCGCCAATCCATAGTGGTGGCGCTGTCGGTTGAGCTCAGGGCGTTTGCCGCACTTGAAGCTAAACTTGACACGGTTCAGGCCACAATTTGTCAATTTCATGCAATTGATAGACTAAATAGCAGAATCTGGTCTGGCATTGCTGTGTGACATGTTAGCTCAGCACATAGCATGTCTGTCTTACAAACATGAGGATGCAGATTCAATTCCACCCATTGCAGATTTTAATCTTGCTAGATTTTTCAATAGTGTTCAGTTTCCAGTTATGCAATCTAAATTTGCTTTCAGCAATCACACGTAATTTCTACAGAAATTGCATTTTCTAGTTATTATTATTATTGTTTCTATAATAGCATTATGATGGCAGTATTATCTTTCATCTTTGCATTTTTTTTCATTTTTTATTATTATTATTATTAATTTTTTTTTTATTAATTTATTTTTAGCCCCTCAAGAACTTAGACATTGGTCCATTATTCATTTAACAACCCTGTGCTCATTAGGGATTGCAGGGGTTACACAACCAAGCATCCTCAGCATCCTCTTACCATAGTCAGTATCAATCATAAGATTGGTCAGCAGCTGTCAGATATCATTGATGACTTTGCTTCTAAAAAATCGAAGAAGACTGCTATATACTTGTGTTATGCCGCTATATGTTATGTCTTATGTCTCCAGCTGCAGACATTACTCCAGGTAAAGATGTGGTGTAAGGCAAAATGCATTATTCATTAGGTAATATTCCGATTAGCTGGGGGTGAAGTTGGGGGGCCACATCTCCAGCCAGAGTAAAATAAATATTGATACCCTTCCACCTTTTTTTAAAAAACTAAATTTTCCTCTGTATTAAGTTATATGGTATCCATCATTCTTTATTTCACATTGAATATAACTGAAATGTTGCTTTTGATTTACAGCTACTACTCCATTCAGTATGTTTCTTACAAGTTTTTAAGCGCACAATGTTATGTGTTGTCTCAACTAGTTTTATTGTAAAAAGTTCAACAAATAATACAATACTAATTCATTCAACGTTAATCAAGTTGGTGTTTTTCCAGTGGTCCAATAAGCACATATACATCGCTGCAACATATTGGTGATGTAATCAAAATGCGTTGGGTGATGGTAGTATTTGTATTTGCTTACTGACGCCAAGACGTTGCTGCTCAACGTTTTTGCAACATCTGTCATCATCGTTCTTTCTGCGACTTCAATAAACAACGGCAGGCTGATTTACAGTATAAACATTGTCCCAACGTCTGTTTTACCTCATGCAGATGATGTACCTATACCTCCTGCAGATGCCAATACGAGTGTGGTACAAAGGTGGAAGGGTACCAATATTTTTGGCCACGTCTGTAAGTAATTATTAATTAAAGCTATTTCATGTACATATCAACAGATTGTCTTATCCTCTGGCCTACAAATGCCCATGCAACAAAACTCTTTCCTTCAACAGATGAAAGTTTCTCTTCTTCAGCAGAAGAGAGTTTTTTTGCATGGGCACTTGCAAAATATGGGACAGAGGATAAGGCAATCTATTGATAGGCACATGAAATTACTTGAAACAGCTTTGATTACTAATCACTCACAGATGTGGCTGAAAACATTGGTACCCTTCCACTTTAAAAAAAAAAAACAACTACATTTTCTCTGTATTAAGTTGAAACTGACAGAAGTATATGGTATCCATCACTCTTTATTTAACATTGAATATAAACTTTGCGTTTGATTTACAACTTAACACTTAACTTATTTTATACAATAAAACAAATGAAATGGCATGGCCCAAAATTTTGGTACCCTTAACTTAATATTTAGCAGCACAGCCCTTGGAGGCAATAACTGCAGTCAAGTGCTTTCTGTAACTCTAAACAAGATTTCTTCACTTCTCCACTGGTAGTTTGGCCCACTCTTCTAGAGCAAACTACTCCAGTTCTCTCAAGTTTGATGGGCGCTGTCTCCCAACTGCAAGTTTCAACTCTTTCCACAGATGTTCAGTGGGATTCCGATCAGGATGCATAGCAGGCGACTTCAGAACGGTCCAGTGTTTTCTTCTCATCCACTCTTGGGTGCTTTTTGATGTATGTTAGGGATCATTATCCTGCCAGAAGACCCATGATCTGCGACTAAGACACAGCTTACTGACACTGGGCTGTATGTTTTGCTCCAAAATGCCTTGAGAGTCTTTTGATTTCATTGTGCCCTGTGCAGATTTAGGGCAGCCCGTGCCAGAGGCAGCAAAGCAAAATGTCTGTAAATAGCTCCTGAAACAGCCTGCCAGAGGACAGAGGGGACTCTTGGCTAAGGAAAGATGATTTAGAGAAAATTAAACAACTTTTGGTCAATAAAATGTCACAGATATGTTTAAAATAAACTCAGTATTCATAAAAATGAGTCAAAAAGACCATAATACCAGATATTTAAGGAAGTGGTAACTTTAACCCACACCAGGTTTCTTGAACATTAAAGGGAAACTTTGCTATCTTTCAACCTGGACCCTATTTTCCCATCCTTTTGTGTCTGAGTGACTAATGAGGACAACAATTTTTGAAATTGGTCCAGTATTGACCCAGAGCACTTTGGCCATTAGCCACGAAACGGGCAATATAATCCCCTGGGGCAATTGCGCCCCTTCAATGTACATCCACTACAAGTGCTTATTTTTACCACTGACAGGCTCAGATTGTTATTATATTATTTTGTTGTTTTTTATTAAATTTCTCAAACAGAAAAATACACATAACATTAAATATCCTTTGCATCTTGAGTCATATCTCTAAACACATTGGCCAAACCAAAACCCAAACGAATAAAAAACAAAAAACAAAACCCAACAAAAGCTCTAACAGACGGTAACTACTTTTTAGGGTTCACATCATAACCCCATTACAAAAATGGGAAAAATTCAGGCAGGTCATTTTACTCTTCATCATAGTGTATGGAATCAAAATAATCTAAAAATGGTTGCCGGACTTTCAAAAATTTCTGTATCGAATTGAATATTTAAGCTTCTCAAGTTTCAAATGAGCCATAACCTCTTCGACCCATTGTTTATGTAAAGGGGGTGTATCAGACTTCCACTTGAGCAGGATGAGGCGTCTAGCTAAAAGTGACATGAAGGCTATAGCATCAGACTGAGCCACAGATAGCTTCAGTCCACTCTGAACCACTCCAAACATATTATATTATTTATTTACATTATAGGGTCGGGTCGTATATCTTTGCTACAAATATAAGAAAAAGTCTCAAATACGTCAGACCAAAAGGAGCTCAAAGCTGGACAACACCAAAACATGTGTATGAGTGCGACAGGGTCTCAGTTACACCAAGAGCAAGTTGAATCCAATTGCAGGTATATTCTGGAAAGTTGGTCTTTAGAGAGATGGAGTCTGTGTAGGACTTTAAACTGTAATAAGCTATGCTCAACACAGATAGAGGAGGAATGTATTTTCCCAACTGAGTGTTGCCAAACATCCTCAGGAATCTCCCCACCAAAGTCTCTATCCCATAAATCTTTCAAATGTGTAAGAGGGGGTAAGGTTGTTGCCACGAGTGTATCATATACTCATATACATGCTCTTTCTGATGGATCTAAATTTACACATTCCTACAGCCAGCCACCAGATGGCTGGGATGGAAAGGAAGCGAAATTTTCTTTTACAAAATGGTGGACTTGCATATATCTGAAAAACTGTGACTGTGGAATATCATACTCCCTTACCAGTCTGTCAAGAGAAATAAACATATGATCTTTGAACAGGTCATTCACACATTCCAACCCCCGTCTGAAACACAATTGGAATGCTGTGTCCATTAGTGATGGCGCAAATAATAAATTAGTGATGGCGCAAATAATTAATTGCCAATCGTGGAGGGCAGGGCCTGCTTGAATCCAAAATGATTCCTAAATTGGTTCCATATTTTCAACAAGCCTTTTATAATAACGGTGCCCTGCAATCCAGACCACTTTAATGGGAGGGAGTGGAGCTCATACTAAAGAAGCTAAGGGCACTGGGTTGCTGAAATATTGCTCCATATGACTCCAAATTGGTCCATCTCCCTCCTGGTTCACGGAGACCCAATAGGCTATCCTGTGAATGTTGGCTGCCCAGTAGTAGTAAATAAAATTTAGTAAGATCCAATTTAGCTCTCTCCAATGCAGATTTAAAGTTATGCTTAAATAAATCCTCATACTTGTGAGTAACTGAGACCCCCAGATAAGTAAAACTGTCTTTAGTCACTTTAGATGGATAGGTCTCATGTGAAAGTAATCAAGCCTTTTCATAAATTGGAAATAATAGACTTTTAATTAAGTTTATCTTATAACCAGATATTTTCTCAAATTCTGAAATAACACTTAATGCCATTGGGATGGAAATATCAGGATCCGACAAGTATAAAATTAGGTCATCTGCATATAAAGAGAATTTATGGATCCGCCCACCCCTGCTTATACTAGCCACCCGTGTATTGTGTCTGAGCATAATTGCCAGTGGTCTAAGGGCAATATCAAATAGGAGTGGAGGGAGTGGGCAGCCCTGTCTCGTACCTCAACATAAAGGGAAAGGCTGGGGATAGCATCTTATTAGTACGGAGCCTTCGGTGAGGAATATAATGTCCTTATTCATGAACAAAAGGCTCCAAATCCAAATTTCTCTGAAGTCATAAATAAATAATCATATTCTATATGATCAAAAGCTTTATGGGCATCTAAAGCAATCAGAACCTCTGCTGATACTGGTGAGTGAGGGGAATAAAGTATATTAAACAGGCGCTGCAAATTTCCAGACATTTGTCTCCCTGAAATAAAGCCGGATTGATCCGTATGTATAATCTTATGCATGACTGAGTCCAGTCTAGTGGCCAGCACCTTTGTTAAGATCTTGTAGCAACTGCATAACAGACTAACCATCCTATAGGATTCACATTTTAATGGGTTCTTATCTTTCCTAAGAAGTACTGAAATCATAGCTTCAGTCATCGTAGAGGGTAGTAATTTATGTTCAAATGCTTCATTGTATACCTCACATAGAAGTGGTACCAGCTTATTATTATTCTTTTTTTGAACAGTTTTTATTGAGCATTTCACGTTGTATACAAAAAAAAGAAATAAAAATAAAATTTAAAAAAATTAAAGTGAGAATGATGAGTTCAACTTACTTATGCAGCACATCTTCCAAACTATTATGTGGTACCCTTAATAATGGTCTACCTTCCAATATAACAGCCGTGCGGTATATATTCGGCAAAGCCAGGTAGTGCATTCCATTTTACCTGTGTTACAGCATTGAGTCTACAGTTCACAAAACAGATGCAGCCTGTAACTCACATCCTCCATCCAGTTACGCATTTCCGATAATTTGTATGTGCAGATAAGCATTAGTGGGTGACCATTTTGGTAACCATTTACTTACAAGCAAATGCAAATACATACACACACACACATTTTAATATTAATAACCTCATATACGTGTACACATGAGCATCTTTAATCTACAGGAGGATTGCAGTGTTGGTTTAAAAAGAAAATAAAATAAGTAAAAAATAAATAAATAAATAAATAAATAAATAGAACAAAATAAAATAGATTATAATACTTAAAAAAAGAGAAAAGTGGTAAAGCAATACAGGTTTACCCTATCATGTTTCTAGGAAGTCAATCCAGGTTTGCCATGTTTTTAGAAATCTCTGTGGATTACCTCTTACATTATAAGTGATCTTTTCTAGAGGCATACAGTAGTTGAGTTCATTTACCCAGTGTGAGTAGTTAGGGGGGTCCTCAGCAATCCATTTAGACAGAACACATTTTTCGCTGCTGTCATGGCCAACCTGAAGAAATCAGCTGAGTGTACTGAGTTAATCTGGAGATTAGAGTAATCTCCAAGAAGTACAATTAAAGGTGATAAGTTCCATATTTAAAACTTTCTTGAGTGTATGTTCTATGGCCTCCCACCGTTGTTCTAATTTTGGGCAAGTCCAGGTCATATGTAGGAAGTTCCCAATCTCAGTTTTACACCTGGTGCAGTGTGGAGATGTATTGCCCTTGAAACAGCTAATCTTTTCAGGAGTGTAATAGAATCTATGGATAATTTTAAAATTACAGATTTTGTACCTTGAATTGATAAAACCTTTTTGTGCGTCTGTAAGCAATTGGGACCAATGATCATCATCTACTGTAATTCCAAGATCTCGCTCCCATTTCTCTTTGACCAAGTTTGTGTTAGCCTTATTATTTGCCATTAATAAGTCATAAGTCAATGAAATATGTTTGCCATTAATTTTTTGGGTTAGCAGGGATTCCAGTTGAGAAAGCCTTGGTCTTTTTAAGGACCCACCCAGTGTGGCTGTATAAAATGTTGCAGTTGTAAATATCTATAAAAATGTGTGGCTGGTATTTGAGGAGTCTTTCAATTGCTGAAATGACATTAGCGTGTCACCATCATATAGGTCATCAAACTTGATTATATTTTTCTGGGCCCATATTTTAAATCTTATTATTATTCTTAAAGAATTCGATGGGGAACCCATCGGGCCCCGGGAATTTACCACTTTTCATTTTTTTTAATTGCCTGTTCTATTTCGGCTGTTGATATGGCCTTACCTAACTCTCGTTTATCATCAACATTAAGAGTGGGCATTTCAATTGTTTCAGAAAATTGGTCAATTTTAATTTTATCGCCAGCCTCAGATGAATATAGAAACCCATAAAATGTCTTAAATTGATCATTGATTTCTCTGTGATCGATAGTTATCTCTCCCTCAGTAGTTTCGATTTCTGATATAAATCCAGCAGCTTCAGATTGCCTAAGCTGATGAGATAGTAGCTCACTAGCTTGTTCCCCATGTTCATAATGTTTTTGCTGAGATTTTAAGTGTAACTCTATACTGTCTAGTTGTGGGATTTTTAAATCTCTAAGGGTCAATTACTCCATACATCTCAAGGAAAGAGTTGATACACTGTGCTGACTTGCTCAAAATTCCAGTCATGCCTCTGGAACACTGGTCAAGAGTGGTGTGTAGGACACAATTAAAGTCCCCCCTAGTATCAGGTGGTAAGTATTTAAGTCAGGCAAACCGTGCATTATCCCAGTTAGGAGCATACAGATTCACCAGTACAACCGATAAATTAAATAGTTTTCCTTGTACTATTATATATCTGCCATTGTTATCCAATATAACTTATAGTCACTATATGTGACTAAAAACTGAACATCCCTGAATGAGTATTGCTGTCCCACAACATTTTACATCGAAATTTGAATGAAATATCAGTGAAAACCCTCCTCTCTTGAGTCTAGCCTGATCCTTAACCAGCAAATGTGTTTCTTGTGAATATGCAATATCAGTTTTCAGCTTTATTAGGTGTGCAAACACTTTATTTCGATTCACTGGATGGTTAAATCCACAGATATTCCAGCAAATAAATCTAGTCTGAGATTGTCCCTTCCCACTAGATCTAAAATGTGTCATCAGAAAAAAATATTAATGATCTCCTGTATCAACTTTGAAGTAGTGGTCGAATGTAAACAACAAAAGAAAGAAAAACAACAAAAAAAACCAAAATGCAACACAAAACTATAACAAATATATACATGCAAATCCAAACTTGGATATATGACGTCCTCTGCTGGCCTCTCCCCAAAGGAGAAGCTGCTCTCAGCTCCCACTGCCCACTCTCGTACTGCATAACACCTCACTAATAAGTCTGAGCCTCTTCCAGGACTATATAACGCTTGGAAGTCGATAGCTTATTACCCTCCAAATAAAAAATTAAAAAAAATTAAGGAGCATAGGTTACTATGATACTTAATACTTAACCTGGGCCTACAATTGAAAAAATACATAAATAAAACCTGGGGGTGAACTTCTGCAAGATTGTAAATTGTAAGATTGATTGGTATGACATACCCCTTCACATCACATGCCCAGATTAAGTAGACATCATATAATCTGCATATATTATCTGGCCTCGGATTTAAACAATATACCCTTGAATAGTTCAATTTAGAAACACATGACAGAGACCTATTTGGTTGTCTAGCTAACTTGGAGAAAACTTACCAGCTCTGTGGGCTAGTACAATTCTCCCATCACAGACAAGTCCGTGTTGAGAAACCGGGATGCTTAGGGAAGTAATGTCACTGACTACAAAAGTTCCTTAATGAGTTTAAGAGTCTTTTCTTTTCAAATTAGCCATGACAAAGTCTTTAGCCATCTTGGGATCCTTGAAACTTTTGCTCACGCTTCCGTCCACTGTTATTTTCAGCTCTGCTGGGTACCATAGTCCAAAGCGCACCCCCTCACAGCTCCTCAGCATGCCATGAACTTCGTTGAATGCTGCGTGTAGTTCCATCACTGTCTGGGTGTAGTCTGGTAGGATACTGATCCTATCTCCATCCCTAGTAGTCGCTTGTTTCTGCTCTCTGGCCTTTTGGATGATAGCTTCCGTTCATGAAGGTAATGGCATCTGATGACGAAGGCCCTAGGAGGCTGGTTGTCTTCTGGCCGGGTTCATAGCGTGCGGTGTGCGTGGTCTATCAATGGTGGATTTTCCAAGCCAAGTGCATCCTGTAGCATCTTCATGATGGATTGGACCAGGCACTTCCCGTCTTCTCGTCGCTCCCTAATGCCGGTAATACGCAGATTACAACGGCGTGATCGAGCCTCCGGGTCCTCGTTGCATGTTTTAAGTGTGGCTACTTGTTTTTTCATCTCAGTCACCTCGTGTTGAAGGGCAGCAATGGAGTCTGAATGGTCAGTTGCTGCTTGCTCAACGGAGGCTATTCATTTTGACCCAAACCATAATCTTTCCCTAACACTAACCAAGTGGTTTTTGCACTTAAACCTACCCAGACCTTAACCATTGTGTTGTTACATCATAAAACATCATGGTGTTTTCAGATCTCAGCTATTAACTTGGGGATTAAGATGGTACCATTACTGATGGGAATAATGGACAAAACTACTAAAAATGTAGTTTGTTAACAAAAGGGAAAGCAGTGAGCATCACTGCACCATGAGGGGAAATTAAGAAATCTGTCATAAAAATTTTAGAAAGACTAGTGTCTTTACTGATCATGTGTTATGAGTAATAGTTAACTCTGATGCTCTCCACCTAAATTTACAACCAACAAGTGTATACACCAGATTCACACCCATTCTCTGGGGACTGAAAGTCATTCTGGGAAATACAGGTCATAACATAAGAGAGAATAATGAGCAGCAAACTGCTCTGTTTTCTGTTCATGTATATTCCAACAGAGTTGATCACGTGTCCATATGTAAGCAGAGCTTCCTGTTGGGTGGTTCTTCACCTCCAGTTCATGCCTTAAAACTGTTTAAAGCACACCTATAAGTTGATTATCCCGCTTATACCATGGTCATTTGCCAGCAATATAAAATAAAAGCATTCGTAAATTTTTGGTGAAAGTTTTGCACTGATAGACAAACAGTGACCACATAGCAGAGATAAAAATAATATAAGTTGAGGGGGTGCTGTGGCAGACCAAAGGGTGTGGGGATTAGTCACAGGCAAGAGAGGAAGAGGGGGCATACTGGAGTTTAATAGGTGAACAGCCTCATATATGAATGTTGCCTTCCTCTGGTTAGTCCTAGCTGCAGGGCAGTGCAGATGCCTGCCAGAGGGCAGCCATTCGAAGGCCTATAGGACTTGGGTAGGGTCCTGTAAGATGGAGCAGGCTTTCTTTTACTGATCTAATCTTTAACAATGTAATGTAATGTAATTTATAAGTGTTACTGGCCTCAATCCCAGGGGTACCTGGGCCAGTAGCTATTTTGCTACACAGTCCTAGATGGCTGCGGAGCAGTAAGGAACGGACCCGAGTCTATCAGTGTTTGACCAACTTAAGTGCCATTTTTATTCTACTTTATCAAAACCACAATCCATTTTAAGGATATTCTTCAAATTCAATATCATGTTCATTAACCAAAAATGTATTTCTGTATCCAAAATAAACATGCATTAAACCTAACTAGTGACTAAAGGTGTCAGGTAAATGTAGTGAAAAGCCTAAAGTGCCTAAAAGAATACTGGAATCAGCTTATGAAATAACCATAGCATGTACATTTTAAACTTCCATTGTACAGTGTTAAAATCCCCAAATTCACAGAGCGAATACTAAGCATATGATCACAGTGTGCTAACGGACCATGTCCAAGTCTCTAATCTCCACCGGTGCAATTAAGCCACCCAGAGGTTATACTTTACTCGACCCTGGCCCCCAGTCTTTAAACTCTTTGCTTTTTTGTTTTTACACACTGCTATTTTAAGTTCAAAAATTGTATTTTTTCATTTATATGTACAAATAGTCACAGTATCTCTGATGAAGAGCCATGCTCAGGATGATCTTATCCTACTGATCTCTAAGAAGAGCTATAATGTCACTTTATTTGTCATTGTGTTTTTCGTTTACTGTAAGAGCACTGATATACTTGCTTTTAATTCCATGTGCACATTCCCAGACATTAACACTACACATCTGTAAAATGAAATTAAGCCCATGAAGGTCAGGTCATCAGCAGACTTTGTACAAACCACAGCATCAGTGAAGGAAAATAATGAGGAGAAACTAATACAGGCTGTTGGTGCTTTTACTGCCTTGATCCTAACATTAGCAACATTGTAACAACATCATAACGGTGTCACCAGTTCGATGCTCATAAGCCTTACACTCTCATGTTTTGAACTAATGAACGAAGAAACCAGCAGCAGGACCTAATACCTTCGCTTAAGTCTAGTTTTTCTAAAGGGCAGTGCCGTTTTGAGCAAATCCTTGTTGCCATGATTTCATACTTTACTTCCACCACACCCACCATACTACTTATTACTACAAACCTACCAAACCTACAGTAAACTTTAGTGGTGGCAGATCAGAAAACGCTCATATGAATCTTTTTGTAATGGTGATTTGTATCCAGAACTCCAGAGAGTTGAACTAATCATGTGGTTCAAGTGAAAGAGGGCAGCTGAATAAATATTCAAAGTAGCTACTTAAAGCAAAGAGAGCTCAATAAAAAAGAGCTCAATGACCATGTGTTTAATTTCTCAATTGTTAAAAAATAAACACTGTATTCACTCTGTGAGAAAAGTAAAGTGAAGAAACAGAATACAGTGTACCCCACAGACAGAGTGATGCAGTTAGTAAATATGGATCTGTGAACCAGGTACTGCTCTGTTACAGTTGAGTGGGACATTTTTCCTTGTAATTGCCCACAAGTGTTTGATGAGTCAACACTGAATGCAATGTGCCATTAAATCATTTGGGTGTTTCCTTTGCTTTGTGACTTGCATTTAAACCGCTAAAAATTCTAATGTGTCTTCTGTTTATGAGAAGATTAATTTTCCATTTAATGTGTTTGTTTAGCTCCAAATGTGAACAATTGGAAATATAAATAGTTAATAGGAAAGTTTTACCACCAGCAGCCTTCTATAGCTGGAAAAATACAGCTGCTGAGGCACAAACTGAAAGCCATTTTACACAGAGACCATGAAATAACAGAGTGATATTAGGTCATTCTTTGACTATATTGTATTACAGCTATTTTTGTCATGGAATCTGTTATTGCTTGAAAGCTGAGAGAGAAATTGGTTCAAGGAAAACAGCAGGTATTCACACTAGTTTGTATTTGTGTTGGTAACATGGGTTGAGTAAATAATTAGGCATACCTTTTATTTTCTCCATGTATAAGCATAATAAGTACATCTTGTGTCTGCTGCAATCTGTTTTCATTGTGTTTTCCAGTAATTTAGACTTTGTGGTTTTTAGCCATTTTCTGCCTCCATTAGAATATGTGATGTCGTATTGCATCGCATGTGTTAAAATATGGTTATAATCAGTATTGCTTGGTTGTATTTTGTTGCTTTATGTTGCTATGCATGGCTACATGCACAGCATGGTGGATATTGTTGCATTAATGTTTTGCTGTTTCCTGTTGCTCTGCATGGCTTGTGTGAATGCTTTTTTGTCACTTTTTGTTGTTTTTATAACATTCTATTGTGTCCTAATCTGCACTAGTTTCAGAATTCAGGACTGCACATGAAAATTAGCCAGCTGTCTAACACTGGCACATTTACAGAAATGTTTATTTATGTGAATTGTCCTTATAAGTGTCAATAAAATGTCAAATTTGATGTGTATGTTTTTGTCATTAATATTCAATTCAAGTAGGATTAGACAGGACAGAGAGGGAGAATTATAGGTGACAAACCCAGGATGTAATCCACTAAAACTGAGTTCATACTTGACTTCAAGGGGTTAACAATGGTCCCACCATAGATATCTATTTCTCCCCTTTTAAAAACACCACTGCAGCACTACACAAATGTATCATATGGATCACACTGTATTTATGTAATTATTTTTCCCACAGTAACTGTGTTGGCATTCTTTCAGTCACTTGAAAGAATGGTGCGATACAAAGCAGACCTCATATTTATAGAACTGGAGGTACCTCCATGTAACTTCCTCTCTTCATCTCCTAACTTAGTTCTCTCTCTCTCTCTCTCTCTCTCTGTGTGTGTGTGTGTGTGTGTGTGTCTCTCTCTCTCTCTCTCTCTCTCTCCATCTGTCTCTCTCTCAAAAAATAAAACAAAAAAAACCCCAAAACAAAACATGGAACTGAGTGTTATGTTGTCTACATGCATTGGCTATAAAAGCCAAACTATAACTACTTTATGCACAACTATAAATTCCCTTTAATAAGTCTCAAGTCCTCATTTTTATCACAGGGTCATAGCCAGGATTGTAGAAATGCTGAGGTAACACACCTATATATTGTATTTTAACCAATATGTTAAAATATATCTGTATTTTTCATATTGTTAACTGAGTTAGATGTTCAACTACATTCTCTGCAAATTTTATTTAAATTTAGATGCTTTTTCAAGGAAATTCCTCTGGAAATCAACAACTTATAAATTCAGTTAAACTCTAACTAAAATTACTTTTTTAGACTTTTTACTTTTTTTCTCTCTATAAGTCATATAAAAACATATGATTCTTTGCAGGAAATAGGAAATTGGAAAATTACAGACCTGTAAAATAAAGGTTACATTATATTTTCTACGATGAATATCTAAATTCTGATCGATAATACTGAATTATTTATTCATTTTTGTCCCAAAAAGTAGTCAAATTTATTTATTTTTTACATTTTAAACTCACAGTGTAGTAAATTGTCCCACAGTGTAACTCAGGCTGTTAAAATCCCAGAATTCACAGAAAAAATACTGAGCATGTGTGCTCACAACCAAAGTCCAAGTCTCTAATCTCTACCTGTGCAACTAAGCCAGCCAGAGGTTATACTTTCTTTCAAATTTTTGTTCTCCACACACTGGTGTTTTATGTTTCATAATTATATTTCTTAATTTATATGTACATATGAATTGAATTCTCTTTTATTCTCTGTCAAGCTGAGAGTTCCCAATTTGTATTGAGATTGTGTAACAGAGGTGTTGATTAAACTTGGGTAAAATGTTGAAGTTTGTGGTGAATATTTGACTGATTTTTACTATTCTAATGAGAGGGAAATGCCCTTTGACATGTTGAAGAGATTATGAGCTAACCAGCAATCGTAATCCACTGAAAGGCTCATAGGTTAATTAGGAAAAACAGTTAGGATGTATTTTGGCAATATGTGCACATACCATTAGTGGATATGGTGACAAAAATAAATCATGAGTTTGTGTAACTTTTAATAATATTAAAATATTAATTCATATTTTGTCCACCCCATTAACATACGTGAAGGGGACAAAATATTAGGAGCACCTTAAAATATAATGCACTCCAGTACACCACCACCACAGACTATGACCTCAATAATAAACAGAAAGTAAAATTATCACCTTTCTAACAGTGTCAACAAAAACTGAATGTGTTCATAAAAGTGTGATTGGATGGCATTAGATTGCACAGGTGTTCCTAATAAAGTGCTCAGTGAGTGTGTATACACACTGTATATCATGCTTCAAAACTATTATGACTCCTGCTTTCTGTTGTAATGTAAATAGTTGAGCTATTGTGTGTCTTTGCAACTGCAAAGTCATGTAGCCTGATGAAGTGAGAAAGAAAATGAGTTCAAATTATGAATGTGAAAAAATAGACATGACTGATTTGCATTTCTACCACAAATACCCTCAGGTAAAAGTGAAGAGGTGAACACACCTGTATTTAATAGGCAATTCATGATGAAATGTGACATATCTATCTATCTATCTATATATATATATATATATATATATGTATGTGTGTGTATGTGTACAACATCAACAGGACACTAATAGCCTTCATCAAGAACTCAATGGGGCTGTGGAAAACAACTCTGGAGGCCAACTCAAAGCCCATTGCACAAGTTACCATCAAGTGTATACCAAGGTGATGCACTATCCCTGCTGCTGTTCTGCATAGACCTGAACCCCCTCAGCCAGATCATCACAAAGAGGATACCGGTTCCGAAGTGGAACAACCATCAGTCACCTCCTCTACATGGATGACATCAAGCTGTATGCCAGGAATGAGTGAGATATTCACTCACTGATCCACATCACCAGGATCTACAGCAACAACATCACAATGTCATTCAGACTAGATAAGTGTGGTCAGATGGTATCAAAGAGAGGGAAGATGATCAGAACAGAGGGGGTTGAACTACCAGAAGGCAGCATTGCAGATGTTCAGGACAGCACGAATACCTTGGGATTCGCAGGCAAATGGAAAACATGAGGAGGCCGCAAGGAAGTCAGCCACAGCCATATCTACACAGAGTAAGGCAGATCCTGAAAAGTCGGCTGAATGGGAAGAACAAGATACGAGCAATCAACATGTACACACTGCCAGTCATCAGTTACCCCGCTGGTATAATAAGCTGGCCAAAGGAGGAGATAGAGGGCACTGATATCAAGACAAGGAAGCTCCTCACAATGTATGGAGGGTTTCATCCCAAGTCAAGCACCCTGAGACTGTACACTAAGTGGAACAAAGGACTGAGGAATGTGAAAGTGGAACAAAGGACTGAGGAATGATGAGCGTCAAAGCCACTGTCCAGGACGAAACAACCAAGATCCAGGAATACATCAGGAAGATGGCCCACAAAGATGAGCTGCTAAGTGAATACCTCAGGCAGCAGAAACCCGATGATGCAGAGGAGGAGGAGGGACTATCATGGAGGGACATGGGGGGGTGAGAGGGGGATTTATATATATGTATATATATTTACAGTTCCAGTCAAAAGTTTGGACACACTTGAAGTTGTGTCCAAACTTTTGTCTGTGTGTGTGTGTGTGTGTGTGTGTGTGTGTGTGTGTGTGTGTGTGTATGTGTATGCCTCTCTTCTGCTACTTGGAAGACCACTGTACAATCTACAATTATATCTGCACTTGATCACGGTGATATTGTGAATATGCAATATGCTTAAAGCCTCTTGACTCTGTGTATCAAAGCACACTGCACTTCAATCACAGGTCATTGCATCTTATGAAAAGGTGTGATGATCCTTGTTAACCAACAGAATGGAGTTTCATGTTATTCATCTATGTCAAAAACTGCTTTATGACCTCTGCTCTCTGGTCACATATCAATACAAATCATGTCAGATCACAGGAGTTTTTAACATTAGCTGTACCACATGTTGGAAGACTGGTTTCAGATATTATGCTCCCTGCACGAAAGGAACTGCCCTCCTACCCTCTGGCACTGACTCACATTTTTGGAGCCTTAAGCATACTGAAATTATCTACAAATTATTTTGGGACTCATTGCATTCGATTATAACACACACTTGTTTAATAGCAATAACTCAATACTTTATGGACGAAATAATTGTGTAAGGCATGGCAATACATTTGCTGTGTAGCTGTGTATAATTGGCAGACCAGATCAGACCCCAATGTAGAGCATTAAATTGAGGATAAATTTATGAGCTTTATAAATATTACTTGACGAACCAGAACACTGGGCACTTTCCCATTTCATGCAGTGAGATTTCTCTTGATCTTTACTGTAACGCACTTTATAGTGTGGCCCAGTGCAGAAAACACTAATGGTACCATGGGGATAGCTAAATGATTCATAGTTATTTCAGAGGTTAGAAGGTAAAAAACAAGCTGTTCTGTATTTTGATACATATACTCATTTTGGACATTCCATCTGCATTTTGCTCTCTTCATCCTGTTCACAACTTTCCCATGTCCTGAATCTGCTTAAATAGGCCATTACATTCAATTCTAGTATTTAACTTAACTCCCTTTACATTGAACACAATTTATTTTATTAATTACATTGCAGTGATGATGTCTGGGTATTTACCCAGTTCTGGAATCACCTCAATTATGAAGTGATTTAGGAGACCTATTTTAAGGGTTTATAAACTCTGAACTTTATTTTAAGGGGCAAAGCAGTTTAGTTTCTAATTTTCCCCTTTACAAACCAAACTAAACAACAAAATGCACTGTTTCTCATGTCTTTAAAAGCTTAAATTTTTGATATGGTGTACCTACCAGTAGGATGACATCAATTGTAAGGATTTGTTAGGTTTAGGGACAAAACCAATTTGGTAAGGGTAACCTTTTTCTTCATTGTTAAAAGAATAACTACTTGGTTAAGACAAACATTGAAATTCATTCTTGATCAAAATAGTTGTGTAACAAAAGAATGCCAGCTCAAGGTGCACCTCAATCTCATCAGCAGACTGAGTTTGTACAGTTCCAAGTTACTTCAACCAAAACCACAATCTGTCCATAACCCTAACCAAGTGTAGTTTATGTGCTTAAACCTAACAAAATCTTAACCATAGAGGTGGCAGATCAGGAAATAGTCATATTTATTGTTTTTGTCACATTATCGTTTTAGAAGGCAATGATAAATGACCCACTTTGTTGTTTAGGTTTTTGTTGTGAGGATTTGTGACAGAGAAAAGCTTAATAATGATAACAACAAGAGATAAAGTTTGTAAAACAGTCCTTAGGTATTACAGATTAAAAACATTTAAAAACTCAGGTAATGTGATTCATCAGGACCAGCAATAAGAGCACAGATTTTTAAAAATAATACAGACAGGAATCTCCCATGTGACATAACCAGAAGTTCATGTCAAACCCCATCTCTCATAGTCAGAGGCTAACTGAGAAAATAGATTTTCAAAACCTTAAACCAGTTTGCTCCACAAATGGATCTTGAGTTGGGACTACTTGGTTAGTGAACAATCATGGTCATGGTTCAACAAAACCACTGTTAACTGTTGATAGTGAACTGGCAATGAACAGCTGTCTCCCATGTCAAAGTCAGGCCCAACCCAAACTCCTCCCTGTGACGTTTAGAGGTTCTATAACATCACACTACTTTCACCTTGGTCTCTGACAGACAACAGTCAAAAGTGACACAGCCACGAGAGGTCCTTGTCAGAGAAATGTTAGCATACTGTAGGTCATATTTCAGGCTTTGAACAAATGACTCATGTTGTGTTTTTTCTTGGGAGGAAAGTCTGCTCTTCCCATTGTGGGGAGAAGATGCATTGGAGCTGCTGCACTGATGTCTTTTTGTTGTGTTTGATGAGAGCATTAAGTCAGTTTGCGCACTAGTGTCTTATTTTAGCTTAGAAGTATCCCAAACTATTTTGGTCCTGACACAGTTAAATCTTTTTTAAAGAAAATGTATGGTTATTGAAAATGACTGCATTAAGTATATTAGCCTACTGCCACAGCCCATTGGATCATTGTTTCATTCAATGTGGTTTTTTTTCCAATAACAGCAAAGGTTATCGTTCAAACATCTATATACGTGTAAAGCATTCTACATTAAATCTTTCTACAGTAAATCTTTCATAGAAGTCCTGCTGCAGCCCAAGCTAGTACATATGACAGGGGCTGACCACTTGAGCTCTTTTTTGAAATAAAACTCCAATCAAATTGAGATGATGACTTGTGAAAGCCATCCAGAACAAATTAATCAGTCCAGCATGCTGGCACTGATTAAGGTGGACATTTTGTAATACTTATTTAAAATACGGTATTTCCTGGCCTTTCTAGCAAAATCAAGATGGCTTCAGTCCATTTCACATGGGCACATCATATACCTGCACCAGGGCGATGTTTTCATTAGGTCAGAAAAGCTTTACTCCATTTACCACAGGATGTAAGGCTGGCGATGTCAGTTGGTCTGTCCATCCAACACTTTAATACACAGAAAGATATCCTGATAACAGCTTGCAATGTTGCAATTTAAATTTGCTGTGGATATACTTGGTCAGTAGAAGATCAATCCAAATTATTTTAGTGACCTCCTGACCTTTACTTTAGCACCACCATTTTTTCAGTTGCATGAATGAACAAGTTGCCATTAAAATCTTTAAGTACATTCATGATCCCTAGACGACAAAATCAATTCAACACTTTCTGAACTTTCTTCTCCTGTCACCCTCAGGCCAGAATCCTTTCATGCTTTGCCTTTAATTTGAATGACCTTATGGCCTTTCCTCTAACGCCACCAGAAAAATTTGACTTTGTTGTTGTATTAGGGTAACTGATTGTAGTTTACAGTTAGTTGGGGTAAATGGCTATATTTACTGTTCATAGCTTTTTTATCCAAAGTGCTTTACAATTTGCTGTTCAGTCACCCAATCACACAAACTAACACTCACACTCCGATGTCAATAAACTACCATGCAAGGTCCTGACCATTAGGACCATGATCAGTATCCTGCCCAAGGCATGAGCCACAATTTGTGTCAAAACTTCTTCTAACTCACAACTCAGTCAAATCTGAACACACAGACAATGATGCACATATTTTTAGAAAATGAGAGAAGATTTAGAAAAACAGCTCATAGTTCCTCAGGAGATAGCTATCACTAATCTAAGACCACATCTTGTGTTGTGGTCAGCAACATAGCATGTTGCGTAATTTGTGGAGCTGACAGTACTACAGGAGGATACAATAGAAATGGCCAATGAGAGGAAACAGCTTAGATATACAGAGTTGGCAGCAGAGGAGCCTGTTTGGAAACCTAAGGTTTGCCGAGTGGAGGTTGACTGTAGGGGTTTGTTGGCGGATCAGTTTTGTCCCTGCTAGCTGAACCGGGTAGAAGAGGGCGGAGCCCAAAGTAGGCAGTGACAAACATAGCAGACACTGCAGCCAGTTCCAGTGGATGGCTGTGGGTTAGAAGGAAGGTGAGTGACTGGGGCAGAATAGTGTATGGTGTGTTGCTTTCTAGGATGAGGTAGCTGAAGAGGCTTAGCCTGACATGCTGGTGGTTTCTAACTGTAGAATATTGTTTGGCTATATGGTGTCTCAGGCAGCAAACTGGTTAGCATGACATGCTGTTTGTTTTTTTGTTTCAGTTACAGGCTCAGGATGAATGGTGGTTAGTCTAGCATACTGTTAGCATGCTAGTTAGTCTAATGTGATGTGGTAAATAGGAGTGCATGCTTTGTTGCTTGGTAAAATGAGGTAGCTCAAGGTGATTATTTGGCTGTTTTTTGGTGGGTTGAGCTGCATGCCAGTAATAGCAACATGCTAATTAGCTCGACATGTTGTTAGCTGGTTGTAGTTGGTTAACACGCTGTTAGCTGATGATATTGTAGACAGTAAATATAAGTTTCTACAGAGGGTTGTGTTGAGTGTGTGGGTGCTGGTAAAGGGGGTGCTTCTGGAACACTGGAACGAACTGTTTCTGAGCCTTCTCAGTGTCATTGGCCCAACAGAACACCATTGAGAGCGACCTGATGCCGCTGTAGACTTGCCTACATTCTTATATTCACACACAAATTCATATTGAAACCATGTTCATTTATTTGGAAAGACGGGTCAAGGGACATACAGTAATTCAAGAGAAGTTTCTCATATCGGAAAGGTTGTTTATCAGTGTTAAGTGTGTGATTATATATATATCAGTAAGACTAGTGAAACCAGTTATACAGTGATGGTTGGACATCTGAGCAGACCATGACATTATGATGACATTGCCTTGCAGTTACAATGTAGATATAAGTCTGGGTCAAGCCACTGAGTATATGGTCTTTGTTTGGGTGAAAGTAGGATTGAGAGGTAAAGGTACATTAGGACATACTGTCAGTGGTGACAAAATGTAAACAAATAGGCTGTTGGGGGGTGCAGTTGTCTCAATTTTGCAAATTTAAGTTTTGGAGTTATTAAGTAGAAAGTTACACCTTACAGTGGTTCTAGATGAAAAGTCAGGGTTCAGAAACACAATTAGAACCATAATAAATATCCATAAAAAATATATATCCATGGTTGTTGTAGACATACAGTATTATTCAGAATGAAATAGGTAATAGGACACAGACTGACAGCCAAATGGAAAACTGGGCAACAGTTACACTGCTGACATGCCAAGACCAACTAATACTATAATGCTGGTGCAGGCTTTTGTATCATTATCCGTATCTCTATTCAATCTAAGAGCGTTTGCCGTGGTCCCCAGCAGTGGCAGCTGTTCAGGAGCCCTGTATTATTATGTCTGTGTAACCCTGCTGTAGAGGGGTGAGGAGGCCATCAACCATGTGGAAGTGATTTTCATCAAGACCTGCTTTCACCTTCCTGGCCTGCTCTGGTCCTGCTCTATAATTGTTGGAGAGGAGGGGAACTTCTCCTTCCTTTTTCCTCTCTCGCAGGAGGAAGCCTGGGGTGGAACAGCCAGTCCCTGATGGCTCTGTATCTGTCAGTTAACTGTGCATCCATCCTGCCACCCTCCGACTCACCCTGTCGGTCGGAAACCATAAACGTGTCAGTGACCCAGAGCGACATCTACTGTGTGAAGCACCACCTTACCCCCTTCATGCCCTCTGCCAGTCCTTCCTAAATCATTCAGTTAGGACAGTAGCAGTGAATGACATTTCCCTCAGGCCCAGAGGACACAGAGGTAAAGCCAAGGCCAGGGGGGAAAGTCATTCTCCTCAATGTTCAGAGACATCCGCTTCAATAATCAGTAAGTATATATTGTCAAATGCTATGGCTTCAGTCACACAGAGATTGCTCATGCATTGTGTGTGGAGAATGTGTTTTATTGTGTAATTCCTAATACTCTAATTATTTCACAGCAATGCTTTGCGTGTAGTGTCCTTCACACAAAGAGTCACGTTGCCTGTTGTCTCTCATGAACCTGAAGATTTTCGGGCGTGTTTGTGTTGAGAATGTAAATCAAATGACGGGGCAAATATCCTCTCATGTGCCACTACATTGGCAAACGACGAAGTAATTTTAGCATTGCTTGTTCTCATCAGATCCCAGTAGCTTGTTAAAGTTCTATCATAGAATAGTAATTTTGTTCCATTTTGTTCTAAGTACTTTTACATAATTTAGTGGAGTAGAGGCCTATTTTCTGCTTCTGTTTTACAACAGAATAAAAATGAGCACATGTGGTTGTCATTTCCGCATAAAGCTAAACTTTTCTCATCTTCCCCACACCACACCACTGGGCACCAGTGGATACAGATACCAGTGGGAGATGGGGGGCTTCTTCCAAATCAAACAATGTGACAATCACAGACATTCTATGCAGTGATTGGCCAGGTGTGTGGAGGTTTGAAAGTAAATGCAGGATTTTGACATGATATTTGATTATGACATGTTTCCTGTGTACAACAGGAGCATGAATGCCTTCAAGGAGAGACTGTCCACAAGTGCCTTTATCCCCATTTGTACAGTTCGTCATGTATCTTTACAAACAGAATACTCCTGTCCATACTAGCCCCAAAGAGATCCCTTATTAAATACATTTCAATGTAAATGATTGGGGCAAAATCCACAGTACTATTCACTTCAAAGTTCAGTCAAAGGTAGTGAAAACTGAGCGTTAACAGTCTCAGGTTCATAGGGCAAAACAATCTAGTCCATGTGTGACCAACTACACATCCAACCCACAGCATTACCACGCATTAGGACATGACCACTGGTGCCCTCCAGCCTTGGAACCTGAGGTCCTGCAGGAGCAGTGGTCATTCTGCCCTGCTAACTCAGTACAGTAGTTAAGGTCTGTGATGTTGCCAACAGGTTGAGGACAGCAGGCCACAGAGCAGTACCATCCCTTCAGCCAAAAGCTTGACAAGCCTTATGTCACGTACACCATCCCCTGCCATCTCAAGCTGCCCAGCTGTGTGTGTGTGTGTGTGTATGTGTGTGTTTGTGTGTGTGTGTGTGTGTGTTCCTGGCCACTCAGGGAGTTGGTGACAGACTGATGAGTTCCTGGCTACAAGAGAAACGGTGAGCAGCAGGCTGAGCATCCGCTCAGTTCTCCTCCTTCCCCTGGACCATCAGCCTTCCTCCTGCATGACGCACTAAACATGCCAACACTCACACATACACACACACCATTTGTTTACATTTCCACTTTCATTTCAGCACATTAAGTGCAGAAATTATGATTAGTGATACAAAGTCACAGCCATACCTGTAGACAATCTGTTAAGTCCAGCGACGCTCTCAGCCTGAGTTGGGCTGCAAATGAAAAGAGCAGAATATCAATTTAGCTTCTGAGATCACTGAGACATTGTAGATTCTCCCATCCCATGCATTCAGTGTGGTACCTGAAGAAAATCTGCGTTACACAGGAAGTGGTGATTCAAAATGAGAGTAAAAGTGCTTCCTAACCATCAGTGAGTAACTATACAGAGGAAGCTGGATTCACCCATCAGACAGCAGCAGCACCTTTTCACCTCACCTAGTAGGAAGAGAACATTTCATTTACTACAGCATATAGGTGTATATTCAAACCGTGTTCTGCTATTTCTGCTTGTGTAATGGGGATGCCTTCAGGATCCTGGGGAAAGCTATATGCAGACAATGGAAGTGAGCCCTCTTTCTCTACTATTGGTCTACAGAACAAGGAAGTGCTTTGGGCTCTACATTTTAATAGGAGCCTCTATTTCCTCCCTGTGTATTTTTGCTATTTGTCTCAAGTGATTGTGCCAGATTTGCACGCTCCTAAAATTGTTACTGATTGTGTCCCAGCCTAGTGTCTTGCACACTTTCAAAGTGGCTACTGTGTAGCTTTAGGCTCACTAAATTGCCCTCTTCTTGTTGATGGGTCTTTTTTTATTATGTATCAAATTTTGTGAATAAATTTTCTGTCTTTTGAGCTGTTGGCCTCTTGTCCTGCTTATCTGTGACACTTACCTGTGTTTGTAGTGAACCATTTTGGAGATTAATAATTATATCGGTCACGTACACAGTTTTTATCTCTACATAATTGGCTTAGTTGGTAGGATTGGAGGCTGGACTTTTTGCTGGGTTTTTTATATATATATATATTTTTTGATTCTTTGACTCTACTTTTTTGGTGGCCCTGTTGATCAGTGTAGAGTAGAAAAAACTGTGACAGGTCTCCAACAATGAGGAAACCATGGGCCAGATCGACCACCTCCTCTAAGCAATAGACTCTTACCACTGGGAGCATGGAAGATCTTCAGGACCTAATGGAGAAGCTGCAACAGCTTAAGGCAACCAATGAACAGTTGAGAGAGCAGTTGCGGGAACAATCATAGGTATTGGATCCAGTACCATGGCCATCCACTATTCTTCCTAATGTTGCCCTAGTTATCGGCCTGGCAAGTGAAGCCATGAACCCTCTTTACATTTATATGCCTAGAGAACACAATTGTCCAAAGTTCACTGAGAAAATGTCAGTTGATCTGTTAACAGTTGAGCAATGGGTTGAAGAAGTGCACAGATGTCTTGAGGTTAGGCATATGCCAGTAGCTGAACAGTTGTTGTTTGTCACTAATCATTTAGATGGAGGTGCCAAGTCTGAGGTTAATTTTCACCCTAGTACCAACTGAGATACCCCAGAGAAAATGTTTGCTATTTTGATTGAAAACTATGGTTAGAACCATAAATTCAGAGATCCCTTTTTGTGTGCTTATAGTATAACGTTGGTTGCGGTGTTAGTCCACCTATTACTTATGATGTGTAATTGTATATGATTTGGGATTCTTAGCATGTGCAGTGGTATTTTGCTCTAGACCTTATGTTTTCACCAATGCGTGTGTTGGGTTCTAAATTTTAATAGAAGTCATGTGAATACATTTTCTATCTTTTGAGCTGTTGGCCTGTCATCCTGCCTATTTAGGACACTTACCTTTGTGGTGAGCCATTTTGGGGACTAACAATTATATCAGTCCTGTACATAATTTCCATCACTACACATGTGCAAAGTTGCAAAGTTGCTGTGGTATTTGGCTGAATTGGACACCTGTAGTTAATAGTGGCATCAAAAGGCAGCTGTGTGATACTAAATTTAGCCAACAAATAATTGGCCTTAAAAATCAGAATTCTATGTGTGATGGCACAGCATGGTAACAGGTGACAAATTAAAGGTAAATCCAGAATAAAGTAGTGTAAAAATAATTATCGTCTTGTTGAATGGTTAACAGAAAATGATGTGAATCATATGCTATAGACTTCAGTCACCAGATCTCAGATCACATACACACACAGAAGATTTTGGAGCAACATGTTACACAGACACAACAAGAAAGTTGTTCTGAAGGCCTGTGGTGAACATTACTAAGACCACTTAATGCTGGTTTGTCCCCATGTATGATCTCAGGCTTTGCAGAATGGCCACAGAGGTAGTCTTCACATGGGCCTGGTAAAAAAAATCCTGCTTTTGCCCTTTGGAAACACCAGGGAATTAAAAGAGTAGTTTCAAAGTAATTGTGACTTGACCACTGTAAGAATAAACTCCTTTGGAAAAGTATGTCTGGAAAATAAAAGTTGACATGTGAGTTGTTGAAGTCTAATCTCAGAGCCTGGTCAAACATTATCTGTTCAAACCTCAACACATTGCCTGTAACTATATCCGAATACAAGAGACACACACATATGAAAGTGTTTTGTAGAAAATCAGCATGTCATGCTTGATATTATGACATCTCTCTTCAGCAGGAACGTTAATGTCTATCAGAGGCAAAATGTTGCATTGTGGGATTATTCACAAAAAGTAGTGTACATGCCTTAGAAACTAAATTTTTTGTTCATCCATTCTGTTGTTGAAATATTATTATATAGTGCATACATTTCACACCAAGATACTGAGGCACTAAAATAAAATGGTAGAAAATAAATGTAAGCTTCCAGTTTTAACATGGCTGAGTGAGGACATGCTCTGTAGCTGAACTTTCATACATTTTTTTTTAAAATATAGTGATTGAATTTTCAAAACAGTACACATTGTTGCTGTAAATGACTACTAACTAATTCTTAATGTCCAGAAATAACAAGCACCACGGGTGAAGCAGCAAGTCAACAAAACTGATTGACAACTCTCTGCTAGCTAGCAAAACCACAGGTGGAATGGCACAACTAAACATCAAGGGCGACATGATTACCACCATCTGCACTGAGGCGAAAGCACTACAGACGCTACACAACTCTATCAAGCCAGCGTGAAGTTTGGCCTGGTCCATCTTGTAAAGCTACAGATCACTTTCCAGGGAACTGCCATGGCGTTTCCCATTTTCCAGACCACTATTTAAAGGGGACGTATTATGCTTTTCCTTATTTTCAGACATACATATACTGTCACAATGTCAGATGTTCATGTTAAATATAATAATAATAACTTAAATAACGAGGTAAATGTATGTAGCAGTAATCCCAGTGAACAAAAAGCAGCAGTTTCAGACTGCTCTGAACACTCAGTTTCCAACGTATTTTTCTTCACTTTTGGCCCGAGCTGACGTCAGTTTGTGACGGATTTCTTCATATGGACATCTGCTACGTGCGCAGTGCGTGAGTTTGCTGCTCTGCTCTGGGAGTAGTTACGCCAAGCCACGATGCCATTACACAGCACAGCAAAGTAAAATAAGTAGTTTACCTGTTGGAGGTGTGCTGGTTGTCTGCAGCTCCTCATAAAACATCTCACTGTGGCTGTTTCTGCTTGTATTCTTCCTCCCTGCGTTATTTCTAACTGATCTACTGAACAAATAACTCCAAATATGTTGTTGTTTCGACCGGTTTTTAGCGCTGCTAACAAAGCTCCGCTAATTCAGTGAGGAACACGTTTTTACTTCCTGTAAATTCTTCACAGTCTCCCATTAGTTAGTCATTGAAAAGCTTTTGATTTTAAAGCAGTAAAGCAGGAAATGTTTGGTTTGCATTGATGGTAAGGTTACACAACTCTGATACGTAAAGCTGACCAATCAGAAAAGAGTGGGCTCACTGGGAGGGGGGCCTTAAAGAGACAGGAGCTAAAACGGAGTGTAAGAGAAACTGTGTATATTGAGGGGCTGCATAAAGAGCCAGTATGAGATAAATAAGGAGGCTGAGAAAGGAACCAAAACAAAACGGCAGACGTAAACCACGTGGGTTACGTAACGTGAGAGTTCCAAACAAGATGGCGGACTTTTATATAATTCAGTTTGTTACGATACTAGACTACATAGGTCATATTCTACTGATTCAGTATCTAACGGGAGTCATATGATTGACTGTAGGATTGTCCAAGGTTTACATAATTGCAATATATACCAGAGCATATCTTGTGGGGCTTCCGGTGTTGTTATGGTCCACACCATATAATTTTGTAGCAGCTCCTTAGGGCCCAAGCACTAAAGTCCGAGGAACTGATCCTGTGGACCGGTCATCTGCCACCCCATTTCAGAGAGTAGCAGGTCTCCTCTTCATGCTGATCCTGCTCTCCGCAGATGTTCAGCTAAATCTGGACCAGTGACCCCTGGAGTGCTGCAGAACTTCGATGCTGATTTGTGCCAGTGATGAATGAGCAGCAACTTTCTGAGCCAGGCTTCTCCCTTAACAGACTAAACTTTGTTGACACAAGGCATGATGTCTCAATGCATAACTTTTCGCTACTGGGCTGTGGAGACCTTGATAGGTCCAGTGTCTCTCTCAAAAAACCTGCTGCTGACACCACTGTGTGTCGAAACCCTGCAGTGAGGAGGCAGGGGTTATTCAAAACCTTCCAAACTGTCCATCATGCAAAAGTCTTATGGGACCCAAAGCTGAAACCGAGGGGGCTATTCGATGGACATTTTAACATCAGAAGCATTACTGCAAAGAGCAATCAGCTAACTCATCATGTGTCTGACTCAAATCTGGACTTTCTCTGTCTGACTGAAACATGGTTGAAACAAACAACTCCTGCAAGTGTGTTCACGGTGCCCGGATACCAATGTTTCAGAAGAGACAGACCTGATGGAAGAGGAAGAGGGGTGCTGAAGAAGGGAATATGTTGGGATAAAGATAATATTATCCCAACAAATGTCTTTTAACATCATAGGTGTCTATGGGCGCCCTTCTGCACATGACACTTTCTATGATCATCTCACAGAAGTCTTGAAAGTGTGCAATCTCAACAAAGAATTATTACTTATGGGTGATTTTGGACTTATGGGTGACCTAGGAGGATAAAACTAAGAGAAAAAAACTAAAAATGATCCCAGAGAAATTCCAACTAGAACAACTAGTAAAAGGCTCAACTAGGAGTGCAAAATGTTCCAGTACACAAATTGATCTGATATTTACTAACAAACCAGAAAGAACTAAATTCTTGGCTGTGATACTTTTACTCACAGAATCAACTCTGTGAGGGAAAGATTTAATGTGAGTATACAGATAAAATCTAAAAATAAAAACAATTTACCGTGGTTTAATGAAAATTTGTGGAAACTAATGAAATCTAGAGATGCTGCACTAAGGAAGGCAATTAAAACTAGAAGAGACACTGACATGCTGATTTCTAAAGGTTTAAGGAACAAAGTTATCCAAGAGCTAAGAGAAGCTAAATCTCATTTTTATCTCAATATTTTGAATAAGGCAAATGCAGCAGTAAATTGATCTGGAAAAATATCGATAATCTCACATGGAGGGACCCAAAATTTTTAGGAGATTTTAAACTCAAAGAACAGGGAATGTTAATTGAAGATCATTTTACTGTTGTTTCTGTCTTTAATAATTTTTTTCTTGAGTCTGTAAATGAATTAGGAAAAAAAAATTGCAAAAAAGAAACTGGATATTGTTCCTATAGATGCTACAGGTCAGGTTTTCGAGCTGGTAGAGACTAATGAGTTACAAGTAAACAAAATCATCAGCTCCTTAAAAGGCTCCAAAAGTAGAGATGCTTTCCAATTTGACACCATGTTTGTCAAATCACACAAAGATATTTTAACTCCTCCTATTGCTCATTTAATTAACTTGTCTTTTAAACACAGTTCCTTTCCTGATGAATGGAAACGTGCCATTATCATGTCTATTTTTAAATCTGGAGACCGCCTTGAAGCCAGTATCTACAGACCAATAAGTATACTTCCAGTACTCTCAAAGTTGTCTGAGAAAGTTGTCATTAAACAACTGACAACATTTCTTAATACAAGCAATTTTGGTCTACATTGTATGCAATTTGACTTTAGAGCAAATCATTCCACCGAAACTGCTACCTTGCACTTAATAAAGGAGGAGTAGTCGGTGCTGTATTTTTAGATCTGCATAAAGCATTTGACACAGTCAATCATGATCTTTTAATATCGAAACTCTCTAAATTTAACTTCTCATCTAGAGCACTGGCATGGATGTTTTCATATTTATCTAATAGGAGACAATGTGTTAAAGTTGGTGACATACTGTCCAGTAACATGAAGTGCACAATGGGTGTTCCACAAGGGTCAGTGTTAGGTCCCCTATTATTCAGCTTATATATTTTGATTGATTCGATTTATTGAACAGGACAGTGTGCAGTATTAAGCATAAATGATGCATTGCACAGAGGTTAGCTTGAAGCTAATTTGCATCCGTAGTCCATTATAATCAAAACATACAACAGCACAACAACAAACAGTACAAAGCAAAAACAAACAAACAAACAAAACACAAAGAACACACCATACAAAATACAAAGCTACATACAACAGCACATCACATACACCCACAATGTCATTAAAAATTAATAATGTAAACTAGGCTCAGTGGTCACACAGCTAATTTGTCTTTATTTGATTTTTTAATTTGGCCTTGAATGCATTGATAGAACTACAGTTCTTCATATAATCAGGTGGGGCATTCCACTGAGTGGTGGCTTTCACAGAGAAAGCTGACTGCCCAAATGCAGTGCAACGAAATGGTATGGTACAATCTTGTATAGAGGATATTCTGGAGGATCTAATAGAACTTACTGAGCGAGTGTACACAAAGTCACATAGTGGAGAAGGGGCCAAACCATTTAAAATTTTATAAACTAGGCACAAATTTGAGAATAATCTAAAATTGTCAAAGCTCAGTAAATTGTATTTCTCCAATACCCTACAGTGATGGAAATCCATTGGCTTTTTGTCCAGAGTTTTTAGAGTTTATTTGTATAAGGACTCAAGAGGTTTTATGATTGTTTCTCCAGCCTGCCCCCAACATGTGATGCAATAAGACATATGGGAAAGAATCATAGCATGCATAAATATCTTGGCTGCATCCAAAGAGAGACAGTTTCTAATATGTCTAAAATTTGCTAAGTTGTACTTTATAGTTTTAACCGTTTTTTTAAACATGTTTCTTAAAGTTCAAATTTGGAGATAATTAAAATGAGTAACTACGTCAGTTTTTTCACCTTTGAGAATATCAGCATTAGGAGGTTGTACCATAGTCTTAGATAAAAACATACCCTTTGTCTTGTTTACATTAGAACTCAGACATGATTGATCAAGCCAATGTGTGATCCTTTCCAATGCAATTGTTAGCTTAGCAGCAGCTAACTCAGCTGTTTTTGCATGTGTGTACACAATGGTGTCATCTGCATACATTTGTAGGTCTGCATCATGACACTGTTGAGGGAGATCATCAATATATAGGCTAAATAATAGGGGACCTAACACTGACCCTTGTGGAACACCCATTGTGCACTTCATGTTACTGAACAGTGTGTCACCAACTTTAACACATTGTCTCCATTTAGATAAATATGAAGACATACATGCCAGTGCTCTAGATGAGAAGTTAAATTTAGAGAGTTTTGATATTAATAGATCATAATTGACTGTGTCAAATGCTTTGCGCAGATCTGAAAATACAGCACCAACTACTCCTCCTTTGTCAAGTCTCGATTTGCTCTATTAAGTGCAAGGTAGCAGTTTTAGTGGAATGATTTGCTCTAAACCCAAATTGCATACAATGTAGACAAAAATTGCTTGTATTAAGAAATGTTGTCAGTTGTTTAATGACAACTTTCTCAGCAACCTTTGAGAGTACTGGCAATACCCTTATTGATCTGTAGTTACTGGCTTTAAGGCGGTCTCCAGATTTAAAAATAGGCATGACAATGGCACGTTTCCATTCATCAGGAAAGGAAATGTGTTTAAAAGACAAGTTAATTAAATGAGCAATAGGGGGAGTTAAAATATCTGTGTGATTTGACAAACATGGTGTCAAATTGGAAAGCATCTCTACTTTTGAAGCTTTTTAAGGAGCTGATGATTTTATTCACTTGCAACTCATTAGTTTCTACCAGCTCAAAAACCTGGCGTGTAGCATGCATAGGAACAATATCCAGTTTCCTTTTCGTAAATTTTTTTCCTAACTCATTTACAGACTCAAGAAAAAAATTATTAAAGACAGAAGCAACAGTAAGATGATCTTCAGTTAACTTTCCCTGTACTTTGAGTTTAAAATCTCCTAAAAATTTTGGGTCCCTCCTTGTGAGATTATCAATGTTTTTCCAGATCAGTTTACTGTTGCCTTTTGCCTCATTCAAAATATTGAGATAAAAACGAGATTTAGCCCCTCTTAGCTCTTGGATAACTTTGTTCCTTAAACCTTTATAAATCAGCATGTCGGTGTCTCTTCTAGTTTTAACTGCCTTCCTTAGTGCAGCATCTCTAGATTTCATTAGTTTCCACAAATGTTCATTGAACCACAGTAAATTGTTTTTATTTTTAGATTTTATCCGTATCCTCACATTAAATCTTTCCCTCACAGAGTTGATTCTGTGAATAAAAGTATATCATCTCAGTTCAAGCTGTTAATTTCATCGGTAGATTCTTCTTGCTTAGCTCTAGGTATGAATTGAAGGATCATTGTCTTAGTTGCCGTGGTCTTAAATCTACTTTTAGTAGCAAATAGGGTGATCTGATAAGCCAGTGATAAAGTTATAACTTTTAGTTATTCTTTCTGGTTTGTTAGTAAATATCAGATCAATTTATGCACTGGAACATTTTGCAATCCTAGTTGGGCCTTTTACTAGTTGTTCTAGTTGGAATTTCTCTGTGATCATTTTTAGTTTTTTCCTCTTAGTTTTACCCCCCCAGTTCACATTAAAATCACCCATAAGCAATAATTCTTTTTTGAGATTACACTCTTTCAAGACTTCTGTGAGTTGATCATAGAAAGTGTCATCTGCAGAAGGGGGTCTATAGACACCTATGATGTTAAAAGACATTTGTTGGGATAATATTATCTTTATCCCAATATATTCTAACGTGTTACTCGCATTATAAACCACAAGTTCACATTTGATGTTGTCTCTCACATAAAGAAGCACCCCTCTTCCTCTTCCATCAGGTCTGTCTCTTCTGAAACATTGGTATCCAGGCACCGTGAACACACTTGCAGGAGTTGTTTGTTTCAACCATGTTTCAGTCAGACAGAGAAAGTCCAGATTTGAGTCAGACACAAGATGAGATAGCTGATTGCTCTTTGCAGTAATGCTTCTGATGTTAAAATGTCCACCGAATAGCCCCCTCGGTTTCAGCTTTGGGTCCCATAAGACTTTTGCATGATTGACAGTTTGGAAGGTTTTGAATAACCTCTGCCTCTTCACTGCAGGGTTTTGACACACAGTGGTGTCAGCAGCAGGTTTTGTGAGGGAGACACTGGACCTATCAAGGTTTCCACAGCCCAGTAGTGAAAGGTTATTCATTGAGACATCATGCCTTGTGTTAACAAAGTTTAGTCTGTTAAGGGAGAAGCCCGGCTCAGAAAGTTGCTGCTCATTTGTCACTGGCACCAGAGGAGTCCCAGACACACTCGGGCACAAATCAGCATCGAAGTTCTGCAGCACTCCAGGGGTCACTGGTCCAGGATTTAGCTGAACATCTCCGGAGAGCAGGATCAGCATGAAGAGGAGACCTGCTATTCTCCAAAATGGGGTGGCAGATGACTGGTCCACTGGATCAGTGATTCGCTCTGGTACCTGGGCTCACCCATGCCGCAGGACAGAGGAATCGATTGTAAAATATCCCAGTAAGTTATGATGAAAACTCACTTTAGGAGTGTCAGCTGGCCATGAGCCAGCATTTGTCCCAAGCTCAATCACTCGTTGTCCCAGTTGTTTTCCATCAGTGTTGATTGCTCTAGCCAGACAGACACACATGTACGGGCGATGAGTACCAACAGGAGTCCAAAGAGTACTCCATGAAACACGGCCCAGGTGTTTTTGCTGATGAAACACTGCTTTGAATTTGACGCAGGTTTTGACAGGCATGCTCTGTGGTACGATAAACTGCCTCGGAGGACAGTCCTATGTAGCAATCTCATGCAGGATCCCGGTGGCCAGAGGGTAGAAGCTCCTCTTGAGCCTCTCAGCACCGGCCCGGTGCACCTGGAACCTCCTCTCGACCTCAGCAGGGAGAAAAGGCCGCCATCCGGATGGTTAGGAACCCCAGAAGTTCCATGTGGCCCGGACCATTTCCTTCTATGTTTAGATGGATGTACAGATGGTCTTACTTGATGTTTAATCTGATATTTATGTTTGAAAACCTGGACTGGCCTGGTAGCAGAGTCGGCAGTGGGATGAGCTGACCATCTCCCCATCCCAATGAGTGACCCCCACTCACATGCCATCACTTCTTGAGTTCAGGGTGCACAGAGAGGCTCCAGCATGTGTGGATTACATTACTAGAAAGGATTCTTTAAGTTTTCTTCTTGTTTTCAAAAAAAACTCATCTGTTAGCTTCTTTGGTGCTGTATCTCCTTTGGAATATTGGTAACAGCACCTAGCAGTTAGCAGTTGACAGCTAGCTAGTTGTTTTGATTTGAAAAATATATCCAAAAATGATGTTTTCTTTTCTGTTCTTGCTGATCAATACTATTCCTTCTTCTATAAAGTCCTTTCTGAAGATTTTTCAGGGTTAATTTGCAAAATATTCCACTTTTTTGGGTCCAAGTTTGAGATGTAATCAGGAGCTCACTCCCAGTGCAGCCACTCGTCAATCATAAAAGTCAGTATCAATCATAGAAGTCAGTATCAATATAAAGTATTGGCAGAGAATAATAGCACTGATGTTAACTGATGAGATGTAGCTCAACATGATCTCCCTCAACAGTGTCATGATGTAGAACTACAAATGTATGCAGATGACACCATTGTGTACACACATGCAAAAACAGCTGAGATAGCTGCTGCTAAGCTAACACTTGCATTGGAAAGAATCATACATTGGCTTGATCAATCATGTCTGAGTCTAAATGTAAACAAGACAAAAGGTATGTTTTTCTCTAAAACTATGGTACAACCTCCTAATGCTGATATTTTCATCAAAGGTGAAAAAATGGACAGAGCTACTGATTTTAAATATCTTGGTGTGACACTGGATCCAAATTTGAACTTAAGAAACATTTAAAAAAAAAAAAAAAGTTAAAACCATAAAGTACAACTTAGCAAATTTTAGACATATTAGAAACTGTCTCTCTTTGGACGCAGCCAAGATATTTATGCATGCTATGATTCTTTCCCATATGTTTTATTGCATCACATGTTGGGGGCAGGCTAGAGAAACAATCATAAAACCTCTTATATAAACGAACTCTAAAAACTCTGGACAAAAAGCCAATGCATTTCCAACACTGTAGGGTACTGGAGAAATACAATTTACTGAGTTTTGACAATTTTAGATTATTGTCAAATTTGTGCCTAGTTTATAAAATTTTAAATGGTTTGGCCCCTTCTCCACTATGTGACTTTGTGTACACTCGCTCAGTAAGTTCTATTAGATCCTCCAGAATATCCTCTTTACAAGATTGTACCATACCATTTCGTTGCACTGCATTTGGGCAGTCAGCTTTCTCTGTGAAAGCCACCACTCAGCGGAATGCCCTACCTGATGACATGAAGAACAGTAGTTCTATCAATACATTGAAGGCCAAATTGAAAAATCTACTAACGACCAATCAGCTGTGTGACCACTGAGTCTAGTTTACATTATTAATTTCTAATTGACATTGTGGGTGTATGTGATGTGCTGTTGTGTATAGCTTTGTATTTTGTATTTTGTATGGTGTGTTCTGTGTGGGTTTTTTTTTGTTTTTTGTTGTTTTTGTTTTTTTTGTTTGTTTTTTGTTGGGGTTTTTTTGCTTTGTACTGTTTGTTGTTTTGCTGTTGTATGTTTTGATTGTGGGGGACTACAAATGCAAATTAGCTTCGAGCTAACTCCGGTGCAGTGCATCTTTAATGTCCCAGTCAATAAATCAAATCAAATCTACATGTCAATATTGAGTCATAGTCATAGCGCCACCTACTGACAACAGGAAGTCAGCCTTATATGACAAACATCGTCCAATTTACATGGAATTTACATTGTCTGGTCTACACATGATATACAGCAACATGAAGTATAATTAGTGGCTATTGTCTAGCACCACATAGTGCGCACAGGAAGTGACATTTAACTCGTTCGTGCAATGTCCAATGGGAGCCCGGTCCTGAGCACATCTGAATGGCCACAATAAAAGCCTTTCGACTGCGGTGCAGACCAATGTGCGCAAAGGTGCGAGGGCCCAATCATCGCTGCTTGCAGCTTTGATTATTATTATTATTATTATTATTATTAGTAGTAGTAGTAGCAGTAGTAGTAGTAGTAGTAGTAGTATTATTATTGTTATTATTATTCCAAAAGAATCACAATTTTGAGGGGCTAAACATGCTTGAAAACTCATGAAACTTAGCATGTGTGTCAGAAGTGGTGAAAAATTCATATTTCATGGGTCTCAGGCTTGGGCACGGCAAAATGGCTGGAGAGCACCCCCTAGAAAATTTCAAATCTGAAGCCCCTCCTTCAAAATTGACGTAGATGAACATAATTTGGTAGGCACATGTATCATGTCCAGTAACACAAAAAAACCTCTTAGAGCCATACCATAAGTCCAACAGGAAGTCAGCCATTTTGAATTTACTTCAACGCAAGGTGACTACTGCATTTCTATATAGTTGGGCATGCTGTATTGATAGCAATTTTGATCAGAAGTAGTGATGTGATGTTTTTCTCCTGTGTATGCTCATTCTTCTCTCTCAGGCAGTTTAATTGAGCAGGGCACGTGCCTTTGTCCTGCTCAGCAAGTCAAAGACCAGGAGCCCTACCCCACTGCGATGTGTGTGTGTTTGTATCAAACAGTCCCCGCTGCACTAAGACACAGAGCTAAGCAGCTTGCTGTTAGCTTGTTTATTCAAAGATTCAAAGTTTATTAAATGTGTCACATGTCCAAACAACTTCACACTCGACATTGCATTTTCTTTGGTCCTCAGCAGTTCACCCGCTGTGTGGAGTCAAGTCAGAGCCCGGAAGTCCCGCCTCACTGTGATTTGACGATGTGTGTATGAAACAGTGCCTGCTGCACTCAGACGGTGCACTAAAAGAGCATCTGTCTCCTCAGTAAATCAAATTATTTGTGCTTTAGAATGTGACCGCTGTGAAATAATCAGAAAATAACATTGTATTTCTATCATTCACAGGCTTTCTCTCTCTCAGAGAAAGCTTTCCAGCCTGCCTCTGTGTCGCTCACTTGCGCTCTCAGCTCACTCGCCCTCTCTCTCTTTTTCTCTTGTCTTTTTCAAAATGAGTGGGGAAAACCACAACAAAGCATAACTTTTAATGTTATTAAATGAAGAGAGATGCCATCCCCTCCTCTTTCTCAAGACAGAGTTGTGCAGCTCTGATAGTGACATGCAGTAGCAGAGCCCAAAAGCCCTGCCGCGCCACTGCAGAGTGGAGCCGCTGATGGCTTGTTAATTCAGAGTTTAAATTTATTAATATTTATCGTGCCACATGTCCAAATTGCACCAAATTTGACATGGCACTCCCTTTTCTCCCCAACAATGCACCCGCCAAGTGTGGAGTTGATCCGATGAATGGTTCAAGAGATACACGAAGGACACATAGACATACAGACATACAGACACACAGACACACAGACATACAGACACACAGACAGAGATTCCTTGCTTTAGATGTGGCTGCAGCTTTAGTTACTAGTCTTCCCTTCAAATATTTAAATCTTATCCAGCATTAAAACATGGAGAAAAATGTCCAAATTTATAAAGATCATATTATGACTTGAACACAGAGTAAGTGTTGGTGATGCTGGCGTGTTACCTCATCACTATCATAATGCCCCTCATCATTGTCATGAACATGATGAAGACATGCAATGCACTGAATTACATGTAGCTACTAGCAACCACTATGGGGCTTTTTTCCTATCTTTATTCAAGAATGTGGTCTTTCAATTTGAGAGCATGATTTATTGATTTCACGTTCAGATTTTGTAATTCTTTCCCTCAGAACCATGCCCTCCTACTCAAATAGCTCCTGCTTGCATTTAGATTTGCTCTGCTTCTGCTCAAACTGTATGCTTGCACTCAGATGTACTGCTTGCACAGATTTCTTGCTCTAGCTTCAGCCCTGCTCCTGGCACTCAGGCTGCTTCTGTGCGCTGCTCTCAGATATCTGCTTTGCGCTCAGATTTTTTGTGCAATAACACTGTCAAAATCCCCCAACCAATAGATTGCCAAGTGTAGTGCTGACCAATGAAATGATCCCTGCCTCCTTGTGGGCTCGTTCACTTTACTTCTTAAAGCATCGCGTACGAGTGGTTACTCTTTAAAGGTTCTATTTGTAAGAATCAGAAATTCCCTCTCATTATTGTCACCAGGACTCAAGTCCAGGACTTGTGACTTGTGAAATGGTGACAGCTGTGTCATTTTTGTTTAATGTAGACTTTTTTTATTCGTATGTCAGCTCTTTGACTGTACCAGAGCCCATCTTGAAACTTGACTCAGACTCAACCATGATGACTTGACTCAGACTCGACTCGGACTCTTCTTTGGTGACTCGGACTTGGACTCAAACTTGAACACTGGGGACTCGAGACTCAACTCCGACTTGAGATCTAGTGACTCAACTACAACAGTGAGTGACGCCTGTGGCCATTACATGGGCTGCAGTCAACATCCTGTTGCTCGCACTTGTGTGCTCGCTTGCAGTGCAAGGCTATTGCAGATGATGTCTTTTTCCAAGTTTACACTTCTCATAATTACATAAAAGACCTCTAATTTTGTTTTGCGCCATGTTACAGCAAAGTATGTTTCACTCCCAGTCAGACAGCCCTCCCCCTGCTGTACATGCGCATGCTCACACAACACACACACAGAGGTACCTGCTTCTCTGTGGCCACTGGCCAGTGAGGGCCAATCAACACAGCCCAACTTACAAAAATGTGGGTTAATCAACCACCCAAACCTGACGTGACCCAAAATCGGCAACTTTTTTCAACCATGTTTACTACGATTAGGCTCAGTGAGCTGTGGGGAGCAACAGGCTGTGATTTTGTTGTGAAATGTGCGCTTATTACCACTTTTGGACTACCAACAAAAAAGAAAAAAGGGGTAACCTATGTTCTGCTATCACTCTGGAGTTTGTTTCCTGCTCCTTTGTTGAGCAAATGTTTTAACTGTGTGTGTGTGTGTGCTTGGGTGTGGGTCATTGAAGGGGTGCTTTGTTGTGAAATGTGTTGTGGTCGATGGAGGCAGCTAGCTGTCTCATTAGCTGGAGAGCTAATATCTGCAGGGTTTATCTACTTGGATAACACAATTTTTATTGTGCAGTGTTGTTATGCTGGTCATTTTTGATGTAAGTAGGAGAGAGACAAGGTAGGCAGGAATGCGCAAAAACGCCACATCCCTTGGATTTTAACAGGAAATCCGGCCCTTCACATAGAAATCAGTCCACAGGTTGTTAGAGACAACTGAGAAAGTCGGGGAAGGTCTAATTTTTTAAGTTATGTTACAACCTGTTCACTCATTGGCAATAATATTAATAAATGTAAATTGCTTCACAATTCTAGATATGGAACATTTAATCTGGTTCATCCACTCTCACCATCCAGGGCTTCCCTTGCTTTCTTGTATGACTTTTGGAATAAAAGGACAATTAATGTATATACCAGTGTCCATACTTTTTATTTTACTATAATAGCTAACTACATATAATAGTAGCTATATAGCACACTGGCCTCCTGTCTGTGTGCTAGAGGAGAAAACGAATCACCTTCACGACTCAGGAGTCAGGGGCCAAAGTCAAGGACCTCAAGTAAGTATATCATTTCAGTGGTGCTATTAATTCCTTCAAATTGAATTGAATTAAGTCATATTTGCAGCACAAGAATACATCCACGATAATATGCTTGGCGTTCAAGCGTGTTTCTTTTTTTTTAAATCTGTATTTAATTCTTTAGGAATGGGAAAAGTACCAACAGCAAAAGGAACTAACACTAGCTAACACACTAAAGGGGACCTATTATACTAATTTCCAGCTCTATATTTTTATTCTGGGACTCCACTAGAGTAGCTTTGCATGATTCACAGTTCAATAACCTTCTTATTTATCCTATAGTGGCCCTTTATGCAGCCCCTCAGTTCAGCCTCTGTCTCTAACAGGCAGTCTTTAAGGCCCCCCTCCCGATGAGCCCACTCTGTTCTGATTGGTGTGTCGATTCTAAAAGCCTGCGGAGGGGAAGCCATATCAAAGTCGTGTTAAGTTACTGCTAATGAAAACCCAACATTTCCTGCTTTTGCCACTTCATATTAAAAGCTTTTAAATGACTAAATAATGGGAGACTTTTATTGTTAAGAATTTACAGGAAAGGAAACGTGTTCCTCACTCAATTAGCGGAGCTTCGTTAGAGGCATTAAAAACAGGTCGACAAAACTACATATGGAGATATTTGAAGGTCTTTGTTCAGCAGATCAGTTAGAAATGATGCAGGGAGGAGTTGCAGATGACCAGCACGCCTCCAAAAGGTAAACTACTATTTTACTTTGCCCTGCTGTGTAATGGAAAAACACTTACAGCGTACCAGCTCAACTTGAGTCATGGCTTGGCATGACTACCTCAAAACAAAGGAAAAACACCATAATGCTAACTTGTGTGCTGTGCATGGAGCAGATATCCGTATAAGAAATCCCTCACAAGTTGATGTCGCCTCGGGCTCAAAGTAGAAAGAGCAGTCTGAAGCCGGTGCTTTTTGCTCACAGGGATTACTTCTATATACATTTACCTCATTATTTGACACTTTGGATACTTTGGATCCAACACTGTAATATAATATATAGGACTGAAAATAAGAAAAAGGTCCCCTATAGGTTCCCCTTAAGACAGTAGAAAACCAAAATAACTTTCATTTAGGCTTCACTTCCTTTTGCCCATAGGCAATATTACATACGTGAAATATTAATGCAGGAATACACTTACCAGAGGGCAACTGACATAGATATACATTTTCATGAATATTGGACATTGCATGTAGGAGATAACTATCACTTCTCGTGTCCACGATGTGGCGCTAGAGAACACCCACTAGTTATGCATCATGTTGCTGTATATCATGTGTAGACCACACCATGTAAATTTAATATAAATAGGATGTTTGTCACACACGGCTGACTTCCTGTTGCCAGTAGGCCTTACCACACAAGTGAGTCATTAATGCAGCAATAGTAGAGGTTGCCTGATATGTATATGCTTTTTCATGAATATTGTACATTGCACAGAGTTAAATATCACTTCTTGTGTCCACTAAGTGGCGGTAGAGAACACCCACTAATTATATGTCATGTTGCTGTATGTCATGTGTAGACCACGTCATATAAATCAGATGATGTTTGTCACATAAGTCTGGCTTCCTATTGTCAGTCGGTGGCGCTATGACTATGACTCAGTATTGACATGTAGATATGTTCACGCCTGGACTCATCAAGATGAGAAATTTGGGGCAGATTGGACAACGTACATTCGAGTAGCAATAACTTCCTGTTTAATGCCCACAAACGTTCTGGGTAAAATTGACCAGCACACCACGTCAAGGACGTTTCATGAGAACTCATAAGCTTCGCAATTTAGCAGTGCAAAGGTCTTCAGATATCACCTACCAAATTTGAAGTTGCTCGGGTTAATTCTGTCGGAGGAGTTTGTTGAAGTACAATGCTTGTAAATGTCTTCAATCTGCGAAAAAATTGCACAATAGATTCAAAATGGCTGACGTCCTGTTGTTCTTAGGGTATGGCTCCAAGAGGCTTTTTTAAAAGTCTGGGGATTTTACATCTGCCTACCAAATTCTGTACCTCTATGTCAAAATTAAACGCAGGGGCTTTGACTTTGAAATTTTCTAGGGGGCACCCTCAAGCCAGTTTGCCACATCAAAGCCCAAGACCCATATCAGATATCAAGTTTAACCAGTTCTGATGCATGCACCCCTAGCACCTCAAAGATGCTAAAAGTAATTAGGGGGTGCTATAGAGTCAACATGCCACGCCCATATCAAATCGAAATATGAGTTTAAACATGGGTGCAAAGTTTCTTGAGTTTTTGCGCATCCCAGATGCCTCAAATGTGTGCATAAAATGAAAACTGATGTAATCTCAAACTTCCTGTGTGGCATAAATTTTTAAAAAGATATTTAATTTGTCCAGAATGATGAAGAATGATCTCACCGAATTTCATGAACATCCAAGCAACTTTATCCCAACAGGCCCTGTGTTTGGGGGCACTATGGAGCCCACGGGCCATGCTCGAGCCCAGTCATTACATATCGTCAGTTCTGACATGTACTGATTTTTGTGAGTTTTTGAGCATCCAAAGCCACTCAAAAATGCAATGTCATAGGGGAATAATAATAATCTTACCAAAAACAACTAGGTTCCTTTCACTTTTAGTGCCAAGGACTGTTGGGCCCTCACACTTTCATGCTCAGGCCCTAAGAAGCAATGGTAAACAGCATTCAAAGGGAACTACACATCACATGACCTCACCACTGTTTTAAAAATGTTGTTGCTCTTAACCAGTTCAACTTGAATGACGTAATAGCACCATTAAAATAAAAATCTTACTTGACTTCCTTGACTTTGGCAGCCCATGTTGGCCAGCGATCTGCTAGACTCCCACTTCTGGGTTATGAGTGCAGTGTCCACATAGACAGTGTTGCTGCTGTGGCACTGCTGCTGCTAGCCCTATCTTTCTACAGAGTTTACTTTGATAACGGCCATCAATAATAGAATGTTTCATATCATTTCATTATAAATTTAATTTATATTCAGATTAGACAGAAAAAGGTTAAGAAACTTGTGCTCAATAAATAATGTGCTAGGTGAAAGTGGCTTTCTTTCTGATGGGCATGGTGGGGTCTGGTTCAAGCTATTTCTGTGTCAGCCACATATACTCTTCACACAGGCTGGGTTGTTTATTTGATTATATTGATTATTCCACCAGTTAAACCCTGCTGTCATTGCTCCAAGTGAAGAAAATCCCTCCACACGACACCAATTTCCCTAAACGAGCCAAACACATTCTGACAAACAAACCTAACTGTCAGGAGGGAAACTGACAACAAATAAGAAAAATAACAACACTAAATCTCTGTCTGGAAGGAGGTAAAACAACAGGCAGGACTCCTGGTTTGAACTAATATTACAGAAAGTGAGCAGGAGTTGAGAAAAGAAGCTCCGTATGTCACCAACTCTTCACACTTGAGTTCCCTGCTTAAGAGGCTCCCTGCCCCAGCATGCACCGCGTAGGCTGACCTGTAGTGGTGACACTATATTTTTTTTATGTCTGTGATATATTCTACAGATATAGACATTGAAACTATAGTGAAAGGTGTAATGTTGCTGGTATGATGTCAATATGCCTATCAACAGATCATTTTCACTATCTATTTTTGCTGAGAACCGCACAAATCACATGGAAAAAATAGGTGAAACACCAACTCTCTAGATGACGCACTCTAGATGACGCACCTGCCCGTTAAAGCGGCCTATGTGGCTGGTCTAACCTGTTAACATGGGTGCTGAAATGAAAAGCAAGAGGTTCCGTAATGCACAAGTGCTGCTCATGCAGGCAGTGTGTCCCGGGCGTGAGAACAGACGTTTCACGAGCGCATAGAAGCAGCCTGAGTGAGAGGAGAAGGGCTGAAGCTGGAGCAGGAAATCTGTGCAAGCACAATACATCTGAGTGCAAGCATACGGTTTGAGCAGAAGCAGAGAAAATCTAAGTGCAAGCAGGGGCTATTTGAGTATGAGGACACGGTTTTGAGGGAAAGAATTACAAAATTTGAACATGAAGTCAATAAATCATGCTCTCAAATTGAAAGACCATGCTCTCGAATAGACTGAAAAAAAGCCCCATAATTACCTAAATTCTAACCTCATGTAGCAACATTTTACTCAAAAACTCAGACACACAGTCAACCAGTTACAGTAAAATACTTTATTTAGAAATGATTATTCATTTTGAAAATAAGTTTAAGAAATCCAGTGATATATGTAAATAATCAATAATCAGGTTAAAGTGCAAAAATACAATTTTGATATAATGCATCTGTACAAAAATAACATTGGAATGTGATATTGAAAAGAAGGAAAATGTGGCTATGCTAACATGGCTTTGATCATTCTCAGTTGTTTATAAAACTTGCATAATAGTTGAGTGTCCCTTTTATAACATCTTTGGATTATAAGCTTTACAGCAAAGTATTTGGACTGAGCAGCCACAAGGTTTTTTTTTCTTAGGGTCCATTTCACATTCCACACATCCACTGGGTTCTCTGCCAAGTCAGGCTTTGATAACTAAGCATACAGATCTCCACTAAGGCTTATTTCTGTGCCATTTCTTTATGAATTGGCCGGTGAAATCTTTGATCTTAAGGAGTGTCCCCACAGAAGTGGAGGGCTTTGCCTCCAACAGCTGAGATGGAAAAGTCTTTAGTTGTTCTTTGACTATAATTGTCTTTGGCTGTGTTTTTCCAGTGTGCCTGTCCCTTCTCTGCTGGCAGAGTGAATCACTTGATCTTTGCTGGCTTTAGTTCCTTGACCTGCATGTGTAATGTTTTGTGGACAGCCAGAGTCCTGGACTGACAGAAGCCCTTCCCACACTCCTGACACTTGAAGGGCTTTTCTTTGGAATGAATGTACCTGCAGGTTGAAACACAACAGAGCAGCCAGTTATTTGGAAGAATGATTTCAGATTTCAGAACTTTATCATTAGTACTCTTCACTATTTCCATCTAGAATCTTCCCGTCAGTCCTCTAATATCACTTTCAGAGCAATACAGTTGCTCAAACTGTCTATCATTGTGTCTGCGGCCCCAAGTTTATTGAGTTCTACTGAAGATGTAAATCTAAAAAAAGATATAGTTTCATTTTTCAAAAAGGTTCTGTAATTTATTTAAACAGCTTGTCACTGCAGTTTTTAGCAAACGTTACTCAAACAGGAAAATAGTGCATTTGTTGGGGATTATTTTCAGCAGCGGATTAATACATATTTGACGCTCTAGTGAGTATTTCTGGCAGCAGGATAGTGTGTGGGGGGTTGTATAAAAATAAACTACAGTGTGTTCATAGTAATGAAAGAACATGTCACCCAGTGCAACAGTGTGGCTCAATGATGTGTTTTTAATAGCTTTTGGACAACAGTGAAGCTCTATGACACAGAGGAATAAGATGTATCAGGCTTTGGATACACACATAATTGGAATGGTCTTTTAATCTTTTTATGGGATTTGTTAATGATAAGAAACATATTAGATATCACCAGACTTATCCTATAAGTGAATCTTCATTGTCATGGCTAAAAGAATAACTGCTTAGTTAGGCTTAAAGAAAGATGGTGGTTTGGGTTCAAAACAGCTGTTTTGTTAAGGGTAAGGAGCTTCCATCATCATGGTTAAAATAACTACTTGGCTGAGGATAGGGAACTATCATGGTTATAAGAGACCAAAGAACTAACATTGACTGTTTGTAGGAAACTGGAAACCAACAGCAGTGTTTTATGTTTGTTGTGTTGTTGTACAAATATTTCAGGGTGTATGACTGTTCTGGTAGACAAGACAGTCATTATTCACATGGACACTAGAGAGGCATATGTCACATTTAGGCATCTGGACAAACCACTGATGCTGTTTCATTCTAACAGTTTTTATGAATGTTTTCATTGTGTTCATTAAAAATTTAATACCTTTTTTTTTGTCCTGTCTTTATGTTTTTGACTCAGTCTGGATTGATATGGGTCAGGCTGGATGGGGTAAGAGTTGTACCAAGCATGCACAGACAACTTCCAGACAAATCCCAGATAAGTTTTGAGAATTCACATGGTGGCAGGTTCTGTAGAAGCCTTATCACCTCCCTGCTGTGAGCGACTCAGCACGTTCCAAACCTTATCTAGGACGAGGAAAATTTTATAAAACATTCTTGATAATTCTGTCTGCCATCCTCCAATGTCTTATCCCCTATCACTGACTCTTTGTATGTGTATGAATGAGACAAATGGGATGTCAAGACACTGCACTGCACATCTGTGTAGTGTCTGTGGCTGCAGTGCATGTTTAGCTTTGGTCTAACCTGGCAGCCTCAATGTGATGACAAGACTTCAGCACCCCCAGGCAAAACTTTGTTTTACTCTCTGTTTTAACACACATTTAGATAGTTTGATTATATATGTTGGGTGATACGTTGTAGTTCTTTGTTGTTGAGAAGGTTTATGTGATCTGTGGCCTTCAATGTCACATCTTGGAGACTTTTAATTCAATTCAATTCAGTTAGTATTTCTAATATTTCCAACATCACCTGAAGGCAGAATAAAAAACTACAATACCAGATACTCTCTCCAGCTGGTCCAGAATGCTGCTGCACGTGTACTGACAAAAACTAAAAAAAGTGATCATATTTCTCCCATCTTAGTTTCGCTGCATTGGCTTCCAGTAAAATCCAGAATTGAATTTCAAATCCTTCTCCTCTGCTGCAAAGCTCTTAATGGTCAGGCACCATCATATCTTGAAGAGCTCATAGTACCCTATTACCCCACTAACACTGTGCTCCCAGAATGCAGGCTTACTGGTGGTTCCTACAGTCTCCAAAAGTAGAATGGGAGGCAGAGCCTTCAGCTATCAGGCTCCTCTCCTGTGGAACCATCTTGCAGATTCGGTCTGCATGGCAGACACCTTCTCTACGTTTAAGAGTAGGCTTAAAACTTTCCTTTTTGATAAAACTTATAGTTAGGGCCAACCAAGCTTGCCTTGGATCAGCCCTTAGTTATGCTGCTATAGGCATAGACTGCCGGGGGACTTCCACTAATGCACTGAGCTCCTCTCTCCTCCTCTTCATCTGTATGTGTTCATTTACCATTAATGCATGTTATTAACTTGGCTTCTTCCCCGGAATTCTTTTTGCTTTCTCATCCGCGGGAAACCCCATGAACCGTGCTGACGTGGGGGTGTCCTTCTCCTGCTGCTGCTGCTGTTTTTTGTTGCTAGTCATGTATCTATTGTTATTGTTGTTGTTGTTGCTGCTGTTGTTGTTCTGCTTCTCTGTGTCCCCTCCCTTTCCCTCTCTTTCTTTCTCAACCCAAGCGGTCAAAGCAGATGGCCGCCCACCTAGAGTCGGGTTCTGCTTGAGGTTTCTTCCCGTTAAAGGGAAGTTTGTCCTTACCGCTGTCGCCAAATGCTTGCTCATGGGGGAATTGGTGGGTCTCTGTAAATGAAGGAGTATGGTCTAGACTTGCTCTATGTAAAAAGTGCCCTGAGATGACTTTTGTTATGATATAAATAAAATTGAATTGAATTGAAATTGAATCGAACTTTGAACAATTGCACCATTGAACACTAATGTCAGCTCGAAATAATAAATAATAAGTCACTGATTTGACTTTGATTTGGAGACTGTTACATTGTTATGTTGACTTAGTCCCTAGTTATGCACAAAACAATTAGTCAGTGGGGTCTCAGTGAAAGCTAGAAAGTGCTTAAGCACATGCACACACAAGCACAACTCTATAGAACCAGCAGCCAGTCTACAATCAAACACTGAGAAACCAAAGAAACAAACTCCTACTTGTAAAATACAGAACCCTACAGCAACACACTAAATAGAACACACTGACCACTCAAATTATTTCCCAACATGTCTGGATAATGAAATCCTCCAATGTTAACAATTTAGCTGTCATTTAGTTTCATTACTGTGATCATTTAAACAATCTCACGTACCACGCCAATGAGATCTTCAAATTTCTTCTGCCTAATCAAATATTTTTTCACCCTGATCTGAGCTCGTAAACCTGCTGTTGCATGTCAGGTTACTGCTTACCCAATGTTGACTCATGACAAAGATGAGCACATATATTTTAGGTACATGATGATTCAGAGTTTTTGACAAGTTTGGTATGCTGCTAATCAGTTGCATAAACTTGATTTGCATTTCCTTTGTTTGAATAATTGTATTCTTTGCCAATTCAGTCTCACATAGAAATGTGTAATAGGTACATTGGTCGACAGTGCAAAACGTATTAGTTTCACAATAACGACTCAAAGTCAAATTTGTGAGATGCCTACATTTTTTTGGCCTTTTCTTTTTTATTGGTCTGCATCCATGTCATGTGACTGTCAAGTTTCTGTCTGTTCAAACAAACAAAAAAATGGCATTCATTCATTTATTTCTTAGTGGAAAATGCAATACTTTAAAATAGCTTTGACATTAAAATGCATTTTGATTACATTTCTAGCGAGAAATGTGCAATTTATTTTCATAAATCATTCAGTGAATGTTATTTCATGTCTATTTTTTAGTTTGTCAGTTATTACTAAGATTTTTGCAGGCTTTCTGTTGTTGCTATGGTTGCTGTTATTGCTGATACCTCGTAGTTGCATGTTGTTTTAAGCATTGTCTTTGCGTGTAGTTATCTGAACTGTTAGGTTATTTGTGTTATTTTATGTAACGGTTTGATGATGTTCTTTCAATAAAGAAACATAGATTTTAGATCGCCCCAGGAATTAATTGAATTTGAGAACCATAATTTGAGGTTTTGCGATTGGCTGACCAGAGGACCTGTCCGGAAGTATTTTCCTCACTGTCATTGTGTTAAGGTTTTCTTTTAATGATATCTTTAACACACAAACACAAATGTGTCCTTGATAAAAGGGCTTCATTCCATTACAAATTGCCACCAGTCTGCTACAATCTGAATCCAAACACCACTATCTCTGTTAAGAAAAGGCGTTTTATAGCCTTTGATTGTAAAATGAGTCTTCTTCAATTAATATTGAGCCACGTCATCCAATAAAGCACTCCGACGTGATGTGTGTGCGTGTGTGTATGTGTGTATGTGTGTGTGTGTGCTTGCATTGGCTAATAAAATAGATTCTGATTGAATGGGTGACGTCATGCTGACATAAAATCACAAAACCAAGAATGATGAAGATACAAAAAAATCTCCAGAGTTGTGTAAATAGTAAGTAGCCTATGCTTGAATGAGAATGGGTTGGTCTATTCAGCCCTAACACTAACCCTAACCCGAGCACTTCGGGCCATCCTCTAAGGCTGTCAGCAGTATTGTAATCTCTGAAGGTGACTCATTTTGGTCACTATTGCCACAAAAAATGAAAAAACAAACAAACAAACAAAAAGCTTCATACTGGGCTTTCAAAGTGCTCTCCTGGAATGGCTTGTGTCCATGAAATGAGAAAATTCAAACTTTGTCACAGAGCTAAACCAAATACATTGTTGAACCTTGACTTCGGTGCATGTTTGAAGGCTTATAATTCAGCAACAAAAGGGGCTACAAACATGGTTAAAACATACAACATACAACAACTGGTGGCACTGTCAAAAATGGGTAAAATATGGTTAAAATTAATTTTCACCCATTTAACAATTAGATATTGAAAATCTGATTACACAAATGTGTTTACCATCCCCTTAAACACTTCAGTGTACACTCAATTCAGTATTTACAACTTCCAATTCTAGGAAAAACACTAATGTTTTTTAAAAACTTGAATTTCCTAAAGCCATGCCATGCAGCTTGATACAAATCAGCACCACAGTTGTAGCTCTTCCGGTAGGGTTGCAATTGGGAAGTAAAAAGATATACTAAATATATCAAATATCTAGTACAGCCAAACCAGTAATTACACCGCATCTAGATGATCTATGGTAGCCTCTTAACATCCACCCTTTTTTTGGAATTTTTGTCTATTTGGCATACCAAAATGGAAAAGTTTGTAAAAGAGGCACAGTGAGGCCATGTATTAGGCTTCATTTGAAAGGTAACATCTTCTAGTTTCTGGAAATGTGCTTGTTTAGCATGTGCCTAAAACACAACCAAAACTACATCAGTTCAAATATGGCTTATATTATATATATTAAGAAAGTGTTTTTGGTCCTCATCTATAGTGAGTCATATTTGAATAACAATAACTAGGGCATGCTTTATGCTAGAACTATGCAAATCACCACATACCTTCTAAATCTTGTCAACCACACCTGTATAAAATTCCATACCTCTAGACCACACCTTATCTATCTATGATCTAGGGAGTTTTTAGTTTGTGGTGCTGGTGTCCGTGAACCTCTCCAGAACGTCTCCAAGTGGCCAAATTGTGCCAACTGCTTTTATTCATTACTGTGTGATGCTAAGCTGCTTACAACTGGCTTAAGTGGGTTGCTGTGACCCGTTGGATGTTAAGAGGATAAGAAAAAGTTAAGATGTTGGTTTATTTCTGATATTTTAGCTAGTATTCTAGAGATGGGGTTTTGGGCTGGTGTTCAGTGTTGGCATGAGTTATACATCTCTTAAAACTGTGTTTAAAGAGCTTGTTTGTTATGGATTCAAAATATTTGTTCAGCCACATCATGCATATATTACACTGCCTCCTGAATGCTTTCCAATATGTTAACAACTGCAGCAGATTAAAGGCTAACTTTCCTGCAATTAGAACTGATGTCTATGGTAACATACTTCTACTTCATAAGTCTATGTTAACCTTGGAAGAAACTGATCTGGTGCCAGGAACAGCACTATTTCTGGCATCATATTGTTGAGTTATCAAGGACACGTTTGTGTTTTTGTGTTGAGAAATGTTAAAGATATAATTAAAAGAAAATCTTAACATGGTGACAGTGCGGAAAATACTTCTGGGCAGTCCTCTGGTCAGCCAAAAGCAAAACTTCAAATTCTGGATTTCAAATTCATTTCATCCCTGGGGCGCTCTAAAATATATGTTTTTTATTGAAAGAATATCATCAGTTACATAAAATAACACAAATGACATAACAGCTCAGATAACTACACAACACAACGAAAATGATTCAGCAGTGTCTATAGCAACCACCATAGCAACAACAGAAAGCCTGCAAATATCTTCGTAATAACTAACAACCTAAACATCATATACACCGATGAAGACCTGGTGAGGTCGAAAAGTTGCCTTTTTCAGTCAGTTATAAAGAGTTTGAGAGCTACAATGCAGTGTGCAGACACTCAGCTTTCTTCCTTCATTTTATCTATTGTCCTGCACCTGCCACATAAAAATACGATATGGGATGTGCACACATTTGCATCTCTTTGCTAGTTTGTATGAATCCAAACATGTATAAAGGTAAAGTTGGGGTTCAGATGCTATCACTTCATTTGAAGCATACGGACTACTTTATATTTCTGCTGGCTCCTCAAAAATCCAATCCAAAAATCTTATAACCAGTCTGTACAGTACATAATATTTCTAATAATCTCTGCACATGATATACATTAGTACACAGTAGACTGCTACCCAAGTAAACTAACAGGCTTAAAAGGAAGCACTTATCAGATCGTCCCTTCACAATATCAGAATCTGGGGGGGCTGAATTCTGTAGACAATCCAACAATCATGCCCAATTTACGCAGTAATTGGTGGAGGTGAGAAAGTAAGGATGGGTTTGAACTTTCTCCTTTTTCAGTCTTCACTATGTCCACCACTTTTATCTGTAGAGAACACCTCGTATAAACTAGTCATTTCAAGTATACTGAACCACTCATTCAAGATAGTGTTCTCTATTTGATTTGACTTGACAGACTTAAATGAAGCCTGGTTCTCACCTGTGGTCCCGGAGGTGGTCCTGTCTTCTGAAAGCCTTGTGGCAGATATCACAGGTATATGGCCTCTCATCTGTGTGCGTCCGCTCATGGATCAACAGGTTGTAGGATTTGGTAAAATGGCGGCCGCAGAACTTGCAAACAAACTCTTTCTTGGTCTTCGAGGGCAGCCGGCCTCGGCTGGACTTGCGCTCTGGTGAGGAGAGTTTGGTCACATCCAGAAGGCATCCCAGGCTGGCTGAGGTCGGGTGGTGAGATGAAGCCTGTGCGGCAGCAGCAGCAGCAGCTGCAACGCCCGTCATGCTGAGGTCCTCCGCCTTCAGGTGATCCTCCTGGGTGGCTGCTGCTGCCAGGTTGGCAAAGTCAAAGCGGGGCTTGTTCTTGGAGCTCTGCAGCAGCCCTCCTGAGTCTTGCTTGGGCTGCAGAAGGTGAGGGAAGATGGGGATGGAGGCCATAGAAGAGAACGGGGCAGGCAGCTTGGAGATGGTGCAGCGGGGCAGGGCCAAAGGCGGGTAGCCAAGTGTCCACTGGTGGAGGTGGATGGCATGCAGGGCACTGAAGCTGTAGATGCTGTGGAAGTGATCTGCTGGCAACTGGAGGCCTGTGGAGCTCTGGAGGAGGGAGTAGTTAGCCAGCTGGAGGGATGGATGGAGAGGGACTGGAGCTGGCAGAGTCTTGCTGCCCATGGCTTGACACAAAATCCAACAGGCTGTCTGGAAAAGACAGAAAACATTAGCAGATTAAAATATGTAACTATTGGGCCAAGTCACATTGATTCATTTATAATGCACATGCACGGGTACACGCACACAAAGTAACTGCAACTACAAGAAACCAAATTAGTTTGACAAATCGGGCTAGGCAAAAATTCAGATAACATTTTTATACGGATAACTGTACAAACCCCAGCTTACAGGATGTTGGTCAGTAATCAGATTTTTCCTCCTCTCTTCTCCCCTCACTGAGTACAAGAGCTTATATTTTACAAACTGACTACTTTTCAGCTGTGTAAACTTTAGTGGTGTTCAGAGAGCCCAGTATTTGTATTTGTATCTGTATTTATTGAGGCAGCAAAATTATTTGTATTTGTATTTGGAAAGAGGCTTAAAAATCTTGTTCTCGTTTTTATTACGCTTTTAATTTTAGAAAATTAGAGTGTCACAATAAGTGTTCATGAATAAACTACCTTACGAAGGAGGTCCCACACCAGGATTTGAACTGGTGTCTCCCAGATCATAGACGACTGTGCTGACTACTGAGCTAAAACTCTGCTTATCGCCTCATTGCAGACAGATCTCTACCTATTTATACACCCATAACACAGACACAGCACACTGTGTAATGTGTAAGGAAGAACTTCAAAGGTGATTCTTGCTTTGCACTTTTCATTTATTGCCTATTTTTTACAACCTAACTTTGTGGAAAGGAGAAGTGGAACAACAAGTTATGGAGTTTAAAATATTTGTATGAAACAAATATTCGTAAATAACCCACTATCTATGCTACACAATTACATATTGTGTGTTTTGTTCTTTTACCTTTTAAACAAATGCTATTGGATATACACTCTGTCTGTTTAATGTTGCACAAGAATGAGTTTTGCCAACCTTTGCTCTGTAAAAAACTCCAAAATCCTTCAACCTTAACTAGCTATTGATATGGTGATTTTGCTTATAGCGATCTTTTTCCCTGACCCCACGGTGGTTTTATTTCCATAATCTGTGTTCAATGAATGTATATGATGAGGAGCCACTATCCAGAAGTATTTCCTCACTGTCACTGTGTTGAGGTTTTCTTTAAATTATATCTTTAACATTTCTCAACACAAAAACATGAAAGTGTCCCTGATAACCCAACAATACGATAGGTTAATATTAAGGTCATCAGGACCAACGTAGCTTTAATGTGAGACTGGGTTGGCTGAGAAGATGGATATCACTTCCATGTCTGTGTGTCATGTACAGAGCTGGAGTTAGGATGTAGCATAAAGACTGGAGGCAGGGGGAGAAATCTCTCAAAATACACCCACCAGCACTTCTAAGACTCACTAATAACACTTTTCACACAGCAGACATCCGTGTTTAATGTGTGTTTGATCCGTGTTGGACAAATTCTTGAGACAGCTGTGACAGAGTTGGTTAAATGACATTATACCATTGGTATCATTTAAATTATTGCCATTCCTGGTAGCAACGCTAGGTCATCAAAACCGGGCAGTGTGTGACCCTGGTTGAGAGGAGGTTGGCTGATGCAGGTTGAACCATGCAGACAGACCCCCGACGCAGGCTTGAACCACTACACTGTCACTGTGTCAGTCTTATTTGTTGAATCCATAAAACAGAAAAAAGAGCTTCCAGGAATCTTGTGGTCCCAGTGTGGTTGCCAGGTTTGGTACCACCATATGTGCAGAGAGACCTAAACCAAAACTCAGACAGGTCTGGGTTGCCAGACCGTGGCCCGTTTCATGAGAGCTATTTGCGAGCAATGCTGATCCCCAATGGTGCCAATATTTTGTTTCACAAATGATCATTTGTAAACTGCAGATACATTTGCCAGTCTACAGTCTCATTGTCCTCATGCTGGATTTGTTAAATGTGTCAAAATTAATGCAAGGAAGAAGTTTTCTCATGTTGAAAGTTACAGTTTGCACGTTGCAAATTTGGTGAAACCAGCCCCAGTATAGCCAGCGGCACTGAACAGAAGTACTGGGCAGCTGGATAAACTGTTGGTCATCAAGAATTACAATAGTTTCAGCATGAAACTAACCAAAAAACACACATTTGATAATAATTTTTACATGTCCGCTTTTGTATGGATTAAACAAACAGGATACATGTTAATCAGTGAGCTTTAGAGGTGTTGATAGGTGTGTTTTTGAACTTTGGACAGAGCCAGGCTAGCTGTTTTCCCCTGCTTCCAGTCTCTATGCTAAACTAGGATAATACATCCTGACTTCAGCCCTATACTTAACACACAGACATGAGATTGAAATAAAAGAAAGTGAATGCTCTGACAGCACAGAAGCACTTTCACAGGGAAACCACATTCCTTGTACAGTACATCACAACATAATCATTGATGGCATCAATGTTGAGATTTGTGTGTTTCTGATTCTTAAATGAATAACATCCATCCACCAGAACATTGTGTGAATAGTGGGTAGGTTATTCTAGGAGTCTACTGGAAGGTTGGGAGGTTGCAGGTATTTTAAGGGATGGGAAGGTATTTAATTAAAATGTTTTTATGTTGTAACTTGGACTGCAACTTTAATTGATACAAATATTTTTAATGTCATGATGAAATCCATTGAAATGTTTTATATGTAAATTACTGCAGTACCCACTCCCATCCCTACCTTCCCAGAACCCCGGTGTTTCCACACACCCAACACAACAACACACACCTCTACCTGGGGCCAAAACACATCCAGCCCAGCCTGCTGATAAAGCTGTTGAAGTGGGACTCCTTGGCCCATGCTGGAACCACAGATCAAATGGCAAATAAACTACTTTTAATATGATTAGTCAATGAATTAATTGCAGGTCTGGAATAGGATGCAAGTTCCCTGCATGAAAGGATTAAACATTACATGCCCATCAACAACCCAATCTCCTCCAATTTAGAATTAGAAAAATTAAAAGATAAATAATGCCACTGCAAATTGTGTTTTTATTATTACACTTTAACCCAAACACTCTGTAGGTTAGATTATTTATTTATTTGGTTTGAAAGGATTCCACTTGGAAAAGATCTCCCTCTACTACTGCAAAAACCTCTGGTATGGTCCTTTAAAGTTGAATAGTTTATATTGATTATAGATTTAGGTTTAGAATAACAGCAAAGATAGGGATTAGAGATCAAACCAACACTAACGGTCTTTACAAGTGTACTAAAACACTAAGGCAAATGTGTGTGTACGTGTGTGGTAAATTTGTCAACGAAGGTGAACACAAAACAATAGCAGCATTAACACACACACACAGACGCATCAGACAGAAAGACAGTAGTGTGTGTGTGTGTGTGTGTGTGTGTGTGTGTGTGTGGGTGTTTCCTGTTCCCAGAAACATGCCTGGGGCTGTTGAGGGCAGCGAAAGAGAATGACAGCATTCAGCCAGAGAAATACCTGTGAGCTGTTAAATCAGGTTTGATAAGCAGAAATAACAATAGACAATAATGTATCTTTGTCTGAGGCAGACAGTGATGGACGGGAGCCACAGCAACCACAAGTCCCTGTTCAGAGTCAACACTCCTCCCATCTCATCATCTCATACAGCAGGTCTGTTTACTGACACGGTTGCATCACAGATGCACATTTACTCTGCTGCTGGAACACATTCTCTACTTTTTACTTCATTACAACACTCATCTAGTGGCTATAATTACCAGAGTACATTTATTCAACCACTATACATAAGT